>NC_045983.1:29316856-29992493 GCF_010909765.2 Amblyraja radiata | reverse complement strand
GGGAGGGTGTGCCGTGAAAGCCGGGTCCGCCCTTGGGCTGGTTGGCTGGTAAACAGTGAGAGCTAGACCTGGAGCGAAAGGTCGCACTGGAAGCGGGTAGGAAAGATAGGGGTGCCCTCTTACCCCTGTCTGAGAGGTACCCTCCAGACCCACGCCCCCATTCCCCCTGTCTTTCCCACGCTAATAATACAGGTGCATGGAGACGGAAGAGCAAGTTCTGGGAAATCCAGTGGCACTTTTATTGTGTAAATACGCTATTATCCTCAGGTGCTATCCCAAGTTCGATGGAAGGTCATCGTACATTGTTGTGCTCTGACTTTGAGTCAAAAAATATCATGGGTTAGTAGAATATCAAAAAATATCATGTCTGAAAAAGGGTTTCTGCCCGAAACGTTGCATATTTCCTTCGCTCCATAGATGCTGCCTCACCCACTGAGTTTCTCCAGCATTTTTGTCCACCATGGGTTAGTAATCCAGGTTCACATTCATCTGAAGTACCAGTTGAGTGCTGTATTCTGGAATGAAGCATTAAACTGTTCTGTTTTCTGAAGACTACATACACTGTTTGAATCGAGAAATTATTCTGGCGATTAAGTGCAGTTTAGCCAATGTTGTCCGAATAACATCATTTGGTTGTATTCTCATTACTGCCGTTTTTTGTGTCTCAAACTGGATGTTGCTTTTCCCTGTATTGCAGACGAGGCGACACTTCAAGAGTAAATGGCGAAGCACTTTTTTAATGTTTCAAAGTTATGAAAGCAGTCTGTATGTAGATGTTATTTGTCCCACTTTAGGTGAAAATATTGCATATAAATTCTTTCTTCCTCAGTTTATAAAAACATTGTGAAACACTTTATGATATTTCTGTAAAGTGTTGTCCGTTTTTCTCACTTTTTTATTTCTAATGATGCCTGCTTCACGTGCAAAGTTTACAGTTTAAAAATACTGTACACTTCTCTACCCTGTTTTTTTAAACAAATTTTTGAGTATTGTTCTAATGCTGCCAAGTTAATTGCTAATAATAAGGATTTTTGTTTGAGGTTATGATATATGAGTATATCAGTTGATAAGAAAATGTTTCAAACACATTGCAGGTCTGGACATCTGAAGTAGAAGATATTGGAAGGTCTGACAGGGTTTGTGTAGTGATAAATAGGTGATTATTTTGGGTTACTTATAGAACTTGGGAAACGTTAGTGCAAAACCATGCTCTGATATGCAAGAATGAGCATGGTGATAAATGGGTCTTCATCAGATTGGCAGCATGTTATTAGCAGGGTGCCGGAGGGGTCACTGCTGTGGTTCCTGCAGTTAATTATCATTATTAATGATTTAAATAGGCGATGAAGCATACTTTAAATTAATTGACTCTATAAAGTATGATGTCAATATGAATTGTGAAGAGAATGAGAAGAATAGACAGTGAGGTTAAGTGAGTAGTTCAAGGTACAAAATGAACTATAATGTGGGAGTTTATTCAGCAACGCTTGCCTCCTGATATTCAGTTTGGATTTTGCCTGGATCACTTATCCTCGGATTTTATTCCAGCATTGATCCAAACAAGGTGAAACAAATCTAAATCATAGTAGCAGGTTATAGTAAAATTGACTGCCTTTGACACCACTATCACAGGATCTGGCTACAGAAATGTAACTAAATTTATATTTTAACGTGAGCCAGAGACATATCCCAGAAAATGAAACGAAACTGGTGGTAAGAAGGATTGGGTTACTTTTGCAGATAAAGATAGCCAGATAGTTATCATGAATGGAAACAAGCGGACTCTGGTAGTTGGCTGTCACTCCTTTGATATTGTGACAAATCATACTTGATTAGTTGATCAATGGCATAATTGTAAATGTCATTTGATAAATGTCAGCATTTTAATAGAAGAACCAAGAAAATCATTACTGCTTATGACAGATCTAAAATGAATGTTGGGTCACATGCAACTTTATCAGTCTATTTTTATCTTGACATTCAACATTAATCTGCTATCTACATGTAATATGTGGTCAGATGACTGATTTATTGTTTACATTTTTGGACTGCAGATCTTATCCATAAAATTGGAACCTTCCTGCTTTCTTTTTCCACAGTGAAGATGTTGCTTCTGGTCTAGTGCTTTTGTGAAGGAAAATGCTGAGATCTCTCTGGCATTATGTAATGCTGATGTTTAAATGTTTTGATGGCAAGGCCATAAAAATCTTCATAATGCTTTCACAATTCCAACAAGCATTTCAGTTTTATTTTATTGTTGCAGATTTCAGGTTTATCTTGGTTAATATAGACCAATACATGGGCTTATAGAATACAATAAGTAACTGTCTAAATTTTGCTCAATTACCTTTTTAGGTGGAGTTACAAAAACCCACCGCTCTTTCGTGATTATAAATTTCTATAACATCTTTTGCCTTGATGTGAAACATAGAAACATGTGTGCTGTTATTGACCTATTTCAGAAAAACTACAGGAAAAATTGATTTGCTTTCTTTACTGCTCACTTTATCGCGGACAGGATTCTTTACATTTTCACAGATTTGCCGGAATTCGCTCAGCTGCCTTCATAAATGTGCGCCCCTGGAAAATATTTTCAGAAATTAATCACCTTGATGCAGGGCAAATTTAATCTAACACAGTTGGCAGATAATCAATGGGATTAGATTGGCCTCTATCTTTGCATATCATTGATGGGTATAGGTTTATTATTGTCGCGTGTACTGAGGTACAGTGAAAAGCTTTGTTTCGCATACTATCCAAACTGATCAGATATACCAAACATAAATACAATTTAAGTTAAACTCAAGTATAATAGATAGAGCAAAGGGGAAGATACTTTAAAATATAGTTCTCAGCATTATACTGCATCAGTTCCATAGACAATGTCTGCAATGGAGTAAATATGTATCAGACAGTCAGTCACTAGCTTATTTGATATCAATTTTCAACTTATCCTGTGGCTGAATATCCAAATTGTGCAAACCTGGATTCACTTAAGGATTTTGTTTTCACTCAATTGTAACTTTTCCCACCTAACTCCCATTGAATTTAGGATGAGGTTTAATAACGTTATTAACTTGGAGTATTTGGCCCATTTTTGGTTCCCAAACTTAGCATCAAATGTCCAGTAAAATGAAGAGGAGAGAATCAAATGGGGATAATTAAATTTGAATCACTGAATTTGGGGATAGACTTGGAGAGTTAAGTAGAAATATACTTCTGGGTTGAGATTTAAGATTTTTTAATGGTGGAATTTCATAAAATTATTGTGAAAAGTGATGGTAGCATTAGAAGCCTTTATGAATAAATCTATAGACATATTAGATGTTGATAAGTAAAGTTGCTGCTCTTTGAGATTTTATTGCTGGATGTGATACAGCTTTTACAAAATTCCAATGTTTTGTGATCACTGAAGAATTTTATCACATGATTGAGTGTGTGAGTCATTAAACACACAAAGGTTCATGATGAATAAGTACTGCTTTAAAAGAAAAGGAACTTAACAGAGCTTTCCTCAAATTTCTATTTTAGCATGCAATAAAAGATTTTTACTGTACCTCGGTAAATGTGACAATAAACTAAACTGTATTTTCTGCTTTGACTTTTCTTTGGTATTGACATTACTTATATTTCATTTAGTTGTCTCTTCACCCATTTCCTGTCAGGCAGAAGATACAAAAGCTTGAAAGCACACACCACCAGATTTGGAACAGCTCCTTCCCTGCTGTTATCACACTCTGGACCTCTCATAAACTGAAGGTGTAATCCTGATCTACCATTGTGACCATTGTGGCCATTGCACTTTAAAAAAATTGAATGCAGTCAATGTAGGACGTTTAGCTGTCATTTTGTAAATAGCCTCCACATGAATCTGAAAATGAAGAGACAATCTGTTTAAATTATGTTGATTAATGGATGAACATCAGACAGAACCATGGGAATAACTGGGTTATTTTTGATTCATGTTATCTTTAAATCTGCCCAAGATTACGGGTAAAGATTCAATTTAATGTTCCACTTGAAAGGTGGCATCTCTGACAAGCAACTGTTCCGTTAGTACTAAATAGGGTACCATAAATTCAAATGATTATACTTTTCTCAGGAGCATGACTTGACGCTACAATCCCCTCATGGTGAGAGTCCTGCTTTGTAACCACAGTTCGCAATCTGGGCAGAAAAATTGGATAGGAAACCAAAGATCACACAAGCCATTACTGCTTGATCAATTTAAAAGAATATATGAGCTTCTCTTTTTTTTTTAACATAGATCGGGTGAGGGATTCTGGGCATGTTTCTTTAATCATCTTTTTGCGTGTAATTGTACGTTACCGTTAGCATCTGAGTTTGCCCACAGCTTTGAAGAGCTAATTTGAACTTTTACACTTATGCTCAAGACTATCATGAGAGCATTAAGCATTTTGTGTCACATTTAGTTTTATTTACATATTAACAGTGGGTGGGAATGCATTTGAATATTTTGGAATATTCCAAATCAAAAGGAGACGTGTTAGAATAAATAACCTTTTTCATTTCAGATAGCGGAGTCAAGGGATATGGGGAGAAGGCAGGAACGGGGTACTGATTGTGAATGATCAGCCATGATCACATTGAATGGCGGTGCTGGCTCGAGGGGCCGAATGGCTTATTGTCTATTGCCTATTGTCAATGTGGCCTGGGAAGTATTTATCTTGTATGCATCAGATCTTGTCCCAGACCTGAGCTACATCATGAATGTTTTTCCATTTTGCTTTACCTCCTCTTGTTTTTTCATCCTGAATAATAGCAGTGGGTGGGAGGTGGAAGCCATGATAAATCTCCATTGATTGGTGAATTAAGATGGGCCAAATAACCTTCACCATCACCAGTTATCATTGAAGGCTATTTACACTGTAATATCTACATCAATATAAATAAATAGAATTGCTTTTCAGATGCTGGGAATAGTTTGAACAATTTGTGCGAGGAGTGTCATGAATTAACCCAAATTAATTTGACATCTCCACCATTACAGTTGTATCTGGTATACAGTGGTTATTGAAAGATCTAAAATTAAATTTGTCCAGTAGATCAGTTTGATAATCTATGTTAGCGATGACCCAGATATCAACCTTAAGAGTGAGAGCCAGCAGTGCATACTCGATGAATATTCTGTTGCTAGCTTACTACAGCAGAGGTGAGGGGGGACTATTTGAACCTTTCACTAATTTTCTCTGAACAAATTAAACCAAGTTTATCACTTACCACATTAAAATTATTTTGCAGTCAAACGATTCACAATATTAATTTAATAGAGAGGAAGTTTGCATAAATTTTTTTTTTTTAAACCGGATTTCTGTTGCTATTTTATGCATGACTGGATAATTTTCCTTTCAAGATTTAAGCCACAATTTAACTTTACCAAAATCTTGTTTGTCTCCCAATAGAAAAATGAGTTTGAAATCGGAGCGTAGAGGAATCCATGTGGACCAATCAGAGCTACTATGTAAGAAAGGTTGTGGTTACTATGGAAATCCTGCCTGGCAAGGATTCTGTTCCAAGTGCTGGAGAGAAGAGTACAGTAAAGCGAGACAGCGACAAATTCAAGAAGATTGGGAGCTTGCAGAACGGTAATATAATAATAATAATAATAATAATAATAATAAATATTTTATTGATCCCCTCAGGGAAATTCAGATGTCCAGAAGTCCCCAACCAACAAACCCACAGATTCAAAACGAACGCAGACAGAAAATACATAGTATACAATGTGGACACTACCTGAGAGCAATAAATATTTAAAAAGACCAATAATTAACAATTAAAAATTGCAAAATGCATCCCCCTACAGCCTAGCGGTCCGAATTATAAAATCTAATGGCTGCAGGGGTGAAGGATCTCCTGAACCGCTCCGTTCTACAGGGCAGGGAGAGGAGCCGGTTGTTGTTCCGAGTGCTCTTTTGACTCTCCAGAATTACATGGAGGGGATGCCCGGGGTTTTTCAGGATGACCTGCACCTTGTGCCTCATACGCCTCTCAAGCACATCCGTCCCAGAGTCTACTCTCCCCTCCAGCACTGAGCTAGCTCGTTTGACCAGCTTCTTGTTGTTTTTTGCACTAATGCTGTTGCCCCAGCAGACAACAGCGTAGAAAATAACACTTGCAACCACAGTGTTGTAAAAACATGTGCAGCATATCATTACACACATTGAAGGATTTGAGCCTTCTGAGGAAAAAGAGTGCTCTGGCCTTTTTTGTAGAGGGAGTCAGAGTTGACAGACCAGTCCAGTTTGTTATCAAGGTGCACTCCAAGGTATTTATATGTCTGCACCACCTCAATATCAGCCCCTGCAGCGTTGACCGGCTGAAGGGGGAGCTTGGACCTGCCAAAGTTAACCACCATCTCTTTAGTCTTAGTTGTGTTCAGAATGAGACAGTTCTCTTCACTCCAGGCACAAAAGGAACTGGTCAAGTTCCTGTATTCCTCCTCCTGCCCGTTCCTTACACATGCCACAATCGCTGTATCATCTGAATATTTCTGTACGTGGCATGTGTCAGACTTATAGTTAAAGTCTGCTGTATACAGGGTGAAGAGGAACGGGGCCAGAACCGTTCCCTGTGGGGCTCCAACATTGCACACCACTGTGCCAGAGACACTGTCCCTCAGCTTGACAAACTGTGGTCGACCCGTCAGGTAGTCGTATATCCAGGAGATAAATGTGGAATCCACCCCCATCTTCTTAAGCTTGTCATTCAGAATCAGGGGTTGGATGGTGTTGAACGCACTTGAGAAGTCGAAGAACATAATCCTCACATAGCCACCGGGTTTGTCCAAAAAGGAGTAGATCCGGTGCAGCATGTAGAGGACTGCGTCATCCACCCCAATGTTCTCCTGGTATGCAAACTGTAGTGGGTTGAGTGCGTGCTGGACTTGTGGTCTCAGGAGACGAATGAGTAGTCGCTCCATTGTTTTCATGATATGGGATGTAAGGGCCACCGGTCTGTAGTCGTTGATCTCGGTCGGCCGCCCTGCTTTGGGAACCGGCACGAGACATGATGTTTTCCACAGACCTGATACCCTCCCTGACTGGAGGCTCAGGTTGAAAATGGTCTGGAGCGGCTCCGCCAGCTGAGCCGCACAGTCTTTTAGTAGCCTGGGACATACACCATCAGGGCCAGCTGCTTTACCAGGGCGCAATCTCCTCAGCTCAGCTCTCACCTCGTCCGCCGTGAAGAACAGTTGAGGAGATGCCGGCATAGGAGGTGCTGCAGCTGTGGTGTTGGGGGGGCTGCCTCGTGGAGGTGATGGTGGGGGATCAAACCTGTTATAGAACAGGTTAAACTCATTGGCCTTGTCCACGTCTCCTGACGGCTGGCTTCTCTTCTCCTTGAAGCCAGTGATGGTCTTCATTTCTCTCCACACCTCTTTGATGTTGTTGTACTGCAGTTTCTTCTCCAGCTTCCTTTTATAGTCCCCTTTTGCCTGCTTCATACTCCTTTTCAAGTGGTGCTGTACCCTCTTGATTTTTTCCCGATCACCAACCTTGAAAGCCTCCTTTTTCTCGTTTAGGAGGCTCTTGATGTTGCTTGTAATCCAAGGTTTGTTATTGGGAAAGCAACAAACAGTTCTTACTGGCACAACAACATCCCTACAGAAGTTGATGTAGTCCGTTATGCATCCAGCCATCCTGTCGATGTCCATAACACTGTTTAATTCCTGTGGCTCCATCAGTATGTCCCAGTCTGTGCATTGAAAGCAGTCCCTCAGTGATTCACTGGCCTCTGGTGTCCACTTTCTGAAAGACCGGGTGGTTGTAGGCTGTCTCAGTACACAGGGTTTGTAAGAAGGCCTTAGATAAACCAGGTTGTGATCGGATTTGCCAGGCTAAGACACTATAGGCTTCCTTGACATTGACATAGCACAAGTCCAGTGTCTTATTGTGCCTTGTGGGACAGTCAACATACTGTGAGAAGCCTGACAAGTGGGGGTTGATGTTCACATGATTGAAGTCCCCTGATAAGGCAATGAGTACGTCCGGGTGTCGGGTCTGTAATCTCGCGACAGTCTCTTGGATGACGTCACATGCGACTACAGGCTCCGCTCGAGGAGGAATGTAAACAATAATGGCGACGATGTGGGAGAACTCCCTCGGTACATAATAAGGTCTCAGTCCAACCGCCAGGAGCTCAATATCCCGACAACAGATCTTATCTTTCAGTTATGTGACCTGGATTACACCATCTATTGTTCACAAGCAGAGCAAGTCCCCCACCTTTGATCTTCCCACTCGCCTTCGGGTCTCTATCTGCTCGTACCGTAGTGAAGCCGGGGAGATCCACACAGGAATCCGGGATGATGTCCATCAGCCACGTCTCGGTAAATATACTCAGATTTGATCATTTTGTGCTTGGAATGCATGTTTGCAGACTGATAATATATATACAGATCTTTTTTAACCAAGCAACGTGAAGAGTGGTGGACCCAACACGACTCCTGCGGACCATCACTAGTCACTGGCAGCCAATCCGAAAATGCTCTCTTTATTCCAAATCTTTGCCCTCTGCCATTCAGCCAACCTTCTCTCCGTGCTAGTATCATCCCTCTAATACGGTGAGCTTTCATCTTGTTTAGCAGCCTCGCATGTGCCACTTTATCAAAGGCCATCTGAATATTCAAGAAAACAACATCCATTGACTCTCCTTTCTCTATCCTGCTACTTCCTCAACGAATTCCAATAGATTTGTTACGTGAGATCTCCCCATCACAAAATCATGCTGACTTCGGCCTTTTTTAGCATGTGCTTCTAAGTACTCGGAAACCTCATCCTTGATAATAGACTCTCAAATCTTACCACCAACAGGTCAGGCAATAACAACCTATAGTTTCCCCTCTTTTGTGATATAGTTGGCATCTTGGCCTTATTAGAGATGTTTTTGGGGATGATACATTTTCCTCTTATGTGGCTTATCCCTGGGCATACTTTTAATTATCTGTGCAATTCCATCCATGATGTGGTAGTATAACCTTTGAAACCGTGGCCGACTTCTTTATTCCTTTGGGGACCGCCTTTTGAGAATTTTCTTACTTTATCCCTCGGGCCACTCATTTAGATTGGGCAGACAATAAAAAAATAAACGATCATCAGTTTCATCTTCTCTACCTTTCTCTCCGTTATTCAGTACGGTGAATATCTTCCCCCTTTTTCACTTTGTTGGGAGTATCAGTGAATGCACATACAGACAATTCTGCCTTATATAATTTATAAAATGACTGAACAAAGCTTTGTTTAATCAAATGTGAAATGGATCTTTTTGATTGCTTTCACAAGTGCAACAATGTCTGGTGCAGGAAGAAAACTAAACTAAAAGTTGCAGAGCAACTGAAATCTCCCTTATTTTACCCAAACAATGGGTTTTATTCTGTCCTTACTGATTATTTTGTCTGTCTGTGTTGAATAGAATAATCCCCTATGGTTTCATCCACAGTTTACAGCGGGAGGAAGAAGCTGCATACGCTAGCAGTCAGGGGGCTCCGTCGCTAACTTTCTCTAAGTTTGAGGAGAAAAAAACAAATGAGACTAAAAGGAAAGTCCAGACTGTCAAAAAGTTCTTCAGCCCCTCATCCAGGGCTGCACCAAAAAAAGGTGAATACTACTTAGCTGAATAAATGTTTTAATCCTTTATTTTGCAAAGAGAAGTAATGGTTCAGCATTTCGGTCTTGAATTTACAAACTATTTCAGAATTTAATTTCTGCTATAAAGAAATTGATGCTAATATTAAAATCACAGTTGTGTAATTGTGATATTCTATTTTCTATGGGTTGATCTTGTGGCTCCATAAGGAAGGGAAAACCATTCACTTTTGTTTCAGTGCGAATCCAACTGATTTATAAGATCTTATTTTTGAACAAAGCCTCTACTGAACTGGTTCTGTAAAACAACATGGTAATAAAATAGAACTCTGAGAAAAGGAGATTCCTGTGAAAAAATATATAAAATCATCGAGCAATTGGGCCAGATTATATGTTTCTGCAATTTAGACTTGCTGCGATCAACCACTTTGAATGTAATTACGAAATGAAAATGTTAGAAAAAATTAGCAATTAAGAGGAACATTCATTCTCAGGTTGATGACATTTCATCTCTCGATGTAGACACAAGGAACTGCAAATGCTGGTTTACTTAAAAAGACACAGAGTGCCGGGGTAACTGGATCAGGCATCATCTCTGGAAAACATGGATAAAGTTTTGGGTTGGGACCCTCCTTCGGACAGAGTGGGGTGGGGGGGGGGAGAAAGCTGGAAGAGAGGTGGGATCAGAGGTGGGTGGGGGGGTGCGGTGAAATAGGGAGGTTGGGCAGGCAAGGACTTTATTTCTTGGAGCACAGGAGGATGATCTTATAGAGGTATACAAAATCATGAGAGGAATAGATCAGGTAAATGTACCGAATCTCTTGCCCGGAGAATGAAGTACCTAGAAATCTGTGAATATTTACTTTTTATCATACTCTGTGTTTTTTCTTTTTGGATTCTTAGTTCTTTTAATCAAATTTAAAAAAAAAAAATGTAAGTTAGAAAACTCCTCAGAGCTTCTAGCCTATCAGCACTGTGCTGTTGGAAGTGATATGGAAACCCACTCGCATCTAGGAGCACAGTGGGCTTTGGAGCAGTTCAGAAATCTTTTAGCCTCCATAATTCAGGAATTGTTATTTGTATTTGGACCCACGTATCTGTCTCCAAACTGCAATATTGCCCTTTCCTTAAATCTTGTATACATGCTGCATATTTCTAAAGCTATAATCAACTGCAGCATAAACAGAGGAAACAATATTGCTCCATTTCATACACTTCAGTGTTTTCCTCTCATTTGACTCAACTTGTTATTGATTGACCGTATCCAATTGTCTTTATCTGTACTGTTTCTCGACTGGTCCAAATAATGATACATTCAGTTTGTTTCTCTCCATTCATGCTGTTTTTCTCCTTGCTCTTGCTGTCTTTTGTTTTCCTTCTGTGTTTAGTGAATCAAGACAAAGCTCTTAAACAAGGAATAGGTGGGAGGGAATGCAATGCGGATAACATTTTTAGGGATTTGAAGGAGATGTTTACTCCACCTTGGGAGCTGGCTTCTCCTACAGAAGGTAATGCAGCACAGCCTCCAAGCTGTCTGCCGGAACTGGCTGGTATTATACGTTACCCAAACCTGGGTAACTGGGGGTTACTTTTACTGCCCATAGTTGTTGATCATTCAATTTGTTTTTAATCATTAAAATCAAACGCTGTAATTCAATAAATAGCATGCAAGTTTTTTAATCAGGGAATGACATTTCTTAAAATTCTGCTATGTGAAAAATAATTTCAGCTTTTTAAAAGTTTGGTTTCAATTTTTAATATTGTTTATGTAACAATATAAAAAATTAAAACCAAACTTTTAAAAACTAATATTTTAGTTTCAACTTTTTAAAAGTTTGGTTTTAATTTTTTATATTGTTACATAAACAATATTAAAAATTGAAACCAAACTTTTAAAAAGCTGAAACTAAAATATTTCTTGCATTATACCTTTTTTATGCATCTGAATGCTGAGACTTGAGCAAAACATGCAATATGACTTGTTAATGATTTTCTGCTGCACACCCAGTAAAAGTCTGTACCTGTGTAGCAACCTCAATTTTCTGAATCCTTGATGATTGCTGTTAGAGGATGAAATGGGTTCACGCTCCAAGTATCTTTTGAAGAAATTTCTCCCGACCTTCCTCGGGAGCTTGTTTTTTGAAATTCTGCCACTTGGTGCCAGACTGTAAGGCCATTAATATGTATTCAGTAATGTCAGATTTATCCACTGATATTTCAGCGTTGATTTTCACAAGGTAGGGAATTGGGATAGTAAAGGATCTGCTTATATTTTAAAAATCAATAATTTCTTCCATGAATTGTATCCATGGAGCAAATTACCAAGCAAATTACTACCAGTGATTTTTTTTCAATTAAAAAAAAACATTTACAACTGTGGCCATTAAAAAAAATTAACCTCTGCTATACTTATTTTGAAAGATGTTTGATATAAAATATGTATATATTATCTAACTAGCTGAATCAAAGTTCCTTCTGAAAATGATGCTAAGGTTACTATACTGTTTCAGTATATTTTGACTTTAAAATATATAATCCATATCATAAAAGTACGTAGGTGCTTGTATACTGTAACGCTTATGTGCCATTAGCTTTTGTTCCTAAAAATAACAAAAAGGTAATATTTGCAATTGGATTCAACCTTTCAACAATTATAAAATTGGCTTATTAGAGGACAATTCAGATTTTTGGATTAAATATTGATTTGCAGAAAATGCAGGTAAAATTAATACTAGCTCAGATGCATTTATCAGTTTGTTACTTGACCAGTTCATTGGAGCAATGTGACATACTTATGTGTTTATTCTTAACAGCAACCTGTCTAAACTGGTTGCTCTCCCCACTACCAAACTGGTCATGTGGACCGAAACGTCAGTGTTAACCATAAGGTACTATTGACGTTTCTGCTTGTGCAGGTGGGGTGATTGGGGAGAAGAGGAGGCAGCAATAATTGGGATTAAATAAATAACTTGCAAGTGTTGCAGACATGAATAAACTGACCTTTTTATCATAAAGTTAGAAGGGAGTAAAGTGATTACAATTCACTGTATCTGGTATTGCTTGCATCAGAGTGGAAGGGGGAAATCCATATATCTGTAGTTGGGGGTTAAAGATAAGTGGTGTACATTTTCGAAAGTAAAATATACTTGTGGTTTCTTGTTTGAGGCAGTATTTTGCCCTCTGATTTGAACCTGGCCCAGGTGAAAGCAGTGCCAGGCCTCTCTCAGTCCCACAAGAAGTAAGCCATCCCTTTATGTCATTCAGAACAGCTGAAAGATGTTTTAGGCATAGGAAAATATCATTGATGCAAGTGGTATGTTTAGGCCTTATTGCATTTGTGAGCTGTGTGAAATGATAAATGTATGAAAATGCATTTTGACGCTTACAAAAACTAGATCTGATTTATAATATTGGTTACTTGCTGCTGTAATTATGGTGGAAAACCATAATCATTTTGTATTTGTTTCATATGTGTATTTGGGGAATATGTCAGTTTTTAATGTGCTCTGTGTTTATTTGGTAATTACTTACCCTTATTTTACTACAGTGTTTGCTGCCAAATGGCAAGGTGGGTACCAATCTGTTCATCATTGAGCTCAAAATTGTTACAGAACATTCAGAACTATGTTTTTGAGTTATAATTCTGTAAAAGAGGTTGGAGTCATAGAACAGCACAAGAACAACCCCTTTGGTCCACAATGTCTGTGCTGAACATGATGCCAATGCCATCACTTCAGATTCAGATTCACATTTATTGTCACATGTACCAATTAAGGTACAGTGATATTTGCGTTACCATGCAGCCACACAATTAAAAGAATACAACGCAATTAAAAAGAACGATAGAACTTAACATAAACATCCACCGCAGTGATCACTGTGATGGAAGGCAATCAAGTCCAGTCACTCTTCCTCCTTTTTGTCACCCATGTTTGGGGCCTTGACCCTCCGCAGTCGCCACTACGGACGGCTCGATTGTACAGGCCCTCTCGTCGGGATGATCGAATCTCCGACGTCGGGACTTAAACCACATACCTCCATTCCTTGCATATCTATATGCCTCTCCAAGTGTTTTAAATGTCACTAATGTATCTACTTCAACCACCACCAGGCACTCGCCACCCTCTGTGTAAAAACAAAATTTACCATGCACATCTCCTCACCTTAATGCTATGCCCTCTGGTGTTTATTTTTCTATCCTCGGATAAATATTTTGACTCTACCCTAACCATGTCTCTCATAATTTTATATACTTGTATCAGGTCTCTCTGCAACCTCCAGCATTAGTTAATAAACCAGTGCTGTCAAATGGCACTTAACGATACGAGTCCAATTTGACAGGACCTATCACCTCAGAGCTCATCAGACCCTTGGTTCAACATAGGTCGAAGGTGAAGTAAATGCAACTGCCCTCAGCATATACTTTGGTATTGGTGAATTTAATGGGCACTGTTACGAAAACAGTCCAATTGTTGGAATCACATCCTGTACATCCTGTCCCATAGGTCAGTCATCCCAGCCTCAGAAGACCTCTGTAGGAATTCCTCATGGCCGTTTCGGAGGCTGGGTATTCTGTAGTGAGTGACTCGCCTCCTGACACCTTTTCAGCCAGTTGCTGAATGCTGCCCTGACTTGGAAATATATTCTTCATCATGGCTGAATCTAAATCTTAGGACCCTATAACCAACCATGTGGTTGAAATATCTTCAGAAGAACAATCCCGGTATTTCAAAAGGTTGGCTCTGAAAAAGAGGGCATTTTGGGATGGGCAATAATTACCGGCCTTTTCCTAAAGTCCAGATTCCAAAAAGTGAATAAATACCAAACAGTTGTAATACCCTCTAAAACATGTTCTTATTCACCATGGAACAAATAGTATCTTCATCAGGTTAGGATGATTTTTATACACGTGTGGTTGTGCCTACATTATCTAATTATATCACTTTTTTTCTTAACACAATATCTGTGAATGTTTTTTATATACTTATGAGTCTCCAAAATAGTTCCAAATCTTCAGCACATTGCATAAAACAAACATATTTTCTATTATCTTGTTTTTCACATTGATGAATATTAACCTGACTTAAACTTCAGGATTTTAGTACCCCCTATGATTCTT
Organism: Amblyraja radiata; assembly: GCF_010909765.2. NCBI lineage: Eukaryota > Metazoa > Chordata > Chondrichthyes > Rajiformes > Rajidae > Amblyraja > Amblyraja radiata. Next base: position 29,977,766 of record NC_045983.1, on the reverse strand, counting down.
GTGGTGGGAAGACCAGTTAGTTTCATTTTCCTTCAAGAATATAAACAAAGAACCATGAAATATGTGAATAAGCAGAAGAAACCTTGTGTAGGAAAATATATGATAATAGCAGCTGAATCTCACTATATGTTGAAATAATTTCTGGCGTAATCCTTCCACCCAGAAAACTGTCCTCATTCTGTCCTGACCTCACCATGAATCCTCGCCCCATGACCTGATCTGGATAATCCTTAATATACTGGAATCCAGCTGCGTGGTCAGTGTTGGTTTACTAGCAACATAGTGAGATGGCCCTTTTGCTGACAGCAAATCTACTGTGGAACTTTGCAGGCTATTAAAGCTGAAACTTAGTTTTTATAAGTTAATTTTAAAAAAAGCCCTGGTGTTATCAAAAATTCACAGCTTAAAAACATAAATGTATGTTTTGTTAGTTTCAAAATCATGTAATTTTACTTTCTGTCTCCTAATTCTTTGCTCCTTAATTCATATTGAAACCAACTGGTTATCAGATCCTGGTCTGGTTTGACCCGAGTTTGAATCTGAGTTTGTGATTCAGCTAGACTCCTTGGGGACACCAGAGGCAGAGACAACCGACTGATTCTGTTTCCTGAATGTCAATAAATCTTTGACATCCACCTCTTGTGAGCATATCTATGAGTTATTGCAGTTCAAACAGATGCATGCCACTGATTCCTAATGAAACCATCTGCAGTATCCTATTTGTTTGGTCCTATAAGCAATATAAAACTTTATTTTTAGTTGGAGTATTATTAATGAGAATGTTAAAATTATAGTTTGGTTCCCTATCTTTTCAATTTATCATAATAATCAACAGTGATTACCTTTATCCTGTTACCATTTATATCGGCTGAGAATTAAAATCTGTCACCACTTTAAAATCTATCTTAATATGTTGAGTTGTTCCTTTCAGCTAAATCACTGGCAATTTTATTCAGTTTCTGAAATATGTAAATTAGTAACAGTTCTGAGCTCCTTGAAATTAGTTTCAGTAGTAATTATCTCTTGTAGTAAGCTTGTTATAGTTTAGGCCAGTTAATAGAACGTTGCTCTGACTTTGAATTATCAAATTTAATGATAAATATGTAGTATGGAATGTTTCAGTAAAATACAGCTTATAGATATGATTGCCGACATAGAATATTTGGCATGTTACTTTTTAATTATAGTTGCGGTGATTTTGTTTATTAGTATTGCATTGTATTTTCATTTGCAAAATAGAATAGAAATTGCAGTTGGTGATACTAGAGGATGAATATAATCATTAAAGGGTCATTCCACTGTATGCTATTTTACATGTATGAAGAGATGGATCACAATAAATAGGCTCTTGTTTTAAGGATTTTGCTACATATGACCTCTGCATGTGCTGTTGCTGTGATTTTGGTGCCAACATGAAGGCAAGCAAAAAAAATTACGACTTCTGGTGCCTTCGAAATTGATGCAATGAAGTACTTTTCATGATTTCATTGCGCCTTCTCAAACCAAATGCTATGTGATCAAGCAGTTGTGATGAAGCTCTTTGAATGCTAACTTTTTTATTTCTACAATTGTATCAAAATAGCAGACAGCCAGGAAGTCAAAGCCTCAAGTCCCTCCATAAATAGGCAGGCCAGCCTTGAGACAGAACGAGCTACCAAGGAATTTATTGACTTCCTCAAGGTCTTCCGCAGGCCTGGGCAAGATATACTGAAACAATGTAGGGGATTTATTGAAGCTATGCAGCATAAAAAGGTAAGATTTGAAAGAAGTTTGTTGCAGTTATGTTCAACTGAGGACGAGAGATTAAAAAAATCTCTATACATTTGAAAGTTGCACTTAATGCATTGAGACCTAAAGATAAACCTGACACTTGAAATATTCATAGTTTTTAATTAAAATTGACCCATCATATTTATGTCTGGTAATATTTACAAAGCAAATGTTCTATTAAGTTTCCCTTTGAGTTAAACATTGGCATATTTTCCATCTTAACTATTATCGCTGGAAATGACTATCATACTCCAGTAAGGTCTTGTAGACCTACGTGAAGAGGTTTGTCCTGCTTTCTGTTCTAAATGTTGCGAGTTATGTCTTCTATAGACTCTGCATAAAGTACATTTCTGCTACTCCTTAATTTTTTGAAGGTCTTATCAGGTCTTGTTTCTAATTTGCCAGCCAAATTACTTGATCAAAATCTGTCTGTAGTTAACTCTGCAGTAATGAAAAGAGCTGTGTAGTCTCTGCTCATAATGAAAGTCTTTCAAGTTTAGTTTCATTTTAGTGAATCTCAGCTACAATGTCCTTTTGGGCAGGATTTTGTTCTCACGATGATGTCAGCAGTGGCTACCATGTCTCGGTTAGTAAATTTGTGATAGAGCCAAAGGATTAAGATATCAGGATATTGTGTGAATTCCTGACTCGGGTTCAAACTACGAGGAGGTGCAGGACTAGTTGCACTAGTTAACAAATACACACTTTTGAAACGTGAGCTGCCTAACATTTAGCGCAGGCCATTTACTCAATTGACTGGCAAAATAGTGACTAAATTAAGAAGAAAAAAAATAATAGTCCCCATGCCCTTTATATTGACCAGTGATCACCCCGTACACTAACACTATTTTTACCAAAACCAATTAACTAACAAACCTGTACGTCTTTGGAGTGTGGGAGGAAATGTTCATAGGGAGAATGTACAAACTCCGTGCAGAAACACCCGAGATCAGAATCAAACCCGGGTCTCTGACGCTGTAAGGCATCAACTCTACCACAACAACACTGTGCCACCCTGCTTCATAAACAGTCTTGCATATTGGCAAAAACCATTCACACTCAGGCTTTTGTCTCCTTCGCTTCGCTCCACTTTCAGTCACCCTGATTTCACACTAACTGGCTCCCAATGTCTTGGAAATGTTTCCATTCCCTGTAAAATATCTCAGAACCGTGTCTATGCCTTTTGGCTATTATCCCAAGTTTTCCTCCGACATTTTGATTGTATCATTGCCTCTGCAATGGATGTTTAGGATGTTTTACCACAGATAAAACACTACGGAAATGCAATTAAAAAAAATCAAAAAAAATCCTATTGTCAGGGCTTTTTGCAACAACAAAATAAATCAAATCTACACTTGCTGCTGGTCTTGAACTGAATTTGATGCATTACAACTTTTCTCAGGAATTGAATATTGAGGAGCAGTCGGAGTGTGTCCAGGACTTCTATCAAAACATGGTCGACCGATTGCAGTCACACTCCAGTTTTAAAGGTACCTTGCTTAGGACGGCATTTTTTTAATGAAGTAACTCACATAAGATTAACTTGTAGATGCATGGCAGATTAAGTTTAATGCGGATAAATGTGAGGTTATCCACTTTGGTAGCAAATACAGGAAGGCAGATTACTATCTAAATGGCGTCAAGTTGGGAAAAGGGGAAGTACAACGGGATCTGGGGGTCCTTGTACATCAGTCTATGAAAGTAAGCATGCAGGTATAGCAGGTAGTGAAGAAAGCGAATGGCATGTTCGCCTTTATAACACGAGGAATCGAATATAGGAGCAAAGAGGTCCTTCTGCAGTTGTACAGAGCCCTAGTGAGACCACACCTGGAGTATTGTGTGCAGTTTTGGTCCCCTAATTTGAGGAAGGACATTCTTGTTATTGAGGGAGTGCAGCGTAGATTTACAAGGTTAATTCCCGGGATGGCGGGACTGTCATATGCTGAGAGAATGGAGCAGCTGGGCTTGTACACTCTGGAGTTTAGAAGGATGAGAGGGCATCTCATTGAAACATATAAGATTCTTAAGGGTTTGGACACGCTAGAGGTAGGAAACATGTTCCCGATGTTGGGGAAGTCCAGAACCAAGGGCCACAGTTTAAGAATAAGGAGTAAGCCATTTAGAACGGAGACGAGGAAACACTTTTTCTCACAGAGAGTGGTGAGTCTGTGGAATTCTCTGCCTCAGAGGGCAGTGGAAGCAGGTTCCCTGGATGCTTTCAAGAGAGAGCTAGATAGGGCTCTTAAAAATAGTGTAGTCGGGGGATATGGAGAGAAGGCAGGAACGGGATACTAATTGGGGATGATCAGCCATGATCACATTGAATGGCGGTGCTGGCTCGAAGGGTCGTATGGCCTACTCCTGCACCTATTGTCTGTTGTCTATTGTAACTTTTCAAAAACAATTTCTAACTTGATTTAGACTATTCCCAACGACAGAATTGTATATTGTTCCAATCCATCATGGTTTCAATTTTCTTTTTAAATTTCATATCTCTGGTTGTAATTTTACCTTTTCTGACTCTACTCAATCCTTTCACCAGCAGAATGGACTGCTTATTAGTTTATGACCTTTTGTTGCTTGGGGGTGATTACATTTCAGTCGGCCTGTCAATTACAAATACAGGCACCTTGCATTTTACATAGTGGTTACATGCTGGAAAAGTAGCACGTACTTTTAAAAACGAGTAAATTAAACTTATACACGGCTACACTGTCAACGGCAAATTTGAGTGTGTTATTCCAAGAGTGCCAGAGTGTAAACCAAGCTTTATTATTAAGTGAACAAGCAGGTTTTTCAAAAACGCATAACTTAAACATGTGTAATATGCGAGCTGCCAAACCTGGATTTGTTTAATGAAATTGAGAGAAGTCAAAAGTGACAGGTAGTCACTGCCTGTGTTGAAACATACTCTGGGCTAATTGAGGAGCCAATATTTCACACAGTAGGTTATCCTGAATTGGGGATCTCAAAATAAAGGGTTGACCATTCTGGATGGAATAAAGACATTTCTTCTTCCATAAGATAGTGAATCATTGGAATTCTATATCTAATTGTTCGTGTTACCCATCCAATAAATTTACCGCCTTGAGTATGCATACACAAGCACACACTATTTCAACAGGACAGGAAAAGGCAGTCGTGATTCACAAGCCAACAAAACCTATCTCCATTAACCGAGTGATCTAAGGTGAGATAGCTAGAGATCTCACAGCTGCATCTTCGTTCAGTGTTGCATACAAACCTCTTCAAGAAGTCTCTGGAGGCTCAAGACAGGTGGAATTTTTTCTTCAAACATTTAAGGAGACAAGAAATATGGGGTTAGTGCTGGTAACTGGCACTGAGTTAAAAGGTCGGCCGTATCTCTTTCAATGCCAGAGCAGACATGAAAGGCCAAATGTCTAGACTTGCTACCTTTTTGTTTCACTCTCTGGCAGATATCGAACACATAGTTGACTAGGTTTTAATTACTTCTGCACCGTATTACTCTGTTAGTAAAACCAATATTCATTTTTAACAGCCTTTTCAACTTGTCCCCTTCATACTTTTCAAGTCTGTTTCTGCGCGGTCTTCAAAATTCTGTCGTCATTTTTTTTTTAAATTGGATTTTGCTTATTAATTATGTCCTTACAACAACAAGTAGTTCTGACAGATTTTATCTGGCTAATTGTTGAATTTTTAAACCAGAATATTTCAGTTTTGATACTTAGTCTCTTAAATGAACACAGCTGGAGTAACTGCATGTGGTAACTGCACATGTGGTCTCATTGTTTTCTAATGTAAGGGGTAACTATTCATCGATCGTATCATTTGGTCACATCTAGAAAAGTATTGCAATGCTGAACAAGAGTGCAGTTAAGTGATCTCTATCCCCCATAGCTTGGATTGCTTGGTTAAGGCAGATTGACTCTTTCTTTATGAATCATAATTATTTTTGAGTGCATGGGATGTTGCATCTTTGCGGATTTGTATCCCAGGTAGTAAACCTGTGGAGAGCATACAAGGAAAAACTAATTTATCCTGAGACAGTGTGATTATTTCAATATTTGAAAAACAAAATCAAAATGCATCTGATATCTTTGCCTAAGATTCTCTAAATTTCTGTTTCATCCTTCCACTTTGGCAGGTGAAATTTTATTCCTTAATTCTACTATCTGCTCTTATTTCAAAATAGGTAATGATTATCGATGATTTCTTCGCAGTGTGTCGGTTGATGATTGATTTTTAAAAAGAAGGATTTAGATACGCTGTTTCTTAAATGTTCAACCTAAAAATGCAAAATGATTATTTTAAATGTGTGCAACAATTATTTTGTCGATACTTGCAGCAAAATCACAGCATGTGCTTTAATTTTTATATGCAAAACATTCACATTTAAATAATTTATCTTTCTAATACTTTCTGTGATCTCCATATTTTCTCATGATTAAAACAAAAAAGACTTTGCTCTCTGGATGTTCTTATAAAATTAACAATTGATATTTTAGGTTCTCCTGAAGGGATAGAAAAGATCATGGACCAGATTGAAAAGTATATCATGACACGACTCTACAAAACTGTGTTTTGCCCAGAGACTACTGACGACGAGAAGAAAGATCTTGCCGTTCAGAAACGAATTCGGTGAGAATATTTCCTTCAGTTGGATTTTTTTTCGAGTGACGCTCGACATAAAACTCTTGGGAGGGGGAGCATTTAAAAATTAAATAAATGCATCAGGAATTTTGGCTCCAAATCTCTACTCTGAAAACCATTTCAAATATTAATCAAATGTTGTATTAAAATACTTACAGATGTGTCTGATAATTACCTTTTGCTATTTTGAGCTTGTATCGCATAGTACATTTAAAGTTAAGTCTTGTTCAAGTTACTATGTAATATATCTTATTGAAAGTAACCTCCAGAATCTCAACTTTTGTGGCTGAAAAACATAAATATTTTCAGTTTCTCCTTGTGTCAGGCCCATAATATTGCAGAACATTTGTTGCTAAGAAATCAGTGGCCATCACCCTGATTCTCTTATTTTATTCCAGTGTGATCCAATCTATAACATTCGCAGGAGTTATAAGAGCAGTGTTAGGCTATTTGGCCCATCAAGTTCACTCCACCATTCAGTCATGGCTGATCTAACTTTTCTTATCAACCCCATTCTCCTTCCTTCTCCCCATAACCTCTGACACCCTTACTAATCAAGAATCTGTCAATCTCCGCCTTAAAAATATCCATTGACTTGGCCTCCACAGTGAATTTGTGGCGATGAATTCCACAGATTCACCACCCTCTGACTAAATAATTCCTCCTCATCTTTCTCAAGGTCTTGAAGAGATAGTTAGTTGGAGTATAGTCGGCAGCCCTGAGTAACTTCAGTGAAGGATTATCCAGAAATTTTCAGAATTCAAGTCTCTGACATCCTTGTATGGACATTTGGTAGGGCAAAGGTTATGGAGAGAAAGCAGGAGAATGGGGTTGAGAGGAAGAGATCAGCCATGATTGAATGGCGGTGTAGACTTGATGGGCCAAATGCCTAATTCTGCTCCTAGACCTTATAAATGTAAGGTTCTGTAATTCTAAGCTGACAACTTTTTTTACTCCAGGGCATTGCATTGGGTGACACTTGAAATGCTGTGTGTTCCAGTAAATGAGGAAATCCATGAAGTTTACGAATTAGTTGTCAGAGCAATCACTGGTTAGTGTTGTAGATTTTTTTAATTTGTGATTAATGCCTGTAAAAATACTTTCAGGATTATTGGAACTTGCTTTACAAAATTAAATAGTTTAAACCTACATCAAAACCAATATACATTTCTTGTTTTTTTCTTTTGGTATCAGAATCCAACATTGACAAATAGAAAATAGTGGCATGAATTGACCGTTTGGCATTTCAATCTTGCTCATGGTTGATCTTTCAGCCACAATACCATATAACTGATTTCTCCTTGTATTCCTTGATGCCATTTTTGTCTAAACATCTATCTACAGTTACCTGTTGCGTTCCTTAAAAACTATCCATACAATGAACACTGAATTCCTGGTATCCCAAGAAAGTCTCATTTATTTTAACTGTTTGTTGTTTCAATCAAGTCCAGTCCAGGACATCACCTCCAATTCCATATGTTTATATTTTTGCAAACTAAATTCTTATCAGGAGCTTTATCAAAAACCTTTTGAAAAAGGAAATACACCAAACCCATATGTTCTCTTATCTATTCTACCAGTTACATCCTCAAAAACAAAACCACTGTAGGTTTGTCAAACGCAATTTCCCTTCATAAACAAACACAGGCTTTATCTATTCCTGTTGATATATTATTTAACTGTCATGTTACAATTTCAAACTTCCTACTTTACCTTGTACATTTTGGCTAGCTGGTCTGTAGTTTTCCTGTTTTTTTTAATCTCTTTTAATCGTGGAGTTACATTTGGCATTGTTCTATAATCTAGACAATGTTGGTAGATAACAACCAATGCATTTGCTATTATCAACACTCCCTCCTTTATTATTCTTGAATGCAAATTTTCAATTCCAAGGGATTTGTTGGCTTTCAATCCCATTAATTTATCTTGCACTTCCTCGTACTAATTTCCTAGAAGTCATCCTTTTCATCAGAATCTGGTTTCTATTGCAACTGGGGAAGTTATTTGAGTCCTCTTCTGTAAGCAGAACAAAAGGAAAAAGGGGACCCTTCATCAGGACTGGAAAACAGGTGTATTTTAAGTTGTGGAGAAGATGGGGAAGGGGTGGTTAAAACAAAGGGAATATCTCTGATCAGCTTAAATATTGTGGATTCATGTGATAACTAGAAGTATGTTATACTTTATCTGTGTTAAGTGTTGCACCTAGCATTGGTCCAGGCCATGCTATTGGAGGGAGGAATACATCTTTGAATTGTCATTCTTCCTAGACAACGATTTCACCTTTCTATGCATTTTAGGCTTTTTATTTTTCATATTTCAGTTATGTTAAATGCAATTTTATGTTTCAGTGCTCTGCAAACTGTTCTAAAAAAAAAAAGTAAAATATAAATGCTTTTTATGTCGTTTTCAATGTGGCTGGTTCACCTGCTTGATACGAGAGTTCTCTTAAAGTTGATACCCGGACAGCAGTGGTTATCAGACGTTAAACCTACAGCATCTTGTATTTTTAGAAGTTTTCTTTAATGTCAGCACTTCATGGCTTCACTCAGGATGGCAAAATCCAAGCCATTGTGTGAGATTTGACAGCAGCAAATCTTTGAACGTGTATACATTAAGTTGGCTTTTTTTTTTAATGGTAGAAAGTAAAGTTATGATACCTTGATATTGTAAATGTGATTTTCTGAATTTTCATACAGCTGTAATTGAAATGGATTCGAGGCGTGTTCCACGTGAAAAGTTGACCTGCATCACTAAATGCAGCAAACAGATTTTCAATGCCATAAAGATTACAAAGAATGAACCTGCTTCTGCAGATGACTTCCTACCCACACTAATCTACATCGTGTTAAAGGCGAATCCTCCTCGATTACAGTCAAACATTCAGTATATTACACGATTCTGCAATCCAAGCCGACTGATGACTGGTGAAGATGGGTATTACTTCACTAATTTAGTAAGTGTTGTGATAAATTTAAAATGCTTTTAAAGCAGCCAGCATGTTGGACTATATTCAAAGCTAAGTTAGGGCGGCACAGTGGCCTAGCGGTAGAGTTGCTGCCTTGCAGTGCCAGAGACCCGTAGTCTGGGTGATGTCTGTACGGAGTTGCTTATATTTAAATATGTACAAGTAAAATGAAAGGTTATTATGTATTCGAGCAGTTATTTGGTGACCTGTGCATCTTGGGTAAAATGAATCTTTAGCAGTTTGTACATATAAAACTATAGCTCTCCAATGTAACTGTTCAATAATAATAATGGAAGTGTAAATAAGATATGAAGTTTGGTAGTTCTCTGCATTCTAAATGGATGATTGAGGATCAGAATGTAAATTGTGCTTACCTTCTGATCCGTTGGTAGCCGTGTTCCGTTGTAAATCAGTTTTAAAGAGAGGGTTCATGTGATATGCATTCTAATCCTTGGTTCCTGCTCTGATTCTCAGTAATAATAGCATCTGAGTTTCATGTACTAGTTCTTTATGTGTAGGAGTAAACCTCATTATCTGCTAGAAAAATGGGTTAAGAAATGTTGAGAATAGTAAGTTTATGATGAACGCTTTTACGATGTTTGTGAATGTACCAGTGCGTCAAATGCATTTGAGGTAGAAATCTGGCTGTAACTAATTATTAGTTTGAATACTTCAGTATTTACATTTATTGACATTGTTTAAGTATTACTTAATGGGTTTTAACATGAGCTTTTACAGACGATGAAATAACTATACAATAGTACTGATAATTTTGAAATGTCCTTCTTGGTTGCAGTGTTGTGCAGTTGCCTTCATTGAAAAGCTGGATGCTCAGTCTTTGAATTTAACAGAAGAAGATTTTGATCGTTACATGTCTGGCCAATCATCACCTAAGAAGCATGACTCTGAGGAATGGTCCCCTGAAGAGTGCGCAGGAATGAAACAAATGTACAAGAACTTAAATCTTATTTCACAGCTGAATGATAGGCAGCAAAGAATAATTTCAACGGCCAAGCAGCTTGAAAAAGACTTAATTGACTGGAGCGAAGGTGTGACCAAAGAGGTTGAAGATATTATTGAGAAATACCCACTTGATATCAAACCCAAGGGCCAGTCAGTGGTGGCAATTGATTCTGACAATGTAGAGAACGACAAGCTTCCGCCACCAATCCAGCCGCAGATGTTTCTTGGCTGAAAGAATTAAAACTCTTAAAGACGAGCAAACTCTGTGTTAAGGTTTGTTCATTTGTAAACTACATATCGGCTGAGAATTTGGAACTTAAATGTCTTTCTATGTCAATGCTTGAGCTGTTTTTTTTACAAAATACTGTAGTTCCAAAAATTGTAATCGGTACTTTTGAAGTAAAATATGAACGGAAAATGCTGCAAACATGCAGCCAGTCAGATAGCACCCGTGGAGTTTGCAACTTGTACTACTTACTAGCTGAACATTTTCAGCACCGTGTTATTCCTAATACCCAGTTACTGGAGTATTTAGTTTGTTCCTTCTTTTAAAACTAGAAACTATGTTTTATACTTTTGATGTTCTCTGCAACATTATTTTCTTAATGCCTTCATTGAGAATAATTATATTCAGGGATTCTTGTTTAAAGTATCTGAAGAAGTGAAATTCTGTTTAATAATGTGGTTGAGATTTTCACCAGATTTTCAGTGCTCTCACAGTTTATAGATTGTAATTATATATTAAAAACCAGTAGCATTACTATTTTGGCTGTCTTATCTTGGACATAGATTTGTTACAAGATTTTACCCATTGCAGTATAGATGAATTTTTATTTTATCCATTACGGCTTAGATAGATAATTTGGTCATACAGGTTTCCCAGAGCACCATCAAAACTTTAAAGGAGTAATGACAACGTTTTTAGGAGTTCATTATTCCCCTCTAGTATTAAATAATTAAAACTGAATTATCACATTGGCCAAATGCCCTTTTACCTTCCTCTATTTTTAAAATTTAAGCAATGATACGGATGACTTGGTGAGAGGTTATTCCGATGTGACCCGGTAGAACCACTTTGTAAATCTTATACTTGTAGTTAGGTATTCAGTTAGTAAATCGGCCATCTGCAACTATTTATCCTCAATGTGGCTGAAAGAGATTGAAATTCAAACAACAATCAGATCTTGACAAAATATATGCTATTATTTTAACTTTGAATATGCCCTAACTATTTTTGGTTGCTAAATTCTTTTAATTACATAACCTTTTTCATTATTTGGAAAACTGATTTAAATCGTCCGAATGCTTGTGTGTACTTGTTTTTTTAACCCCAGCTCAAATATTTGAAGAAGGAAGCACACACTTACTGTATGTGTTAACACACTTAACTGTTTAACACACTTAATGTTAATGGCACCTGCTATTTACCATTCAGAATGTCTTGCATTCAAATGTAAAATAGATGGGCAGCTAATGAATTGTTCCATCACATTAGTTTTATGACTCTACAATTAACGACTTAACAAGAACTATTCTGTGATTGCATCTCTACTGGCAGTGGTTAAGCTAGATTTGCATTACATAAATAGGGTGATTCCTTTGGCAGTTCGAAACTTCATTTGCTCGAAGGGTATAAAACGCATCATTTAAATATGTCCTTCTATTTTCTTTTCCAGTCTTGAGTTGAGTTGGTTGCTGTAACTTGAAGTAGTTTAGAACTTGAAAGTTGGCTTCAGTACTCTGCCCAAAGGAGGCAACACGCCAACCAATTTTCAAACTATTGATAAGTGTATTTGTGACTATCTGGCTCCCTTTGCTGACAAATAACATGTGGATTCTTAAAGCACACAAACTTGCCACCTTTGTGAAGTACTATAGATTTGTACACTTGAATTTGTGACAGTTATAATTGTTCACAACACTTCATCTAACTTTCATGTACTGGTTATTTGTACATTTTATTAAAATTCCTTCCTGAGTTTCTTGTCTGCCTTGTCAAGCATGCAGATAATACTCTTGTCAAAAACCAAAGCAACCTTGTCTATTTTCTTTCCTCCTTCAGAGAAATCAGTGTAGCTGTACAAACATTTAAAAGAAAGAGAATACATATTCATTTTGTATTTAAGATGTGCTTTTTGTGAATCCTTGTAAAGTAGGTTAAGCACTATTGTATGCAATTGCACTAATTAGTGCACTGTGTTATGTTAGTGAGTGCACAAAATCGCTTAATGCAATGAGTCCATTCTTCCTGTTAAAAGTCATACATAAACAAATAAGATGTTTTTTAAATGTTGCAGGAAATAAGAACTGCTGTGAAAACAAACTACAGTGCCCTCCATAATGTTTGGGGCAAAGACCCGTCATTTATTTATTTGCCTCTACTCCACAATTTGCGATTTGTAATAGAAAAAAACACATGTGGTTAAAGTGCACATTGTGAGATTTTTTTTTTAAAAAAGGCAATTTTTATACATTTTGGAAATGTGTAAAAATTACAGCAATGTTTATACATGTCCCCCCCCCCCCCCATTTCAGGGCACCATAATGTTTGGCACACATCAATGTAATTGAAATGAAAGTAGTCATGTTTAGTATTTTGTTGCATATCCTTTGCATGCAATGACTGCTTGAAGTCTGCAATTCATGTATATCACCAGTTGTTGGGTGTCTTCTCTGGTGATGCTCTGCCAGGCCTGCATTGCAGCCATCTTTAGCTTATGCTTATTTTGGGGGCTAACCCCCTTCGGTTTCCTCTTCAGCATATAAAAGCCATGCCCAATTGGGTTCAGATCAGGTGATTGACTTGGCCGCTCGTGAAGTGACCATTTTTTAGCTTGGAAAAACTCCTTTGTTGCTTTAGGATCATGTTTGGGATCATTGTCTTGCTGTAGAATGAACCACCGGCCAATGAGTTTTGAGGCATTTGTTTGAACTTGAGCAGATAGGATATGTTTATAAACTTCAGAATTCATTATGCTACTACCATCAGCAGTTGTATCATCAATGAAGATAAGTGAGCCAGTACCTTCAGCAGCCATACATGCCCACGCCATAACACCCCCACCACCGTGTTTCACAGATGAGGTGGTATGCTTTGGATCTTGGGCAGTTCTTTGTCTCCTCCATACTTTGCTCTTGCCATCACTCTAATATAAGTTAATCTTTGTCTCATCTGTCCACAAGACCTTTTTCCAGAATTGTGGTTGCTCTTTTAAGTACTTCTTGGCAAACTAACCTGGCTATCCTATTTTTGCGGCTAACCAGTGGTTTGCATCTTGCTGTGTAGCCTCTGTATTTCTGTTCATGAAGTCTTCTGCGGACAGTGGTCATTGACAAATCCACACCTGACTCCTGAAGAGTGTTTATGATCTGTCGGACAGGTGTTTGGGGATTTTTCTATTATAGAGAGAATTCTTCTGTCAGCTGTGGAGGTCTTCCTTGGCCTGCCAGTTCCTTTACGATTAGTAAGCTCACCAGTGCTCTCTTTCTTCTTAATGATGTTCCAAACAGTTGATTTTGGTCAGCCTAAGGTTTGGCTGATGTCTCTAACTGTTTTATTCGTGTTTCTCAGTCTGACTTCTTTGACTTTCATTGGCACAACTTTGGTCCTCGTGTTGATAAACAGCAATAAAAGTTTCCAAAGATGATGGAAAGACTGGAGGAACGACTAGGTGCTGAGAGCTCTCTTATACCTGCATTAAGGAGGCATTTAAACACACCTGAGCAACTACAAACGCCTGTGAAGCCATGTGTCCTAAACATTATGGTGCCCTGAAATGGGGGGGACTATGTATAAACACAGCTGTAATTTCTACATGGTGAAACAAATGTATAAAAATGGCCTTTAATAAAATCTGACAATGTGCACTTTAACCACATGTGATTTTTCTCTATTACAAATCTCATATTGTGGAGTACAGAGGCAAATAAATAAATGATGGGTCTTTGTCCCAAACATTATTGAGGGCACTGTATTTCTAATGGGTTGTATAGAATTTAACACATCATAAACCCTAATTTTATTGATTTGTCAGACATGTTCATACTAATGTGCATGCTTTAAATAATTCAGTAAACTAACTACTGAATTGCATTAGACTTGACTAACTTGGCTGCCTAAGCATTAAAATCAATATAAGAATGGTCTAGTGTGAGACCAGGACATTTATCAGATCAGGCAGAGTAACTACCATGTACACAGTTTGATTGGAGTAATTAATCAAACTATTTATTTTGAGCTCTTGAGGTTTAAGCTTGTGAAAGTAAAGGACAATGCTCTTGGTTTGTGAAGTCATAGAGAATCATGCAGTATGGAAACAGGCCCCTCGGCCCAACTTGCCCATGCTGACCACGATACCCCATCTACACAAGTCCCACCTGCCCACGCATTATTTTATTTCCCCACATCAAACTTGAAGCAAGGGGCTGTATCTGAATGTCTAACTATTGAATAGTTAAAAAGTGGTAAATTAGTTTTAAATCATCTAAATTTGGTCCCCAACTAAATATACAATGATAGGTTTGGAGCAAAAAGATGTGCACTTATTGCAGAAGCATTTCTTGGTGATTCACTTGGTCCATGCTGCCTGCATGGGACTCTGCAATTGGAATGCATGCCAGAAACATTCAAGTTGACAATCATGAAATGGACTGTTCTTGAAATCCTTTGAATTTATTTTTAACATGCACAATGCATAAATAATATAAATATGGATAAAGTTTGCATTCTAACATAAATATGAATTTCATTTATTTTTCAGAATTTTGGAGCGAATTAATAATTTTGGTTTTGGCTACCTTTGATTTCACAAGAAAGAAATAATTTATCATAAACTCATGTTGCTGGGCATATTTCCCCTCAGTGGAACGACTTATTTAAAGCTTTCAATGACTTGAGATTGAGTTTAATTTTAGTGGAAAGGAGGTAGAAAAGTAAGCTTATGTCACTTAAAAAGGTCACAAAAAATGATGGGAAGATGCCTCTTCTACATTAATACAGAACTGGAGACACCTGCAATTGTAACACTAACTTTTTCACCTGTGTGAATCAATCAGGAGGTATTGAAACAAATTGCAATGGTTAGAATTATTTAAACTTGCTGGCATGTCAGCTAATGTTTTAACAAGACTGCAATACTCTCTTTCTTCCGGTGAGCTAATATACTGCATGTATTGAACAGAGAGTAGATAGCACAGAGGGAACCAGGAAATGTTTACATTCACAATTTGGCCTCTGGTTCATCCAACACTCCAAAGTGAAGTTGACTTAGTTGTTCAATGGCTTGAATGAGGAGATTGAAAACAAATTAATTCCTCGGTTTATCAAAGAAGAATCTTTAAAAACTGGTAAACTGGTACAATTGAAGTTTGTATTGTTTCTGCGGATTTTTATTGTATAGTAAAAGTCAATGATATGAATAGGAATATCTTGTCATCATATTGAACATGCTCTTTATTTTAATTACACCTTGTATAAGTGTAACTGCATTAACCGTATGATTCTGTGGTGAATTCACTTTTGGTGTCTAAATGAGTTTTGAATGATTAAGCAATGACATTTGCTTAAATGATTATATACTACAGACTGCACTTTGATTTTAATATGTATAATAACTTTGGTTTTATGTCATTGTGGAAATGTTGGGTACAATATAATCTTTGGATCCTGTTCAAAATAATATGGCATTTCCTGAGCAAAATATTAAAAGATATTTGAGAAATGCACATGACTTTGTACAGCATATCATTCATCTTAGTTTTAGTTTACAGCATAGAATTAGGTCCTGCGGTCCACTGAGTCTAGGCCGACCATTGATCACCTTTAGACTTTAGAGATACAGTGCGGAAACAGGTCCTTCAGCCCACCGAGTCTGCGTCAACCAGCGATCACCCCGTGCACTAACACTATCCTACACTCTTGGGACAATTTACCATTTTTTACCGAAGCCAATTAACCTACAAACTTGTATGTCTTTGGCGTGAGGGAGGAAACCAGAGCACCCGGAGAAAACCCACGCGGTCACAGGGAGAACTGATAAACTCCGTACAGACAGCACCTGTAGACAGGATTGAACCTGGGTCTCTGGCGCCATAAGGCAGCAGCTCTATCGCTGCGCCACGCTGCTGACTGCTCACACTAGTTCGATAAAAGAATCACTACAAATTAAAATATCCACTGTCTCCATACACAGGGGCATCTATTCCCCACACATTAGGGGCATATTTGGAGGCCAATCAGTTTACTAATCTGCTGTCTATCGGTTGTGTCGACTGTACCCAAGGACAGGATCAAATTCAAGTCTCTGGTGCAGTGAGACGGCCCTTCCCTCAATCTTGAATTAACAATCGGGTCTATTGCCTTTAATGACCACAATTGTTTTTTGATATCAATATCCTTAACTGCATGTTACATTCAACTGCATGTTACAGTCACTTTCAAGTGGAAAAACTGAAGAAAAGGAAGTCACAACCACTTCTAATGCATTCAAGCTTACATTTCCCAGTACACTTTGCCAAAGTGATCCCCTCAATCAATCTCACAAGATGGGGTGCTTTGCATATGCCCTCTATCTATCTATCTATCTATCTATCTATCTATCTATCTATCTATCTATCTATCTATCTATCTATCTATCTATCTATCTATCTATCTATCTATCTCTTCTCTCCTCCCCCTCTCCTCACCCCTCTCCCTCTCCCATCCCTCTCTACCCCACCCCCCTTCCCTCTCTACCCCACCCCCTTCCCTCTCCCCCCCACCCCCTTCCCCCTATCTCTCTGTCCCTCTTCCATCACTCCCCCTACCCCTCTCCCTCCCCACTCTTCCACTTCTCTCCCCTTCCCCTCCACTCTCCTCCCCACTCTTTCCCCTCTCTCCCCCACCCCTCTCCCCCTCCCCCTCCCTCCCTCCTCCCCATCTTCCTCATCCCCCCTCCCCCACATCTCTCTCCCCATCTCTCACCCCCTACCCCGCCCTCCTTTCCCTCCAAAATCTATCCCGTTTCCTCCTCCTCCTCTCCCCTCCCTCCCTCCCCTCTTCTCACCCCCCCCCGCAAACGCCGTTGGGGAAACAGACCCAACGGGTCTGCACTTGGTCTAGTTAATATATAAAACTCTCGTCCGGCTGCCTTTCTGCCTTTTGATTTGTTCCCATCGTGTGATGTCACAATGCCCAATGCTCGCAGATGTCCAATCGCAATGCCCAATGCTCGCAGATGTCCAATCGGAATGGATCCATTTATATGGACGGCTGCCAGCTGCATTTCTTCCTTTGATTCACTGCAACTCCGAAACCAGACGCAGAATCGCCGACATCTTTTCCATTTCGGTAGAGATTTCACTTTTCTTTCTAAGTATCCGCTCCTCATTACATTTCGTCGTGTTTAAGTACACGTTTTTTAAATCAAATCCTTCACCCCCCCCCCAATATTTCAAAAATAAACCGGCTTCTCACCCATAGAAGCAGCACCAGCCCCAGCCCCGGTGAACGTTCCAACGTGTGATGTCACAATGCCCGATGCTCACAGATGTCCAATCGGAATGGATTCATTTACATATGCCTTTGCAGGAGCCCCAGCCCCTGGTGAATTTTTATGCTTCTATGTTTCCCTCTCCACACCCCTCCTCCTCTCCCTCCCATCACTCTCTCCCCCACCCCCCTTCCCTCTCTACCCCACCCCCTTCCCTCTATACCCCACCCCCTTCCCTCTCTCCCCCCGCCCCCTTCCCCTACCCCTCTGTCCCTCTTCCACCACTCCCGCTACCCCTCTCTCCCTCTCCACTCTTCTACTTCTCTCCTCCCCCTCTCCTCACCCCTCTTCCATCCCTCTCTCCCCCACCCCTTTCCTCTCTACCCCACCCCTTCCCTCTCTCCCCCGCCCCCTTCCCCTCTGTCCCTCTTCCACCACCCCCCAACCCCCCCCTCTCCCACTTCTCTCCCCTTACCCCACCCCTCTCCCTCTGCCACCCGTCTCCCCCTCCCTTCCCCTCTCTCCCCCACCCCTTCCCCTACCCCTCTGTCCCTCTTCCACCACTCCCCCTGTCCCTCTTCCACCACTCCTGCTACCCCTCCCTCCCTCCCCACTCTTCCACTTCTCTCCCCCCCACACTCTTTCCCCTCTCTCCCCCCACCCCTCTCCCCCTCCCATCCCACTCTCCCCCTCCCTCCACACTCTTGCCCCTCTCCCTCCTCATTCCCTTACCGTGCACAGTCTCTGTCTTTAAGAAGGAACTACAGATGCTGGAAAATCGAAGGTAGACATAAAAAAAAGCTGGATAAACTCAGCGGGTGCGGCAGCATCTATGGAGCGAATTGAATGGTCAACGTTTTTGGCCGAAACCCGCAAACGCCGTTGGGGAAACAGACCCAACGGGTCTGCACTTGGTCTAGTTATTATATAAAAGTCTGTGGCTGCCGCCTGCCGTCCGTCCGTCCGGCTGCCGGCTGCCTTTCTTCCTTTTGATTCGTTCCATCGTGTGATGTCACAATGCCCAATGTTCACATATGTCCAATCGGAATGGATCCATTTACATATGCCTTTGCAGGAGCCCCAGCCCATGGTGAACGTTCCATTGTGTGATGTCACAATGCCCAATGCTCAAAGACATTCTTGCCATGGAGTACAGAGAAGGTTCACCAGACTGATTCCTGAGATGTCAGGACTTTCATATGAAGAAAGACTGGATAGACTCGGCTTGTACTCGCTAGATTTTAGAAGATTGAGGGGGGATCTTATAGAAACCGATGTTGGGGAAGTCCAGAACAAGGGGTCACAGTTTAAGGATAAGGGGGAAATCTTCTAGGACCGAGATGAAAAAAAATATTTTCACACAGAGAGTGGTGAATCTCTGGAATTCACTGCCACAGAAGGTAGTTGAGGCCTGTTCATTGGCTATATTTAAGAGGGAGTTAGATGTGGCCCTTGTGGCTAAAGGGATCAGGGTGTGTGGAGAGAAGGCAGGTACAGGATACTGAGTTGGATGATCAGCCATGATCATATTGACTGGAGGTGCAGGCTCGAAGGGCCGAATGGCCTACTCCTGCACCTAATTTCTATGTTTCCCTCTTCTCACCCCTCTCCCTCTCCCACCCATCCCTCTCTCCCCCACCCCCCTTCACTCTCTACCCTATCCCCTTTCCTCTCTCCCCCCGCCTCTTCCCCTACCCCTCTGTCCCTCTTCCACCACTCCCCCTACCCCTCCCTCCCCACTTCTCTCCCTCACCACACCCCTTTCCCTCCCCCACCCCGCTCTCCCTCCCTTCCCCCTCCCTCCCCTCTCCCCCCCACCCCTTCCCCCTACCCCTCTGACCCTCCCCACTCTTCCACCTCTCCCCCTTCCACTATCCCTCCCCACTCTTTCCCCTCTCTCCACTCACCCCTCTCCCCTTCCCTCCCCCCCTCCCTCCCCACCCCCCCCCCCTCACCCACATCTCTCACCCCCTACCCCGCTCTCCTTTCCCTCCCAAATCTGTCCCGTTTCCTCCTCCTCCTCTCCCCTCCCTACCCTCTTCTCACCCCCCCTCCCCCCACCTGTGTGTTTGGGGAGTGGTTAATGTGAGTGTGATGCCTCTGCCCCCCCCCGCAAACGCCGTTGGGGAAACAGACCCAACGGGTCTGCACTTGGTCTAGTGAGTTCTTAAAACTCTTTTAGTTAAAGCTGTCACGAGAATGAGCTTCATGTTCGCACAGTTGGGCTTATAAGACTTGATATTGCAAAATAGGGCAGCACGGTGGCACAGCAGTAGAGTTGCTGCCTTACAGCACTTGCAGCGCCGGAGACCCGGGTTCGATCCTGACTGCGGGTGCTGTCTGTATTGAGTTTGTACGTTCTCCCCGTGACATGCACAGGTTTCCTCCAAGATCATCGGTTTCCTCCCACAATCCAAATACGTACAGGTTTGTAGATTAATTGGCTTGGTAGAGGCGTAAATTGTCCCTAGTGTGTGTGTGTGGGATAGAGTTAATGTGCGGAAATTGCCGGTCGGCGTGGACTTCGTGAGCCGAAGGGCCTGTTTCTGCACTGTATCTCTAAACTAAAAAACTAAAATAAAGCTTTTCATGCGTGACAATAATAAACCTAAACCTAGTCAAGATCCAAATCCTGTACAGTTATCTTAATAACTTAAAATCCATGCTATTTCCTTTAACTTTGTTTTAACAGTTAAACTTTCTATTGCCTTAACATCAGAGCAGTTTACACGATCGTACCAGTTGTCTACTAATTAAAGGTAACATTGTAGTTTAGTTTTTTTTAAATTCCTAAATCCACGAGGTTGCAACTAAATTTATGATTTAGGTTTGGAAATAAGAAAATATTTCTTAAGTTATTTGCCAACAACTTTGCTGCCTTATTCGGTTGAATCTATCTAATGAGTGGACCTTCAGTTGCCTGATAACAGCTGGTGTGCCTAAATCTGGAGGTAGGCATGTACATCTTGCCCGATGGTAGAGGGGTGAAGAGGGAGTTACTTGCGTGGGACAGGTTCTAGATTATGCTGGCGGCTTTGCTGAGGCAGCGTGAAGTGTAGATGGAGTCAGTAGAAGGAAGGTTGGTTTATGGGATGGTCAGGACTACGTCCACAAACCTCTCCAATTTATTGCACTCGATCTCCTTTCTGTACTCTGTCTCATCATTATTATTTAGTCAGAGGGTGGCGAATCTGTGGAATACTTTGGCACAGACGGCTGTGGAGGCCAAGTCAATGGATATTTTTAAAGCAGAGATAGATAGATTCTTGATTAATACCGGTGTCTGGGGTTATGGGGCGAAGGCAGGAGAATGGGGTTTGCAGGGAAAGTTTGATCAGCCTTGATTGACGGGCGGAGTAGACATGATGGGCCGAATGGCCTAATTCTGCTCATATAACATGATTATTCAATATCTCTTGCTGTTACGCTGCTGAGGAAAATATATACTGGATTTCTCATTTTTATTTAACATGCCCCTTTTATTTAAATTGCCTGTCAATTGTCATTTCTGGGGTTTATTTTATAAACACTCCCTTTTCACCTTGAACAATTCAGTTAAATGATCTTGGTCTGCTGCACTAAATAAGATATCATGTTCAATCTCTTTATGTAACGGGTTCTTTACTATCATTTCTACTTTATCTGCATGTTCCCAGGGACAATAGATGCCTTTTAACAATCAGGTTAGCAGAACCATACCAGACACCATGGGAAAATGACATACGATGAGACAATCTTCCAAAGAGAGCAGCATTGAGCAGCAAAGTGGGCATTTGCATATTTAGTGAGATATATATGCTACATCTGTCAAACGGTGGAAAATAAATTCAGGAAGGGAAATCCTGAAGGGCATATTTATGTAGAAAATTCTGAACATTTTCATTTTTAAAGCTCCCTTGTCCTTCAGTTAATATGTAGAACCAAAGAACTGCAGGTGCGGGCTTATACCGAAGATAGACACAAAGTGCTGGAGTAACTCAGTGGGTCAGGCAGCATCTCTGGAGAAAAAGGATGGCTGATGTTTCAGATCGGATCTGCAGAAGGGTATCGACCCGTAACATCACCCACCCTTTTGTCTCCAGAGATGTTGCCTGACCCGCTGAATTACTCCAGCACTTTGTGTCTATCCTTGTTAATAGTTATGTTCCATTGGGAAAAAAATACAGTTTGAATCCAGCAATGATGTAGAAATAATGTAGAAAAATTACACAGAGCTATTAACAGAATAGCCTTCATTGCACATTCAGTAAAATGCCACCTTGATGTCATTGCAAGAACTCTCACTTCACCTTTGAAATTCAGCTCCTTTGTCGATGTTTGTACAAACACTGTGATGGTGTTTAGATCCGTGTGGACTTAGTGAAATCTTAGGCTAGCAATTGTGAGTAGGTTATTGAAAGCACTGTCAATTGCATCTTCCATCATCTTGCTGGACTTTTTTGACAGGTTACAGCTGATAAATGTCTGCACTATAGCTTTATTGAAACAAATTGGCAATATCTTTCTTCTGACTGATGGAGTAGAGGGGAGATATAGCTGGTAGAAAGAGATGAGGGGAAGGGTTGGGAAAAGAGCAAGAGACAGGTGAAGTTTGCAGATGACACCAAATTTGGCAGAGATGTGGACAGTGAGGAAGGTTGTTAAAGGACGCAGTGAGCTATAGATCAGTTACTGGTATGGGCAGAGAAATGGCAGATGGAGTTTAATCTGAGCAATTGTGAGGTGTTGCACATTGGGAGGTCAAATGTAAGGGTGAAGTATACAGTTCATGGGAAGACCCTTAACAGCATTGATGTACACAGAGATCTTTTGGTGCTAGTCCATATCTCCCTGAATGTGGCAGCACGAGTAGATGAAGTGGATAAAAAGATGTATGGTACACTTGCCTTCATCGGTCGGGTATTAAGTTTAAGAGTCTGGCAGTCATGCTGCAGTTTTATAGGACTAGGGCTAGGCCACATTTGGAGTATTGTGTGCAGTTTTAGACACGCGATTACGGGAAGCAAATGGTGGCTTTGGAGAGGGTGCAGAAGAGTGCAATCTGAAGACGCGTCCTGATCAGAAACGTCCTTTTTCTCCAGAGATACTGACTGGAGACACAGAGTTACTCTATCACTTTGTGTCTACCAGAATGCTACATGCATAAGAGGGTATTAGCTGTAAGGCCAGGTCGGACAAACATGGATTGTTTTCCCTGGAGCATCGGAAAGGGGAAACCTAATAGAAGGATATAAAATTGTGGAAGGCATAGATAGGGGAGACAATCACAATGGTCCCAGGGCGGCAATATCCAAGCATAGAAGGCATAGCTTTAATGTCAGAGGGAGAAGGTTTAAAGGAGATGTGTGGAACAAGATTTTTACATAGAGAGTGGTGGGTGTCTTGAACCCTCTGGGACTGGTGGTGTTGGTTGCAGATACCATAGTAGAGGCATTAAAGAGGCTTTTAGATAGGCACATGCAGTTCCTATTTTATACAAAAGGTGGCAGTATGCATATTAATTCAAACTTAGCTACTTTTTATCAACAACTTTTTTACACCAACACACCCAACGTTGGGGACACATTACCTACCTTGTGATATAATAATCAAACACTAAATCTAAACGAATGAATGTTCTAATTTATTCTCTTGTGTTATCCATTAGTTAAGCATGATTAATAAACATACATGTCACGGTAGAGGTGATGATATACCATGCAAGAGTGTAATATCACACAAAACGTGTTGGCCACAGAGATATGCAGGGAATGGAGGGATATGCATCATATGCAGGCAGATGAGATTGGTTTAGCGTGAAATCATGTTTGACACAGACGTTGTGGGCCGAAGGGCCTGTACCTGTGCTGCACTGTTGGTTGTATGTTTTGTACTACTATATAAGTTTTAGTTTATAGATCCAGTGTGTAAACAGGCCCTTCGGTCCACTGAATCCACGTCAACCATCGATCACACGCACACCAGTTCTATGTTATCCCACTTTTGCATCCTATACACTCGGGGCAATTTACAGAAGCTTATTTAACCTACAACACTGAATGTCTTTGGAATGTGGGAGGAAACTAGATAAAACCCATGTGGTCAGAGGGAGAGCGTACAAACTCCGCACAGGCAGCATCAATAGTCAGGATCGAACCGTGGTCTCTGGTGCTGTGCACTCCACCACTGCCCTACACATTGAAACATGCTTTAAAAATGTATGGGAGGATTTGTGAAAGTCAGATTTTCATAAGTCTGGCATACACACCCTGGGAAGCCCCTGCATTAACACAATGTAAATAGGTGCTCAAAAATTTGAGTATGAGTCTGAAGCAAGTCTGTGTGGGCAGACTCATTACTAAACATTTTGATCTAACGAAGAGTAGCTATGATCAATGCCCTTATGATCTTGAATAGCATAGCAGAAAAAAGTGAAATATATTTCAGAGGAGGTAAATGATTACATTTCAAGGATATGCGTGGGGTAGGTTTTTTATATAGAGACTGGTCAGTGTCTGAAACACGCTGCCACAAATGGTAGCAGATACGATAGTGGCATTTAAGAAGCTTTTAGATAGGAACATGCAGTGTTAGACTGCACCTTAATGCTGTCTCCAATCCAGGTTGCCCAGAAAAATAATCATGTTGCTGGGCAGCATGGGGAAGAGCCTCTGGGACTAAGTCCCATCATCAGGTGTTCAAGTTGTGAGGAAAGAGACGATTGAATTATCAGGAGTATTAGGTGTACAAAATCATGAGATCGGTTAGATGCGCAGAGTCTCTTGCCTGGAGTGGGGGAATCGAGGACTAGAGAGCATAAGGTTAAATGGGAAATATTTTATAGGGATTGGAGGGGTAACATTTTCACACAAATGGTGGTGGGTGAATGGAACGAGTTGCCAGAAGATAGCTGAGGCAGGAACTATCACGACATTTAAGAAGATAAATGTCGTGATATGATACGGGTACATGGATAGGACAAGTTTAGAGGGATATGGGTCAAACACAGGCAAGTGGGACTAATGTAGATGGGACATGTTGGACAGTGGGGGCAATTTGGGCTGAAGGACCTGTTCCAAACACTGTGTGACTCTAGGAGCCACCTGGGATGTCATCCTTGAGGCATTTAAAGTAGAAGCCAAATAGTAAAAATTATTTATTTTTTTAAGAAGAGTAAGGCTGTTTGTAAATCTATTTAAAACATTCAGAGACACAAAAAAACGCAAATATTTTAAACCACAAAATATTTAAAATGAAATCCATGTACAGTTTTATGAGCTAGAGCGGGACATTTATTAAAATTTTGCAGCAGCATTAAATATGATAATAATAATAATAATACATTGTATTTGTTGGGCGCCTTTCAGACATCTCAAGGATACCTTACATAGATTAACAGGAATATAAACATATAATCAGAGTAAAATAAATAATAGAGACATCACAGAGACACAAACTAAAAACAGAATTCAGTCCAAAAACAGAAAATCAAAAACACAATGTGAAGAGAGAGCAGCGGCAGCCAAAGCGCGCCAGCGTCCACTCTCCCTTCATGGCAGCCATCTTGGACAAAGACTAACAGGATTACATTACAGACCAAAAAAAAAATCATATTCCCACAGTGGATACCACTGTGGGGGAAGGCACAATGTCCAGTCCCCACCCCAAGTTCACCCCAAAGTCAGGCCTATTGAGGCCACCGCAATTGCCTCTACGGAGGCCCGATGTTCCAGGCCATTCTCACCGGGTGGTGTTGACCCGGCGTCGGGAGAGTCCTCTCAGCGGCTGGGCCACCTGGAACGGCCGCTTTCTAGTTGGAGACCGCGGCTTCCAAAGCCGACAAGGCTATTAATATATTAATATATATATATATTAATTAATTAATATATATATTAATATAAGATATTAATATATCAAGCTTCAATTAGAGATGGGTTTCATAGACAGGTCACAATCTGTTCGAATTGGCAGCAACATTTGGAGTCATAGAGTCTTACGGCCTGAGAACAGGCCCTTAGGTCCAACTTGTCCACATCGGCCAAAATGTCCCACCTACACTAGTTCCACCTACCTGCGTTTGGCCCTTATCCCTCTAAACCTGTCATATCTATGTACCTGTCTACATGTTTCTTAAACATTGTGATAGTCCATGCCTTAACTACCTCCACTGGCAGCTTGTTCCATACACCGACCACCCTTTGCGTGATAAAGTTACCCCCTCAGATTCTTTTTCCACAATAACCATCAGTACGGGAGCACCTCAAGGCTGTGTGCTCAGCCCCCTGCTCTACTCACTCTATACTCATGGCCGTGTAGCCGGACACAGTGCAAACTCCATCTTCACGTTCGCTGACGACACCACCGTTGTTGGACGAATTACAGATAATGATGAGTCAGAGTATAGAAGTGAGATCGATCGACTGAGCAAATGGTGCCAGCACAACAACCAGGCACTCAATGTCAGTAAGACCAAGGAACTGAGTGTGGACTTTGGACGAGGAAGGATGAGGACCCACAAACCTGTCTATATCGGCTTGGCGATGGTGGGGAATCAAAAGCTTCAAATTCCTGGGAGTGCATATTTTTGATGATCTTTCCTGGACCAAGTACACAGATGCAATTATAAAGAAAGTCCATCAACGTCTCATTTCATCAGAAGACTGCGGAGATTCTGTTTGAATAATCTTTCCACAATTCAGTATGTCAGAGATGAACTTCTGCAGGTGTAGAGTGGACAGAATATTGACTGGTTGCATCACAGCCTGGTTCAGCAACTTGAACGCGCAGGAGTGAAGAAGACTGCAAAAAGTTGTGAACGCTGCCCAGCCCAACATCGAAGGGATTTACTGGAGTCACTGCCTCAAAAAGGCAGCCAGCATCATCAGAGACCCACACTACCCTGGCCACACACTCATTTCACTCTTGCCATCGGGAAGAATATATAGAATCCTGAAAACTGTAACGTGCAGGTTCAGAAACAGTTTATACACTATAGCCATTGGGCTATTAAACACTACATGCCAAAGAAGTGTCTGAAGAAGGTCTTGACCTTAAACGTCATCAATTCCTTCTATCCAGAAATGCTGCCAGTCCCGTTGAGTTTCTCTAGCATGTTGTGTCTGAGCTCTGAACTACATAGACTTGGGGCATTGGTTTTGACTTTTTATGAGTATGGATGTGTATGTAGACACAAAATGCTGGAGTAACTCAGTGGGATAGGCAGTATCTCTGGTGATGTATGTATATGTGTGTGTGTGTGTGTATATATATACCTCCCTACCATCGAGGGGATCTACCGCAGTCGCTGCCTCAAAAAGGCTGGCAGCATCATCAAGGACCCACACCATCCTAGCCACACATTCATCTCTCCGCTGCCTTCAGGTAGAAGGTACAGGAGCCTGAAATCTGCAACATCCAGGTTCAGGAACAGCATCTTCCCCACAGCCATCAGACTATTAAACTCAACTCAAACAAAAATCTGAACTTTAATAGCCTATTGCACTTTATATGCTTATTTATGTGTGTGTATATATATATATATATATTCAATGGTATATGGACACACTGATCTGTTCTGTATTTATTTATGCCTACAATATTAATAATAATAATAATAAACTTTATTACGTACTCGAGGTCCAGACAAGGGGCAACATTACATTAAAAAATGCATTGCATATTAAATAAATATCATAAAGTACATATAAAATCTTAGTATATCACTTATAAAAGCATCATAAATTATATATATTTAAAAGCACAATACATAAGTTAAAAATCCAGATTAAAAGAATGATCAATGTCCTACAACGAGACAACGATACCAGTGTCTCCACAGCTGGGATTCGTAGTGTGTAGTGCTAACCCTTATGTTTGACAAGGCCACAATAATTACATTTTTAGAGTCATTTATCCTGCAAATGAATTTATACATGTGATTTCTTAGGATTGCTTCTAAAGTATTGACTCCTGCAGCCACAAACATATTACTGGCACTACACCATCTAGGTTTCCTTAGCAGTGTTCTCACGGCATCGTTATATGCCACCTTTAGTCTCTGCAAACTTGTCTCCAAAGAATCAACAATATTCTGTTGTGCTGAAGCAAAGCAAGAATTTCATTGTCCTATCTGGGACACATGACAATAAACTAGTGGGGTACCGCAAGGCTCAGTGCTGGGACCCCAGCTATTTACAATTTATATTAATGATCTGGATGAGGGAATTGAAGGCAACATCTCCAAGTTTGCGGATGACACTAAGCTGGGGGGCAGTGTTAGCTGTGAGGAGGATGCTAGGAGACTGCAAGGTGACTTGGATAGGCTGGGTGAGTGGGCAAATGTTTGGCAGATGCAGTATAATGTGGATAAATGTGAGGTTATCCACTTTGGTGGCAAAAACAGGAAAGCAGACTATTATCTAAATGGTGGCCGATTAGGAAAAGGGGAGATGCAGCGAGACCTGGGTGTCATGGTACACCAGTCATTGAAAGTAGGCATGCAGGTGCAGCAGGCAGTGAAGAAAGCGAATGGTATGTTAGCTTTCATAGCAAAAGGATTTGAGTATAGGAGCAGGGAGGTTCTACTGCAGTTGTACAGGGTCTTGGTGAGACCACACCTGGAGTATTGCGTACAGTTTTGGTCTCCAAATCTGAGGAAGGACATTATAGCCATAGAGGGAGTGCAGAGAAGGTTCACCAGACTGATTCCTGGGATGTCAGGACTTTCATATGAAGAAAGACTGGATAGACTTGGCTTATACTCGCTAGAATTTAGGAGATTGAGAGGGGATCTTATAGAAACGTACAAAATTCTTATGGGGTTGGACAGGGCTAGATGCAGGAAGATTGTTCCCGATGTTGGGGAAGTCCAGGACAAGGGGTCACAGCTTAAGGATAAGGGGGAAATCCTTTAGGACCGAGATGAGAAGAAACTTTTTCACACAGAGAGTGGTGAATCTCTGGAACTCTCTGCCACAGAGGGTACTTGAGGCCAGTTCATTGGCTATATTTAAGAGGGAGTTAGAAGTGGCCCTTGTGGCTAAAGGGATCAGAGGGTATGGAGAGAAGGCAGGTACGGGATACTGAGTTGGATGATCAGCCATGATCATATTGAATGGCGGTGCAGGCTCGAAGGGCCGAATGGCCTACTCCTGCACCTATTTTCTATGTATCTATGTAACTCTCTTGAATCTTGTATATTGTTTACAGATTAAATATATTGTATTTATAATATATATATTAAATTGTTTACAGAGTTTACATATTCTGTTGTGCTGTTGCATGTAAGAATATCATTGTGCTGTGTGGGGCAAATGGCAATGAAACACTTGCAATGTATAATAATTGTGTTCTCACCCAGTGAGTGTACTTTGGGGAGGTTTTGATGTTGTGCGTTGTGCGTGTGATCAACGCAGGCAGCGTCGGCCTAGTCACGGGTGGAAGCGGGACGGGCGGACACTGAGCGGCTTCATCACCCTCCTCCTCCTCCACCTTCCCCGTCGACTGTAGGCGGCCCCCCGCCCCTTGACCCCGCCATGCCGAGCCGCCGGCCGCCCCCCCGGTGGTGATGATGATGATGATGGTGGCGGCCTGAGAGATGCCGAGAGGCGGCCCGCAGCGCAGCCCAGCCCAGCGCCGCCGCTTCCCTCCCCTCGCCGCCTCGACAGCACCGCCGGCTCAGGAGGCTCGGCCACGGCCTGAGGATGGTGAGTCCCTCCCCCCCCCCCCCCCGCAACCCGCTGCCAAGCGACGGGCCCGGGCCCCAGGAAAGGCGCAGGCTGCGCTGCTGCCAAGTTCGGAGTAGGCCGCGACCTGTTAAACCCTTCAGGTAGGGGTGGGACCCACAACATAGACACAAAATGCCGTCAGCGGGACATATTGACATATTTGTGTTTGGGCCTCGACCCGAAATGTCACCCACTCCTCTCCAGAGATGCTGCCTGACCCACTGAGTTACTCCAGCATTATGTGCCTTATGTGTAAACCAGCATCTACAGTTCCTTCGTACACATATTTGTCTTTCCTCCACATATTATCCTGAAATCATCTCCACATATTTTACAAACCCATTGTTTCTACCTGCCCCTGCCCCACTGAAATCATCTCCACATATGTGTCTCGCTCCGCCCTGTTTACTCCTCGCTGTTTGTTCCTTGTTTTGTACCTGGAGCTCAGGGAACGAGGGCTTTCCTGCTGTTCCCAATACACATCCAACATAAACATCTCCAAAGAGATTTGCAGTGCTTTAGATTTTAACTTGCTGCAGGGTAATGTAACATTATAGAGTCATACGGCGTGGAAACAGGCCCTTGCCCACACCAACCAACTTGTCCCATCTACACTAGTGCCACCTGCCTGCGTTTGCCCCATTTCCCTCTAAACCTATCCTATCAATGTACCTGTCTAAATGTTTCTTAAAAGTTGCGATAGTACCTGCTACTACCTCCTCCAGCAGCTCGTTCCAAATGCCTGCCACCCTTTGTATAAAAAAAGTGACCCCTCAGGTTCATATTAAATCTTTCCCCCTCACCTTAAATTATAAGGTGATCATTTTGTGTGTCAGAATTAACTTAATGAATTGTTTAAATATCTACTGTGACGTAAGGAGATTGCATCGCAGAATTTTGAACTGTCTGTTATAACAATGTTATGTAATCGATACCATCCATGCTCTGTGACTTGGAAATGTTATTATTGATTCTATTCTTAGTTATGTGGCTGATGCCTCAATCGTGCAGGTGACCTAAAAGAATAGACCATTTAAGTTTTTATACTGGCGGTAGACACAAAATGTAACTCAGCAGGACAGGCAGCATCTCTGGAGAGGTGGAATGGGTGACGTTTCGGGCTGACACCCTTCTTCAGACTGAAGAAGGGTACTGACTCAAACATCACCCATTCCTTTTCTCCAGAGATGCTGCCTGACCCGCTGAGTTGCTCCAACATTTTGTGTCTATAATTGGTGTAAACCAGCCTCTGCATTTCCTTCCTACACACTTTATATCGGTGCTGTTTTGTTTGAAAGAGTAGTTAGACTTAGTTTGACATATTTGTCTTTTTCTTTCTCACCATCGCTTCATTGTCAACGACCTATTGCAAGCTTGTTTAAAGTTATCCATAGAATCAGTTATTCAGTGATTCAATCACATAATGTTCTCTCCTGATTAACTAATCCAGATGCATCAGTCTGAAGAAGGGTTCTGACTCGAAACATCACCTATACATGTTCTCCAGAGATGCTGCCTGACCCGCTGAGTTACTCCAGTACTTTTATTCTCTTTTGTAAACCAGTATCTATAGTTCCTTGTTTCTACGTGAGTTCAAATTCTATCTCAATACCTGAATGTAAAACTAGTTCAATATAGGAACAGGTATTAGTCTAGAATTCAGTCTTAGTGTCAGTAATGGGAACTTTTGTAAACTCTGGTTGTTAAAAACCAAAATGTTCACTTATGCCCTTTAGAGAAAGAAAGCTCCTTTTACTACTCCCTATAATTTGATTCCAGACCTACAACACTCAGAGTAACGCAGCAGGTCAGGCAGCATCTCTGGAGAAACGGATGGGTGACGTTTCGGGTCGGAACCCTTCTTCAGACTGGAAGTAGAAGGGAGGGAACTGAAGGTAGGAAAAGGCAGAACAAATCAGAGCCGGTAACAGATGATCAAGGAATGTGGAGCCCAGAACAGCCCATTGTTGGCTGGGGAAGAGGTGATACAGATAGGTCAGTATGGGAAGGGGACTTAAAATATGTCAATCGGGAGATCGCACAGGCCAATCCCGGACTGACGGTAAGTGTTCAGTGAAATGATTGCCCAGTCTGCGCTGATCTCGCGAATATATAGGAGCACACACACTGACAACAACGGTTACAGTAGATGATGTTGGAGGAGGTGCAAGTGAACCTCTGCCTCACCTGAAAGGACTGCCAGGTGACCCTGGATGGAATTGAGAGTGGAGGTATAAGGACAGGTGTTGCATCTCCTGTGGCTGCAGGGGAAGGTACCTGGGGAGGGGGTGGTTTGGGTGAGAAGGGATGAGTGAACCAGGGAGTTGTGTCTCGAGGGACTGGTCTCTGTGGAAAGGGGTGGAGATGGGAAGATGTGAGTAGTGATGGGATCCCGTTGGAGGTGGAAACATTGACGGAGGATTATGATGAGGATAATGCCTTGGAATGTTCCACATTGGTCTTTCACTAATAAATTGACACGTTCTCCCATGATACCAATTCATGAATCATTATAAACAACTATTCACTGTTCATTTCCTTTCAGAGTTGTTAAAAGCATTATCATTTATTTTTAATGCTGCTGAGTAACAAGCCATGAAATATTTCCATAACTTCAGTTTCTTATTAGTTTTATAATGATTCATTGATTTTAATATGTTTCTATCAAAGTGGTAAGAGTTGAGAAATAACTGTTTGGGAGGAATTTTTGGCCAAAGAACTGAAAACAAAGTTTTCATTAGTGGAATGATTACAATTGTGGATGTGGATGAGGCTATAATTGTATGAGAGTTCTTCCAGACCTACCGATGTTTATCATGTGTGTAGGAAAGAACTGCAGATGCTGGTTTAAACTGAAGACAGACTCAAAATGCTGGAGTAACTTAGCGGGACAGGCAGCATCTCTGGAGAGAAGGAATGGGTGACGTTTCGGGTCGAGACCCTTCTTCTCCAGAGATGCTGCCTGACCTGCTGAATTACTCCAACATTTTGCTCTTTTTTGTAAACTGATGTCTACAGCTCTCGAATAAAATGCTCGGTGTTAAGTTTACATTGGATGTCATTGGAACAAAGTTAATCGGCCAAAGATGAATGCGTTACAGTTGTTTTCTTATGGAATGTGGGAGTGTGGAAGGAGTTATAATAATGAAATATGTAAACAGTTAGGGCCTGGAGGCCCTGTAAATTTAGGAACCGGCTGAGAGAGAGCGATCCCATGAGTTCAGGTCTTTCTTAGAATATGAGAAAAAGAACAACAGTAGTACATTAGAACAACCATAGTCTGAAGAAAGGTCTAGACCCGAAACGTCGCCTATTTCCTTCGCTCCATAGATGCTGCCTCTCCTGCTGAGTTCCTCCAGCATTTTTGCCTACCTTCGATTTTCCAGCATCTCCAGTTCCTTCTTAAACAGTAGTACATTCATACCCTTGTGTCTATTGCATTTTTCAATAAGATCACGAGTGATTTAAATTTTTTTTTACATATTCTCTTGTAATAATTCCATATCCCTTGATTCATTTTGTTTGTACAAATCTGTCAATCTCTGCCTGGTACATCGTTATTGAGCCTTCATAATCCTATTAAGTAGTAAATTCTGAAGATTGGTGACCCTCTATGTGGAGACATTTCTCCTCATCTCTATCCTGAATGGTATGACTCCATACATTTGATTAATAGGAGCTCCATATCTATTCTCAAGCCCCTGAAGAATATTGTACATTTCAATGAGGTCACTTTTCTTATGTACAAACTCTAGTACAAACCTGATCTACTTAATCTCCAGCCTTGCGTCAATTCAACCGTGTCAGAATCAATCTGAGGAACTCCCTTCTCAACAGGTAGGGAAACTAGATGTTCACGTAGTTCTAAAGGCTCAAATGGGACTGGGCCAAGTCAGTACTGAACTGAAATGCACTAAGCTCATTTTGGCAAGTTTCTTTTCCTGCCTACGATGTTGACTAGGTGTATTGCTGTGAACCTACATGGGATTCTGAGCAGGAGTATGTTTGGCAATTCCAGTGTCTTCCTGCATTAAAGAGCGGTTACGTTCCAAGAAAACTGTCCATATTGCAATTTCCTAATTTTCCCAATTGAATCCATCCTGATCAGATATATCTGACAACACTGTGGGAAGCCAAAGAAGAAATTGCAGACACCCTGGCTGAGATATATTAATCAACATAGGACACTGGTGAAGTACCGGAAGACTGGAGGGTGGCTAATGTTGTGCCTCTGTTTATGATGGGCTGCAAGGAAAAGCCTGGGAACTGTAAGCAAGTTACTGAAGAGTATTCTGAGAGGTGAGGCATGCATTTGGATAGAGAGGCTGATTAGGGATAGACAGCATGGAGACCATGGGTACGTTGGAGACCATGTCTTATGAATCTGAGTTTTTTGAAGAAGTAACAAAAAAGTTATAGACATTGTCTATTTGAACTTCATAAAGGCTGTTGATAAGGTTATGTATGGTAGGCTTCTCTGGAAGGTTAGATCGCATGGGATCTAGGGAGAGCTAGCTGACTGGATAGCGAATTGGCATCATGTAAGGAAGGAGAGGGTAATGATGGATGGTTATTTTTCATACTGGAGGCCTGTCACTAGTCGTGTGCCTTGAATCAGTGCTGGGCCCATTGTTGTTTGTGGTTTTAACAACGATTTAGATGAGAATGTCGAAGGTATAATTAGTAAATTTGCAGATGACAATGAAGTGTGTGGTGTCATAGATAGCAAAGATGGTTAACAAAGATTACAGCAGGATCTTGATCAGTTGGGCAAGTGGGCTAAAGAATGGCTAATGCAGATACGTGAGAGGCGTTGCATTTTTGGAAATTTAACTAGGGCAGACCTACACGGTGAATGGCAGGGCCCTCGGGAGTGTTGTGGAGCAGAGGGATCAATGAGTGTGGGTACGTAGTTTCTTGAAAGTGGCTCTACAGGTAGGGTGGTCAAGAAAGCTTTTGTACATTGGCCTTCATCTGGCAGGGTATTGCGTACAGAAGCCGAGATGTTATGTTGCAGTTGTGCAAGACGTTGGTGAGACAGCATTTGGAGTATTATGTTCAATTTTTTGTCACACTGTTCTAGGAAGGATGTTGTTAAGCTGGAAAGAGTGCAGATAATATTTACAAGGATGTTGCCAGGACATGAGGGCCTGATCTATAGGGCAGGCTGGGACTATACCTCTTTGAGCACAGAAGGATGGGGGTGAACTTTTAGAGGTGTGTAAGATCAGGAGGAGAGCAGATAGAGTGAATGCACAGAGTCTGTTACCCAGAGTAGGGAATCAAGAACCAGGGGATATAGGTTTAAGGTGAGAGGGGAAACATTTAATAGGAATCTTTTTCACACACAGGGTAGTGGCTATATGGAATGAGCTGCCAGAGGAGGTAGTTAAGGCAAGAACTATAACAGCATTTGGACAGATACACGGATAGCAAAGGTTTAGAGGGATATGGGCCAAACACGAGAAGGCGGGACTACTGTAGATGGGGCACCGTAGTCGGGCATGGGCAAGTTGGGCTGAAGGGCCTATTTCTGTGCTGTACGAGTTTGATTCCCATTTTATAAATAGAGACGTGATGCTGTAGGAAGTTTTTCTCAACAGTAATGCTCCTCTGGGTGCATGCTCTATAGACAAGGGAATTCTGATTTGTTTTGTAAGCTGTAGAGAAATGGTTGTTGTTTTAATTAACTAGAACATTGTTTGATAGAGTACAGCGCTCAATGGAAGAGATTGCCTTGTCATTTACCAAAGTGAACCTCCTTAAGTGGTCTGTGAACCAGCAGTCTGCGATTGAACTTGCGCAACCACTTCTGTTTTCTGTATACTCTGTGTTTATTTTATTCACATAAATTCATTAAGTGTAAATTTGTATCCTGTAATTCAACTTATTTGGTAATACTTGTGTATTCTGCCCAAGAAAATAACACAAAGCAAATATGTATAGGGCTTGTACACCATCTGCACAGCATATTTACATTTCAATAATTACCTTCTGCAAGCACCTATCATGTTGCATTGTATCCGCATATCCTGTTTTTGAGTTCCTTTTGTATTCAGTTCAGAATACCAGGTAAAGGATATACGTAATTCTGTGGCAAGAGTCAATTAAGGAAAATAATGTTGCACAGAAATATCTCCCTAAAGTTTTGTGGTTGATTCCTTTGGGTGGATTAAAGCTGCCTGTTTTTTTTCCTCCTCGGCTCAGTATTGATCTACTGAGCTATTTTTGATTCCATCTGGAAATTAAGAATTTTTCCTTGGTGTGCAAACAACAAGAAGTAAAACTGGAATAAAAGGTAATTAACTTGCTTGAAGCAGTTTAAAGTCATTGCATTCAGAAAGGTAAATTACATTTTTGTACATTTTTGTGAAGTGATTGTCTCAAGAAAATAGCCATGCAGTAAGAAATGATTTGTCAATTTGCATTTTTAAAAGATGTATTTCATGAACTACTATCTGTAGGATTGCTTGCTTGTGGGAATGTGCATTTTAATTTTAGACTATTAATTGAAATAAAAATTATTTGGATGACAGCTTTATTTCTGGTCAGCTCTTCCACACTTTAAAAGAGCTGTACATTGGATATTTGGATTTTAACTTCGTTCTAAATTATTTTGTGTATCAAAATTGAATATTTATCAACATTGTCACTGAACGCAGCATGCATTCCAAAAATATTTCCGCTGTTCTTCCAAGTACCTAAAAGTTTATCTGCTGCTTATTTTCCAAACCTATACTCAGCTTCAATTTTCATTCAGCATGATCTCATTGTCTCTCCCTAAATAAACCTGACCAGCTTTTAAAACCGACGTACTAAATCATGAATTTAAGTATATCTCACGTTCCCTTCTACTTAAGGCAGTGGATAACATCAATTCTTCTTGTGAGTTTAACAAACCTTCTCTTTTGTAGGTTTACTTAACTGGAACCATGCTGACAGTCCATCCACTGGAGAATCTGAAGGTGTACATCAGCAGCCGTCCTCCCCTGGTGGTGTTTATGATTAGTGTCAGTGCCATGGCCATAGCTTTCCTGACATTGGGATACTTCTTTAAAATAAAACAGATCAAGTCTCCAGAAATGACCGAGGTATCGTTTCTCTTCTATTCTCTCATTTATTGGTTGGAAGTGAATTTAATAAAAAAAGCTCCTGCCATGTTTAATTTTTACAAGATTGCTACCAACAATTCATAGACTAGATTAGAGTGTAACTTTACTCCAAGGTCAATTTATACGGGCTGGAAGCTGGAGTAAAGCAAGGTTAGGCTCTCAAACTTGCTTTTGTATGTGTAAGCAATCTGTCCCTGTTTTCATGCTAAGACTTAGAAGTTTAGAAGAATGAGGGGTGACCTCATTGAAGCGTACTGAATAGTGAAAGGCTTGGATAGAGTGGACGTGGAGAGGGTGTTTCCACTAGTGGGAGAGTCTAGGACTAGAGGTCATGGCCTCCGAATTAGGAAGGGGATGATGAGGAATATCTTTAGTCAGAGGGTCTTTTCCACAGAATGCTGTAGAGGCTAAGTCAATGGATATTTTTTAATGCAGATAGATAGATTCTTGATTAGTACGGGTGTCAGGGGTTATGGGGAGAAGGCAGGAGAATGGGGTTAGAAGGGAGAGGTACATCAGCCATGATTTAATGGTGGAGTAGACGTGATGGGCCGAATGGCCTAATTCAGCCCCTATCACATGACCATGTGAACACGCACTTGTAATTTTAGATAACAAACAAAATCTATGTCACTAATTATAATGAAGATTTTAAAATGTAAACCATTGTTATGTTCATAGTAAATACTTGGTTACCAGACCTCACTTTTTACACCACGAATGCACTATTCAGACATATTATTTTCATCTATTTTGTCAGCGACAACTCAAACTGAAGGCTAGTCTGGGTTGTGATAAGCACTGGCGTTAAAAGCCATGAATTTGTATATGGCCCTGGATAACTGTGATGTTGAGATAACAAGTACAATAGTCATAAATGGGAGAAGAACATTTGGGAGGAGAAAAAAAAAGTGCATTAATATGGAATCTTTCACGTCCCAATAATCAAAAATTGATAGTAACTAGTAGACAAGGTCGAACTTCTTGGGAAAGTTAGTTTCCATAGTTTCATTCACAATAGGGTTCATAGTTATCTTCCAAAAGATTTACTTCATGCTTTTGTTAACGGCAGAGGACTGGTGCTTTGAGCAATATTTATACTTCAGCCAAAAATAATTGGGGAACTTGCTGGGGCACACACTGGCTGTCATGTTCCTTACAAAATGAACCAAACTTTAAAACTTATTTTTATTTGGCACTTTAGAGATGTGGAAGATTCCGATATTAATGCATATATTTTAAAGTAGAATTGCGGAAGAGAGGATGGCCTCTCTTGGTGACTAATGGCTGAAGAAAAAAATACTGTTTAGCCACAGCCTGATTATTCAAGGAATCTGGAGCATTTAATCTTATTAGTTTTCACTGAAAAAGCTTGCCATTTGAGAATGTCGCTTCAACTTTAATTGTACATTTGAAGGGACAAATACATTGGTTAGGAGTGTAGCCTAAAATTGTTCTTTGGCTTTTTGGAGCAGGGAAGTCACTATGTTGTGATAAGGCTTCCACCAAAAGGCAAAAGGCCAGAGGATTCCTTTAATGATGAAGCAGCTATGTCAATAAATATTTTTGTCTTTAGGTCCAGAATAGTATTCTGTTACATTTGTACTAGTCTAAAATTTTATCTTGTGTTTTTTCTTGTACTTCTGATATTATTCGTAGTAGGTGGTTGTTAAATTGTCACTGGTCAATTCTACCTCCTTTCATGTTCCTTTTCAAGTACGTGAACATTTGATAATGATTTTATCAGAGATATTTTTCTCAAGAATTAGCCTCCATATTTCTGTTGAGATTATTTTTATTCCAGTACTTCCTGGTTGGTTTCTTATTTTCCACGAACTTCAACTATTTCACAACAAAATATATTATCTATTGGATAACAGGTAATTCTCTGGTCACTAGACAATAGACAATAGGTGCAGGAGTAGGCCATTCGGCCCTTCGAGCCATTCAATGTGATCATGGCTGATCATCCCCAATCAGTACCCCGTTCCTGCCTTCTCCCCATATCCCCTGACTCCGCTATCTTTAAGAGCCCTATCTAGCTCTCTCTTGAAAGTATCCAGAGAACCGGCCTCCACCGCCCTCTGAGGCAGAGAATTCCACAGACTCACAACTCTCTGTGAGAAAAAGTGTTTCCTCGTCTCCGTTCCAAATGGCTTGCCCCTTATTCTTAAACTGTGGCCCCTGGTTCTGGATTCCCCCAACATCGGGAACATTTCTGGACTCCCCCAACATCGGGAACATAAAAAAAAAAAAAATTATATTAAGAACAAATGCACAAAAGAACAAAAGCACATAAAAGAACAAATCCCCATATTAAGCAAGCACTGATTCGACTTGACTCCTGGCTTGCCAACGCTTTCTATTGAAAGTTTTAGATTCTGTTTAAATTGTGGAGATTATTTCCCCGTAGTAGTAAAATCCAAATTAATTTATAATTGGAAGTGGGCTTGTCTTTTTTTTAACGGTTGCTTTAATTTGTTTTTAAATGTTTTTGTTCTAAGTTTGTTTTATTTAGGAATGGTAAGCATGTGTCTGTAGAGAAACGTTGCTCTAATCAATTGTCTGATCTGCAATCATAAATAAGTGATGCTTCCGGAATGCCAGGAAGGCTCTGGCTGCAGCTGAGGCTGTTGATAGGTTGGAGGCCTACTTGAGGAAGGGTGTTTGACTTCTGTGTTAGAACTTTGAATCATAGTTTTCATTCATAGAACTTCATCACATCTTTGAACCCAATTCAAGTTCCTTTAAGTTCCTTAAAGTCCACAATGTGATGATGAGGAATTACAAGCCTGGCCAGTTTGGTTTGCTTCATTGAAACTGGCCATCTTGCTCACATTTGTTTCTGGAATAATTCTAGAACATAGAAAATAGGTGCAGGAGGAGGCTATTCGGCCCTTCGGCCCTTCGAGCCAGCACCGCCATTCATTGTGATCATGGCTGATCGTCCCCAATCAATAACCCGTGCCTGCCTTCTCCCCATATCCCTTGATTCCACTAGCCCCTAGAGCTCTATCTAACGCTCTCTTATATCCATCCAGTGATTTGGCCTCCACTGCCTTCTGTGGCAGGAAATTCCACAAATTCACAACTCTCTGGGTGAAAAAGTTTTTTTCTCACCTCAGTCTTAAATGGCCTCCCCTTTATTCTAAGATTGTGGCCCCTGGTTCTGGACTCGCCCAACATTGGGAACATTTTTCCTGCATCTAGCTTGTCCAGTCCTTTTATAATTTTATATGTTTCTATAAGAATCCCCCTCATCCTTCTAAACTCCAGTGAATACAATCTTGTGAACCTACGCTGCACTGCCTCAATCACAAGGATGTCCTTCCTCAAATTAAGAGACCAAAACTGTACACAATACTCCAGATGTGGTATTACCAGAGCCCTATACAACTGCAGAAGAACCTCTTTACTCCTATACTGAAATCCTCTTGTTACGAAGGCCAACATTCCATTAGCTTTCTTCACTGCCTGCTGTACCTGCACGCCAACTTTCAGTGACTGGTGTACAAGGACACGCAGGTCTCGCTGCACCTCCCCCTTACCTAATCTAACCCCATTGAGAAAATAATCTCCCCCCTTGTTTTTGCTGCCAAAGTGGATAACCTCACATATATCTATATTATACTGCATCTGCCACGCACCTGCCCACTCACACAACCTGCCCAGGTCACCCTGCAACCTCCTAACATCCTCTTCACAGTTCACACTGCCACCCAGATTTGTGTCATCCACAAACTTGCTAGTGTTGCTCCTAATTCCCTCTTCCAAATCATTAATATATAGGGTAAACAGTTGCGGCCCCAACACCGAACCTTGTGGCACTCCACTCGCTACTGCCTGCCATTCTGAAAAGGACACGTTCACTCCTACTCTTTGTTTCCTGTCTGCCAACCAATTTTCCATCCATGTCAACACCCTATCCCCAATACCATGTGCTCTAATTTTAGTCACCAGTCTCCCGTGCAGGACCTTATCAAAGGCTTTCTGAAAGTCTAGATACACTACATCCACTGGCTCCCCTTCAACCATTTTACTTGTCACATCCCTAAAAAATTCCAGAAGATTAGTCAAGCATGATTTCCCTTTCATAAATCCATGTTGACTTGGACCAATCCTTTTACTGCTATCCAAATGCCCCATTTTTACCTCTTTAATAATTGACTCCAGCATCTTTCCCACCACCGAAGTCAGGTTAACTGGTCTGTAATTCCCCGTTTTCTCTCTTGTTCCTTTCTTGAAAAGTGGGATAACATTAGCTATCCTCCAATCCACAGGAACTGATCCTGAATCTATTGAACATTGGAAAATGATCACCAATGCGTCCACTATTTCTAGAGCCACCTCCCTGAGGTCCCTGGGATGCAGACCATCAGGCCCCGGGGATTTATCATCCTTCAGTCCCATTAGCCTACCCAATACTATTTCTCGCCTAATGAAAATTTCTTTCAGTTCCTCTACCCCTTTAGATCCTCTGTCCACCAGTACATCTGGGAGATTGTTTGTGTCTTCCTTAGTGAAGACAGATCCGAAGTACTTGTTCAACTCTTCTGCCATTTCCTTGTTCCCCATAATAATTTCACCCGTGTCTGCCTTCAAGGGAACCACATTTGACTTTGCTGCTCTTTTTCCCTTAACATATCTAAAGTAGCTTTTACTGTCCTTCTTTATATTCCTGGCCAGCTTCCCCTCGTACATCTTTTCAGCCCGTATTGCCCGTTTTGTTTCCTTCTGTTGTCCTATGAAAGTCTCCAAATCCTCTGGCTTCCGGCTACTCTTTGCTGTGTTATACATCTTTTCTTTTAGTTTTATTCTATCCCTAACTTCTCTTGTCAGCCACGATTGCCTCCTACTCCCCTTAGAATCTTTCTTCCTTTTCGGAATGAAATGATCCTGCGTCTTCCGGATTATGCCTAGAAATTCCTGCCATTGCTGTTCCACCGTCATTCCTGCTAGGATCCCTTTCCAGTCTACCTTGGCCAGCTCCCCTCTCATGCCTTCATAGTCCCCTTTGTTGAACTGCATCACTTCTAGCTTATGTTGACCATCCCAGTGACATCCAGGCACACGTCACTGCTGTCCTTTGTGCTACCAACTGGAAAGATTAGCTGCTGGTCTAATTCATGCACAATCCTGTTTTTGATAACCGATGAAGCATTACCTTTTTAAAACAAAATTGTCCTTGTTTTCAAATTCTTTTATCAAGGTCTCTCCACCTCTCTATCATTGTATTCCCCACCTAAAGTTGTCCTAAAGTTCTAGTTTCATTATCATCATCAATACTGATGGATTCATAATTGTGGTAATTCACAAGTTCACAAGTTATAGGAGTAACATTAGGCCATTAGGCCCATCGAGTCTACTCTGCCATTCAATCATGGCTGATCTCTGCCTCCTAATCCTTTTTTCCTGCCTTCTCCCCATAACCCTCAACACCAGTTCTAATCAAGAATTTATCTATCTCTGCCTTAAAAATATCTACTGACTTGGCCTCCATAGCCCTCTGTGGCAATGAGTTCCATAGATTAACTACCCTCTGACTAAAGAAGTTCCTCCTTGCCTTCTTTCTAAAAGGACACCCTTTAATTCTGAGGCTATGACCTCGGGCCTTAGACTCTCCCACCACTGGATCCACTCTATCAATGCCTTTCATTATTCTGTAAGCTTTAATGAGGTCCCACCTTAACCTTCTAAACTCCAGCGAGTAGAGGCCCAATGCTATCAAATGCTCATCGTATACTAACCCACTCATTCCTGGAATCATTCTTGTGAACCTCCTCTGGACCCTCTCCAGAGTCAGTACATCCTTCCTCAGATATGGGGCCCAAATTTGCAATCATCTGCCATAATATCTCCATAGCACTGCCCAATTTTGACTGATAATGCTTATGTGATGCCTCCTAGAACACTTTACAGCAGGTTAACTGCAGATCTGTGATGTTCTATTTTTTTAACGGCACCCTTGGATCATTAGTTGGAACATTCAAAGGAAGTGCATCTCTCTCCCTTACTTCAAGAAATCTGTCTGTTTAGAAAGGATCTTGACTTAAAACGTCACCTATTTATTTTCTTCAGAGATGCTGCCTGAGCCCAACTACACCAGGTTTTTGTGTCTACCTTCTGTCTGCTTAATCTGCAACTGGCTCTGAGCCCCAGCCCCCTTTGTGCTGGGAAGTTGGATATGAGGAAGCTCCAGTGGCAATGAGTCACTTCACGGTGGCAGGTGGCCAATAAAAATAGGTCATAATTAGTTTGATTTATGCCAGGATAATGATTGTTATTAAGGTTTATGTTTAAAGATGAAACATCAAACACTTAAGCATGGTTTTGTTTCCTGTTAGGACTGGAACACATTTTTGTTGAAGTTTAATGATCTGGACTTGTGTATATCTGAGAATGAAACATTAAAGCACCTCATTAATGAAACCACCACCCCGGAGAGCACTGTAACAAGTGGGCAAATGCGAAGCTCCACTCAATCCCCACAACTTCGGGAAGATCCTGGACCAATAAACATTTCTGTTACAATAACGCTCACACTGGATCCTTTAAAACCCTTTGGTGGCTACTCACGCAATATTACACATCTTAGCACAACGATCTTTGGACATCAAATCGGATTGTCAGGTAAAAGCACTAAAATCAGCAGGATCTTTGTCTGTGTTAATGATCCATTGTTTAATCTTGTGATTGCCTTTTATATCATTTCATATCTATTGCCTAATATTACTTGCAGACGTGTTAATGTTGACTTAATTTATAATGACATTTTAAAATTCTGCCTCCTTTATGCTTAGCAAACAGATGTTTTTTTTAACTTTTAATTATACTGTAATTGTTGATTTGCATGATTCTCATGGAATTGAATTTCCACAAACAAAAATACTTTAGATAGCCAACCGAGTCTTCGTCAACCAGTGATCACCCTGTAAACTAGCACTATCTTACACACCAGGGACAATTTACAATTTTACCGAAGCCAATTAACATACAAACCTATATGTCTTTGGACTGTGAGAGGAACCAGAGCAACCAGAAAAAACACACACGGTCACAGGGAGAACACACAAACACCCGTTGTAGACAGGATCAAACCCGGATCTCTGGCGCTGTAAGGCAGCAACTCTGCTGCCGCACCATTGTGCTGCCCCATGACTTAATGTCCTATAGCGTATCATTTATTACCATTTCATATATAAACTAAATTATCTTAAGATTATAAAATTGAGTTTTGTTTCAGAGATCCCACCTGTAAGACCAAAGTGAGTGACTTACGATTTTGCATGACATTTTCAGCGGTTTAGATCTCTTATCAGAAAACGCAATCGAGATACTTTTTAATTTTCTGAATAAATAAGACTTTGTTTTGCCTTCTAAAAGTGAACGAAAGATGCCGCTAGTGGTGTTGTAGATATGAATGTTTTCTGAATTGATTTTAAGAATTGAGACTAGTTTGTTTCAAAATATTTTTGAGATCGGGTAGCAGATATTCACGAGATTGTGGCTGATGTATATTGACCAACTCCTCTTTTGTTGTCTACTCAACTGTGCAGATTACCATTACCCTTAGTTCCATGATATTTCAAATAATTACCTATCTCCACCTAATGCATATCTGATGATCTTGACTCCCCCACTTTTGGACGGAGAATTCCAGGGATTCACTAACCTCGGTGAAGTTTCCATGCTCCTCAGTTTGATATGATCAGCCCCATATATTGTACCTATGTCCCCTTATTTGTGACCCTCCCACTAGAGAACCATTTCACCATCGACTCTGGCAAGCTCCTTTAGGATCTTGGGCAGAAATGTTTTGGGTCCCAACTTCCGAAAAAGGGTTCCGCCCCGAAACATTGTCTTGTCTATTTCCCTCCACTGACTCTACCCGAGAGGCTGAGTTCTTCCAATGTTTTGTACTTTGCTCAAGATCTGCAGTCTCTTGTGTTCTCCTTAGGATCTTGTATGTTGCAAGAGATTGCCTGTGATGGGGTGGAGGCAAAGGTTTAGTTTAGAGAT
The DNA here is from genome assembly GCF_010909765.2 of Amblyraja radiata. Classification (NCBI taxonomy): domain Eukaryota; kingdom Metazoa; phylum Chordata; class Chondrichthyes; order Rajiformes; family Rajidae; genus Amblyraja; species Amblyraja radiata. The sequence continues at coordinate 29,933,131 of NC_045983.1, read as the reverse complement.
ACAGAGCGGAAACAGGCCCTTGGCCCACCCAGTCCGCACCAGCGATCCTCGCACGCCAACACTGCCCTACACACACTAGGGACCATTTACAATGTTACCAAGCCAATTAGCCTGCAAACCTGTACGTCTTTGGAGTGAGGGAGGAAACTAGAGCTCCCAGGGAAAACCCATGCAATCAGGGGGAGAACGTTCAAACTCTGTACAGATCGCACCCGTAGTTGGGATCAAACCAGGATCTCTGGCGCTGTAAGGCAGCAACTTTTCCGGTGTGCCACCGTGCCTCCCTGATCGTGGCTGATGTATATTGCCTTCAACTCCTCTTTTGTTGTCCACTCCACTATGCCAGTGAATGTTGGCCAGTCGGCACAATTGGTTGCAGTTTGTGTAGTTTTAGGTAGAAACCCCCAAATTGCTAGCAATAATTTAGCTTTTCTCCACAATTTGTCTTGCATGTTGTCTTGCATCTTGTATATGTCTTGCATAAAACAATAATGTTTTATTTTTAATTGTCTACTGCATATTTGTTACTTGCGAGCAAAGCACCAAGGCAAATTCCTTGTATGTATACACATTTGGCGAATAACATTTATTCAACTCAATTCAATTCAAATGAAATTGAGGGAAACAAATTGAATAAAATACCCTGAAAATATTTCTACTTTGTGGTCTGGAGCCTAAGCATGTTTTGAAAGTGTATCAAGTGACTTGTATTCCTGAACAATTAATTACTGATTTTATTTCAATCATGTGATTTAATACACATCAGTTTCATTCTTCTGGTACATTTTGTTACATGTTGCACCCATAAAGTATACAAATAATATATTTACCCCTTCCCTAGTATATGTTGGTCAATGTCGTGCAAAATAGAGGTACCAATCTTTTTAATAAACATTACAAGCATTAAATACATTTCAACATATATAAATTAATTTTAATCAAGATCATGTTCTTTACTTCAAAATTAGCTGCTCAGTGGCAGGCTTTTGAGTATTCATAAAATAATGTGTTGTATTGTGGTTATCTTGTAGGACGAGAAGCACATGAAGAAATGAATATTACATTTACCTTACCAACTTCCTGGAATGCAGATGAATGTATTCTCCACAGTCACTGTGAGCAGATGGTTTACACCACTTGTATGACCGTCACTGCAGCAACTAATGTTTTCCCTGTCACTGTGTGAGTATTGCTCTCTGATGGATTTTTATTAAATAGATCTAGAGAAATCATGTTTTCAATTTTTTTAACACATGAATTACCTTGTAATAATCTTAAAATATTATACACGAGGCACAGTATGAACTTTTGGGGATTGGACATTGTGCCTTCCCCCACAGTGGTAACCATTGTGGGGGGATGTTTTTTTGTGTGTAAATGATTATTTTATTCTGTGTCCAAGATGGCTGCCGGAAGGGAGAGTGTACGCTGGCGCGCTTTAGCTGCCGCTGCTCTCTCTTCATATTGTGTTTTTGATTTTTGTCTTTGGATTGAATTCTGTCTTTAATTTGTGTACTGGTGATGTCTTTACTATTTATTTCATTCCGCTTACATGTTTTTACTCTATTTGCTAAATTTTGTAAGGTGTCCTTGAGACTCTTGAAAGGCGGCCATAAATAAAATGTATTATTATTATTATTTTGAGACTCTCCAGTGGCAGATGACAGATTTTATTAAGTTTATCCATACTTAATTCAGACTCTTTGGTGGGGTGGGGGGAAATAAATGAAATTGCCTGAATTGTGTCTAAAACTTTGGCAGTCTACTGTATTCCATGATGAAATTCAAATTCTGCTTGCTAAGCTATTGTTTTTGGATAGGGCAGACTCTCAAACTACAGCGGAGTTGACAATTCTTACAGCAGCCATCAAACATTAGTTTGAAAGCAATTTTCTGCCCTTGGAATAGCGAGAAAATTAGATTTTCAATACATAGTTGAGTCACAAAATAAAAACCTTGCTTGTTGCAGATGTGCAATAATGGGTGAACTTTAGACTACCAAGAAAATGGAACCAGTTTCTGTTCCTGACCACTCTCATACATATGTGGATTGAATGGTTGGACAAAAATGGGCCTAGTGGCGACTTTTCTTTTATCTACTTCCATGCTTGATCAGCTCCCCAAAATTCTCTGTGATTTTCTGAAAAATAATACACTTGATTGAGATACTTGAGAATGCCCACTATTCCTGAAACTGAATTTATCAGTGACCTTGTATCTTCAGAAATGAGATTGAGGAAAGGAATTAATTAAAAATATAATGCATCTAAGTATATAGATGCAAAATGCAGGAGTCCGGAAACTGAATTTATCAGTGACCTTGTATCTTCAGAAATGAGATTGAGGAAAGGAATTAATTAAAAATATAATGCATCTAAGTATATAGATGCAAAATGCAGGAGTCACTCAGCGAGACAGGCAGCATCGCTGGAGAGAAGGAATGGGACGTTTCGGGTCAAGACCCTTCTTCAGACTGATGTCAGGGGGGAGGGAGATAGATAGATAAGGAAATGTGAACCTGTAAAAATGGGGCAAAGGGAATGGAGTTCAAAAAAAATGTAGAATAGATCATTGTTAGCAGAGAGAAGGTAACAACAAAGCAAACAGATAAAATAGTAAGATTAAACGAGAACTTACCAGTTTGAAGTTTGATCTTTATTTTATGAGGAGGAACGTTGAGGGAATACGTGAAGAACCCCGCCTACGGCGCATGCGTGTCATTCTTCAAAGCAGCGGTGTGAGGTCACAGATAGAAAATAATGACCTAAGATAGTAAGATTATTAAAGAGATACCAGTTTAAGATATGACCATATAAGGGTGGGAGCGGAGGGCACGTATTCCCTCAACGTTCCTCCTCATAAAATAAAGATCAAACTTCAAACTGGTAAGTTCTCGTTTAATCTTACTATTTTACTTCGGAGTCACGTGAGTGACTTCGTGAAGACTTCAAAGCTCTGTGACCTCATGCCGTGGAACGAGTCCAATCTTCACAACTGCCTTGGTAGTTTGGGAGAAATTGTTACTGGTATTTAAAAAAAAAAAAAAACACAATGATACCAACATTTTTAAGCAAAAATTGTAAATAATATTTATTAAATCAATTTATAAACCTTATAAGCTTCAGGTGTAAATTAAATAGAACTCAAAATTTTGCCCGAAAACGTTTCTTCTTTTCTAACTGGTTTGTTGTAATATGTGCGAAACGTTTTCTCTGATGACCATCCTGCAGTTCTGAGGATATTGTCCATCGGTACCTCCAGGCGATTAGCTGCTGATGTAGATGCAGCCCTGGTGGAGTGAGATTTGAATACATTAGTGTCCACTCCTGCCTGAACTAAGCAATATCTCAGCCACCGTGAAATGGTCTGAGTCGAGACTTTATGGTATGGCTTCTTATGGCTAATTAAAAGAGCCTTTTCATTGCCTCTGATAGCCTTCGTTCTGTCCATATATAACATGATGTGTTTTACTACACAGAGACGTTCATCCTGTGGATAGGCTATGAACTCTATCACCTGACCCGCTGATCCTGGTCTATTTTGCTTAATAAGGCCCTGGATCACGAAAATCAGCCTTCCTGTCGCCTCCGTCAAGTTATCCAATCTTAACTTCTGTAATGACTGGACCCTTTGCGCTGTGACCAGCGCCATAAGCATAACCATTTTCATAGTTAGATAGTTTAGCGGTAATGCCGTAGCCGGTGACCAATTCCGTAACATTTTTAGGACTACGCTCACATCCCAGATTTGGCTATATCTAGCCCTTGGTGGGTTAGTGTTAAAGATGCCTCGTAGCAGTTTTATTACTAGAGGATGTGAGCCCACACCCTGTCTTTCTGTGCCTTCCCATAAATAACTGGACAAGGCACTCCTAGCACTATTGACCGTGCTGTAACTGAGTCCTTCAAAGTGCAGGCTTGTGAGGAATTCTAGGACAGCTGGAATATCCACCTTTCTGTGGTCTAGATTGTTGTCCAGGCAGTATTTAGTCCATTTCTTGACATGACATAAATATTGTTTTTGAGTGGAAAGTCTCTGTGCTGCTGTGATCATGTCCACAGTTCTATCAGATAAACCCATATGCCGAAATGGTTCCTTCAGAGTCTACAAACCAATAAATTTAGATAATTATGGCAAGGATGGCTGTCCCCAGTCACCGGATGCACCAGCAACTGAGGACTATGTTTTAAAGTAATATATGGTGTAAGCACCAAATCCTGCAGCACCGAGAACCATGGTTGGGTAGGCCAATCAGGTACTATGAGAATCCCAGATGCCGAGTCTAGCTGAATTTTCCGTAGTACCCGATTGATGAGGCAGAAAGGAGGAAATGCATAAATGAACCATTTCCCCCAGTGCAAAGAGAATGCATCTGTAGCTTCTGCCTCAGGATCTGGTTCCCATGATATATACCTAGGTAACTGATGATTTAACCTGGATGCAAAAAGATCAATATCCGGCCTTCCGTACTTTGCTGTGATATCAGCAAATATCTTTCTGTCTAACATCCATTCCGTATTTTCATTAAATTTTCGTGACCTGGCGTCTGCCACTGAATTAAGTATCCCTGGTAGATACGTAGCCGATAACCAAATATTCCTTTGGATACACCATTCCCAAATATGGTTTGCCAATTCATCACAGGATATTGATATATTTCCACCCATATGATTTATATATGCCACCACCGTGGTATTGTCTATCTGCAATCTAACATGCTGGTTAATCATTCCCGAGCAATAAGATTTTAAACCATAAAAAGCACTCAACATTTCTAAGTAATTTATACCCTTTGTGGTAAGTAGGTTAGTTTCCTGTATATTCCATCTCCCTCCAGAGCTCGAGATGGTATCCGTTGCTCCCCAACCCAGTGCACTGGCATCTGTTTGTAATACCACAGATGGGTTTGGAATAACTATTGGGTTGGAGCTATATATAACATTTTGTTCCCACCATTGTAGTTCTTTTATAGCTCTAATTGTTAGCTCCATAGGCCTATCAAAATGGCCTCTATTAATTTTTAGTGCTCTAATTTTTTCTCTCTGTAAATTTTGGTAATGCAATCGTCCAAATTGAATGGCAGGAAACGTGGCTATAATTTTCCCAATAATCCTGGCTACCCGTCTAATGGATGGTTTAACGGTATTAATAAGCTCTGTGCAATCCTTTTGGAACTCAGTGGCTTTCCCTATAGGTAAAGTCACTAACATATCAAGTGTGTTAATAGTGAACCCCAAGTAATCAATATTAGTTGCAGGTGTTAATCTTGACTTAATTGGATGGATAATGAATCCCAGCTGTTCCATCAATTTTCTTGTGGCAACCACTGCTCTACTAGCCAATTCATAAGTTTTCCCCACAATCAAGATATCATCCAAATATGCCATCACTCTATAGTTTTGTTGTCTAAGAAATGCCAAAGCTGGTTTAAGAATTTTTGTGAATAATCTAGGGGCTGACGTTAGCCCGTTTGGTAGCGCCTTGTATTGCCAAAGCTGACCCATCCAATTAAATTTCAAAAACCGTCTGTGTTCTTCTCTGATGGGTACCGTATAGTAAGCATCTTGCAGATCAATACTTGCCATAAAGTAGCCTGCCGACACTAGCTCTGTAGCAGTACTAAAAGTATCCATTTTAAAATGAGCATATTGTACAAACTTATTAAGTGTTGATAAATCAATAATTATCCGGCAACCCCCATCTTTCTTATGTCTAATGAATATATTTGAGACAAATTCCTGTTGTTCATGTTTGGTTTTTTCAATTACTCCTTTCGTGAACAACCTTTGTATTTCAATTTTTGCTTTAGCTCTGTCTAATTTGGTAAGCATATAAGTTCTGTCCGGTGTATGTTGTACTGGAGGTTCTTGTATGTGTATAAACTCTATAAGATATCCCTTAATACTGCTAAGGATATACCTATCCACAGTTAACTTACACCATGCTTCCAAATGAAATTGCAACCTCCCTCCAAGTTCTGTGCTCCTTATTAATTTTTGAGGCACAGACCCACCTACCTCCATGGTTATCGGTGGTGTTACTTTCTTGGTCTTAACCGAGGTTGCGGAGGGCCTTGAGGTTGAAAGTGGGGTAAATGTTGAAGTGGAGGCTTCCGCATTTTCCATTGTGGGCGTCCCGGGCCAACCCCTAAAAAAGGACGCTGTTGTTGGTTTCCTCTGGCCTCTCTCCAATTTTTCGTACTATACATACTAGTACTTGCTTTTTTAGTCGTCCCATAAGGATGATACCGTTTTCCGACATATCCTTTGGTCGCTTTTATTAGGCCCAACGTTTTGGCCTCTTCCTCCAAATCTTTGACCTGTTTTGATAGGTCACCCCCAAACAACAAATTTTGAGGTTTTATGGCTTTCTGTTTGCACAGGATTGCAAATTTTGGGTCTAACGTTGGCTGAATAGCCCCTTTCCTGATGTTGTTCAGTTCAAATTGAACATTGCAAAACAGTGCTAAAGCGTCTTTCATGTCATTGGACATATCCACATTTTCCAGCCTACGGGCCAAAGCTGTTATACCCGCCGAGAGTCCTTTACTAGCATTCTGTATTTTTATATCCAGACTCCGAATATCCTGCCCCACGTGTCTCCAAATGCTTCGGTTCACCTTGGGTACATTCAGAGCCGCACAATTTCGCGGAGGTAAATGTCTTGCCCATACCTCAGCTAAGGTATCAGTTTTGAGGTGATGGGTCGTCATATAATCAATGCTGGCCGCCATCCTGGCCTCTAGGTCTTTTCCAGTTTCTTCTTGCTGGAAATATGTGTGCACCATGTCCAGCAACTGTGTTCCCTCATCCTCCATATGGGAACGTGGCTCTGACTCTTGTTCAGAGTCCGAGTCAGGCAGCCCTTGAACACCCTCTTCAGATGAGGATGATATGTCCAGCAGCCTTTTCTGGCCATGCTCTGAGGGACTTACACCTGTATGTGTGCGGCTTTTATCCATTTTCTGGAGCCTGACACTATGGAGATGTTCCTCCCACAACCGCTCCAGCCGACTTTCGTGCTCTCCCGCACTAGTCGCTCGCGGGTGTTTCTTTTTAGCCCACCGCTCCTGCCGACTTTCGTGCCCTCGGGCACTAGTCGCACGCGGTTTAAATCGCAACTCGTCGCCATGCCTACCGGCTCTGGTTGCTCCCGGCCGCTGCAAACGCCGTTTTTCGCCGTCCCGGTACTCCTCCAAACAGATAGATGACGGCCCCACATGCTGCAGCCACTCGTACTGTTTTCCGAGCTCTGCAGATGCGATCGCTGCCGGCTGCTCTATGCCCTGCAGCTGGTCATCATCACTGCTATACAAGTAAGTATTTACCGGCGATTTTTCGGGCTCACTTTCCCAGCGGTTCGTTTTGCGTTTCGCCTTCCCGCCCGGTCTAGAATTAGTTTTTCCCGGCGCGGGGTTTGAATCTGGCACAGCTGGCTCAACGCAAACTGCCTGTGCCGTCGGCTGCTGCTGCGGGTCCCCGGCACCTTTACCGCCGACATCCTGCAGCTTCTTCACAGCCTTTCTGCGTCCTCTATCCATTCCTAAAAAACGGTGAAAATGCAGAATCACTTACCTGCCGTCGACCGGCTTTTTAACTCTCCCGTTCAAGGGGACGTCCTCCCCAGGTCCGACACGTTCAATGCGTGTATGCGATATGACACGCATGCGCCGTAGGCGGGGTTCTTCACGAAGTCACTCACGTGACTCCGAAGTAAAATGTGGTCGAAGACGGTAAGACTGGTCGGAGAACTGGGAAGGGGGGGGATGGAGAGAGAGGAAAAGCAAGGGTTACTTGAAGGGGGGGGTGGCTGTTTGTTGGTTAGTTACCTGAAATTTGAGAATTCAATGTTCATACTTTTAGGTTGCAAGCTACCTGTGAAGTGCTGATCCTCCAGTATGCGTGTGGAGAACTGTTCCTACGCGGGTTTTTTCTCTCAACAGCTGTGCCCCTGTGAATTGACGATCTATAGGCATGGGAATTCTGGTTGTATTTAGGTTGAGAAGAAAGCGTTGTTGTTTTAATTAACTAGAAATGGCTATTGCATTAGTTGAGAAAGTTTTGTTATACCGGTAGAAATTACCTTGACAGTTTCCAAAGCAAATCTCCTTAAGTGCTTGTTCGTTATGAACCAACAGCCAGTGATCATAGTCATCGGTAAATCAGTTAAGTTCTCTGAGCTTAATAGTTGTTTGTTCATTATATAAAACGTTGGTGAGGCCACATTTAAAATATTTTATTCAGATTTGGTCACCATTTTATAGGAAAGATGGTTTCAAGCTTGAAAGGGTTCAGAAGATTTAGGCAGGATGGAGAAGGATTATCGTTCAGAACTAAAAGCCAGCAGTGATTGTGATATGGTTGTTAGAAAACTCAGTTTCAAGTATCAGAAGTGATTATAATCTAGATAAAATCGCATTTTAAATGGATATTTGATTTGAAACTTTTGCCTTTTTTGGCATAATCCAAAGAGTGCAAATTGAGTGATGCAGTACAGGGTGTCACGGTGGTGTAAGTAGCACACCTGTCTTATTGCTCCAATGACCTGGATACGATTCTGACCTCTGTCCGTATGGAATTACACGCTCTCCACGTGACTGTGGATTTCCCCTGGGTGTGTTGGTTTTCTAGCTCGTTTAATTAATTGGCTACTGTAAATTGCCCCAAGATGATAGGTGAGTGAGAGAGTTCTAATGGGCATGTGCGAAGGAATTGGTTGCAGGGAAAGATGTGGGAAGTTACTCCAGCATTTTGTGTCTATCTTCGGTGTAAACCAGCATCTGCATTTCCGTCTTACGCAAGATGTAGGAAGTGATGAGATTGCTTGAAGATTCAGTACAGACTAAAGCTCCTGTCCCACTTACGTGTCCTTGGCACGCTAATTACGCGACCTCGTGGTCGCGTTGAGGCGTGACGGTCCCGTGAGATTCGCCCGCGTCTTCATGCGCCCGCACAGCCGTCTGGAGTGCGTGACGTCATTTGAAGATGGACACAAAATGCAGGAGTAACTCAGCGGGACCGGCAGCATCTCTGGAGAGAAGGAATGGATGATTTTTCAGTTCGAGAATCTTCTTCAGTCTGAAAGAAGGGTCTTGACCCGAAACGTCATCCATTCCTTCTCTCCAGAGATGCTGCCGGTCCTGCTGAGTTACTCCAGCATTTTGTGTCTATCTTCAATTTTCTTGGCCCCGCTCTGGGAGTAGGAGTGGGGGCGGATCCCGATCCACAACGGCCGTGAGCCCCAGGCTGAGCTCGGCGATCGTTTGCCTGCTTCTGCTGCTGTTGGAGGTGAGACGTTGCGTCGCGCCAGGGTCTTGGGCCTGTCCCACTTTGGCCGTTAGTTACGCGACAGGCCGGTGGCGCGCGAAGATATAGTTCGGTACAAAATCCCGGAGCGCCACGCGATACCGCGCACAACTCCGTACCCCTCTGCGCTTCTCAGTGGGACAGGCCCCGCGCGCCCACATGATGCCCATGCCCCTCAACGCGACGACGAGGTCACGTAATTTGCGTGCCAAGGACACGTAAGTGGGACGGGCTTTATTTGGCGAATATCCTCCTCCGATGTTGTCTGGAAATATGACAGAAACATCAAGGTGATGAATGGTTGGTGTTCAAAGCAGATAGAACAATAAAATAATAAGACAATTGTGTTTCACAGCCAACCTCCACATTGCATTCCTGAAACTTACAGTAATGCCACCGTCTGGTACAAGATCTTCACCACAGCGAGAGATGCAAATACAAAATACTCGCAAGAATACAATCCATTTTGGTGTTACAAAGGAGCAATCGGGAAAGTTTATCATGCACTCAATCCTAAACTAACGGTCATCGTGCCAGATGTAAGTAATCATCACGCTCTTTGTTTGTAAAACTAAAGTTTCTAATTTTGTTCCACATCTGTTATTTTTTCCTTTTTGGGGCTACGATGACTCAAACTTTTTATACATTAATGTTACGTGAAATTCAATTTTTAATTTTACCTTTCAGTATTGTGTAAATTAAAAAATAGTCTATCTTATTAAGTTGCAGTTTTTGGTAAATTGTAAATTGGCTACACTACTTGACCACTGGACCAAAGCTAATCAGTAGACTGGAAATGTGATGTTTCTAGTTTATCGTATCAGATTCTGTTGAATACTTGCCCCTTCACAGTTTATTAGCTGTTCCAACCTTATTTATTCTTGCAGACATGGGTAATTGTACTTAATACGACGTATCAAAAAGCTGGAGTAACTCGGCGGGACAGGCAGCATCTCTGGAGAGAAGGAATGGGTCACGTTTTGTGTCGAGACCCTTCAGACTCGATCTGAAACGTCACCCATTGCTTCTCTCTAGAGATGCTGCCTGTCCCGCCGAGATACTCCAGCATTTTGTGTCTATCTTTGGTGTAAACCAGCATCTGCAGTTCCTTCATACTCAATATATATATATATATCATGTTGTTATTGCAGCTGTTGAGTCTGGTCTCAGTGGACTACGTGATATAAATTGACCTTTTTCATGTATAATAAATTTCCATTAAATGCACCACTCTATGAGTAATAGAATTAACTTGGCAGTAAGAGTTCTAAGAATACCAATCAAATTTATTGAGTCCATCTGCATCATATCAGGTTTTTCGGTAATTGATGTTGAGATACAATAATGTCAATTAGCGGTACCATTTTGTAGTAACGTGCATTTTCACTTGGCACAGCGTAACTTAAATGGTTATACCTCAACCTCTGGTCAGAGTTAATGGATTCATGGTTGGAGTGTATTGATGGCATTATATTCTCCAGTATGAAACTAGAATGGATCTGTCCACATGACAGCATTTGCTTATGTAGTCGTTTTTTAATTTGCTCAATCCTTGTGACTCTTGTAAAAAAAAGATTGAGCTTTTTTTGAAGGAAAGTTAAAGCAAGGTAGATGAGTATGAATGTTGATTCTTGGCTAATGAGTAAGGGAGCCCCAAAGATATTTATTACTACAGGATAAAGCACTCTAGTCTGACACCTTTGAGGCTGTACCATAGAAAATCCTGTCCACAAAAATTGCCCAAGATCATATTCCTCTGAGCAGGAGAACTGTTTTAAATTATACCCACTCATCAGGCCTCATAAGGGTTCTAAGAACTGTCGATAAATTAGAAACGTTATCGGCTGAGATCATAAATATTGCACTGGTAGGTTATCTACGTACTAGTTTAGATCATAGTTTTAGATCTTAGTTAGAATAGAATTAGTTAATTAAAATAAATCTGTATGGAGTTTAATCTGAGCAAGTATGGTATTGCTCTTCGGGAGGACAAATGCAAGGAAAAATTATACACGTAATGTCAAAACCCTTAACAGTATTGAAGTACAGAGAGGTCTCAGAGTCTGAGTTTACAGCGTTCTGAAAGTGGCAACACAAGTAGATAGAGTAGTAGAGAAGTGTATGGTATGCTTGCCTTCATTGGTCGGGCATTGAGTATAGGAGTGAGGACGTCATGTTGGAACTTTATAGGACTTTTGTTAGGCCACATTGGGAGTATAGTGTGCAGTTCTGGTCACCCCTTTACAGGAAGAATGTTGAGACTTTGGAGAGGTGGTGGAATAGTTTATCATAATGCTGTCTGGACTAGAAGGTAGACTTTGGGCAAACTTTGGATTGTTTTCTCTGCAGTATCGGAGATAAAATCTGTGCAGTGAGAGATTGGATATTAATTGAGCTATTAAAGAAACGTGTATTCTATGTAAGGCAAAGTTCAATGGTGTACAAACTGAGTTTATGTGCTAGTTTACAATGGTCAAGGGTTTATTAACCTGGTGACACATGTTTATTTACACACAAGGGACTGCAGATGCTGGACTTTTAAGTTAAAAAAAAAAACTGGAAAGCTGGAGGAACCCAGAGGGTCAGGCAGTATCTGTGGAGGGAAATGGATAGATGATGTTTCAGGGTTGGGACCCTCCTTCAGGCTGTCAGAAAAGCCAAGGGTTGTGATAATAGACTGCCTGAAAGGGTGAGGTCAGAAGATTCCAAGAACACTTTCAAAAGGGAATTGATTAAACCACTTGAAGAACTAAATTGCAGGGATATGGGGGAAATATTAGGCGAGTTAGATTAATTCCAATAGCAGTTCTTCCATGATTGACCAAATTCCTCTGTGTTATATCATTCAGTGGTTCACTTTAGTGAAAACTACAGTTAAATATGAACTGGAGCATCCAACAAAGCAAAATTACTTAAATATCAGGAAACCAGAGGACACAGAAAATGAAAAATATACCTTTGTGATTTTGTATTAATTTTGATCTTAAAAATGTATTGATTTTATTTACAGGATGACCGTTCACTCATTAATTTACATTTGATGCATACCAGTTATTTTCTGTTTGTAATGGTAATTACAATATTCTGCTATGCTGTCATCAAAGGGCGACCAGGGAAAGTGCGGCAAAACAATAGTGAATTCTGTCCAGAAAAGGTAACTTCTTCTTTTTCTGTGACTCGGACTGATTTAAAGAAAAATTGTACTCTGATCGTGATGCCTATTAAATACAGACACTAATGCAGTACATAATTGTGAGTATTAAATTATTCTCATTTTCCTAATTTAAAATGGTATATTGTAGCATTTACCTGGATCAACACTACAGACTTTTCAACTTAAAAGTTACTAGAGAGTATTCCAAGGGATAAGATATACATGTATTTAGATGGGCAAGGGCTGATCAGGGATAGTCAACATGGTTTTGTACATGGGAGGTCGCGTCTCTCGAGCCTGATTGAGTATTTTGAAGATGCGACCAAAAAGATCTATGACGGTAGATCTGTAGATGTTGTATATGTGGATTTCAGTAAGGTATTCAACAAGGTTCCGCATGGGGTAGGCTGTTCTGGAAGGTTAGATCGCATGGGAAAGATAGCTGGATGGATAGAAAATTGGCTTCATGGAAGGAAGCAGAGGGTAATGGTGGAAGGTTGCTTCTCGGACTGGAGGCCTGTGACTAGTGGTGCGCCTTGGGTGCTGGGGCCATTGCTGTTTGTCATCTACGTCAATGATTCGGATGAGAATGTACATGGCATGATTAGCAAGTTTGCAGATGAGACTAAAGTGGGAGATGTAGAAAGTGAAGATGGTTGTCAAAGATGACACCAGGATCTTGATCGGTTGGGCAGGTGGGCTGAGGATATGAGGGTTATGGGCCAAAAGCAGGCAAGTGGGATCAGTTTAGATGGGGCATGTTGGCCAGCGTGGGCAAGGTGGGCCGAAAGGTCTGTTCCACGCTGTATGACTTGATAGTTAAATGTCTCAGCCTAGAGTATAAATGTACTCATTTGAGCTGGTATTTAAATTATCTAACTATATGTATAACAGATTATTTGTTCAACGTATACATTGAACACCAGAAGTCCCCAAGTTTCATAGTATTATTAAAAATTCAAAATGTTTAAATATTAATATACTGAAAATGTTAATATGATATATTACTTAAGTGTTCCACTATCTGTACTGGACTTTGATAGCCAAATTTGAACATAAATTGGGGCTTAATTTCTAACCAAGAATTTGTGCAGTCAGGAGCATTACTCTTGCTTTCACACTGCCTAACTCTAATTGAACACAAATTACCCTGGAGTAAGGGGTGGCATTTAATGATAAAAACTGATAGAAACTGACCTCACAATGAATTGCTGCTGATCTATTTTTCTAATTTGTGTTGTTTTCACCATTGCAAATTATTTTTTAATTTTATTTTCAGGTTGCACTATCAGAAGCATGAAACAGCTTCATTTTTGAAAATGGACAGGTTGTAGCATTTGCACGTTAAGCCCAAGAGAATGGGTATTGACGCTTTGAATGCAGTATCCTGCAAAGTTGGTTCATTCCAACCAAAGACGTTTTAAGTGCCTGTACTTACTTTGTACATATTTGTAAGGATATATCCAAAAGAAATCCATCAATGCACTTCCGCCACAAGCTAACTGCAGTTTTATTTTACAACAAAATAAATCAAAAGTTTGTCTGCTGCCAGACCATGTGGGTGTATAGAAATGAGGTTCATGTAGATTAACCACGCAATCAGAAGCAAAATTTTTTTTTCTGTTAAAATTTACTAAACCCTTTTGAGGCTTTGATTTGCAAGAATACTTTCACTAAGGTTTTATCAAATATGTAAATAATATGTTGGAAATATGTGGTGTAGTGGTAAATACTGCATTTCTGACACCAATGGTCTGTTGAGTATTTGGAGTTGACGTGTATATGTGGTTCAGCACAATTATCTCTTGTTAATGCTTGACAGAAAAGTCATCATCTTTTGGAAATTTGAAGATTGATGTATAATATAAATGCATTTTGGTACTGCTTGAGCTTGCAGGAAAGGGATACAGAATATGGTGTGTATTTTACAATACTGCTGTCCAACAAAATTGCTTGCTTAGAATTGCCCAGCACTGGCTGTGGACTATGTATGGCTTGCAAGTGTGCGTGCAGTTTTGTTTCCGACCATCATCTAGTCAAAATGTATCGCATGTATAGTACTGTCAGCAAAATGATCCACAAAATTGCCTTAATTACCTTTTTCTATTGGCCTTTATGTCTTCTTGTCTGTAAATGTTGCAAAATCATTAATGTCCCCCTCCAGTACACAACTTTTTTTTTTTTTAATTCACATTGCTTAAATGGAGGTTATTGATTTATTTGAAGCAAGATGTTCCAAATAATAGTCACAAAATATATGGCTTCAGCCCCAGGAATAAAATAACCTATGCGATCCCAGTAGCACCTGAACTTGGCACACATTAAATATCGGTAACAGATTTCTAAAATTGGTTTTGCAGATTCTCAGTCTTTTAAACTACCGAGTTTCTAAAAAAATAATTGCTGTCTTGAACAGAACACAATGTAATCTGGTAAGTCGCAGGTGAAATGTGAATAAACAGCACCGACTTGGCTTGGTTATTGGCTTGGTTTCATATAGTTCCTTCCTGCCATTCATTAAGTTTTGAAATGAGCCCATGTTACTTGATGCACTGAACCTGACCCAAGTGGATTGTTTGTTCAGCCATTGATAACTCTATGGATCCAGATATGAGTGAGAAAGTTTTTCATTTAAAACGTGTGAACAAGTCTGTGTCATTGTGCACTTTTTGGACATTATTTTATTCTCCAAGCAAGTTTCTATGAATCTCTATTTCAGACTTACTGATGTTTGGCTTAGTTTGGAAAATCATTTTTTTTTGTCAGACAATTTTTTTAGATGGGTGTACGTTTGGTTGTGTTAGTGTGTAAGTATGCAGGGATCAAATAGTTAATCACCTGAGGTTACCTTGTAGAAAGGAACAAAATATCCTGGGAATGCATGCAAAATATGCAGGCATAAATTAGTGAATTTAAAATACATTTTAGTCCACCAGCCTTGACTGATGCTTCAGGTTGGCATGATAGATACTCCATGTCGTACATGTGGCACATCTTACTTTGGAGGTGACTTACTTTGTTTTTTGATGCCTTCTGATTCAAATTTAGGGATGTGCTGATTAAGAGCTATTGCTTAAACTAAGATTGATTGCCTATGTAAGTGTAATTTTTTTAACAGTCGCTATGTGGCCTCAAATCTCAGTTCATTGGCAAAGTGCCTGAGCACTAGTTAGGATACCCTGTAGTTTGTTTAGGAAGGAAAAGCTTTGTGACGTGTATTATTTGTTGCATGAATGTAATCATAGCACATTTATTTTATGACAATCTTTCTCATTTCTGGAATTACTGTGCTTTTGGTAAGATTTGCATTTGCTTTTGCTGAATAAAAGAATCCAATAATTACGTGTTGTATTTTCCTTAATTGGACTTCTTAATCCGGAGACCAATATAATGCATCTGTTTGTATGTTGTTACTTTGTGAAGTAAGCTGGTGCTTGCTGCTGACCGAGAAGAGGCAGCCTTCCAAAGATTCAGTCATCTCTTCCAACGGAGGAGAAGCAAATGGAATTTCATTGCTCAGTTTTGTGCAATGACAATAAACATATTCTATTCTATTCTATTCTATCATTTGCTGAGAGGCGTCAACTTGAAGAGATCCCTTGGCAACCAATTGTAATGAAATCATCAATCTGACTGAGCAACCCATCGCATTAAAGCGTTCCCACTGATGACAAACCACACCAACAGAAGCAGCACAATTTATACTGAATATTTGGCAAGTATGACAGGTGCAACATGGTAGACCTGTTGCCTCACATGCCAGAGACCCGGGATTGTTTCTGAGCTTGACGTATGTAGAGTTTGCATGTTTTCTCTCTGTGATCGCATGGGTTCCCACTGAGTGCTCCAGTTTCTTCCCACATCCCATAGACGCTTGGGTTTGTAGGTTAATAGACCTCAGTAAATTGTTCAAAGTGAAGAGAGTGGTTGCAAAAGTGGGATTACAGAATGTATACCTGGGGAAAATCAAGAACATGCAAAACCCACACAGCACCCAAGGTTAGAATCAAACCCAAGTCTCTGGTGCTGTGCGGCAGTAGTAGGAGCAGCAGTTTAAAAAAATAAATAAAGAGATGTTGCACAGAAACAGGCCAATAATATAAAGGAGGACAGTAAAGCTTCTTTAGGTATGTGAAGAGGAAAAAATTAGTTAAGACCAAAATTGGACCCTTGAAAACTGAAAAGAGCAAATTTATTATGGGGAACAAGGAAATGGCAGACGATTTGAACGGGTACTTTGGATCCGTCTTCACTAAGGAGGGCACAAACAATCTCCCTGATGTATTAGTGGCCAGAGGATCTCGGGTGACGGAGGAACTGAAGGAAATTCACATTAGGCAGGAAATGGTGCTGGGTAGACTGATGGGACTGAAGGCTGATAAATCCCCAGGGCCTGATGGTCTGCATCCCATGGTACTTGAGGAAGTGGCTCTAGAAATCGTGGACACATTGGTGATCATTTTCCAATGTTCTATAGATTCAGGATCAGTTCCTGTGGATTGGAGGGTAGCTAATGTTATCCCACTTTTAAGAAAGGCGGGAGAGAGAAAGCTGGGAATTGTAGACCAGTTAGCCTGGTGGTGGGGAAGATGCTGGAGTCAATTATAAAAGATGAAATAGCAGCACATTTGGATAGCAGTAACAGGATCGGTCTGAGTCAGCATGGATATACGAAGGGGAAATCATGCTTGACTAATCTTCTGGAATTTGAGGATGTAACCAGAAAAATGGACAAGGGAGAGCCAAGGGATGTAGTGTACCTGGACTTTCAGAAAGCATTTGATAAGGTCCCACATAGGAAATTAGTGGGCAAAATTAAAGCACATGGTATTGGGGGTAGGGTGCTGACATGGATAGAAAATTGGTTGGCAGACAGGAAACAAAGCAGTGATTAACAGGTCCCTTTCAGAATGGCAGGCAGTGACTAGTGGGATATCACAAGGCTTGGTGCTGGGACTGCAGCTATTTACAATATATATTAATGATTTAGATGAAGGGATTAAAAGTAACATTAGCAAATTTGCAGATGACACAAAGCTGGGTGGCAGTGTGAACTGTGAGGAGGATGCTCTGAGGATCTGTTTGAAGTTTGTTTGGTTGTTTGTCTTTTTGCACAATGTCCGCGAGCATTGCCACATTTGATTTCACTGCACATCTCGTATGTGTATGTGACGAATAAACTTGACTTGATCATATGTTCATCTGAATTCTCTGCAACCTCAGATCGTTTTCTCCTTATCAAAACTCCATTGCCTTGGCCTTAGAGGTATATATATACTCAACAACTAAATCTCTACAGATCTCTGGGGCGCAGAACCAAAGATTCATTACCTTCTGAGAGAAAAACAATTCAATAAACAATAGGTGCAGGAGTAGGCCATTCGGCCCTTTGAGCCAGCACCACCATTTACTGTGATAATCGCTGATCATCCACAATCGGTATCCCGTTCCTGCCTTCTCCCCATATCCCTTGACTCCGCTATCTTTAAGAGTTCTATCTAACTCTATCTTGAAAGCATCCAGAAAATTGGCCACCACTGCCTCTGAAGCAGAGAATTCCACAGATTAACAACTCTGTGTGAAAAAGTTTTTCCTCATCTCCGTTCTAAATGGCTTACTCCTTATCCTTAAACTGTGGCCCCTGGTTCTGGACTCCCCCAACATCGAGAACATGTTTCCTGTTTCTAGCGTCCAAACCCTTAATAATCTTCTATGTTTCAATAAGATCCCCTTATTGCTCCATTCAAAGTCAAAGTTAAAGTCAATTTTATTTGTCACATACACCCGAAGGCGCAGTGAAATGAATTTGCAACATATCAACATATGACAGTCCCGCCATCCCGGAAACTAACCTTGTGAATCTACGCTGCACTCCCTCAATAGCAAGAATGCCCTTCCTCAAATTTGGAGAACAAAACTGCACACAATACTCCAGGTACGGTCTCACTAGGGCCCTGTACAAATGCAGAAGGACCTCTTTGCTCCTATACTCCTCTTGTTATGAAGGCCAACATGCCATTCGCTTTCTTCACTGCCTGCTGTACCTGCATGCTTACTTTCAGTGACTGATGAACAATGACCCCCCAGATATCATTGTACTTCCCCGTTTCCCAATTTGACACCATTCAGATAATAATCTGCCTTCCTGTTTTTTGCCAACAAAGTGGATAACCTCACATTTATCCACATTAAACTGCATCTGCCCACTCACCCAACATCCTCCTCACAGTTCACACTGCCACCCAGCTTTGTGTCATCTGCACCCATCCCATTCCTCCCCACCCGCATCCTAAATGGGCACCCCTCTATTCTGAAACTCTGGCCCTTTTTCCCCTCGATGCCCCTTTGAAGAGAAACAGTCTCCCCCCGGGAGGGAGAGCTGCGTGGTCTGCTCTCCTTTTGAGCGGTTTCCCACAGGAGCCCAGGTGAGCTCACTTGCTCCCGCCCCAGGTGAGGCCAACACACCTGGCCGGCTGCACTAATGGGAGGAGAACGGCAGATGACGCACGCGAGGCTCCCGGGCGGTAACAACAACAACAACAACAACCATTTGCAGAAACCCCAGAGAAACATTACAATGTTTTACAATAAGAGCTAAAAACAAATGCAAATATTTTATTTTTTTAAAACGCGTGTTTTATACGGCGCAGAACTGGCGCGGGGAACGCAATGCATCTTGCAGCCTGGAGCAGTATTTGCAAGGAGGTTGCTATAAACATTTGCAAACACAGCAACAGTACAGCAACGGGGAGGAACCGCTGGTGCTGGACGGTTTACACCGAAGGTAGACACATAATGTCCCGCTGAGTCACTCCAGCGTTGTTGTGCCCATTCAGCTCTGCGGGACAAGTGTGGCGGCGGCGGCGGCAGGTGAGTGGCGCCGGGATAAAGTTCGCGGGGTGGATCTGACGCCTCCGTCCGTGGCCGCTCCCACAATGGGAAGTTTGTCCACAAAAATAAACTCCCACCCGGGGATGATGCATCCTCCCAGTGAAACAGGGAAGACAGACAGAGAGAGACAGACAGACAGAGAGTTCGGATCATTTACCGGGCGGTTGCGACCCCTTCCTTCCTTCCACCCCCTCGGCTCTCCCTTGCTCAACTCTCGCTTCAGCTCAGCAGTCAGATAATCCTCCCCGGGCACAGAGAGAGAGAGGGGGAGACTATCCAACATAAGGGAGACGTGTCATCTCGTCCCGTCCCGGCTCCGCCACCCTGTGTCCGGTAAGTGGCCCGTGTGGGTGTTTGTCGTGTTTGTGTCTCCCTTGCACTGGACTGCGGGTTGGGGTGGGAGTTGCGGCCGGCACGGTGTCAGGTATCCCGGGAGTTACTGCTGGCCGGCCTGCCTGCCTGCTCCGGCTCTTCCCACAAGAGGCCTGTCAATAGCAGTGAACTCAGCCCTGCGAGACGGGTCCCGAAGGCGGCCCGGTGTTTTAGTAGACTTGCTTTCCAGCCACCCTCTGCCTTGTCCTCGTTGTAAATCACGTCTTGCTGCCTGGACGGTTTAAATAGCAGAACTGAACATATTTTCCCCACTGTGATTGTACATTTATCAACTGGGCGCCTTCCTGCTCTTCTTGTTTAACTTTATTCTTTGTACCATTTTCCTTCCAATGCCAATGCAATTCCAATCCCTCCCCCATCCCCCCCCCCCAACCATGTCACCCCCGCTCTTCCCCACCCACATTACAGCCCTCTCTCCCCCCCACCCCCTGACCACCCACCACTCCTCCAACACCCACAACCCCCCCCCCCCACACATCGCCCCGTCCCCAGTCCACCCACCTGCCTTCCTCTGGCCCCAACTCCCACCCCTGCCGGGTGTTCACCATCCCCCCCGACCTCACCCTCTCCCACACCCAACGGTCTGTCCTCAGCAGAGGTCTTACCTTTGTCCCCCTCCGTCCCCATCTCAATGAGTTCCGCGCCCACCATGACTTGGAGCGCTTCTACCGTCGTCTCCGCCTCACAGCGCACTTCCATGGGAAGGAGTCCTCGCCCCCCAATGATGACCCTTTTTCCCGTCTCCAACGCACCCCCTCCTCGTGGAACCCCTCTCGTAAAGTCCCGGCTCTGGAACTCTTTATCCAGAACTGCCGCCGCGACGTCAACCGCCTCAACTTCCCCACTCCCCTGTCTCACTCTAATCTTTCCCCCTCTGAACGCACTGCCATTGAATCACTCCGCAAAAACCCAGATTGGGTTATCCAACCAGCCGACAAGGGAGGTGCCGTGGTAGTCTGGCGCGTCGATCTCTACAAAGCTGAGCCCACGCGCCAACTCTCGGACACCTCCTCCTACTTACCCTTGGACCATGACCCCACTGACGAGCACCAGGCCACCTTTTCTAGCACCATCACTGACTTCATCAATTCCCACGCCCTACCTGACCAAGCTTCCAACCTCATCGTTCCCCAGCCCCGCACGGCCCGTTTTTACCTTCTCCCCAAAATCCACAAACCCGGCTCTCCCGGCAGACCCATTGTCTCTGCGTGTTCGTGCCCCACCGAACTCATCTCCACATACCTTGACTCCATCCTATCCCCCTTGGTCAAATCCCTTCCCACCTATGTTCTAGACACCTCAGACACTCTCCGCCGCCTCCACGCATTCCACTCTCTGGGCCCTCACCCCCTCATCTTCACCATGGATGTCCGGTCACTCTACACCTCCATCCCCCACCAGGATGGCCTCGGAGCCCTCCGGTTCTTCCTCGACCAGAGGAGCAACCTATACCCAGCCACTGACACTCTCCTCCGCTTAGTGGAGTTGGCCCTCACCCTCAACAACTTTACATTTGACTCCTCCCATTTCCTCCAAACACAAGGCAAACTATGGGCACACGCATGGGCCCCAGCTACGCCTGCCTCTTTGTCGGGTACGTTGAACAATCCTTGTTCAATACGTACCAGGGCCCCATCCCCGACCTCTATCTCCGTTACATTGACGACTGCTTTGGGGCCACCTCCTGCACCTACACACAACTGACTGACTTCATCCACTTCACCACCAACTTCCATCCAGCACTCCAATACACCTGGACCATTTCCGACACTTCCCTACCATTCCTTGACCTCACCATCTCCATCGCAGGGGACAGACTCCTGACCGACATACATTACAAACCCACTGACTCACATGGCTATCTGGACTACACGTCTTCCCACCCTGCCCTCTGTAAAGACTCCATCCCCTACTCCCAATTCCTCCGCCTACGCCGCATCTGTTCCCAGGATGAGACATTCCATACCAGGGCATCGGAAATGTCCTCGTTCTTCGGGGAACGGGGATTCCCCTCCGCCACCATAGATGAAGCTCACACCAGGGTCTCATCCATACCCCGTAACACTGCTCTCTCTCCCCATCCCCGCACTCGCAACAAGGGCAGAGTCCCTCTGGTCCTCACCTTTCACCCCACCAGCCGGCAAATACAACACATAATCCTCCGCCATTTCCGCCACCTCCAACGTGACCCCACCACTCGCCACATCTTCCCATCTCCCCCCATGTCTGCCTTCCGCAACGACCGCTCCCTCCGCAACTCCCTCGTCAATTCTTCCCTTCCCTCCCACACCACCCCCTCCCCGGGCACTTTCCGTTGCAACCGCAAGAAATGCAACACCTGTCCCTTCACCTCCCCCCTCGACTCCATTCAAGGACCCAAGCAGTCGTTCCAGGTGCGACAAAGGTTCACCTGTATCTCCTCCAACCTCATCTACTGCATCCGCTGCTCTAGATGTCAGCTGATTTACATCGGGGAGACTAAGCGGAGGTTGGGCGATCGTTTCGCCGAACACCTCCGCTCAGTCCGCAATAACCTACCTGAACTCCCGGTGGCTCAGCACTTCAACTCCCCCTCCCATTCCCAATCCGACCTCTCTGTCCTGGGTCTCCTCCATTGCCAGAGTGAGCAACAGCGGAAATTGGAGGAACAGCACCTCATATTCCGCCTGGGGACCTTGCGTCCGGATGGCATTAACATTGAAGTCTCCCAATTTTGCTAGCCCTTGCTGTCTTCTCCCCTTCCTTAACCCTCTAGCTGTCTCCTCCCACCCTCCCATCCGCCCGCCCTCGGGCTCCTCCTCCTCCTCCCCTTTTCCTTCCTTCTCCCCCCCACCCCCCATCAGTCTGAAGAAGGGTTTCGGCCCGAAACGTCGCCTATTTCCTTCGCTCCATAGATGCTGCTGCACCCGCTGAGTTTCTCCAGCAATTTTGTGTACCTTTGTAAATACCCTTCTCGTGTACTGCATGCCAACTCCCAAATACAGTGTATTTCATGAGCGTTTGATGTTGATTGCAAGATTCTTATCTCCCTCTGGTCTCTGTGGCAACCAGTTGCTTTTGTGTTTCAGCGATTCTACATCTCAAATGCTCTGGCATTGATTATGACCAGGGTTAATAACATGATCACGCACAAGCTGGCATTTCCTGATTTCAATGTTTCGCTTTGCAAATTGTCTTATGGCCTTTGAACAGCTACTCAGAGGAGTTGTGGATGTGGGAGGAAACATAGAGGGTTTGTTGTTCTGAACGTTATTCCAGATTGTAGATATGACATGTCAAAATAGATTACTTTTCTAAACGGAAGCTGCTCCTTTTTAATGCTCAATACTAACAGGAGAGAAAAGATAGACAAAGTGGAGTAACTCAGCGGGTCGGGCAGCATCTTTGGAGAAAAACAATAGGTGACCTTTTGGGTTGGGACCCTTCTATAATGTCTCTGGTTTAAGCCTGGTTTGCCTGTTGTCAGGCAACTGAATCATCCTACCCCATCTACCTCTTTGATGCCCCTCGGACTATCCTTGCTTGCTGGCTTTACCTTGCACTAAATGTTATTCCCTTATCATGTATCTATGCACTGTATATGGTTTGATTGTAATCATGTATTGTCTTTCTGCTGACTGGTTAGCACGCAACAAAAAGCTTTTCACTGTACCTCGGTAGTCGTGACAATAGACTAAACTGAATTGAAGCCCTGCTGGTTCTAGGTTCAAGTCTTTGTCGACATTTGTTCCAACTGGCTGAAACAAACCATCGTATTACTCCAATGAGTGTGTTTCAAGAACACAAACACTTCCTAAACTTTCAATTACCTTAACTTGCAGAATTATGGACGTTGAACCCAAAATGGGGAGAATGGGGTTAGGAAGGAGAGGGAGATCAGCCATGATGGAATGGAGCAGTAGACGACAGGCCGAATGGCCTAATTTTGCTCCTATCACATATGAACACCTGCAGGTTCAGGCTGAACACCTTCGCTCAGCCCACCTGAACCTACCTGCTCTCCCAGTTGCTAAACACTTTAATTCGCCTTCCCATTCCCACACTGACCTTTCCATCCTGGGTCTCCTCCATTGTTAGAGTGAGGCTAAACGTAAATTGGAGGAACAGCATCTCGTATTTCACTTGGGCAGCTTACAGCCCAGCGGTATGAATATTGATTTCTCTAACTACGGTATTCCCTCTCTCTCTCTCTCTCTCTCTCTCTCTCTCTCTCTCTATATATATATATATATATCCCTCCCCCACCCAAGTCACACCAGCTTCTCATTTTCACCCAACAACCAGCTAACAATGGCCTCTTTTTATCATCGTAACGTTTTTGCATATCTTTCATTCATTGTTCTTTATCTCTCTACATCATCATCTATATCTCTCATCTCCCTTTCCCCTGACTAGTCTGAAGAAGGGTCTCGACCCAAAACATCACCCATTCCTTCTTTCGAGAGATGCTGCCTGTCCCGCTGAGATACTCCAGCATTTTGTGTCTATCTTCGGTTTAAACCAGCAGCTGCAGTTCCTTCCCGAACATCAAATGCTCCCTCCACCACCTGCCCTATTTCCTTCTCAAAGAATACTGCACTTTGTTAGCTCTAGTTAGTTCGTATAAACTGCTATATTATTGTTTATTGCATATTTATTTGCTGTGTTATTGGGCCTGTAAAACTGCAGCAAGTAAAGCATTAATTGTTTCATTCTTGGTGCAAGTGACTATGAACCACCCCTGACTTGATTGTTCCTCATAGGACTCTTTACATTAAAACTGAGATTGATAGGTTCTTGATTAGTAATGGTGCCAAAGGTAACAGGGGGGAAAAGGCAGGTGAATGGGATTGAGAGGGAAAAAAATAGATGGGTCGTGATTGAATGGCGAAACAGACTCATTGGGCCAAATGGTCTAATTTGGGTGTCATGTCTTATGATAATCAGTGGCGTAACTCCTCGTTTTCTTTTCCACTCTTCTGTGTCACATCTGAAACTTATATAATCCAGAACATGAAGCTGCCAGTCCTGCCCTTCTCTCGACCACATTTCCATAATTGCAATGACATCTTAATTCTAGCCGTGCTGCAGGTTGGGAGCAAGTGTTATTCTGGAGAAGACATTTGCCAAAGGTCAGATGATTAATGACAACAATCTTGAGCTGAATGTGTAAATACCCATTATCTTATGAAAGTGCCAGACCCATTAGCCGCAATGAACAACATGACACTAATATGCAAAATCTGCAGGTGATAATGTTGTCCATCGGAAGGAATTGATTGCAAATCTGTGGTTGGGTAGCTATGCAATGGAATACTTTATTGTCACATTTGACAAGGCACAGTGAAATTCTTTGCTTGCACACCCGAGGCATGCAAATAATCGCTACAAATGGTGCTGACGAAGTTACAAAGATACCAGATAAAGAAGAAATTCATGTGATTTGGTTTTGGCTTTAGTGTTTTTATCCCTTGACAAATAAAGTGGATTGAACAAAAGGCAAATGTCAGCAGGATACAGGAAAACTGATAAATCGCTAACTAATTATTTAGAAATCACAATAGTTCATTATCTGGGTCACCACGTGACATTTCCCGTGCTTCCTTTAAACTCACTGGGTTTTGTTTACTGCGTTCCCTTGAATCTCCCCAGGGTCCCGTTTCATGTGCTCCCTCAGAACCTGATGAGTTAATTCAGGAAAATGTATACTACTGTGCAACATCTTAAAAATAAGTTAAAAGCGTGTTGGGGAATTACATCCAATAGTCCAGAAAATCTGTGGTCTGGCACCATCGATATCCCAAACATGCTGGATTAATGGAATTTTACTGTTTTTAGGTACAGCATTCAAAGGTAGAGATTTCTAAATCCTTTTGCATTAAATGGAATAATTTGTATGTCTTTGTGTATTAAAAAAAAAAAATGATAAAGGAGGTGACAATGGAATATAAGAAACTAATAATGGAACTATTACAGGTAAATAAAGAGAAAGAGGAACACTAATAACAATTGGTTCTATGGAATCAGTGAATTAATATTTGGGCACTTGGAAGTGGCAGTATCGTAAATTAATATTTTGTGACTTCACGGCAGAAGCAACTGAAATTGCACAAAGTAATAAACAATTAAGGGGCACAATTGAGTGAGGAATTTTTAAGTGAAAAATGTTCTAGACAAACACGTAGGATTATGAACTGACATATCCTATAAATATTGATATTCAGAAATTATCTCCGTATCCTTGTACAAAAAATGAAATTAGCATGCAGGCAGAGGAAGTAATTAAAAAGACAAATGAAATGTTGACCTTAATGGCAAAGGAAATTACCACAATAGGGCTTGACTGGGGTATTGCACACAGCTTTAGTTTTAGTTAACCAACAAAGATATTTTTGGCTTAGAAGTAGTGCCATGAAGGTTAGTTTTGGGTTGAGGTGGCTGTCCTAGGAGATAAAGCTGAGCAAAGTATGCCTGTGTTCTTTGGAGTTTAAAACAAGGGGAAATGATCTAATTGAAAAAAATTCCAACAGATCTTGACAGGGTGGATGCTGTGAGTTTGTTTCCCTGGTGTTCCAGAACTAGGAGGTATAGTCTCTAGATATGGGGATGACACATAATTGAGGTGAGAAGGGATTTCTTCTCCCAACATGCTGCAAAGTTTGAGAATTCGGAAACATTTTCGTCAGATGTGAGATGTTGCAGAACTCCTGAAAGTTTATCATCAGGCGCACTTGTTAATCCGGGATGTGATCTAGTCATATGACAATAAAACACTCGTCATTCTCTTGACCCTTGATCTGGTACGACCAATGTGTTGGAAGGAACTGCAGATGCTGGTTTAAATCAAAGCTAGATACAATATGTTGAAGTAACTCAGCGGGACAGGCAGAATCTCTGGAGAGAAGGAATGGGTGACGTTTCGGGTCGAGACCCAGTTCTTCAGACTTCTTCTGGTACTACCAAGTTGGATTACTGGAGTTTTTCTGAAGAAACAATTTTAATATACAGGGCAATCAAAAGGTATCAAGAAGGAAACTTTTGGAGCCAAGGATCAGATCAACTAAGGTTTTATTGAATATCGGAGTAGTTTGGAGAGACCCTGTAGCCTGCTTTAGGTTCCTATTTATTGTGTCCTTGTGTGTTGTGGATTGTATACATTTTGTCCATTGTTAAACATACTTATAGTAATTGCCATTAATTTTAAAGAGAGTCTTCAATCATAATTTAGTGTCATTATGTTAATATAAAGCGCACTACTCTCCAGAATTTTCCAAAAATGAGAAATGTTTATTTACATTATCCACATAAAAAAGAATACTATTGTAAAGGGCTCAAAAGATGATGAACCCAACTATTGTAGAACTGGTTGAGGTGTGATGCCTTAATTAAACTGATGGATGGGGCAAAAGAGACGATTAAAAATGCCATGGTAACAGTGAAAAATTAGCCATTATCAAGTAGAGTTCCTCCAGAGTTATTGATCGCATTTTGCTTTTAACAAAGATGTTTTGTACTCTATTGCTGTTATCATCCAATTATTCTAATGGCAAAATAGCCTTTATTGCTTTCCTGGAACCCACTTCTTCCTCAAAGTCATTGCTAAGTGAGTTTTCGTAAAGTAACATGCTATGATTGCAGCGATCCGCAGCTTTCCCGTAGGCACTTGTTGTTGATATGTATTTATTTGTAGCTGGTGGATTATTTGCACCATATGTTGACCGTGTAGGGGAGTCCCAACAACAATTCCAAAAATGTTCAACATTGTTGTAAGATGAGATGGGTATCGTCGGAACTGAGAATATTTCTCTTTCAAATCTGTAGTAAGACTTTTTGGAAGCTCCTGTTACTTCACTTTCAGAAAACATTATACTGAGGGAGTTCTCTTGGAGATCTCTGGGGTTGAATGCAGATGAGGCACATGTAAAAGCCATTCGACTATGGAAATTTGCCTTTACAGGATTCGCATCACTATCCAAATATATGAAATAAAATTTGGTCTTTCAGAATTAAAGTGGGGGGAAAAATTAATATAAATTGATTAAAAAAAAACCCGACCATAATGTGAAAGAAACTTGTTGAATTGTAAAGTTTTCAAAGTGCATTTCTTGACACATGCGCTGATCATGTGGCCTTTTCTTTGGTTCAGTAAGTTCCTTCTGAAGAATGGTCTCGATCCGAAATGTCACCCATTCCTTCTCTCCAGAGATGCTGGCTGTCCCGCTGACTTAGTCCAGTCTATCTTCGGTTTAAACCTGCATTTGCAGTTCATTTTAATTTCTAGCAGTTTTATTCCCCCACGCACATTCTTTTATTATTTGCCCTCAAGGTGTCGGAAGCAGGGCCAGGAGGTTTAAGTGCAAGTTGTAAACCTCAAACGACCGCATAAGGGGATTTTATAGGTAAAATGTGATATTATTAACAGAGGTTTGATACTGGCGAAGCGCTTTGTGCAATAACTAAAGCCATCGGACTTGGAAGCTGCTTTTTAATAGTGCCTTGTGATTTAATGCAAATGTTGCCCATAGATCCCTCAGTTCCCATCCTCTCTTTATGGGAACTGAGTGATCTGTGGGACATTTTTGCATTATGCCTATCAATATGCCTATCAAAATATAATTGCATGCATTTTTCTGCATTGAATTTCACCTTCCATGTCCATCCATCTGCATTCTCTTGAATGCCTCGCACCAATCTTTTTGTGTTTCTCTGTGCTCTTGTGCGGTTTGCACATTTTGAAATTGGTCTTCCACACCCACTTTTGAGTCGTTAGCATATCTTAAGAAAATCGAGGGTGAGAGTTTGAATCATAAACATTCTCGCCACCAATGACACGAGCAAATTATCTCATCGATGGAGAATTGAGGATTTATAAAATAAAACATGCCTTAAACATTATATAGAAACGAGAAACTGCAGCTGCTTGCTTGCTTACAAGAAAAAAACTCAAGTACCTCAGCAGAACAGGGAGCATCTCTGGAGAACATGGATAGGTGACGTTTCGGGATGAGACACTTCTGCAGCCTGATGCCTTACACATTCATACTCTGATGGATAATGCTTTATTTTCCATCGTAAACCACTGTTCCTCTTAAGAGCCTAATCTAGGAACATAATCCAAATGCATTTCATGTTGACTTCTCTACATACTTGCCACATTGCTTAAATATCCAGCAAGTGGAGAACTTTAAGCACCATTTACTTAATCCTGCGTTTGGTTCCAATGTTTACATTTGTAATCTTGAGGAAACAATTAATAATTTCCCATATGTATGAAGAAATTAAAAGTAAAATTTGAAAATAATGACGTGATTTATTGTACAACTTGTCATTCTTCTGGCTAGCATAGTTCGTGCAGGCCATTTTGTGCAGGCTTTTCTCTTTTTGATGCACCAACGTTGATTCCGTTTTGATAAAGACTTGTGCTCGGTCCATCAAGGCTAACTGGATCTCCCGGTTGCTAACGACTTCAACTCCCCTTCCCATGCCGATACTGTTCTGGGCCTCCTTCATTGGCAGAGTGAGGCCACATGCAAACTGAAGGAACAGCACCTCGTATTTCACTTGGCAAGTTACGCCCCAACGGTGTAAAGGGTTCAAAGGTCTGTTTATCGTCACGTGTACCAATTAAGGTATAAACTCGAATTGCCATACAACCACACAGGCCATTCTGAAAAGGACTCGTTCACTCCTACTCCTTACTTCGTGTCTGCCAACCAATTTTCCATCCATGTCAACACCCTACCCCCAATACCATGTGCTCTAATTTTAGCCACCAGTCTCCCGTGGGGGACCTGATCAAAGGCTTTCTGAAAGTCTAGATACACTACATCCACTGGCACCCCTTCATCCATTTTACTTGTCACATCCTCAAAAAAATTCCAGAAGATTAGTCAAGCACTTCGTTAACTGAAATGCTGTACATTCAAATCGCTTCTATTGACTGAAGTACTACATATTCAAATCTGCAATGGGTCTTGAATCTAGAAGGATATAACCCAGAATTACTAAACCAACCTGTTGTAAATCTCCAGAATAGCTTTTGATTGCTTATGTTATTTGGATATTAATTTGGCTAATTTCTTGCAGCAAAAAATATTGTGATGTCCGTGTGCCGTCAGTGTTATTGTGTTAAATGTGTTACACTAATTAACTAAAACAAAAACAACTTAGACAAGGCATATTATTGAAAATTCTACATCTGGGTTTGTGGCTGACTCATTTTAACAGGTAACTGCTACATTATGTGCTATTAAGCACGAGTGATGAATATAATGAGACCTTCTGCTTCCCAGAATGGCAACTCTTTCTGAATACTAAACAACATTTATAAAATGAGCACGTACAAAGTATGGCTCTTTTTATATCAGCATTTTCCTAGATTGGAATTTGGGAGAGAGTCATTCTGAGCCAGTTCTAATTAATAACACTTAAATTCAGGCTCTGAACATCAGTAGTAGAATAGTTGACCCCTGTAACTGACATCCAGATGGAGCTTCTGTAGAGATTATTATAAATATCATTTGAGGTCAGTTTATATGTAATAGTCTGTGATGCTGTTAGCAATATTGCTATTCCGAACTCAACCCAAAATGTCACCTATTAATGTCCTCCAGAGGTACTGCCTGATCCACTGAGTTACTCCACTACTTTGAGTTCTATGCAAGATTCCAGCATCTATGGATGCTTGCGTCCCAAAGATTTTTCTTATTCTGACTCTGGTATTTTCTATATTGCTTTAATCCTTCCATTCTGCCATTGGTAGCTGTATCATTACAGAGTCTTGGGTAACCTTGTACATCTAGAACTTCTTATCGAAACCTCTCTGGTCCTTCAACTTGTGTCTTGTATGAAGCTTTTTTAGTCACTTTTTCCAGCAATCTTCCTCCAGTTCAGCATACTCTATTTCTGATTATGTCTCTGGGAAGTTCACTGAGATGTCAATATAGTTGAAAGAAGCCTTCCAGATTTCCCCTTCAAGGTCAATGTCGAGTGTATTGTAAATACATTTGGCTGCAGAAATCATAGTTTGAGCCGGTGGTCTCAGGAGGCCACATATATTTTCAACCGTTATCAATAGATTGGAGATATATGTACTTTTTTTTTTCCTTCTTTCTTTCACCAAGAAATGTTGGAACCAAATAGTTCTTGTCCAACAAGTCTTTCCAGATCGGTTACTCAATAGCCAGAGTCAACATGATTTCTGAAAGAATAATCGTGTTAGACAAACGTGTTGGAATTTAAGGTTGTAGCTGACAGGAAGAATAAAGCAAACTCATGTAGAGTATTTGGAGTTTTAGAACTTTGATTGGGCAACCACACTAGGGATTGTTAAAAAATGGGAGTGCTTTTTAATTGGGGGATATTTACTAGTGTGGATTGCGAAATGATTCGAAGCAGGGAAAACAGAGTAGGAATCTGGGGCCAGTTGCTGCTGGTTGTGATTGTTGGGGGGGGGGGGGGTGATGGATTTACAGAAAGGTTAAGTAAATAAGCAACACTCAAAACATTTTAATTCCAACTAAAATCATAGACTGCAATCAATAAGAATGGGTGATAAAACATCCTTCATGATAATACTCAACCCTGGTTCTCTGCAAGGATTTGTTACCAGCCATTGCTGTATTTCCCATACACTCGCAACTCCTGATATAACTCTATTTACAATTTTGCAGATGATACCACAGTAGTGGGCTGCATCTCACACAATGATGAGATGGGGTACAGGAAGGCGATAGAGAACTTGGTAATATGGTATCAAGACAACAACCTCTCCTTGAATGTCAACAAAATGCTAGTGATCCACTTTAGGAAAGAGGGTGTTGTGCACGCCGCAGTTTGCATCAATGGCGCTAAAGTGGAGATGGCTTGGAGCTTCATTAGAGATACAGCGTGGAAACGGGGCCCTTCAGCCCACCAAGTCCACACTGACCAGCAATCCCCGCACATTAACACTATCCTACACATACCAGGGATAATTTACACTTGTACCAAGCCAATATACCTACAAATCTGTACGTCTTTGGAGTGTGGGAGGAAACAGAAGATCTCAGAGAAAACCCAAAGGGGGGGGGAATACAAACTCTGTACAGACAGCACCCGTGGTCAGGGTGGAACCCGGTCTCCGGCGCTGTAAGGCAGCAACTCTACCGCTGCGCTACCCGATAATGTTCCTAAGCTTAATTATCAACAACAGTCTGGCCTAGTCCAACCACATTGATTCCATGACCAAAAAGCACACAGACACATCTACTTCCTCAGAAGATTAAGGAAATTTGGCATGTTTCCAATATCTCTTGCCAATTTCAAAGATGCATCATGGAAAGCATCCTATTCAGATGCACTACAACTTGGTGCAACAACTGCTCTGCCCAAGACCATAAGATATTGCAGAGAGCTATAGATACAGTCCAGTCCATCATGCAACCAGCCTCCCCTCCCATTGATTCTGACTACACTTTATGTT
Source organism: Amblyraja radiata (assembly GCF_010909765.2). Classification (NCBI taxonomy): domain Eukaryota; kingdom Metazoa; phylum Chordata; class Chondrichthyes; order Rajiformes; family Rajidae; genus Amblyraja; species Amblyraja radiata. Next base: position 29,900,946 of record NC_045983.1, on the reverse strand, counting down.
GCCTTGGGAGTGCAACCAACATACACAAGGACCTCTTGCACCTTGATCATGCCCTCTTCTCACCTCTCCCATTGGGCAGAAGACACAAGAGCTTGAAAGCTCAGACCACCAGATTGACCAACAGCTACTTTCTCACTGTTATCAAATTCTTGAACGGACCTCTGATAAGCTACGGATGTTTCCTGACCTCCCAATCGACATCCTTGCAGCCATTTGATTTTATTTTGTCCGTAACTGTAATACAATATTCTGTACTGTTTCCTGTCTCTTATTTGCACTATATGTTGTACTTGTGTACGGTTTGATTGAACTCTTATTTGGCAGGATGGCATGCAAAACAAGCGTTTTTCTACTGTAGCTCGGTACATGTGATAATAAGTATAATGATTCTTGATTTGTGCGGGTGTCAGGGGTTATGGGGAGAAGGCAGGAGAATGGGGTTGACAGGGAAAGATAAATCAGCCATGACTGAATGGTGGAGTAGGCGTGTTGGGCTGAATGACCTAATTCTGCTTCTATAACTTATGAACGTAATAGTAATAATAATAATAATAAGAGGAAGAACAAACCAATACCTTTTTTAAAAAATGGTGAAAGGTTGAATGAGTAGAGTGACTTGTACATCAATCACTGAAAGTTAACATGCAGGTTCAGCAAGTAAATAGGAATGCAAATGGTATGTTGACCTGTATTGCAAGAGGGTTTGAACATAACAGCAAAAATGAATTGCTCCAATTATCAAAAGCACTGGTGCAATGCCCATCTAGAACATTGTGTACAAATCTGGTCTCCCTTCCTCAGGAAGATCACACTTGCAATATAGAGATGCATTGGAGGTTCGCCAGAATTATCGTTGAGATGGCAGTTTCCTTCCTCTCGCCTCATAAATCGCAATTCTTCAAATCTTTTGTCTCGCACCTTCTGTAATTTTTGTCTCTGGCCTCAGTCCAACCTGTTGCCGATCAAATAACCCCCCTCACCTGTGTCCGCCTATTACTCACCAGGATTTGTCTTGCCATTCCTCTCTTCCCCCCCCCGCACCGCTTGCAGTCTGAAGAAGGGTGCCGATTCAAAGCATGAGTTACTTCTGCTGAGTTCTGTGCCTCTGCCACAGAAGGTAGTTGAGGCCAGTTCATTGGCTATATTTAAGAGGGAGTTAGATGTGGCCCTTGTGGCTAAAGGGATCAGGGGGTATGGAGAGAAGGCAGGCACAGGTTACTGAGTTGGATGATCAGCCATGATCATATTGAATGGCAGTGCAGGCTCGAAGGGCCGAATGGCCTACACCTGCACCTATTTTCTATGTTTCTATGTTTCTCCTGCACTCTGTGTTGTCTCCTGGGAGAAACAGTTTTACATTTTTTTTATAGATGGCAGAGCTTTGTCACCTATCAAAGGTTCTAGAGGAGAAGGGATGCCAAGGGTCTCCATCACTTTGTGTTTTACTCAAGATTTCTGCGTCTGCAAAAGGACATTGCTGGAGTAACTGAGCAGGTCAGGCAGCATCTCTGGAGAACATGGATAGAGGCTGCCTGGCCTGCTGAGCTACTCCTTGTACCCTTTTGTGTGTTGACCAGCATCTGCAGTTCCTTGTTTCTACGTTTTATCAGCACCTGGAGTTCCTTGTGCATCCAAGGTCTTGATCTTGCCTGTCCACACCTCTGTTACTGTGTGCAACTTATCCATGAACCTACTCAAGGATATTCTCAGCCGGCAGAATCAACCATAAAGATCCAGATAAACCTGGGACAATGAGGAACATGAGTGATGAGTATTGGTTGCAGGCTTCCCTCATCTGGTTCACAAGGAATGCATTTAGACATTGAATTATGAACAACACGTGTTCTGTATTAAGCGTTCATGGAGAACACAAATTAACTTCCCAATCACGGAAACAAAGCTCAGAAATCCACGAATGAACGAGCCAATGCTTAAAATCCATCAAACAAACTAGGACAGCAATATCCGTTGTTAAAAACACGTTTTTGATATTACCTTTTCTCCGTCAATCATTTGTTTTCAGCATTGATTTTTGTACCTTACTCTTCCGGAGTGAATGCTTTCCTGTCGCATTTTCCAGTCTGTTGGATTTCCACTTTAATGTGTGCATTAGTTTGATACTGTTTCAAACATTTGTTATTGTTTGTTTGCCAAACTTTCAAAGGGAGTTTGTGTAAAGGGCCTGTCCCACTTTCACGACCTAATTCACGACCTTTTTTACTTGTGGACATTTTTAATCAGGCTAGAAAAACGCCCCGACCTACTTGATGCCTCGAGTACCTACGACTAGCATCACGGCCTTCTACGACCTACCTACAACCTCGCTACGAGTATGAGTCGAGGGCAAACTCGGCAGAGGTCTTGAATTAGGTCGTGAAAGTGGGACAGACCCTTAAGAAGGAACTGCAGATGCTGGTTTAAACCGAAGATAGATACAAAAAGCTGGATTGACAGGCAGCATCTCTTGAGAGAAGGAGTGGGTGACTTTCCTCCAATTTGCGTTTAGCCTCACTCTGACAAAGGAGGAAACCAAAGGGAGTTTTTGCCTTGTGGTTCTGTATCATTAAATGTATTCCTTTTGAATAGCACCTGCTGCCTCTCTCTTGGTTCATCTTTTAGCAGTTGGCACAATTCACCACAATTAATTAATTTCTCATCCAATGGAAAATTTGGTGAATTTATTGTGAGACTCTTCCTTTTCCTTCTCAAGCACGGTAGCAAAGTTATCATTGCTTTCATCAAAATTCTCTTGCTGTCTGATTGTGAATTAATATTTCTGCTTTGTTTGTCATAGTTAACCTAATAAGACTTGTTCTTTTATATTTGGTTCCAGAACATATGATCAAGACAATTATTCATCATTAATCTAACATGGCTTGTTCTCTCTTTTGGTTTCAAAATATATCATTAACACCACTGCCCTGAAACGCAACTGCCCTGAAGATTAGTAGCAACTGTACTCAACTTGACCCAACCCACGAGAATTAAAATCTATTAGGACCATGTTAATTTGTTATGTTTCTGTGATCTCTGTATTAATACCCACACTTGTGACATAGATCTGCAGACAAAACTGGTGCATTACATGGTTTGGAATTTCTTATTGGAAACTATTTTCCTTATATTGCACAAGCTGGGATTGACATCCAATATTCTTTCTCTACACATTTTCCTCTGATTTCCAAGATTCAATTTAAGGTTCAATTTAATTGTCACATGTACCAATTAAGGTACAGTCAAATTTGAGTTTTCCTAACGTTCTACTTCCTCTAACAGGACGGTATAGTGGAGCTGCTGCCTCACATCACCAGAGACCTCGGTTCGATCTTAACCTTGGGTGCTGTCTGTGTGGAGTTTGCACATTCTCCTTGTGACTGAGTGGGTTTCCTCTGGGTGCTCCAGTTTCTTCCCACATCCCAAAGACGTGTGGGTTTTGTCGGCTAGTTGGCCTCTGTAGATTGCCTTTATTGTGTCGGGAATGGATAGGAAGGTGGGATAACCTAGAACTAGTGTGAACGGGTGATCAATGGTCGTTGTGGATTCGGTCTGCTGAAGGGCCTGTTTCGATGCTGCATCCTAAAACTAAGTTTCTTGTAATTTTTAGGTTATTGCTAGTTGATGCATATTGGTACGCGTATTAAGCAAATCTGTGGTTCCAAATCACTTTTTGTTATTCATGCTATGTCTGTTTTTGTACTAAGCATAGAAACAATTGAGTGGGTAGTAAATGTCAAATGAAAGTCCATGTTCACCTTCCATCACAGTGGCAGTTGTATGATGCAGTAATAATAATAATTGGCATTTAGTCATATGTCACTTGTGGAAAGCTTTTGCAATAATTTGCCCAAATTCATTCGTTCCTCAAGTTGTGCCTTTCACATTAAAAAAAAAAAAGTCAGTCGTTACATAGCCCTAAGTCTTCCATTTATAAAATGCGATTTTTAAAAAATTGTACCAGGTTTGGGATGAGGTGGGTGGTGTAGTGATGAGGGTTATGCATATACACAGTGATGGAGGTAAATGCTGTGCTTTCAAAATCAGCGTATGACACTTAAATTAGAAATGAACAATAAGATGTGCCAGCCTTGGAAAATTGATTATTTTGCAATATTTTGATTTTTCCTCGCTGGAGTTTCCACAACATGATGTTGTAGCTGTTTGCCCTTTGCTTTATCTTAGGTAGTTGATTAATTGCCATGGCAACAGAGTGAATATTTGCTTTTGTTGCTAAGGATCTGTTAAAACAACTGGATCTGATTTGTACTGCTCTGTTCAATTAGAGAGAGGCTGAGGAAAAGGGATACGCTTTGCCGAATTTGGCAAAATTGATTTAGAATAAAATGTCACTATTTATTTTCCTTCACTTGTAGTGAGTGAGGGATGAGAAATTGATTTATCCTCAACATAGAATTATCTAGTTTCTGTCAATAAATCTTAAATAATATTATGGTAAACATATTAACTTTGCACAAATGTTATTGTATGTTATCAGAAATCCATTTACCTTTGTAAATCTGAAATAAATGTATAAAGTGCCCTGTAAACTGGAAATGTTGCACCTTGTCCTGATCAGTCTGTATCTGCAGGTTAAAACTTTGGATGTAGATTCAGATTAGTTTGTTGTCGTATACGCCAGCATGTACAGTGTACATTGTAATGATAGATATAACTCTATGCACAATGATTAATGAGAAACGACAGAATGGTGCAAAATTTGTAGTGCAATCTGAAATAGTGCAAAAAACTCAAGTGTAATAAAGTGAGGCCGTTTCAAAAGTCAGGATATGTTCAGTATCTTTGGGAAGTGGGTGTGAAAGAGATGATTGTTTCATGAATTTAACAGTCGTGGGGAAGCAGATGTTCTTGAGTTTGGACATCCAGGCGTTCAAGCTCCCGCATCTCCTCCCAGACGATACAAGAGTGAAAAGGGACATTTAAAAAAAATTACTTTCTGTCCTCTTGAGGCAATGCACCAATCCTACATTTTTTCATTACTCCACATCCCTTTTGAGGATTTGTTTTCACACCTTACCCTTCCTTATCTCTGAGTCTCCCTGCCCTGTGATTCTCAGTCTGAAGAATGGTCTCGGCCCGAATCGTCACCCATTCCTTCTATCCAGAGATGCTGCCTGTCCAGCTGAGTTACTCCAGCATTTTGTGTCTATCTTTGGTGTAAACCAGCATCTGTAGTTCTTTCCCACACATGGAGATGGACATGATGGAAGGAAGTGACTCGTCTGTGATGGACTGGACAATGTTCATTACTCTCTATGTTAAGGCAGTCAAAAGCAGAGCGGTTGCTGCACCAGGCTGAGATGCATCTGGTCAGAATGCTATCTATAGAGCATCTATTGAAGTTTGGGTGAATCCTTATGCATCTTCTCAGATGCCTCCGAAAGCAAATACACTGATGCACTTTCTTGGTCATTGCATCAATGTGAATGGACTCGACCATCTCTACGGCAGTTCAATTGTGAGGACAGGGTTATGTTCACCCCATGCTGGATACAAAATGCTGGAGTAACTCAGCACGTCTAGCAGCAAAAAGACATTAAAATTTCAACGTGCAGGAAGAAACTGCAGGTGCTGGTTAAAACTGAAGATAGTCACAAAAAGCTGGATTAACTCAACGGGTCAGACAGCATCTCTAGGATGATGCATAAATAAATAGTTAAAATAAATGTAAGTGTGAAGTGATGCACTTTGTCAGAAATGATCAACTTGGTGCTAAACTTAGCCACATAGAAATGGCACTACTGGGAGCATCAATATTGGGGATCAGGGTGCAGGAAATGTTAGGCCCAATACCAATGTTATGCCCAATGAACATTTTTTGATTCCTCTTAAAGGATTGGCGCTTTCTCCGTTGCGAGAATGTTAGATAATTAGAAAATGTGACAAGCCTTTGCACAAGATCTGTGTACTTGTTCAAATAAAGTTAAATTATTAAAATCTTGAAGTTGAGAACAATAGAAATTAAGGTAGCTATTTTCTAATGAACGGATGAACCAAGATGTTGATAGGAATAGTTAATGACTGCAAAATAATTGTTCCGTGGTTAGGTTGCTAATTGTTATTGACTGGTATCTGAAATTAAGTGGGTGAGTAATGCAATTTGTTTCTGCTGAGATGGAAAGGAACAATTTCGTGGAATGGTGTAGCAGTTGTTTTGTGTGAAATAGAGTCCTACATCAATATTACAGGCAGCATGCCCGATTGTCCATTCTGCTTTGAGCTGAAATGCCAACTTCTCAAATAAAGAAACTGATATCGGCACCCGTTTGGAAGTTATTTTAAATTATTTGTGAGCTCTCTAGAAATGTTTTTTTTTGTCCAGACACCATTCTTTATATGCCCCCTAGGATTCCACTTTGCTGCCAAGTTTATTTACATCACTTTAAGTAATTCCCTTGCATGTTCATTTTCTGCCAAAGTCAGAGTGCTACATTTTGTAAGCCTAAGCCAACGTGCATGGGTTTTTGCATTATTGCAAGACTGGAGTAGTGATTGTTTTTTGCTTAATTCCACAATGACAAGGTAAGACATGACAAAAGCATAAACCCTTCTACTTCAGCTTTTGATGTTCTGAATGAGTATGGTAACATATTGACATTTTTAGTTTAAGTAAAATAAAAATTGCCGTCATTGTTTTCCCCTTTTAAAATATTAAAAAAAAATCCTTGTCCTGTACTGCTGTGCTTCCTTTAACATTATGGTGTCATCTATAGAATCATGCCTGTATCCAGACAGCAGAAGCTACTTTGAGGTCAAATTAATAAAAAACCTGTGAGTCCACATCCGAAGTTCATTTCCTCAATCTCCGTAATTTCATCTTGTCCATGCTAATGTTTTGCAGTATAACAGACACTCTGTTCATCCTGTGCCCTGAATAATTATGATGATGATTGGCAATAAACTGGAGATAATTGCAGCTTTGTGGAATTATGTTTTCATTATTTCAATTCAGTTGGGTAGAATATTTTAAACTCAAATTTAACTTGGATGAATTTCCCAAGTGCAACTAACTTAAAACATAGTTTTAGCCAGGGCTTTGTCTCTACTGTCTTTTACACCTTGACAGCTCTATTCATCCACTTGGCAAGTTCAAACATGCTAGGCACAAAAAGCTGAAGTAACTCAGCGGGCCAGGCAGCATTTCTGAAGAGAAGGAATAAATGACGTTTTGGGTTGAGATCCTTCTTCAAACTTACTCGAATGGAAGTCTAATCTCCCAATCATATTACTGCGCCTGAGTGCTGTCTTAAATATTTCCTTTTCCACAAGCAGTGCAATTTAACCAAGAACAATAATCATACTGTTATAGTAGCAATAATACGGATGCGTTATCTGAAATATTAACTCTGCTTCACTCTCTCCAGATGCAGCATGACCTGCTCAAAGTTTCCAGCATTTTCTGTTTCTATTTTAAATAGACCAATTACATAACTAACGATTGGGTTTCTAGATTATGCTGTCGAATATCATGCATCACTTAATGCACTTAACATTCATCCATCCTGTTTTCAGATACCTGTACATAAATATTAATAGTGAGGCTGTGGTTATACTTTTCCAGATGAATACCAGTGTAATGATAGGTGCTAAATAAACACACGTCAGCCTTTCTCTCTCCCTGTTGCGGTCCACTTATTCACTGTTGCCAATCTGCATTATTTTCTGTTATGTTGACAAAATCAAATGCTTCACATTTAACGAGGATTCAGGATTCAAATCCAATAGTATGCTGCACAAACATAACGTTAATGACACGTCGATTAAGGTTGAGAATTCTATTCTAAATTCAGTGCACCGACCAAGTAAATTAACTTACTTTAAAGCCAATGATCTTCAAAAGCCATCAACCCTTGCTTGTTCTTACTGCGTTGACGGATAGCAGAGGCATTTTAAAAAGGTATTTAAAAGCTGTCATGAATTTTAAACTGGAGACTTAAGAGTCCCGTAATAATCTTTTCCACAGGTGGCCAGACCCTTGTAGCACGAAAAGCCAAATGCAAATTGGAGGAACAGCACCTCATATTTCGCTTGATTTTGAATAGGAGAGACAACATTAATGTTTAGGTTTATAATTGTCACATGTATCGAGGTACAGTGAAAAACTTTGTTTTGCATAGTATCCAAACAGATCAGTTATACTATACGTTTAAAAAAGAACTGCAGATGCTGGAAAAATCGCAGGTAGACAAAAATGCTGGAGAAATTCAGCGGGTGAGGCAGCAAATATGGAGTGAAGGAATAGTTGACGTTTCGGGTCGAGTCCCTTATTATATTATTATATATATTATTATAGTTGTACGATATGTACAGGTTTGTAGGTTAATTGGTTTGGTCCCTAGTGGGTGTAGGATAATGTTAATGTGCGGGGATCGCTGGTCGGCGTGGACCCGGTGGGCCGAAGAGCCTGTTTCCGCACTGTATCTCTAAACTAAACTAAATACATAAATATAATTGTCAATCTCCAGGACAGTAGAGCAAAGGGGAAGATGCAGAGTGCAGAATATAAGACTCATCCTTATAGCGCATAAGTTCCAGAGACAAAGACAAATGTCCACAATTGGGTAGAGGTGATCAGGTCGTACTCTAGCTTATGAAAGGACCGTTCGGAAGCATGGTAACGGAGGGGAAGAAGCTATATCGGAATCTGATGGTGCGCACTTTCAAGCATCTGTACCTTCTGCCGGACAGGAGCAGGGAGAAGAATGATGGGCAGGGGTGGGGCCAGTCTCTCGTTATGTTTTCTGCTTTTGCGACATGTCGTGAAGTGTAGATAGAGTCAATGGTGGGAAGTCTGGTCTTTGTTGTGGACTGGGCTACATCCACAACTTCGCAATGTCTTGCAGTCTCGGGCTGTAACAGAGATGTAACATCAGGTGAGGTTTGGTTTTAGTTTGGAGATACAGTGTGGAAACAGGCCCTTTGGCCCACTGAGTCCGCATCGACTAGTAATCCCCGTACATTAACACTATCATACACACATTAGGGACAATTTACACCTATGCCAAGCCAATTAACCTACAAACCTGTACATCTTTTTGGAGTGTGGGAGGAAACCGAAAAAACCCCCTTGCAGTCACAGGGAGAATGTACAAACTCCGTACAGACGGCACCCATAGTCAGGATCGAACCCGGGTCTCTGGCACTGTAAGCACTGTCAGGCAGCAACTCTACCCCTGTGCCACCGTGCTGCCCTAGGTTTATTGATTTTATAAACTGTTTGCTCATTCTAAATACTTTCTTCCTCCCATTTAAACTACTGTTATTGGTCTTGATGCCTCCTAAGCCTACGCCCCTTTCATACTATACTTTAGTTTAAACCTCTAATCATATTTCCGAATCTTCACAAATGATATCCTGCAGCTCCAAATTGCACCACTTCATCTCTTCATCCTTGACTTGTTTGTTCCCTTGGATTCGATGAACTGAACCATTCTGCTCCATTGACCAACAGAATCACAGCCTATTTAATTGCTCTGATCCTTACCTAACCCTTCCCTTCCCTTTGGCCCTGACCCCCTCCGAGTTGGAAATGAATATTGTTTCACTGAACACCTTTGCCCAGTCCTCCTGGACCCACCTGATCTCCCGGTTGCTAAACACTTTACTTCTCCTTCCCATTCCCAAACTGACCTTTCTGTCCTTGGTCTCCTCCATTGTCAGAGTGAGGATAAACGCAAATTGGAGGAACAACACCTCATATTTCACTTGTGCAGCTTACAGGGACAATATCCCTTGGTTTGAATATTGATTTCTCTAACTTCAAGTAACCCTTGCATTCCCTCTCCCTCCATCCCTCTCCCACCCAAGTTGTACCAGCTTCTTGTTTTTACTCGTCAAACAGCTAACAATGGCCTGTTTCCTTTATCATTGTAACTTTTTTGGATATGTTTCATACACTGTTCTCTATCTCTCTACGTCATCGGCTATATCTCCATTTCCCTTTCGGCTGACTAGTCTGACGAAGGGTCTCAAACTGAAACGTCACCCATTCCTTCTCTCCAGAGATGCTGCGTGTGTGTGTGTGTGTGTCAGTTCCAATGTGAAGTTGACTGACAGAACTATCAGGTATCGGCATACCTAGTGCACGCAATTTTGATCATTATAAAAAGTAATAGGATAGTTTTCGCAGGGAGATTTGGTATAGATGTAAATTTGAATATTGTTGAATGGAGCATGGTTGGGAAAGTGGAGCTAAGCGTGACTATTTTAAAATTACATCTCCTATTTTTGATCAACCCCAACTCCTAAATTTATTCCACGTGAGGATTACGAAAAGAAGATTTGATTCATAAATATGTTCTCTTGAAGATTTGATTCATAAATATGTTCATTCTTTTTGCAGTTGATCACGTAACTGGTCTTAAATCTCAGTCCAGTCTCAGGGTTGCATCACAATTAATTTTGTGTTTTACTTTCAGTTTACTTTATTGTCACGTGTACCGAAGTACAATGAAAAGCTTTTGTTGCGTGCTAACCAGTCAGCAGAAAGACAATACATGATTACAATCGATCCATTTACAGTGTATAGATACATGATAAGGGAAGAATGTTTACTGCAAGGTAAAGCCTGCAAAGCCCCATCAAGGATAGTCCCAGGGTCACCAAAGAGGTAGATAGTAGTTCAGGACCGCTCTCTGGTTGTGGTAGGATGATTTGGTTGCCTGATAATAGCTGGGAAGAAACTGTTCCTGAGTCTGGAGGTGTGCGTTTTCACACTTCTGTACCTTTTGCCTGATGGGAGAGTAGAGAAGAGGGAGTGGCCAGGGTGAGACTCGTCCTTGATGATGCTGCTGGCTTTGCCGAGGCAGAGTGAGGTATAAATGGAGTCAATAGAAGAGAGGTTGGTTTGTGTGACGGTCTGGGCTGCGTTTATAAGGATTGACTAATGATCGGATATACTATTACGAAACCGCACCCTAATCTTAGAGAAAACAAATTCACACGAATGTCATGATGTATCTGATATCTATGCAGACAAATGTAGCCAGCTTTTGAGGCATAACATCATAAATGAGATTTGTTAAAGCAAATATTTTTTCTTTGCAGTTTATTTAACAATTATTTATGTAGCAATAAATATCGGTGCATTATTCACTTATAGAGTTGCTCAGATACAAGATATTAATGATTTGCTTTGAGATTAATAAAATATTTTTCGATAGCTTCCTGCAAATAATTTGTTTGTTTCCAAGCATATCACCACCTGCTCTTTCCATTAGACATGCTTTAAAATTTGGTATTGAGTGATTTTCAGCACACAATACTTACTAAATACAGTGTTTAAGAAAGAACTGCAGATGCTGGAAAAATCGAAGGTAGACAAATAAATGCTGGAGAAACTCAGCGGGTGAGACCGTATCTATGGAGAGCAGGAATACAGTAATGGTTGAAGTAGAGGTATGATGCAGGATTACTGAATTTATGTCTTATCATTTTATATCACTTGACATGGAAAATGTATTTTGGAAGAGTTGTATGTGGATAGAATGTCTAATAAGGGAAGCTGTTGCTTTGAGGTTTCCTTGTCGATGCCTAGAAGGAAGTACCGTTGAATTAAAAATAATTATAATGAGACTCTGAAGAACAGATTTGTAAATGTCCTTAATTGATGCATAATTCTGATTATTGATAGGCAAATTCAATGGGGTGAACTTTAGACCCTTTCATGGTGGGCTGAAGAGTCACCACACTGAGTCATAATTGCAAGTTTTTAGTTTGCGGAAACGGGCCCTTCGGCCCACCAAGTCCGCACTGACCAGAGATCCCTGCACACTAACACTATCGTACGCACACACACACACACACACACACACACACACACACACACACACACACACACACACACACACACACGCACGCACACACACTTGGGACAATTGACATTAAATTGATATTTATACCAAGCCAATTAGCCTGCAAAAACCTGTACCTCTTTGTAGTGTGGGAGGAAACCGAAGGTCGCGGAGAAAACACATGCAGGTCACAGGGAGAACGTTCAAACTCTGGACAGACAGCATCCGTGGTCAGGATCGAACCCAGGTCTCTGGTGCTGTAAGGCAGCAACTCTACCGCTGTGCCACAGCTTCTGGAGTCCAGTTCATAACATGGAAACATAGAAAATATGTGTAGGAGTAGGCCATTCGGCCCTTCGAGCTAGCACCACCATTCAATATGATCATGGGTGTATCCAAAATCAGTACCCAGTTCTGCTTTCTCCGCATATCCCTCGATTCCGTTAGCCCAAGGAGCTGTATCTAACTCTCTCTTGAATACATCATGACATACACAATGCTCCATCCCGTCTTTAACCCTTTCACTTCTCCCCCACCCCCCCCCCGAGTACCTCAGTTTGCCATTCTTCAAAAGCTAGGTTAAGGCATAGCTCGTTCATCTGTTGACAACAAATCTCTTTGCCAATAAATCAGCACATCAATATATTGCTGAATTCTATCACATTTAATACTACCAAATTTTTTAAATTGGGGAGTGAAAATATGATCAGGTTCTTCAAATTAGATTTTTGTAAAGTTATTTGGTAACAGCACAGTGCCCTACGAATTTATGCCAGCACAATTTTTAATGGTGGAAGATTGCTACAATATTAGGAAGGATTACAATAATATATTTTAGAATGTAAACTTAATTGATCATTAGCAAAAATGATTAATAGTGAATGATAAATGAAAACATTTGGTAGAATTGAAGATAATTGTGTACAAAATCATGAGATGAATGGATCGCATAAACGTGAGTCTTTTGCCCAGACTAGGGGAATCAAGAACCAGAGAACATAGGTTTTAGGTGTGGGAGGAAAGAGTGGTGGGTGTATGGAATGAGCTGCCGGAGGAGATAGTTGAGAGATACCATCGCAACGTTTAGGAAGCATTTAGACTAGTACATGGATAAGATAGCTTTGGAGGGATATGGGTTGAACATGGGCAGGTGAGACTAGTATAGATGGGGCGTGTTGGTTGCTGTGGGCAAGTTGGGTTGAAGAGCCTGTTTCCACTATGACTCTGACATTAATGGCTGACTTGCAGTCCACTGCCATCTAATGACCATATGACAGTCAGTTCAGCTTAGTTTATCTATTCAACTGATTCTGTAAAAAAAAAATAATATCAAGAGTCAAGTCAAGAGTTTTATTGTCATGTGTCCCAGATAGGACAATGAAATTCTTGCTTGCTACAGCACGACAGAATATGTAAACATAATACGGAACGGCAGGTAAAGGTTCAGTGTGTCTATAGACTATAGATCCTATATACACGATAAATAAACAGACAAAGTGCAATAGTAATAATAGACTGTTATTGTTCAGAGCTTGTTTGTTGTCATGTTTAATAGCCTGATGGCTGTGGGGAAGAAGCTGTTCCTGAACCTGGATGTTCCAGATTTCAAGCTCCTGTACCTTCTTCCCGATGGCAACGGAGAGCTGAGTGAGTGGCCAGGATGGTGTGGGTCTTTGATGTTAGCAGCCTTTTTGTGGCAGCGATTGCGATAGATCCCTTCGATGGCGGTGAGGTCAGAGCCGATGATGGACTGGGCAGTGGTCACAACTTTCTGCATTCTTTTCCGCTCCTGGACGTTCAAAATTGCAAGCACGTACAGTTATATATTTTTAAATGGACAATATCATTCAGGAATTTCAAGTATGGAGTTATTCCTTGAAAAATGCTGTGTTAAAGGAATTGGGTGCGAGAAAAGAGAAAGATGAAATTCCCAATTAAATGTTACCTGGATTAGAGTGCTAGGTACACAAAAATGCTGGAGAAACTCAGCGGGTGCAGCAGCATCAAATAGAGCGAAGGAAATAGGCAACGTTTCGGGCCGAAACCCTACTTCAGACTGATGGGGGGTGGCGGGGAGAAGAAAGGAAAAAGGAGGAGGAGGAGCCCGAGGGCAGAGGAAGGGGAGGAGACAGCAAGGGCTAACAAAATTGGAAGAATTCAATGTTCATGCCCGCAGGATGCAGACTCCCCAAGCGGAATATGAGGTGCTGTTCCTCCAATTTCCGGTGTTGCTCACTCTGGCCATGGAGGAGACCCAGGACAGAGAGCTCGGATGGGGAATGTGAGGGGGAGTTGAAGTGCTGAGCCACCGGGAGGTCAGGTAGGTTCTTGCGGACCGAGCGGAGGTGTTCGGCGAAATGATCGCCCAGCCTCCGCTTAGTCCGCTTAGAGTGCTACATGTCTCAGGAGCAATACGATAGGCTGGGTGTGTTCTCAATGGAATGTAGGAGACTGAGGTGTGACCTGTCGGAGTTTTATAAAATTATGAAGGTGGAGATCGGATAAGACTTATTCACAGGGAAGGTACATATTTTCTACTTGTGTTTCGCAATTTTGTGTTTTGCAGTCTGAAACCTGTTAATGCGCTGTGCAGAATTACATGTAATTGATGGACAATTTATGTTTTTACATGTTGTCCAAGTGCCTGTGATTCTGCTGCAAGTAAGATTTTTATTGTACCTGTACCCCACCGTTCTTGTTCGAATGACAATAGACTTGACTAGAGGGTGTGTTTAAGGTGAGAGTGGAGAAACTTAAAGGAGATCCGAGGGCAAGTTCTTCACACAGAGGGTAGTGGGGTTACTGGGCGACCTGGCAGAAGTTGATACAGTTACAATGTGTAAATGACATTTGGACTGGTACTTGGATAAGAAGGAGAAATATGGGCCTAACGCAGGGAATTGTCATTAACATGGAAAGGCATTGTGTTCGGCATGGATGAAGGGCGATGAAAGGTCCAGTTTCTGTCTGATTCCACTGTTGAAGGAACAGGGAAAGAGTGATGGGGGAGGGAAGAGAGAGAAGGGAACAACTAGGAAGGGTCAAGGAGAAAGAGGGGGGAGGGGTGTTGAGAATTGGCTGGAACAAAGGACAGGAAGAGAGAGGGAATAGAAGGCAGGGGGTGTACCAAAGGTCTGATCTCTCTTTGGGGTTACAGAGTCTGGATCAAATCGGTCTACTTCGGCTCCCCATTTCCAATAGGCACTCTCCCACCCCCTGGACTCCAGCTCCCCTCCAGCCTCTTTCTTTGCCTCTTCTCCCCTGGCTCCTGCCGTTAAGAAGAATTCACGGCTGCAGAAGTCAGAGCAAAGTGCTTGTGCTTAGATAGCAGGGCGGGTAGGAGACACTGGCTCAATGCGGTATTGCCTTCACTCTCATGATTCTGGATCCTGGATTCTGAACACGAGCTATATCAGGGGCAAGGGTGAAGCGAGATGTGTTGGTGTGGAGAAAATAATGCGGTAGATGTTGTTCTTCAATAACGTAAAAAATCACGGTATGTATTTTTCTTCCCCCCTATTGATGCTTGATAAAAATGAACACGTTGATTTTCAGTTGTAATAATCAATGTGATAATGGTGATTAATTGATTATCCCAGTTGTGAATGTATATTCAATTTTTAAAATGTAGAACACTCCATTATCCTGTAAACGCTTCATGGCAGAATGTTCCTTCAACGAGGGAGATGCGTTGACCTTTAGTGCTTTGTTTGCTCAACAAAGTGGCTTGAATATTTCCAGGTTAGCAACAGCATTGTGTAATTGTGTTTCTATGGTGATCTCTTGTGATATTTTCACAGAAAAGAAGGGAAAAATTAGCTCTAATGTACCAGCAAATGTGATATTTTACACCATCAGTTCTTATTAATTGAAACCAATCAGGCTTAAATATTTTGTAAAGTGTTTTTTTGGAATCCATAATTTGTATACTTGTACGCCGTCTCTGTACAATAGACGTGCTTGTAACACAATCCAAGTCTTTTGTCGGAGATCAGTATGTAATGCCCATTAGTAGAGTGCATCGGAGAAAGGTGGTTCCTATAGTAACCACTGATAACAGCGCTATTAATCGTTAAAGAATTGATTGCTCCATCGATTCATCGGAAACTTATACTTTGTCCAGCAGATCAATAGTTTGCTCTGAGAGTTTGCGATAAAACTATTGAGGGTTCTGCTGGTGTGACAAATGAAACAAATGAAGGGTCTCGACCCTAAACGTCACCCGTTCCTTCTCTCCAGAGATGCTGCCTGTCTCCGCTGAGTTACTCCAGCTTTTTGTGCCTATCTTTGGTTTAAACCAGCATCTGCAGTTCCTTCCTACACAAAACAAATGAATGTTTGTTTTTTGTGCTTTATCAATGTTTAGAGCATCATTCATTGTCTTGCAACCACCTAGTCTCCCCTTCTTTTGTCTTTAATGGGGGATCTGAGCAGATTACTGGCACGTCACCAGGTCAGGTCTGAGTCTGTGCCATTATTTAATATGATAGATGGTGTTGGTATGCAGATTTGACTGTCTCAATAAATATTATATGGTAGTCACCTATTTGTGAATAAATCCATCTGCCACAGTTAGATCGATGTGGATGTGATCAAGTATGTTCATCCATCGTGTTGGTTCACCCAATACCTGCTGTGGACCCAGGTTGGCAACCACGTCCATCAGGAATCGGCCAGCTCTGTTTATTCTTTTTTTTTTTTTTTTTTTTTTTTTTTTTTTAAATTTATTTATTAGAAGTAGACATATTATACAATGTAATTACATATTATAGTAGAAAAAAAAAACTTTTCATATACATCAGTCATACATTATTAAAATTTTCCATTATCAATTACTTCTGCTTCTAGTATTTTTATTTTTTATAGAAAGCGAGAAAAAGAGGGTAGAAAGTTACAAATAAAAGAGGAAGCAAAAAAAAAAAAAAAAACACAACAGAAAAACAAGGGAGGTGGAATGGGTTACCTGTGATACATCAATGGAGATAGGTTCGTAGGTTATAAAGTATAGAGTATAGTTTTTCATCTGTTCCTGAGTTCAAGTTTCAGCTGGGTCCTCGTGCTGTGCCAGTCTATCCCTTCAGATAGTTAATGAATGGAGCCCAAATTTTATGGAAAAGATCTTGTTTGTCCATTAAGACAAGTCTAATTCTTTCTAAGTATAGGGTCTCCGACATTTCCGTAATCCACATTTTGCTTATTCTGGTGTTAAAATATTTAGTTTATTGTCACATGTACCGAGGTGCAGTGACTAGTGTTTGTTGCCTGCTAACCAGTCAGTGGGAGAGACAAAATGTGTAGGGAGGAACTTCATATGATGGTTTAATTTTGTTGTGTCTAACAGTGGAGAGACAAGACATGATTACAATCGAGCCCCTCTTGGGCAAACCCCTCTTGGTGATAGGTATTAAACTGTAGCACCTTCTGCATCCTTGCTACTCTTGGTGCTTCTTCCAAGTGTAGTTCAATATGATGGAGGCAGCACGCAATCGTTAGCAGAGGGAGGCCTCTGTGTGATAATCAGGAGATCTCCTTGCCCAAGTTTCACCTGATGCCGTAAGACTCCACGGGGTCTGGAGTCAATGTTGAGGACATGCCCTCTCACCTCTGCCATCATCTTTGGTGGTCTGTCTTGCTGGTTGGACTGAACCCAGCCATAGATTGTGATGGAGGAACTGGGCATTTTGTAAGTTATGATTCTAGGAGTAAAGACTTTGTTACGCTGTTTCTTGTCCTCCCTCAGCTAACGAGTGCGTGGTCCAACACTTGGCACAAGTTTGGACGGCACCGTAGCGCAGCGGTTGAGTTGCTGCCTTACAGCGCCAGAGACTCGGGTTCGATCCTGGCTACGGGTGCTGTCTGTATGGAGTTTGTACGCTCTCCCCGTGACCACGTGGGTTTTCTCCAGGTGCTCCGGTTTCCTCCCGCACTCCAAAGATGTACAGGTTTATAGGCTTGGTGAAAATATAAACTGTCCGCAGCGTGTGTCGGGTCGTGTTAATATGCGGGGGGGGGTCGCTGGTCGGCGCGGACCCGGTGGGCTGAGGGGCCTGTTTCCCACTCTGTATCTCCAAACTAAAGAAAGCCTTGACCTTTCTCTTTTCCTTCCTGACGTTCCGTAGCAGGCAGACGCTATGGCTGACACGATATTTGGAAGTACAGAAGACCCGTGGGTTTGTCCCAATGACAGGCAACTTGCACTTCGAGCAAAGTGAGTATTTACAAAAATGATCATTTGACATTTTAAATATTAAAAACAAAATCACAATATTCTCTGAAGAAGGGTTTCGGTCCGAAACGTCGCCTATTTCCTTCGCTCCATAGATGCTGCTGCACCCGCTGAGTTTCTCCAGCTTTTTTGTGTACTTTCGATTTTCCAGCATCTGCAGTTCCTTCTTAAACACAATATTCTCTGTGTTTGTGTAAAACTATTTTGCTAAGGAGACTTAAGAAAATGTTCCTGACGCCAGCATGTCCAAAAAATTATTGCATGGTAATTTTCTTTTAAACTGCTGTGCAATCATTTGGAAATTGCGATGGTTTGGCATTTAGCTCACAAGGTAATGTCTGCCTCTCAACACCAGAGACATGGGTTTGATCCTGGCCTCGGGTGCTGTTTGTGTGGAATTTGCACATTCTACCAGTGGCCGAGTGAGTTTCCCCCGGGAAACCCAAATACCAAAGATGAGCAAGTTTGTCAGTTAATTGGCCTCTGTAAATTGCCCTTAGTGTGTAGGTAGGTGGATGTAACGTAGAACGTAGAACTAGTGTGAACGGGTGATCGATGGTTAGCGTGGACTCGGTGGGCTGAAGGCCTGTTTCCATGTTGTATCTCTGATCTAACCCCCACAGCTCTCATACTCTCCTCCACCTGCCTCGGCCCTGGTTCCAGTGTCCTCAGACACGCATCGTGTCCCCGCTTCCCAGTCTGCCTTCCTACTCAATGGTCCATGGTCCCACCACCGCCCCCCGGTGTGAGATGCTTGCCTGGTTCCCACGCTTCCGTCCACTCATCAGGGCATCACCTCGTTAGTAAAGAAAGCAAACTCAATGCTAGCATTTAATTCAAGAGGGCTTGTATACAAAAACAGGGATGTAATGCTGAGGCTCTATAAGGCGCTGGTGAGGCCGCATTTGGAATACTGTGAACAATTTTGGGCACTATATCTGAGGAAGGATGTGCTGGCTCTGGAGAAGGTCCAGAAAAGGTTCACAAGAATGATCTCGGGAATAAGTCTGAAGAAGTCTCCCACCAGTGGGAGAGTCTAGGACTAGAGGTCATAGCCTCAGAATTAAAGGACGTTCTTTTAGGAAGGAGATGAGGAGAAACTTCTTTAGTCAGAGGGGGGGTTAATCTGTGGAATTCTTTGCCACAGAAGGCTGTGGAGACCAAGTCAGTGGATATATTTAAGGCAGAGAGAGATGGGTAGATTCTTGATTAGTGCAGGTGTCAGAGGTGATGGGGAGAAGGCAGGAGAATGGGGTTAGGAGGGAGAGATAGATCAGCCATGATTGAATGGCGGAGTAGACTTGATGGGCCAAATGGCCTAATTCTGCTCCTATCACTTATGACATGACCTTATGACCCATGCAAAATGTCCACTCACCGCGGCTCTGGTTTCCGCACACTGTTTAAACTCAAGGTGGACACCAAGTACTGGGGCAACACAACGGGTCAGGCAGCATCTCTGGAGAATATAAACAGGTGACGTTTTGGTTCAGAGCCCTCTCTTCAGACTCTTCATAGTCCATCGAGTCTCCGGGTCCCACCGGTCAAACTAGTTCTACGTGATCCTACTTTTGCACCCACTCTCCACGCACCAGGGGGCAATTTACTGAGGCCAATTAACCCACAAATGCTCTGTGGGCATAAATTAACCCATTAATGTTCTGGTGATACAACATCTTTTGAGACTGATAATAGAAGCTGACAAAACACTTCACAGCTGACCGCCTTAACGCCAAGGTCCTTATCCCTCTTCAATGCAAATTCCCAAGATAGCATATTCCCTTTGTCACTGCAGCTTGTGTGATGAAAGGACTGTGGCCAAGGAGTCCAGTATTTGACACCTTTTGTGGCATTATGTGATTGAGAATTGATTTTTTTTAAACCCGGAACAATCGACAATAATGATGATTTGCAGGATGTTTGGCTACAATCAGGAGATTAGACCAGGTACTTCCCAGTGTGAAGGAAGGCTGCAGATGCTGGTTTACACCGAAGATAGATGCACAATGCTGGAGTAACTCAGCGGGACAGGCAGCATCTCTGGAGAGAAGGAATGGGTGATGTATCGGGTGGAGACCCTTCTTCAGATGCTAGTGTGAATCAGGCTTGAGCATCTAGCATGATCTTAGCACTAGTTCCATAATGCCATTATGGCATTAGGCAGCATTGGCACAAAGGGCTGAATGGCCTCTGTACTGTACTGTTCAAGGGCCAGGTACTTAACTGTTTATTTACAATATGTGATTTGGTTGCTATTGTGACTTGGTATGTAAATGATTTAGATTTTCATATTCTTCAAATTGATGATGATGTGTGTGTGTGTGTGCGTGTGCGCATGTGTCTCTGTGGGGGAAATAAAAAAAACGTATGTATTTACGTAGGCCAGTTGCTTTCCAGCTGTTATCAGGCAACTAAATCATCGTACCACAGCTGGAGAGCAGTGCTGAACTACTATCTACCTCATTGGTGATCCTCAGATTATCCTTGTTTGGACTTTAGTCTATATTCCACAGAGATACAAAGAATACTTGTGAATAGACACAAAATGCTGGAGTAACTCAGCCGGACAGGCATCATCTCTGGAGAGAAGGAATGGGTGACGTTTTGGGACGAGACCCTACTTCAGACTCTCCAGAGTTGCTGCCTGTCCCGCTGAGTTATTCCAGCATTTTGTGTCTATCTTCGGGTTAAACCAGCATCTGCAGTTCCTTCCTACACACTTCTTTGGACTTTCCTGACTTTTCTCTTGCACTAAACGTTATTCCCTTATCATGTATCTATACATTGTAAATGGCTCGATTGTAATCATGTATTGTCTTTCCGCTGACTGGTTAGCACGCAACAAAAGCTTTTTAAGTATCTCGGTACACGTGACAATAAACTAAACTGAACTGAATCTGTATGTTCTTTTTACAATAGGCTCAAAACTGGCTGGTCGGTGCATACAAATGAGTCTATCAAACAGCGACAAAATCAGATGCTCTCTAAACCTGAGATTGAAATTGTCCTGGATGTCATCCAGAGAGCCGAGAGGCTGGAGCTGATCGAACAAAACCGCATTGGGTGCGTCAAACCGTTTTGCCAAAATCCACAATGTGTCTTGTAAATCTTTACACGGGTCTTTGACTCTGGTAGAAGCAGCAAGAGGTTCATTTCCAGGTTCGAAAACTGTTTGTGGAAGAGTTCTGTGCTGCTTTCATTCCCAGGCGCACTCTGAACACTAATGCCCCTGTCCCACTTAGGAAACCTGAACGGAAACCTCTGGAGACTTTGCGCCCCACCCAAGGTTTCTGTGCGGTTCCCGGAGGTTGCAGGTGGTTGCCGGAGGTTGCAGGTAGTGGAAGCAGGTAGGGAGACTGGCAAAAACCTCCGGGAACCGCACGGAAACCTTGGGTGGGGCGCAAAGTCTCCAGAGGTTTCCGTTCAGGTTTCCTAAGTGGTACAGGGGCATAAGTGTGTTTGACAGCACACGAATAGCTGAAGCCAATTGTGGGTGTAGGTCGAATGGAAGAATTACTGGGTCAAAATATAAAACGTTAATCAATGGTAGCACGGTGGCGTAGCGGTAGAGCTAATGCTTTACAGCGCCAGTGTGGGAGGAAACTGGAGCATCCGGAGAAAACCCACGCAGGTCACAGGGAGAACTCACGAACTCCGTACAGAGTCAAGATCCAAACCAGATTTCTGGCTCTGCGAGGCAGCAACTGTGCCGGCTTATAGAATTAGTGTGATCAGTGGTTGGCCTCGACTTGGTACCGAAGGGCCTGGTTCCATGCTGTATCTCTAAACTAATCTAAACAATCATTTGATGTGCTACCTGAAACTATGAGAAATTGTAAAATCAACATTTTATCCAGATGACCTTTTCTACTAACATAGAAACACAGAAAATAGGTGCAGGAGTAGGCATTCGAGCCTGCACCACCATTCAATATGATCATGGCTGATCATCCAACTCAGTATCCCATCTCTGGCTTCTCTCCATACCCCTGATCCCTTTAGTCACAAGGGCCACATCTAACTCCCTCTTAAATATAGCCAATGAACTGGCCTCAACTACCTTCTGTGGCAGAGAATTCCAGAGATTCACCACTCTCTGTGTGAAAAATGTTTTCCTCATCTCGGTCCTAAAAGATTTCCCCCTTATCCTTAAACTGTGACCCCTTGTTCTGGACTTCCCCAACATCGGGAACAATCTTCCTGCATCTAGCCTGCCCAACCCCCTTAAGAATTTTATAAGTTTCTATGAGAACCCCCCCTCAATCTTCTAAATTCTAGCGAGTACTAACATACCATGGTACTGATATTTCTAAATACTGGTGCAAAAAGCATAATGATTTATCAAGATAACTCTGGGAATGAAAGTGATAAAGCACAACAATAATCTTTTGCAGCATCGAAGCAAATGACAGGATTCATCTCAAATCTGGAATCATGGCACCACCTGGTGGAAAAGTGATGTAGAAACAATAGTAAAATAATGGCGTCGAACTGCACAAAAGCAGGTCCTTTAACCCACTGAGTCCATGTGATCAGACTGTTTATAACAATTCTATTTTATCCTCCCTGCATTTCCAACGCACCATGGTCAATTTACAGTGGCCGAATGAGGCTGTTTGTGTGTGTGTGTGTGTGTGTGTGTATATGTATGTGTGTGTGTATATATATATACATGTGTGTGTATATATATACATATATACATATATGTGTATATACACATGTATATAGAATAGAATGCATAGAATAGAATGCAATTTATTGTCATTCAAACCTAGGTTTGAACGAAATATAATTTCTACAGTTTTTTTTTTTTTTACATTACAAAACAATCCAAGACCCAAACTTAACACAGTTTACATAAACATCCATCACAGTGAGTCTCCAACATCTCCTCACTGTGATGGAAGGCAAAGTCTTTATCTCTTCCCTTTGTTCCTTCTCCCGTGGTCCAGCAGTACAACTGCAGTGTCGAGGCGAACTGGGGCTCCGATGTTAAAGCCCCCGGCGGGCGATGGTAAGTCCTGAGGCCGTTTAAGCCACGCCGGGCGATGTTAGGCCCCGGCTCCATGTCCTTAAACCCGCGATTCCAGCGGGAGAAGTCGCCGTTGCGGAGCTCGGAAAAGCGGTCACCCACCAGGGACCTGCGAGCTCCCGATGTTCCTGTCCACCGGGTCTGCGGCCGGTGCCTCCGAACTCCAAAAGTCGGGTCGCAGCCGCGCGCCACCACAGCTTTTCCCGCTCCGAAGTCGGCCAGCTCCGCGATGTCAGTTCCGCAGGCTCTGCAACTGGAGCCCTCAGGTTAGTCCCGGCTGGAGGTCGCCGCCGGCTCCACGATGTTAGGCCCAACGACATCCGAGACCCGACAAGGAATAGTCGGGTCCCCGCACAGGGAAGAGATTTAAAACGGTTTCCCCCACAGCCCCCCCACCACCCCCCACATATACACAGCTAAAAATAAAAATAAAAACTAACTCAAGACATACATTTAACAAGACAAAAATAAAAAAAGACAGACGACTGTAGTCGAGCCGCTGCCGTTAGGCGCCGCCACTGTACCACTGTAGCAATATACATACATATATATACATACACATATACATACGTATACACACATATATGTATGTGTATATATGTATGTGTATATGTATATGTGTATATATATGTGTATGTATATACATGTGTATGTGTATATGTAGTTGTATGTGTGTATATATATGTATGTATGCATTCCCACCCCTCTCCTCTTTCCCCTCCTCTCCCCCACGCCCCCCTCCTCTCTTCTCTCCAATCCTCGGCACAGTGAAATAATGTTGGGGTCCGGGGATGAATCACCCCGTGTGGGGGTCGGGGGGGGGGGGGGGGGTTGGTGAATCACCCCGTGTGGGGGTCGTGGGGGGGGGGGTTGGTGAATCACCTCGTGTGGGGGTCGGGGTCTGGTGCCGTTGCAGCACGGTCAGTGACTAGTGGAAGCATTCTTTCCAAATCCACTCTATCAAGGCCTTCAGGCATCTTGCTCACTGAGAGTTCCCGCGCATCGTCAATAAATATATCCATAATAACAAATTGAAGACAACTTGAGGCTTGAAATCCCCACTGTAGTAAAGTCCGAAAAAATAATTTCCATTGTTCAATCTGGGACAATAAAACAATCCTGACTCTCTTGATAAAGCAGTGGGATGAACAGCATTGGTGGCTGACAATGAAATGTTAGACAGGGCACCAGGTGATCTACTCTGCCCTTCGAGTGTTCTCATGCCCAACTTCTTAGTAATGTCTCTTTCAAAGATCTGGTTACTATTTCATTTCTCCTGCACTGAAGGGCCAGCTTAGCCAGCAAAATATGATGAAAGTTCCCAGGTTCAAAAAGTTAATTCCTCTGCCTGTCCTTTTAATTATTTTGTTTTGGAGATACAATGCAGAGACAGGCCCTTCGGCCCACCGAGTCTGCTCGGACCAGCGATCCCCGCACTCTAACACTATCCTACACACACACACACTAGGGACAATTTGCAATTATACCAAGCCAATTAACCTACAAACCTGTACGTCTTTGGAGTGTGGGAGGCGACCTACACAGGTCACTGGGATAACATACAGATTCCATTCGGACAACACCTGTAGTCGGGATCGAACCCGGGTCTCTGGCGCTGTAAGGCAGCAACTCTACCGCTGCGCCACTGTGTCACCCCCAGGTTCCTTGGAGGCTGTGAAAATAACTCTTCCAGATATTAAGATTGTATTTTTTTTGATTCGTAGCATTTGAGTTATCGTGTTGCTTTGTGGAAAGTTATGGCCTCGTGTTAATGAAGTTTAGAAGCCTTGATATGAACTGGCCAACTTCCAAACATAAAGTATTGATTTCATAAATTAATTCAATTTAAGTTGAAGCAATATTTATCGTACACTAATAACATTTGTAGAACATTAGCAGGTTGTGCAGGCTTGTTGTAAGTTCTGACTGTCATTGGCCATGTTATGACGTAGAAAATGAGGCAGGATTTTTTTAAATTAGGTTTTTATGATTGCCATCCTTGAGCCTATCATTGCAAATGTTGATTGTCTGGGTATTTTAATAAGGTGTTGTTACTAGAATGCTTTAAAATACGACGTCAAATTGGATTATATCGCATTTCCACCTATTTGCAGTCGACAAATTACCATTCATCTTTTCATGTAATGCATTCTGAATAATCTTCCGCTAATACGTTCTGCTGATTGGAATGACAGATTTACCATAATCAGGGGATTTGTAATCGGAGCAGTACATTTATTTGCTTGACATTTGGAGATGAATCCTTTGTAGAGCACTGTGTTAGAAGGAGGCGCAGCGGTAGAGTTACTGCCTCACAGCTCCAGAGACCCAGGTTCGATCCTGTCTCATGGTCCTCTCTGTACCGAGTTTGTACGTTCTCCCTGTGACCGTGTAGGTTTTCTCCGGTTTCCTCCCATATTCCAAAGACATGCAGGCTAGAAGGTTTTATTGGCTTCTGCAAATTGCTCCTAATGTGCAGCATGTGAAACTGGGCCAACATGGAACTAGTGTACAGGTGATTACTGGTCAGCGTGAGCTGAAGGACCTGTTTCCACGCTGTATGAAAAATGTCGTTTTGAGAAGGCTCCGCTCCTTCAACGTCTGCAGTGAGATGCTGCAAATGTTCTACCTATCGGTGGTAGCCAGTGCAGCCACCTTCTTCGCTGTCGTGTGATGAGGCAGCAGGGCGAAGGAAGCGGACGCCATAGTATTAACAAGCTCATCAAGAAGGCTGGCTCCATCCTGGGGCGGAGTTGGAGGGGAGGATGCTCCTCAAACTGCGGAGCATCTTGGACAACACAGCTCACCCCCTCGATTACACACTGGTCTACCTGAGGAGTACCTTCAGCAACAGACTGGTTCCACCAGGATGCAGCACAGAACACCACAGGAGATCCTCCTTGCCTGTGGCTGTCAAACTGTACAACTCCTCTGCCTTCTCTCATGGGGTAGACTGACCCCCCCCCCCCCCACCCCAATGTTTGCACATCCTCAACCTTTCCACTCGTCACTTTAATTTCATGCTTCATGTATTTTGTTTTATGACTGTTGGCAGATTCATTTCCCTCCTGTGATAAATGAAGTTCTATTGTATCTCTAAATTAAACTCAGTGGGTCAGGCACCTTCTTCAGACTTTGGAGTACTACACAAGATTCCAGCATCTGCATTTCCATGAGTCCATATACTGATGAATCCTTGTTAGGTAATCAGTTTTAACAAACTTGTGAACTACTTTATGGCAATTGATTGTGCTTTGGATATTGTTCTGATGCCTGCCGGCAAATGGTTAAGAGCCCTGAAGTTCTGATTTGTCTATTCTGCCGACATGGACTGGCTGAATCTTATGTTAATGCATATAAACCCTGTTCCAATTACAGGATGTGCTTGATTGAATGCGATTTATTAAAAAAATAAAATATATATATATATATTTTTTTAATTAATTTAAAAAAAAAATTTTTAAACTGTCCTAAACCCCTCTTAACTTTTAGTTTAATAATCTCTGCGTACGTTTTGGAGCCTTTCAAGTAAATTCACACAGGAGCCATAATTCCCTGAAAAGCCATGAGTTTTTACTAATAAGCCACTTCATCTAGGAAGTGATAGAATTATCTGCCTGGTGAAGTTTAAAGTAATATTGTTAACACAGCGGAACTAGGTTCTGATACCTTTCCAGCCTCCATTCCACAAATCAGTGGCATTTCCACTTAGTCTTGATTGTTTCTGTGAACAAGCATTCACAAGTTATTTTTGGGTTGTGTAGGAAGGAACTGCAGATGCTGAAGATGCTGCTTGTCCCGCTGAGTTACTCCAGAATTAGGTGTCTATCTTTGGTCCAGCATCTCCGGAGAGAAGGAATGGGTAACGTTTTGGATCGAGACCCTTCTTCAGATTGAGAGTCAGGGGAGATGGAGACATAGAGATATGGAAGTGTAAGGTGTAAAAAATGTCAGATCAAAGCGGAAGTTGATCATGAAAATGTAGAATGGATCATTGTTGGCTGAGGGGAAGTTGACAATGCTGCGTGCATTTTCTTTCACTTACTTGTGGCCCATAATATCTGTAAACTATCCACTCTATCTTGTTGGCTACAAGGATGTGCATGGCCCAGATTTTGAGTGCTTGGAAAAGCTTCATTTAGTTTAGTGTAGAGATACAGCGTGGAAACAGGCCCTTCGGCCCACCGAGTCCGGGCTGACCAGCGATCCCCGCACACTAACTCCATCCTATGCACACAAGGGGCAATTTACAATGAAACCAAGCCAATTTACCCACAAACCTCTACATCTTTGGAGTGTGGGAGCTAACCAGAGCTCCCGGAGAAAACCCACGCAGGTCACGGAGAGAACATATAAACTCCATACAGACAAGCACCCGTAGTCAGGATCGTACCCGGATCTCTGGCGCTGTAAGGCAGCAACTCTACCACTGTGGTAGAGTTGATTGTACACAACTTTACGTGTAAAAGCTAAAATTTAAAGCTAAAAAGCTAACTAAATTTAATTTGTAATCTTAAATATCAATGTTTTTTTTACTGATGAACCGTCATTATGCTTCATAATTAAATAACTTTCTTCTTGATTCAGTCGTCTAGTTGAACGCTTAGAAAATATGAAGAAGAATGTGATTGGAAACGGCCAGTCCCAGTGCTTGCTATGTGGGGAGTTGCTGGGATTCATGGGATCGACATCTGTCTTCTGTCAAGACTGCAGGAGGGTAAGATATTTGTATTGGACAGTTTTGAGAGTATTTAGATAATACGGACTCTCCGTGAATCTAACATTGTGTATCTATCGTGTAATAGGCGCCTTGTACGATCTCTCACTTACGTAAGCAACTCTTGTAAGTAATTGATGGTTGGCGAGGGCCCAGTGCGCCGAAGGGCCTCTTTCCATGCTGTATTTTGTTAAACTACAATACTTTTGCTTTGAGCAGTCTTTATCTTTTTCACTTATTCTATCCTAACTTAAACATTCGAATGAAATTTGTTTAAAACATTGTAATCGATTTTGAACTTTCAAGTTCAAGTAAGTTTATTGTCATGTGTCCCTGATAGGACAATGAAACTCTTGCTTTGCTTCAGCACAACAGAACATAGTTGGCATTGACTGCATGAAATTAGTCCAGATAGAATGAGTTATTTCACTGGTAAAATGCATGCACCATTGTCACACATTGTTTTCGCCCAAATTGCATGTAAAACTTGCGACGGTTGCATAGCACCCATTGGGAAATAGACCTAATCACTTCCATGCAAGACTAATCGCTGGGCATCAGATGCTTTCCTGTTGTCAGTCCGCAGTTAATACAGTCTTGAGTCACATGGTGCATGTTGTCCCGCACTGTTTAGTTTAGAGATAAAGCATGGAAACGGGCCCTTCAGCCCACTGAGGCGGTGCTGTCCAACGGTCACCCCTACACTAGTTCTATGCTACACTAGTTCCTATCGTCCCGCATACACTCGCGCAGAAACCTTTTAGCTTTAGGTTTTCTTGAAGATGACCTGAAAATAGTATCCAGCCACATTTCTTGTATCAGAAGTCAAATGGTATTTAATAGTCTCCACTTTACCCTGACATTTTTGGTCGGGACCTTTCTTCAGACTGATTATTCACCCACAATCGGTCTGAGAAGGGTCCCGACCTGAAACATCCATGTTATACAGAGACGCTGCCTGACATGAGTTACGTCTCCTGCACCTTGTGACCTTTTTGTGTATCAACCAGCAACTGCAGCTCTTTGTTGCCACACAATAAACTGGCTTGTTCGTTACTTGTGCCATAACTTCTCCAAACTAGTGTGGAATGGAGGCTATCAATGGGCCAGCAATCCCAGTGTGCAGCTCATAAGTGAATTCCTGATGAAGAGGCTGCAATCGGTGAAGGGAATATCACGGAATGATTCTCCAAAGTGCTGGCCTTGGGAGAAGCTGTGTGAAGTGCTGATCCTTCAGTTTTACCGCCATATTCCTGAAGCCTGCATGATGCGCTCCCAGTTTGGATAATGAAGGACATAAGTTTCTTTAGAAGAACCAATTTTAACGAGCTGGTAATGTAAATGCTGCAATCTGTGACAACATTACCTGCTAGAATGAGTCTGAGCCGTCACCAGCAGATAATTAAAACATGCAGTGTGGAAACAGACCCTTCAGCCTACCGAGCCCACGTCGATCATCGATCATCGATCACACCAGTTCTATGTTATCCCACTTTCACATCCACTCCAATACAATACAATACAATACAATACAATACAATACAATACATTTATTTGTCATTTGGACCCCGTTGAGGTCCAAACGAAATGCCGTTTCTGCAGCCATACATACAAAACAAAAAAGACCCAAGACCCAACACAATTTACACAAACATCCTTCACAGCATCTCCTCGCTGTGAAGGAAGGCAAAAAAAACATATCTCTCCCCTGCACTCCCCTCTCCCCCCCATGTCAGAGTCAAAGACAGAGTCAAAGCCCCCGGCGGGCGATGTTAAATGTCCCGCAGCCATTAAAGCCACGCCGGGTGATGCAAGGCCACGCACCGGGTCTTGGTGTTGGAGCCCCGGCGGGCTCTTGGTGTTGGAGCCCCCGGCGGGCGCTCACAAAGTCCCGCGGCCATTGCAAGCCGCGCGGGGCGGTGATGTAGGCCCCGCTCCAGGTAATCTTCAACCCCGCAACTCGGGCGGGAGAAGTCGCCATTGCGGAAGCCCCGAAAAGCGGCCTCCCACCAGGGACCCAACACACTAGAGGCAATTTACGCGAGTCAATTCACCTACAAATCTCAAGTTCAAGTGAGTTTATTGTCATGTGTCCCTGTATAGGACAATGAAATTCTTGCTTTGCTTCAGCACACAGAACATAGTAGGCATTTACTACAAGGCATTACTGCCCAGAAATCTGCACATTGCTGTGATGTGGGAGGAAACTGGAGCACCTGGAACATGTCACAGAGAGAACATGCAAACTCCACACAGACAGCCCCCGAGGTCAGGATCGAACCCGGGCCTCTGGCGTTGTTAGGCAGCAGGTCTACCAACTGCCCCACTGCACATCTCTACTGCCCCACTAATACATCCACAAGTGGTTTAAATTTCTGCATCGTAGATTACAAAAAAATGATTTCAGCTTAATGTGCAATCTTTCTAGTATCGCAAACTAAAACTCAGTTGATCAAAGTCATCACCCAAAAATTTAGTTTCTTTTGTAAAAACAAAGTCAAGTGTTTTTTTAAATGTTTAATGTCATGTTCCAAGTAGTCTGCCCAGAAATGGTCTGATATAATAACAAGTCTATCTAGAATTTGAAACTAAGCCTAGTCTGTGTTCCCTTCATTGCCTTTTGTACAAAGATCATGTGATATTATTTTATGTTTTGTTTTATCTTCAAGTTACCTTAGTAATTGATTTTCGGCACCTGTGGATTAATAAAGATACTGGTTTTGTTTTCTCACAGTTGGATTTCCACTAGCATAATAACATTCTTCTCTTCTTGCTGGAGATGATTACATTTTCTTTCTCCCATGCCGAGCATGAACTGAGCTTGTTCATAGTCCATCGTCTGTTTAGATCTAATTTTATATTGTTGATCGCTACAGTGCTGAGAAGATTATTAAAGTGGAGACTATTAAGTGGAAATGAAACACCTTAAATTGTCAGTATTTAACATCTGATGCAGGAAATGTAGTTGGATCTCATTTTCAGGTCATCTTTGGATTGTATTGAGTCAGGTTATTGGAAGTAATGAAGATATTAGCTCCTGGAGTATGGTGTTTTGTTTCTATTTCCCCATTCTATGATTTTTGTTGTTTCCTCTCTTCTTAGGATGTTTAGTTTTGTTTATTATTGTCACATCTACCGAGTTAAGGCCTTGTCACACTTTCCAGAGTTACTCACGAATTCTCCCGAGTTTTCCCCTTGATTCAAACTCGGAGAATGTTCGTAGGAGTCCGTAGATATTTAGTAGCGGCTCGTAATGCCAGCCGTAGGTACTCGGGGTATCAGGTAAGTCGGGACGTTTTTTCAGCATGTTGAAAAATGTCCACGAGTAAAAAAACTAGCCCCGAGTACCTACGGCTGGTATCTCCGAGTACATTCCACTGCAAACGCAGGAGATGCAACACCTGTCACTATATCTCCTCCCTCTAATCTGTCCACGGACCCCGACAATCCTTTCAGGTTAGGCAGACCTGTCACTTGCACCTCCTCCAACTTCATCTGCTGTATCCATTGTTCAAGTTGTGGACTCTTGTACATCAGCAATGGGTGATGTTTTGTGTTAGTCTGAAGAAGGGTCTCGACCTGAAACGTCAGCCATTCCTTCTCTCCAGAGATGCTGCCTATCCCGCTGAGTTACTCCAGCATTTTGTATCTATCTTTGGTTTAAACCAGCACCTGCAGTTCCTTCCTACCCTTGTAACAGAGATGATTAACTAAAGATAAATAGGTACTTGAACGTATTAGGTAGCATCTCTAGAGAGAAGAATATACATGAATTCCAGCTGTCCACAGTGTACAGATACAGGATAAAGGGTTTAACATTTAGCGCAAGGCAAAGGCTGATTTCAAGATAGGTTGAAGGTCTTCAATGAGGTAGATGGGAGGTCAGAACCACTTTCAAGTTGGTGAGAGGGCAGTTCAGTGCCTTGATAGCAGATGGGAAGAAACTGTCTGTGAATCTGGAGGTATCCGAGGCCCAGATTCTGGAAAAAATGAATACAACAAAAAAGTATTGCCATGCGATGTAAAGTCCGTTTCTCATTGCTGATTTTATTGTGGTATTAACACAATATTACTGCTATGCTTATCGATGTGAAACCAGATGCCCATCAACTTACACGTAATGTGTTTATTTTTACATGATAACAATACAACCTTTCTTTCCCACAGATTCTTTCAATGGTATATTATGTACCTAGGCCCAGTGAAATTCTGTGTTTGCACAGTTCAGTACAAATCTTACTATACAAGAGGCTACATTATACAAGTGCAAAAGTGTAAGAATAGTGGATTACACTGTGGCCGTACACAGTGGTCACCGTGTTTCTGGTGCCATCTTGTACCCCCAGAGTTGTTCAAACTATTATAGTCTTAACTTTGCCAGAAAGGCCTTTTGTTCTTTGTTTAAAAAAAAATAAAAATAAAATCCCTGCAATTTCAGGTTTGGCTAAATTTAATTTGGTTTTATTTCTTGAATGAACGTGATGCTGATCTGTTTGGTTTGGCTGTTCTAGATCTCTCCTCCACGTTCTTTTCTGTCCAAAAAGTACCTTCCTTCCGTATCGTTACTGCCTTTGCTTTCGTAGACATTCAAAATTCCTTGACTGAGAAACTCTTTGTGAGGTGCTGAGGGTGTAAAAAGCACCATGGTACTGTAAGATATTTTATTATTTCTAGTGGGTGGGAAAGAATTTCAAATCTTTGAATTTAAGTTCGCCATTATGAATCATGAAAAGCTGTGATGGCCATATTTATTGTTCAGTTCTAGCTTGGCAGTAGTTTGAAATGCACACTAGTTGGTTTGTGTGAAATAATTGGTTTGCGAAATACATTTCCTTTTCTTATCATATGAGCTGTTGACGGTAATTTGATTATTTTCTAAAGTAAATATTTGGTGCCCTTTTGAGATGGCAATTAAGTTTTTGACAATGCATTTAAAACTTTTTTTGCGAAAGGTAATTTGAGTAAAAGGAAATTTGAGTAAAAGGAAATCGCTGAGAAATACAAGTGCTAAAATAAACAAAATATTGGAAATACATAGAAGGTAGACCAAAAGAGTGGTAAAGGAGCTTATTAGTTTTGGGTTTGAACTTGTCATCAAAAAAGGATGCAAGAAATCAAATCATCTTTTTAATATTGAATAAAACACAAGCAAATGGATGGAAATAACTGATCGCTCTCGACCAAAGCGAAATACAGTGGATGTTTTAAATATAAACTTGGAACCAAATACTGGAAACACCCTGCGGGCAGGAGAAAAAAAAAGATCTTTCAGGCCAATGCTCCATCATCATCAGAACTGGGTGACGGGCAAGTTAACACAAAAGCTGGAGGATAGCAGGAGAGGCTGGTGCAAAAAACAAAATGGGAAAGAGATGAGAGCCGGTGGTGGATGCATAACTATCATCTTATTCAGCCAATTGAAATACATAATTGGTGCAAAAAAAGGTAGAAAAAAGAAATGAGAGGATTAACTTGGGAAGAGGAATTTGCAAAGTTGGGAAGTAAAGATTGGACTTTCACAACAAACTCGCTGGCACCTTGTGTTCAGATTGAGGTCTCATGGAAACAAGTTCAAATTATGGGATTTATTTTGGGGATGAGTATTTAGTTTGGTTTAGAGATACTGGCCCTTCGACTCGCAGAGTCTGCGCCGACCTGCGATCCCTGCACTCACGCACTGTCCTACACACACTAGGGACAATTTGCAATTATACCAAGCCAATTAACCTACAAACCTGTATGCCTTTGGAATGTGGGAGGAAACTGGAGATCCCGGAGAAAACCCACGCAGGTCACGGGGAGAAAGTACAAACTCTGTATAGACAGCGCCCGTATTCAGGATTGAACCCGGGTCTCTGGTGCTGTAAGGCAGCAAATCTGCCACCGTGCCACCCTGTATTAGATCTTTTTAATCTATAAAGGGATATGGGATGCAGTTTGGGTTGGGTTTGGGAGGCAGAGAGTGGTTAGCAGTAGAAATGGTGAATTTTTGCGCAGAATATTAAAAGCTTTGTTTTGTCAGTGAGGAATTCCTCTTTGTTTCTTGATGCACACACTGCTTTGATTATTAATGTTTTGGCCGAGAATGATGTCCAAGTCTGGCAGCTTTACAGAACTGAGCTGACAGCTCAAACTGGTCCAAAGAGTGCAGACAGTCTGCGTTCAATTTAGCTTGTAAATTAGATTGGTAACATCGGGACACAACAACTTGACAGCCAATTCATGAGTTTCAGCTTAGATTTACTTCATCAACCAGTGACTGGCATGACTGACAGGTGTTATACTGGCCTGTGGTGAGCTAAGTCCACATTAAACATAACTTTCCCATCCTTCATTCATTTTTAGTAGTACAGTTTTTTGTGTTTATAAAAAAAGAAAAAAAAAAAGTTGTATAATTACATTATCAGAATGACTGATGATATCTCACAAACATTCCTTAATATGTCTACTTGGGGGTACAGACATCAGGATTCTATAAATTATATCAGTTATCTATGAAATAGTCAGGCATCTTTCTGGGCAAGCTAGTTTATTATGGTGAAGTGTTCAAAAAGGAACTGCAGAAGGGTTTCGGCCCGAAACGTCGCCTATTTCCTTCGCTCCATAGATGCTGCTGCACCCGCTGAGTTTCCCCAGCAATTTTGTGTACCTTTATTATGGTGAATCTTTGCTCAAAATCTATTAACAGCATTATCAGCCTAAATATGCAAGCGATTGTATGATATTGTGCAGATAACATAGGTAAGCTCTGGCCCAAATCTTATAATGTTTTGTTCCCTTCTATCAGGAAAAAAATATATTTTTGATATGATTTTGAGACATAATCTTTGGACTAATTCTTAGCAAAGTCAGGATTTTAAAGCTAGGCTCACCACAATATTGTACTGGGAGATATGGATTCAATTTGTTTATTTCTAGTTGGCTTTTAAGAGGATTGTGTTCCCTAATTGAGAGCTTTTCTGTGACATTATTGAAGCCTTTCCTATGTTTCATCCATACTGATTTTTTTGTTGTTGTTGCATTTTTGATTTGGATTAAGCAGAGTTCAACGCCTTCAAGCTTACACAAATTAAACCAGTAAATTTGGCTCTTTCCACTTTTGAAACAGCAAAGAGGATTTATGATGCTGCTGGATTATTAAGTTGTCAGAATGATACATGGGCAAGCATTTGCTAATTTGTTGAGATAAATTTCTGTGTTGAGTATAACAAACCCTAATCATATTACTTGGAATACAAATCTGCTATTGTATATGTGCAATTGTGGTTTTTTAAGAACAAAAATGTTATGACTTGAGAGAGTTATTAACTATGTTTAGTGCTTATAAATAAATAGAAATTGCACGTCACAGGAAGCCGGAGGATTGGCGAGTCTGGAACAGATTGGGAAAAATCATGAAGTGACAAAGATGAGTGATGGGACTAAATTATAGAAAAGTGTCCAGTTTTTTATGAATGTTTAAGCAGATAATGTGGAGCTATTCAGATATCTGTCGCAGCAGAACATTAATTAAGGTTTGGATTGTTGGGCACTAACAAGTTTAAATCAGCATGGAATTGTCTGACAGACCCGACTATTCTTTTGAAGGTGAAACGGAGAGGATTAATGAAAGTGGTGCTGCCGCTTGGATACTTGCAGACATTCAAAAAGTTTTGAATTATCCGGCTAAAGGATAGGTGGCAGAGATTAAACCTGAATGATTTAGTTGATTGGAGAGTAGTGAGCAGTGGGCTGTTCCAGGCATCAGTATTTAGACATTGTTCTGCTTGTTTAGTAGAAATGACTCAAAGCTGGCTCAAAAGTACTGTCTTAAGGTTTGCAGATGTTACTAAACCTGGCAATGTAGTAAGATGCTCTGCATGGTGAAATGGACAAGCACGGGATACACATCGCAACACAGTGACTTTAGAAAAAGTTCAAGTGATCTGAAGAAGGGTCTCGACCTGAAACATATAAATTATAAAAGGACTGGACAAGTTAGATGCAGGTAAAATGGTCCCAATGTTGGGCGAGTCCAGAACCAGGGGCCACAGTCTTAGAATAAAGGGGAGGCCATTTAAGACTGAGGTGAGAAAAAACATTTTCACCCAGAGAGTTGTGAATTTATGGACTTCCCCGCCACAGAGGGCAGTGGAGGCCAAATCACTGCATGGATTTAAGAGAGATTTAGATAGAGCTCTAGGGGCTGGTGGAATCAAGAGATATGGGGAGAAGACAGGGACGATCAGCCATGATCACAATGAATGGCGGTGCTGGATCGAAGGGCTGAATGGCCTCCTCCTGCACCTATTTTCTATGTTATCCTTGTTCCCCGGAAATGCTGCCTGACTTGCTGGGTTGCTCCAACAAGTTGTGTGCTTTTCTGTATTAACCAGCATTTGGATTTCTTTGTTTCTACATTCAGGAAATATTTATCAGTTCGACACCAAATGCTGGAGTAACTCAGCAGGACAGGCAGTATCTCTGGAGAGAAGGAATGGGTGACGGTTTGTGCCGAGACCCTTCTTCAGACTGAGAGTCAGGGGAGGGGGAGATACAAAGATAAGGAAGTGTAAGGTGTGAGAAAGACATCAAAGGGGATGGAGATCAAGGAAAATGTAGAATAGATCATGGTTAACTAGGAGAAGGTAACAACAAAGCAAACAGAGATAAAATGTAATCAGGGACAGGCAGACTGGACGGAGCACTGGGAAGGGGGAGGGATGGAAAGAGAGGGAAAGCAAGGGTTACTTGAAGTTAGAGAAGTCAATATTCATACTGCTGGGATGTAAGCTGCCCAGTGAAATGAAGTTTGTTCTGGGCCTCACTCTGATGATGGAGGAGGTCAAGGACAGAAAGATCAATGTGAGAATGGGAAGGGGGAGTTAAAATGTTTAGCAACTGGGAGATCAGGCAGGTGAATTTGTGGAATTCCCTGCCACAGAGGGCAGTGGAGGCCAAATCACTGGATGGATTTAAGAGAGAGTCCCCTTTCTGCGGAGTTTAATGTTATAATAGAGCGATTGTTCCTACTTTCTTTTTCTTTCTTTTCTAGGGTCTACTTTCTTACTTTACTTCCTTCTCTAACTTTCTAAGGGGCTTTCTTTTCCCAACACTCTCTTGCACTTCACGACTCTTGCGCACTTTCTTTACTTTCCTTACTTCTATCTTTTTCTTAAAGCTCAAAAAAATGAAGCGGTACAAAAAATGTATTAAGATATATGTGTTGTGTATTATTGTAATTTACCGTACTTCTAATAAAAATAATTATAAAAAAAAAAAAAAAAAAAAAAAAAAAAAGGATTTAAGAGAGAGTTAGATAGAGCTCTAGGGGCTGGTGGAATCGAGGGATATGGGGAGAAGGCAGGGGTTATTGATTGGGGACGATCAGCGATGATCACAATGAATGGCGGTGCTGGCTCGAAGGGCTGAATGGCATCCTCCTGCACCTATTTTCTATGTTTCTATGTTTAGGCAGACTGAGCGGAAATGTTCAGCGAAACAATTGCCGAGCCGACGCTTGGTCCCACCGATTTGTAGGAGTCGACACCTGGAATTGCGGATACAATAGATGATGTTGGAGGAGGTGCAAGTGAACCTCTGCCTCACCTGAAAAGACCGTCGGGGTCCTTGGACGGAGTCAAGGGAGCTGGTATAGGCATCTGAAAAGAATATCGGGGTCAAAAACAGGAAAGTAGACTATTATCTGAATGGTGGACGATTAGGAAAAGGGGGAGATGCAACGAGACCTGGGTGTCATGGTACACCAGTCATTAAAAGTAGGCATGCAGGTGCAGCAGGCAGTGAAGAAGGCGAATGGTATGTTAGCATTCATAGCAAAAGGATTTGAGTATAGGAGCAGGGAGGTTCTACTGCAGTTGTACAGGGTCTTGGTGAGACCACACCTGGAGTATTGCGTACAGTTTTGGTCTCCTAATCCGAGGAAAGACATTCTTGCCATAGAGGGAGTACAGAGAAGGTTCACCAGACTGATTCCTGGGATGTCAGGACTTTCATATGAAGAAAGACTGGATAGACTCGGTTTGTACTCGCTAGAATTTAGACGATTGAGGGGGGATCTTATAGAAACTTATAAAATTCTTAAGGGGTTGGACAGGCTAGATGCAGGAAGATTGTTCCCGATGTTGGGGAAGTCCAGAACAAGGGGTCACAGTTTAAGGATGAGGGGGAAATCTTTTAGGACCGAGATGAGGAAAACATTTTTCGCACAGAGAGTGGTGAATCTCTGGAATTCTCTGCCACAGAAGGTAGTTGAGGCCAGTTCATTGACTATATTTAAGAGGGAGTTAGATGTGGCCCTGGTGGCTAAAGGGATCAGGGGGTATGGAGAGAAGGCAGGTACAGGATACTGAGTTGGATGGCGGTGCAGGCTCGAAGGGCCGAATGGCCTACTCCTGCACCTATTTTCTATGTTTCTATGTCTTTGGTCTGAGTTGAGGGAGGAGGTATAGATATTTATCAGTTTGTTGTCAGGGCTGAGAAGTGGTGGGGTGCTTAGATTGTTCACTTTGACACCAAAGCATTGAGATCTTCAAGGTGACAGTGCAGTAAAAATTCCCCTGGTTTAGGCCAACAGCAAAGAATCCTAAAGTTAGAATGATTGGCTGAAGTTGCAGAGGGGAGGTGAAGGAGGTGCTCTTGTATTATCTGTCTTTACCTACCGGTAATAATAATTTGCAGATACTAGTTTCAATTTTTGTTTTGAGAAGTGTTGGATGAATGCTTGGGAATGGATAGCTTACACAAAAACATGGGACTAATGCAAGTAAGTAAGTTTATTGGCCAAGTATTCACATACAAGGAATTTGCCTTGGTGCTCCGCCCACAAGTAACAACACGACATACAGTGACAGTTACGAATGACTCAGAAAACACTAAACATTAATAATAATGAAACATTAATGATAAAACACCATTGATCAAGTATGTGAACCAACAAAATACCAGATCAAAGGGAAGCTACAGATTTTTGGCTGTTGAGTAGAGCAACTACTCATGGATAAAAACTGTTTTTATGTCTGGCTGTGGCAGCTTTGACAGTCCGGAGTCGCCTTCCAGAGGGAAGTGATTCAAAGAGTTTGTGGCCAGGGTGAGAGGGGTCAGAGATGATCTTGCCCGCTCGCTTCCTGGCCCTTGCAGTGTACAGTTCATCAATGGAGGGAAGGTTGCAGCCAATAACCTTCTCTGCCGATCGGACGATTCGCTGCAGCCTCCAGGTGTCGTGCTTGGTGGCTGATCCATGTGATAACTCTTTCAAAGATGGCATTGCTTATTTATTTTCACATGAATCGAGATACGGTTAAAAGCTCTTGTTCCATCCATGGTGGATGAATATGATTCTTCTGTGCTCTGTTTCCATGCAAGTGTTTCTACTTATGATTATATGCAATCACACCATTTAGATTATATGCATCTTAATGTTGCCTCAACAACTTGGAAAGACATTTAATCAAATGCTATGTTTCTGAGGCAGAGAATAGATGTAGTTGGGAATGCATAGTCACAAACGTACGTGGTAGAGAAAGTTGGTGAGAGTTTAATAATGAAATATATGAATAACTTTATATAATAAGGTGGTTGAAGCAGATTTTAGATTGGGAATTTCAAAAGACAATTGGTAGAGGATGAGAGAGGATGAGAGGTTTAGAGAGGATGAATTTGCAGAGTTAGGGGGAAATAAATTGGAGAGCTTTCAAGCAAGTAGCTCGGGCTTCTCCAGAGTGTTAGTTCAATTGTTGTTTCATATATTTATGCAAGCCATTCAGATATTGCTTCACGCTCATAATGTCAACAATAAAGGGCAGTGTTGAGTCATTTTAATGGGATATTATGCATCTGAAACACAGAATAGGATGCCATTAATCAATACAGTGAAATTAACAGATAAATATCTTGTTCAGCTGCAGTCAGGTTTTCCATTACCCAGTAATGATATTGGGCTACAAAAAATTAGATGTTATCCAGCTGCTAATAACTTTAGTGAAAAAAGGGCACGTAGAATATTGTTGCTTTCATTTGTGTTAATAATAGAAGCAATAAAAGCAGAAGGCTGCTGAGTCTCTCAGACTCCTGACGCACTATCGTTTAGAGCAGTAGGAAGGAACTGCAGATGCCGGTTTAAGCTGAGGATGGACACAAAATGCTGGAGTAACTCAGCGGGACAGACAACATCTCTGGAGAGAAGGAATGGGTGGCGTTACAGGGTAGAGACCCTTCTTCAGAAGAAGAGTCTCAACCCGAAATGTCACCCTTTCCTTCTCTCCAGAGATGCTGCCCGTCCTGCTGGGTTACTCCAGCATTTTGTATCTATCTATTGTTCAAAGCAGTGTGTGCTTCTTTAAAGTGAATGAACCTGGTCCGACTACATGTTTTGACTCGCACTTTTATGATGTGGTTTCCCTAGTATAGCTGATATTTTATGGTATGTTTATTTCTTGTATTGTTACATGTAATCTACCCGTAAAACTGTAGCAAGCAAGAACTTTATTGTACTGGCCCCGATGCACGTATCAAGTCTTTCTTTTGACTTGAAATGCTCACTTTCAGAGTAGTGTATCATTCTGATTGTGCAAACAAGAGAGAGTTAGATAGGGCTCTTAAAGATAGCGGAGTCAGGGGATATGGGGAGAAGGCAGGAAGAGGGTACTGATTGGGGATGATCAGCCATGATCACATTGAATGGCGGTGCTGGCTCGAAGGGCCGAATGGCCTACACCTGTACTTATTGTCTATTGGAACATGCTGCCAATTAGTGATGTTAATCAAGAAATAATTTCCACTTTTTTTACCTCTGTTAAATTCATCAAAGTCTCTTTGTAATGAAAACTGTAAATGCTGGAAATCTGAAAGAAAAACTGAAAATGCTGGAAACACTCAACGGCATGTCGGGTAACATTTGTGGAAAGACAAACAGAGTTAACATTTTAGGTCAAAAGCTTGCCAACAGATTTTGGTCATGTGGCTGTTTTCGCTCCTTGGCTGTTTTGGAAACATTGTAAATTGTTGGCTGGGTGATGTT
Source organism: Amblyraja radiata (assembly GCF_010909765.2). NCBI lineage: Eukaryota > Metazoa > Chordata > Chondrichthyes > Rajiformes > Rajidae > Amblyraja > Amblyraja radiata. The sequence continues at coordinate 29,860,146 of NC_045983.1, read as the reverse complement.
CGAAGTCGAAAGGAGAGATGGTATTAGAATGCTTTGGCTCTACATGTCTATGTAATATGCCATAATCATGTGCAGGTGACCAGATGTTCTTAAGCATTAAATTATTCTGTGTATCATGGGGCCAAGGGAAGGTTCAATAGCTGAATGTGATTTGAAGGGAAAGGGAATTAATGACTGGCATTTTACAGCAACCTCTGCTGAACCTCTGGATGCAAACAGAATGTTAATCGCTCAACAAAGGTTTCACCAACTACAATTCACAGCAGTGTGAAGCATCGGCATTCAAAAGTGATGTGAATGATAATGAAGCAGACCTTTAGTTTTTATTTAAATTTGCTGCCTAATATTGTAGTGGGTTGGGACGCATAACTTTTTTTTCCCCTATAGATTTGCGGCACAGTGGTGCAGCGGTAGAGTTGCTGCCTTCGATCCGGATTACGGATGCCGTGTGTGCGGAGTTTGTACGCTTCCCCCCGTGACTGACGTGGATTTTCCCTGGGCGCTCCGGTTTCCTCCCACACTCCAAAGACGTACAGCTTTGTAGGTTAATCGCTTTCGGTAAAGATTGTAAATTGTCCCAAGTGTGTAGGATAGCGCTTGTGTGCGGGGAGCGTGGGTCGGTGGGTCGAGGGAGGGGCCTGTTTCTGCGCTTTATCTCTGATCTGAACTAAATTATGGGGAAAGTGGAAAGCACTTTTGCACACGATTACATTGGTTCACAACACTGCAGAGGTAGTTTCAACACACAGCGTAATTCCAACTAAATAGTGGGATTACATGGTTCTGAAGTTATGTGCAGGTTATTGCAGAATCTCATCTTGACTTCAGTGGAAAAACTGCAGTCATGGCAACGGGCAGTTGAGGTTTACAGAGGCTGTTTACTCATTTCCCTGAGGGTTTGTTGTCCTCCTGTTGAAGTTATTTAGGAAATGGAGATCCCTATGGATTCTGATGTCAATTAAATATGATTAGATTATGAGAGTTTTAACATTGCAGTGATGTGCGAACAAAAATACAGATAGAATAAGGTGATGTAAAAAATAAGACGTCCTTTTGTCTGTAATCTATCTATAATTATTGCACTTATCGTAAAACATTTTCTTGCAATTTATTATAAACTAATGAATCTCAATTTAAGATTATATTGTGACCATTGTTTTGCCCAGAGCTACGCATAAATGATAATAAAGCTGTAAAATACTTGTATTTAGTGTGATTGCTTAACTCGTTCATGAAGTAAAAATTCCTTCTTTTAATTCATGGTACTTTTTTGCAATCATAATTTATTTTTCAGGCACAATTCAGAATTACTCTCGCCAGGGCATAACGTTTTGAATGGAAAATGCTGGCTTCGTTTCACCATATTTTGATTTGATCTTAATAATTCCCTGGGAAGCAATATACAATTGGCTGACAATGAGTATTTGTTTGTATTATTATAAGGAATGCCTGGTCTCTGTTGAATTGGATGCTGCCAGTATGGTTCTGCAGCAAAGATTTGGCAAGCGGCCTGCCCAGCTGCTATTATTTTTAAGAGACAACTTGGATGTTTTTGGGGCGCTGTTATTTAGGAAAAGGATACTTCCAGAACTTGCTGAATGCTATTCAGACAAAATAAGATCGGTTCTGTATGTATGTGCAATGTGTGCGTGGGTGCATGCAAGGGTTGCTAATATATCAGGAATATCAGGGAGTTTCCAGGAATGAAATATTAAATCTTTAGGAAATATTAAATTTGCAGGAAAGGAACAAAGTTATGAGAGCATTTATAAAAAATAAAAAATGTTTATCATAGAGACATAGAGTGATACAGTGTGGAAACAGGCTCTTTGGCCCAAGCTTCCCACACTAGCCAACATGTCCCAGCTACACAAGTCCCTACCTGGCAGAATTTGGTCCATATCCCTCCAAACCTGTCCTATCCATGTACCTGTCTAACTGCTTCTTGAATGTTGGGATAGTCCCTGTCTCAATTGCCTCCTCTGGCATCTTGTTCCATACACCCACCACACTTTGTGTGAATAAATTACCCCTCAGATTCCTATTAAATCTTTTCCCTTTCACCTTAAACCTATGTCCTCTGGTCCTCGATTTCCCCCACTCTGGACAAGAGACTCTACCCGATCTATTCCTCTCATGATCTTATACACCTCTATAAGATCACCCCTCATCCTCCTGTGCTCCAAGGTATAGAATCCCAGCTGATCAACGTCTGCCTATAGCGCAGACCCTCTGGTCCCGGCAACATCCTCGTAAATCTTCTCTGTACCCTTTCCAGCTTGACACCATCTTTCCTATAACATGGTGCACGGAATTGAACACAATACTCTAAACGTGGCCTCACCAACATCTTATACAACTGCAACATGACCTCCCACCTTCTAAACTCAATACTCTGGCTGATGAAGGCTAATGTGCCAAAAAAAAATTTTGACCACCCGATCTCCCTGTGACCACCTTCAGGGCGCACCTGCACTCCTAGTTATTCGTCATCCGTTATCCCTTTTCCTTATTTTTATTTTTTGTTTTTGGTTGTTAAAATATTGGCGAGAATTGGGTAAAAGTATTTTAGGGTAGTGGTTAACCATCAGGTGATGAGGGGTCTGATCACTTGACAATTAGGTTGTGATGGCACTCAAGTTTATTGCCATGTGCACCCTAACAGTGAAGTACAGGAACAATGAAAAACATGCTTGCAGCAGCACCACTGACATATAGAGATCGACACTAGTTTCCACCAGTGGGAGAGTCCAGAACCAGAATACAAGGATGTACCTTTAGAAAGGAGATGAGGAGGGAATTTGTTAGTCAGAGGGTGCTGAATCTGTGGAATTCATTCAAGGCTGTGGAGGCAGTGAATATTTTTAAGGTAGAAATTGGTAGGTTCTTGATTAGTAAGGGTGTCAGGGGTTGTGGGGAGAAGGCAGGAGGATGGGGTTGAGAGGGAAAGTCAGTTCAGCCATGATTGAATGGTGGGGTAGACTTGATGGATCGAATGGCCTAATTCTGCTCCTACAACGTATGAACTTATGAACACATCATAAATTATACAAGACAAGGAAAATAAATAGTTTGCAAAACAAGACAATGGTGCACCAACACAATCAGAAACAAATGCAAGATATGGAAGTGCAGGAGGTGGGCCTTGTCATTCTGTTGCTGAAATGGGATTAGGTTGGTTCAAGAACGTGATGGCTGTAGAAAAGTAGCTGTTCCTAAACATTGTTGTTTGGAACTTCAGGGTTCTGTACCTCCTGCCCCACAGTAGCAGCGAGATGAAGATAAGGCCGGGATGGTGGTGATCGTTGATGATATATGCCGCCAACTTAAAACATCTGCCTGGTGCAGGTGCTGACAATGAGAAGGAAGGCTGTGCCTGTGATGGACTGGACCGGGTCCACCTCTCTCTGCAGCCTCTTGCGGTCCAGTGCATTGGAATTGCTGTACCAGGCCACGATGCAACCAGCCGGGATACTTTCTACACAACAACTGTAGAAGTTTGTTCGAGTATTGGCAGATGTGCCAAATCTCTTTAAACTTCTGAGTATTTTTTATGAGTGGTTGTGTTGTATGACCGTTATCTAGATCTAAAGGGGCCGTTTGGTTGGAGACACAATGATCATGTATCAACGCCTCCAGCAATTTATCTAAGCAGAATTGATAATCCTTAAACACTTTTTTTTTTTTTTTTTAAACGACTACTAATTTGCAACTCGTTGATGGTTTTTTGATTAAATATTGTTCCCCTCCAGCAGATGGCAGAGCAGTATTCATCCACTGGCCCGATTTAGTGTTGGAAGTTTATTAAACTTTCTCAAACTAAATTCAATCCAGACTTTCAGTTTTAAAGCCATAATATTTATCAGTGTTGAGTCATTGAAGTGCCTTACCCTGTGGTAATATCCGTATCTTTTCATGTGTGTATAGAATCTAGCATTAGCGTGAAATTAATATGACTGAACGATAAATTAATTTTTATATTTGGTTCAAGAACAAATTTCCCTCAGTTTAAAAAAAAAAAAAATAATGTTATATTTATCATTAAAGATGTCACCTCCATTAATGCTTATGTTTTCTTTTTATTGGAAAATGAGTGAAGATCATTGGAAAATATCAAAAAGTTGTAAAAATGTTTTTATTTCTATTTACAATGCAATAGAACTTTATCGATTTCCCTTCTGGGATAAATAATGTTGTAGCATATTGTGAATAGAAATAAAAACAGGATGAGGCCCTTGGGCCCATTGAGTTTATTTTGTTGTTCAACAGGACCTTGGACAGCACTTGTTGGTTTGCTTATAAAAGTTCACCTGAGTTGGCTGCTGTACATCAATCTAGTTTTTTAAACTTTTTACGATGTTTCGGTTTGCTGCACCTGCGCGTATTGTCACCGATGAAATCACTGACCATGGTTAATTCTACACAGTGACGCAATCGTAGAGTTGCTGCCTTACAGCACCAGAGACCCGGGCTCAATCCTGACTATAGATGCAGCGGAGTTTGTAGGTGCTGGCCGCGTGAGTTTTCTCCGGGTGCTCCGGTTTCCCTGAATGTCCCAAAGACGTGCAGGTTTGTAGGTTATTTCGTTTCTGTAACTTGTCCCTAGTGTGTAGGATGGAGCTAGTAACAGCTGATTGACGGTCGATGTGGATGCATGCGGTGGGCTGAAGGGCCTGTTTCCAGGCTGTATCTCGAAACAAAACATTTTCCACTTTCATTTAATGCCAAAGATCTTTTAATTTTGCTTTTAAACACACTCACTGGCAGAGCATCGATAAGCCACCTTAGGTAAAAGATTCTGACAATTAGAAATTTCTCTGCATTTCAATCTTAAATAGTCACCCAACATGGAAACGGGGCACTTTGGCTCAACTCGCCCATTCGATCCAAGATGCCCCAACCACAACAGAACCACCTGGCCACGTTTGCCGCATAACCCTCTAAACATTTCCTATACAAATGTTTAAATTTGGACATTTTTCTGTTCAAATGTCTATTAGATGCTGTTATAGTACCTCCCTGCACTATCTCTTCTGGCAGCTCGCTCCGTATACCCACCACCATGGAAAAGTTGTCCCTCAGATTCCTATTTAAATCTTTCCCCTCTCACCTTAAACCTATGCCCTCTGATTCTTGATTTCCCCTACTCTGGGTAAAAGACTCAGTGTATCTACCCCTCACGATCTTATACACCTCTATAATCTCACCCCTCATCCTTCTGTGTTCCAAGGAATAAGGTCCACCCTGCCCAACCTCTCCCTATAGCTCAGATCCTCAAGTTCTGACAATATCCTCGTAAATCTTCTCTGCACTCTTTCCAGCTTAACAATGTCCTTCTTCTAACATTGTGACCAAAACTGTATACAATGCTCCAAATAGTTGATTTTTTTTCTGAGACCATGCCTCCTAAGCTCAGATTCTTCAGTTTCCCACAAAGGAATTATGTTTATCCAATGTAGAAAATCTGAGGAAGGATGTACTGGCGTTGGAGAGGGTCCAGAGGAGGTTTCCGAGAATGATCCCAGGAATGATTGTGTTAACATATAATGAGCCTTTGACAGCACTAGGCATGTACTCGCTGGAGTTTAGAAGGATGAGGGGGAACTTCATTGAAACTTACAGAATAGTAAGAGGCCTGGATAGAGTGGATGTGGAGGGGATGTTTCCACTGGAGGGAGAGTCTAGGACCAGAGGCCACAGCCTCAGAATAAAAGGACGTTCGTTTTGAAAGTGGATGAGGAAGAATTTCTTTAGTTAGAGGAATAGAGAATCTGCCACAGACGGCTGTGCAGGCCAAATCAATAGTGTTGTTCAAGGCGGAGATTGACAGATTCTTGATTGGTACGGGTATCAGGGTTTATGGGGAGAAGGCAGGAGAATGGGGTTGAAAGAAAGAGAGAGATCAGCCATGATTGAATGGTGGAGTGCACTTGATGGGCTGAATGGCCTAATTCTGCTCCTCGAACTTATGAACTTATGAAAAAATATTTCCGCTGCTTTGATTGTTATATACCAAACTAAGAGATTAATAGCAGCCTCCCACAAGGTACCCTGCAACTATTACTTTATAAATGCACTTATACAGAGTACTGATGGACTAAGCAATGGAGCTGCCACAAACAATCAGTCTAAGCATCATTGTGTGATTGCTTCAAGTTACATGCGTATCAAATAATACACTGGTGCAACATTTCATTCCATTTTATATTTATATTTGGCAGTTGCAATTCATTCATCCATCTGTGAATAAAGGAGCAAAATGAAAAGATACAGGTTGTTATGTATCAATAAATGGAGTTGTGGCAATTGTTTTGTTGTAGAGAGAAACAGCATAGAAACGGGAAGTTTTGGCCCATCTAGTCCATGCTGGCCATCGGCCATCCAGTTAATCCAGCAGTTTGTGTCTAACTTCATTTTAAACCAGCATCTGCAGTTCCTTCCTACACACTTACACTAATCCAATCCATTTTATTCTCTCCATATTGTTATCAATTCCTCCTGCATTCTTTCACTCCCTACATACTTGCAGGGTCCAATTAACCTACCAACCCGCATAGCTTTACGAAAACTAAATTTCACCCCATGAAAATGCACGTGGTCACAGGGAGAACCTGCAAACTCCACACAGACAACATCAGAGGTCAGGATTGAACCCATGTCTTTGGCACTGTGAGGTAGCATCTCTGCATGCTGCACCGCTGTGTTTAAAAAAAAAATCTTGTCAATAGAATACAATGATGGGCTTGACACTCTGATCCCTGTGTTCTAAAGTATTGCCAAGATTTTAAAGAACACAGAGTCACTGCCTTGCACCCACAGAGATGTGGGTTCAATCCTGACCTCGGATGCTGTCTGTGTGGAGTTAGGCCATTACCTGTGGAGAATGATCGCGATGTGTCCCAGCTGATCACTGGGCAACATCAGCAACTAGAGGAGAACAAACCACTGCACTGTGGTCTAAAATGGTTACAATTTAATTGTGGTAATTGTAATTTAAGATTATATTGCTTTAATAATAAAATTAAACAATTTTGGTTCATCTTTCTTGGTGTTGTGTGGCAGAGATTTTGAAAGGGTGATTAAATGGAAGATCTAATAGAAGTGTTAGGTTTAAACAAGAAAGCATTTGGATGTCTGTACACCATTTATACATCTTCAGTAGAGATGCATCATTGCCAGAGATTACCTCTGAGTTTGGCTTGTGTTGTATGATGGTGTTCGGGCCATGCCACACTCTTCTGGCATCTGCTCGATTGAAATGAAGCCGTTGCTTGTTATGGGATTCCCTCTGGCCATCCCTGATCATCTAGTGAAGATTAGCCTAGGTCGCCTTGTACAGTCCGGTATTTTTCATCTTGAAAGCCTTTGATCTGCACTTTAGCAGAAAATTGAATCTCTCCATTCAGCTTTAAGACAGACCCTTATTGTATTTCTTGGAACACAGTCGACAATCCATTTCTTGATGAAACCAGGGGCTACTTCAGCACCAACTCACCGACTCGTAGCGGCACAGCTTGTAGAGCTGCTGCCTCACTGCGTCAGAGATCAGGGTTTGATCCTGACCTCTGTGTGGAGTTAGCATGTTCTCCCTGTGACCCTGTGGGTTTCCTCCAGGTGCTCTAGTTTCTTCCCAAAGACCTATTTGTAGGTTAAATGGTCTGTGTGTTGTCTCGAGAGTGGATGAGAAAGAGGGAACGTTTGAACAGATGATTAATGCTGGGTGTGGACTTGGTGTGCTGAAGGGTCTGTTTCCATGCTGTACTTTAGTTTAGAGATATTGTGGAAGCGGGACCTTTGGCCCACCATGTCCACACCAACCAGCGATCCCCGCACATTAGCGCAATCCTACGCTAGGAACAATTTTTACATATATATATAATTAACCTATAAGCCAATTAACCTACAAACCTGTACGTCTTTGGAGCGTGGGAGGAAACTGAAGTTCTTGGAGAAACCTCATGCGGTCACGGGGAGAACGTACAAACTCCGTTCAGACAGCACCCTTAGCCAGCATCGATCCCGGCTCTCTGGTGCTGTAAGGCAGCAACTCTACCGCTGCGCCATCGTGTCGCCCTGCTGTATCTCACTAAAAGGAAAAACAGTTCTGAAGTCCGTTCACAGCCTCCTTAAACCCCTGCTGAGTTGTTCTTGTCATTGATGCTTTTGTGCTTCAGTCTCTGTCTTACAAACTGGCAGGAGCAGCACCGACAGATGACCATGTTGGCTGAAATGAGGGCAAGTGATGAAACAATAGACGTACTTGGTGGTGGTGCAGCTGTGAACAAGCATGTTAGCATCCCGCTGGTCAGTACGTTCCTGTTAGCGTGATTGAAGTCTCTGGCGATGATGACCTAACTCTGTATCATCTTGCTGTCTCGAGAGAGTTGATGATCAAGTATAATCCCACCTTGGCATTGGCTTGGGATGGCTTGAAGACCATTGACAGGTTGTGGAGATGAATTCCCTCGGTGATGAAAGGGACTGTAGTTCAGGGGAGTAGAATTGAACTCAGCCGCATCAGTGCACCACTGAGCCTTGCAGAAAAACCAGCTACCACCACCTTTCCCCCTGCATGAGGAATCTGTGCCGTCTACAATAGATGGAGAAACCGTCAAGTTGTACAGCAGGGTCAGGTGAGTCGGATACAAGACGTGTTTCAGTGAACCAAAGAACACGGCTGTCCCTTGCTGTAAACTCCTCAAACTTGTTATTGAGTGTGTGATAGCTAGTTAGAAAAGTGCTGGGAAGGGCTAGTTGGATCCACATTGTTTCAGCCATACCAGAATTCCCCCACCCCCCCGTTCCGGCCACCATGCATCCTTGTTTTAGTTTAAAAAAATATATAGTTTTAGTTCTTGGTTCGTTTTACTTCTTGCTTGGTTGGAATCCGCAGCTGTGCCAAAAATTACAGCGAGATACAGCGTGAAAACAGGCCCTTCGGCCCACTAAGTCCGTGCCGACCAGCAATCACCCCACACACTAGCACTATCCTCCACACTAGGGACAATTTACAGAAGCCAATTAAACTACAAACCTGCACATCCTTGGGGTGTGGGAGTAAACGAGAGCATCCGGAGAAAACCCACGCGGTCACAGGGAGAGTGTACAGACAGCACCTGTAGTCAGGATCGAACCCGGGTCTCTGGCTGTGCCACCGTGAAGTTGAAACCTACCACAGCACAGGACCAAAGAAAATATTTAAGAATTCATTAGATAAGTTGTTGAAAGCAAAGAAGAGGTGAATGGGGTTGGCACGTGTTATTTTTAGAGACATACAGGATGAAAACAGACCCTTCAGCCCACTGAGTCCAGGCCGACCATCAGTCGCCCATTTACACTAGTTCTATGTTATCCTAGTTTTGCATCGAACTCCCTACACACTGAGAGCAATTTGCAGAGGCCAATTAGCCGACAAATCCGCACGTCTTTGGGATGCGGGACAAAGCCGGAGCACCTGGAGGAAACCCATGCGGTCACAAGGAGAGCGTGCAAACTCCACACAGACAGCACCCATGTTCGGGATTGAACCCAGGTGTCTGGCGCTGTGAGTCAGCAGTTCTACAAGCTGCTCCACTGCGCTTCTGCTGCCGGTGCGTGTGTGTGTGTGTGTGAGATAAACTCCAACAAAAATGGTAAACAGCCTGTTGTGAAGTCTCAATAGGTGATGAAAGTTTAATTAATGATTTGGATATGTTAAATAGAATTTTTATTCATTTAAACTTTGCTTACAAATCTAAAGGAAAATGGGATTGTATAGTATCAACAGAAATAATTACATTTCCATTGAACGAAAAGTAAGACCAGAATTATTTGGCAACTTATGGAACAGTTAACAATGGCTTTATAATTGAAGAAGAAATTAACTTCTGGATTTAAAAGGTTTTTGAGACTGTGTTTGATGTTGCAAATGATAATTGAAAATGTGCTCGGAATTTGAAATATCTGTTGAGAATGCCATCAAACTATAATATGGATCAATCACGGAAATACTGTACTCCCTCAAAAGATATCTCGCATTGCAGATTATTTTCATGAGGTTTTTGCGTTTTTTTAAATGTGAGCTCTCTTTGGTCACAGAGTCGAAGAAATGTAATTTGTTCTTTCAATAGGAAGAGGAAAATAAAAATTAAATTAATTGATCTGGTGAAATAACCAAATGGCTGGGTTTGTAAACTGCTTTCCAACATTTACTTAAGCTGCTATGAAGCTGGCATTTACAAGATTTGCAACTCCAACAGTAACAGTTTTTTAGTAACCGCTTAGGTAGTTGCAATACTTAAAGTGCTGGAGGAACTCAGCAGGTCAGGCAGCATCTGTGGAGGGAATAAACGGTGGATGTTTTGGTCTTTAATTCTATGATCATTTTGCCCTACAGAAATGATGCATCACAGTAATACCTGATATCGTACAGTTACGATAAAATCTTTAACCTATTATTATTATTATTATTATTATTATTATTATTATTATTATTATTATTGCGAGGGTTGTGATGAGGCAGGGATGGAGAGAGGATATTTTTTGTGCAAAAATCATGGGAGAGCTTGGAGGTAGATCATAGAATAGTACAGGAACAGGCCCTTCGGCCCACAATGTCCATGCTGAACATGATGCCAAATTAAACTAATGTTCTCTGCCTGTGCATGATCCATATCTCTCCATTCCCTGCATATCCATGGGCCTATCTCAAAGCCTGTTAAACATCACTATCGTATCTACCTACACCACCACCATTGACAGCGCGTTCCAGTCACCTGTGTAAAAATAAGCTTGCCCCACAACTTCTTCATTGTTTTCCATAAAGCTGTGTCCTCTACTCTTTGACATTTCCATCCTTTGGAAAAAAGTTCTGACTATCTACCCTATCTATGCCTCTAATAATTGTATAAAGTTCTATTAGCATTCCCCACAGCCTCTGAAATGATAGAGAATTTAAAAAAAAAAGGACCAATTAAAAAAAATATGTTTCGAAAGGAACTGAACATAATGGGACGAGCATAAATGAGAGTTTCTTTGTGAATAAAGTAACTGTCGGTGCCTGTGGATGTTGGAGGATGGTTCATTATTAGTTTGATAACTAACGTGCTGATTTTTTTTTTCTTTTGCAGAAAGTCTGCATAAAGTGTGGAATAGAGACACTTGGGAACAAGCGGAAACCGGTTTGGCTTTGCAAAATATGCAGCGAGGGAAGAGAGGTAAGTTACAGCAGTTGTGAATGTTGTGCAGTTTAGTTGTCCTTCTTTATACTAAACTGAGTGTTTATGTACAAGATATGCGGCACGGTGGCGCAGCGGTAGAGTCGCTGCCGTGCAGCACTTGCGGCGTTCGAGACCCGGCTTCGATCCCGACTGCAGGTGCTGTCTCTACGGAGTTTGTACGTTCTCCCCGTGACCACGTGGGTTTTCTTCGAGATCTTTGATTTCCTCCCACACTCCAAAGACGTATAGGTTTATAGGTTAATTGGCTTAGTATAAGTGTAAATTGTAAAATTTTCTCTTGTGGGTGTAGGATCGTGTTAATGTGCGGGGATCGCTGGTCGTTGCGGACTCGGTGGGCCGAAGGGCCTATTTTTGCACTGTAGCCTTGTGTGCAAATTAATTTCTAGGCAGCAAACTTTTGCAAATGGTTAATATTCACTTTAGTATGAATAATTATTAAGATATCTCTTTAATGTTACATTTTTTAAAGAATGATACATTTTATTGAAATGCATTCAAGTATTTATTATTTTCATATATCCTAAAGCAGTGTGATAATTTTTAATGTGGCTCTGTATAAGCTCGCGCCAGTTCATGTGAATCTTAAAATGTTAGATAGGTTTAATCGCTAAGGCAGTCCATTTCTAGTTTTGCTTTCAGAAGTATTTTCACTTACTAATTATTACGCTCAACTTGTGGAACTAATTCATTGTAGGTCCATATTAAAAATTAAATGCAAAGAAAAATCAATTTTTATTTTTCATCTCTGTCACTTGGCAATAAGCTCCCAACAAAATAAAATGTTGAAAACTAATCAGTATTGAATTATTTCTGTCACCATCAGCAACTGATAAAATTCATCATGATAAATGTGTAGAGATATTCCCTAATTTTATGAAAGTTTCAGTTATAAATTCTTTTGGGGTATTTTTTGCATGTTTTTTTCTCTATAAGGAACAATCTCTAATGTCAGGGGAAGAGAGAAATATTAATCACAAAAAGCTGGAGTAACTCATCTGAAAGCTTATTTTCCATGCGTTCCTGTATCTACACAACTTAAAAAAGCCCAAATCTTTCATAACCCAACATTGATAATATTGATAGGTAGGAAAGAACTGCAGATGCTGGCTTAAATCGAAGGTAGGCACAAAATGCTGGAGTAACTCAGCATCTCTGGAGAGAAGGAATGAGTGACGTTTCGGGTCGAGACCCTTCTTCAGTCTGAAGAAGAGTCTCGATCCAAAACGTCACCTATTCCTTTTCTCTAAAGACACAGAGTGCCGCAGTAACTCAGTAAACGTCACCTATACATTTTCTCCAGAGATGCCCTCTGTGTGGGCAGCATCTCTGGAGAAAACGTATAGGTGACTTTTGGGTCGGGACCCTTCTTCAGACTTCTTCACCCTCATTCAGTAAAATGGGACTTTTGTCTTTTACCTGTTGGTTTATGAATGCAGCCCAGATCTCATGTTCCAACTGCATATTTATTTTAGACACAAAATGTTCAGCGGGACAGGCAGCATCTCCATTCTTTCTCTCCAGAGATGCTGCCTGTCCCACTGAGCTACTCCAGCATTTTGTATCTATCTTCGGTGTAAACCAGCATCTGCAGTTCCTTCCTGCACATTTATTTTGATCGGTTTAGCAAATGAGAGACTTCACTTGTATTTCTTACATCAGAGTTATAGAGTCATCAAGTCTTACAGTGTGGAAACAGGCCCTTTGGCCCAACTTGTCCACATCAGTTGCTTCTATTTGTTCAGATTCAGATTCAATTTTAATTGTCATTGTCAGTGTACAGTACAGAGACAACGAAATGCATTTAGCATCTCCCTGGAAGAGCGACATAGCAAATGATTTAAATAAATAATAATAAGTGATAATAAGTGTCCGGGGGGTGGGGGGGTGATTGGCAGTCACCGAGGTACGTTGTTGAGTAGAGTGACAGCCGCCGGGAAGAAGCTGTTCCTGGACCTGCTGGTTCGGCAACGGAGAGACCTGTAGCGCCTCCCGGATGGTAGGAGGGTAAACAGTCCATGGTTGGGGTGAGAGCAGTCCTTGGCGATGCTGAGCGCCCTCCGCAGATAACGCTTGCTTTGGACAGACTCAATGGAGGGGAGCGAGGAACCGGTGATGCGTTGGGCAATTTTCACCACCCTCTGCAATGCCTTCCGGTCGGAGACAGAGCAGTTGCCATACCATACTGTGATGCAGTTGGTAAGGATGCTCTCGATGGTGCAGCGGTAGAAGTTCACCAGGATCTGAGGAGACAGATGGACCTTCTTCAGTCTCCTCAGGAAGAAGAGACGCTGGTGAGCCTTCTTGATCAGAGTTGAGGTATTGTGGGTCCAAGAGAGGTCATCGGAGATGTTGACTCCCAGGAACCTGAAGCTAGAAACACGTTCCACCTCCGTCCCGTTAATGTGGATGGGGGTGTGCGTGCCGCCCCTGGACTTCCTGAAGTCTACAATGAGCTCCTTGGTCTTCTTGGAGTTAAGGGCCAGGTTGTTGTCAGCGCACCATGCTGCTAAGTGCTGGACCTCCTCCCTGTAGGCCGACTCATCGTTGTTGCTGATGAGGCCAATCACCGTTGTATCATCTGCATACTTGATGATGGTGTTAGTACCATGTACAGGTGTGCAGTCATAGGTGAAGAGGGAGTAGAGGAGGGGGCTCAGCACACAGCCCTGTGGAACGCCGGTGTTCAGGGTGAGGGTTGAAGAGGTGTGCTTGTCTAACCTAACAGACTGGGGTCTGTTGGTTAGAAAGTCCAGTATCCAGTTGCAGAGGGAGGGGTCGATGCCCAGGTTACCGAGTTTGGTGATCAGTTTTGATGGTATAATGGTGTTGAATGCTGAGCTGTAATCGATGAACAGCATTCTTACGTAAGTTACGTATTTGTTGCCTACTTCTTGCGAATGAAACATAGACCAAAGGAATAGTTAGATCTCAAGCCGGGTGTTGAGCAGCCAGGTTGTTGTCCCTGTTGGCGTCAATGTCTGCCGGGCCCTGACACAGCTCCATTTGGTGGGTGGTAGAGCGGGCACCCAGAGATGACATGGTTGGCTGTCTGTTGTTCTGCTCCGCATTCACATGCTGGGCTCTGGCGGAGCCCCCATCTCCACACGCTGGCATTGAAACGCCCAACTCCAGTACCATGTCCGTTGAGCTTCACCCATGCTCCTCTGGGGAGGTCAGACCCTGGACAGCTTTTATCTGGTGAAGAGACGCAGAGACAACAACCTGGCTTCTCAACACCTGGCTTGAGATATAACTATTCCTTTGGTTTATGTTTCATTCGCAAGAAGAAGAACAACCTTCTAGAGTCATAGAGTAATACAATGAGGAAACAGGCCCTTTGGCTCGTACTGCCCAACAGTTGCTTCCATTTGCTGCCGGCCTAGAATCATAGAATCATAGAAAGTAGGTGCGAGAGTAGACCACCAGGTCCGTCGAGCCCGCACCGCCATTCACTCATGGCTGAACACTAAACAGACACACTTACCCACAAACAGTAGACACAAGACACAGACCACAAGACACTACCCTCCCCTTTATACCGCTATCACCCCTCTCCACCCCAAGAACCGCGTGATCTCCTGGGGGAGGCAAAAAAACGGATAAAAACCCAGGTCCAATTCGGGAAAAAATCCGGGAAATTCCTCTCCGACCCCAATCCAGGCGATCGACACTTGTCCAGGAGATCACTCAGGTCTTACTATACTAACCATACCTAGGTCCATATCCCTGCCCTCTCCCCGTAGCCCCTTATCCCCTTGGCAGCTAAAAAACCATCTATTTTTGACTTAAATATATTTAACGTTTCTGCTTCCACTGCTCCCTGGGCCTAAACCATCTTCTACTTTATGCCCACATAGCACCTTCCACTGCCATAAAATCCTGTGCTTAAAAAAAAGCTTTCCTCATCAGCAGTATTAAGAAGGACATATAAGAACATTACTGGGTAAAACAGCAATTTGCGCTGCTGTGACCCGACACCCGGAGATTCGGAAGCTCCTACCGCAGGTCTGTGGACAGTAATACCGGGAGCCCGCGGGTCCCTGGTGGGAGACCGCTTTTCGGGGCTTCCGCAACGGCGACTTCTCCCGCCCGAGTTGCTGGGTTGAAGAATAGCTGGAGCGGGGCCTTACATCACCGCCTCGCGCGGCTTGGAATGGCCGCGGGACTTTGTGAGCGCCCGCCGGGGCTCCAACACCAAGAGCCCGCCGGGGCTCCAACACCAAGACCCGGTGCGTGGCCTTGCATCACCCGGCGTGGCTTTAATGGCCGCGGGACATTTAACATCGCCCGCCGGGGGCTTTGACTGTCTTTGACTCTGACATGGGGGGGAGAGGGGAGTGCAGGGGAGAGATATGTTTTTTTTGCCTTCCTTCACAGCGAGGAGAAGATGCGCTGTGAAGGATGTTTGTGTAAATTGTGTTGGGTCTTGGGTCTTTTTTGTTTTGTATGTATGGCTGCAGAAACGGCATTTCGTTTGGACCTCAACGGGGTCCAAATGACAAATAAATGTATTGTATTGTATTGTAATTTTCCAGGAACTGAATTAAGTCAAAAAAAAAAAATGTCTATTATAGTTTTGGCTGACTCTTACAAAATAAAGTGCACAGGCATCAATATTCTTGCATGAACTATTTCTCCACACATGGTTCAAGCACAATACAAATCTATTATACTTTGTACTCAAACCACAGTGCAGACTTTGCATCAAGCTCCAGCGGTGTTCATTGATTAGTCAAATCGCACAGAGCCAGATTTTTGTTGAACGTATTGCGCAGTTGGAATGGTGCATGGTGATTGTTAATGCACAAGTAGACAAGAATCTCGTGCTTCAGAAAAGCTACCCTGTGAATAGTGAATTGCCGTGAGATGGGAGGTTAGCTTTGCTCTGCTGTAGCTTTGTCAAAATGGTAACCACTCTGTGAATTTCACAAATTTGCTAGATTTGCATGTTAATTGCTCATTCCACTAATTTCCATTTAAATCTAGTAATTAGCAGCAAAGTATAACCAGAAATTTGAATTGTTGTCAGCATCTGTGCAGAGTGAATTAGAGTTAATGTTTTAGGTGGGGATTAAGTTTCAGTTTGGATGAATGCTAAATGATGTTACGTATTAACTGTAAATAAATATTTACAATACACTTTCATTTACGTTGCAACAATGAATCTGGATTTACAGAAGCTTCAGAAGTTCAAGCTCTCATCTCTTGTGCAGATATTAGTTTAGTTTGGAGATGGGTGTGGAAACAGGTCCTTTGGTCCACTGAGTCTGCAATAACCAGTGATAATCCACACACTAGTTCTATTCTACACACTGGGGACAATTTACAGAAGCCAATTAACCAACAAACCTGCACGTCTTTGGAGTGCAGGAGGAAACCAGAGTGGGGAAAAAAAACCTCACACAGTCACAGGGATGCATGTGAATGTACAAATTCTGTACAGACAGCATTTGTAGTCAAGATCGAACACCGGTCTCGCGCTGTAAGGCAGCAGCTCCCCTGGTGTACAACTGTGCCACTCTGCTGCCCCTTATGGTTAAGGGTGATTTTACTTCGGAGTCACGTGAGTGACTACGTGAAGAACCCCGCCACGACGCATGCGTGTTATATCGCTTTCACGCTTGCGAAACGACAGGCGGGGTGGAGCGTCCCCCGCAGCGGTAAGTTTGAAACCGCGACCTGCAGGTAAGTGATTTACTCTGCGGTAGTTTTTGTCCCCGCGCTGTTTTTACACAGGGGGGGAAGCTGGACAAAATAGTGTCCACAAGTGCTGCGAGTGAAGCTGGCTGGGGAGGACCGCGAAGTTGCGGGAGCCAGCAGCAGCTGAAGGCACAAGCCCCGTAAGGGATCAGCTGTGCCGACTTTTGGTCCCGCGCCGGCCAGAACATCACGGCCGGGCGGGAGACTATTCAAATGGGGCCGTCGACTTTTTGGACAAGTCGAAAACGGCAGGAGACGGGGTGGAACGACGTTCCCCCGTAGCGACAATTTTAACCAGGACCTGCAGGTAAGAGCTGCGGTCTTTTTGTGTTTTTACCATGCTGATTACAGGTGGAGAAACCAACGGGCTGCGACAAAGCTGGTGGGCTAGATGGGATCAGCTGTGCCTGATGTCGCCTCCGCACCGGCCAGATCCACTCCATGGCAGTAAGGACAAAGCTGGTGATGGAGGACCGCGGAGCAGGGGGCAGCCAGCAGCAGCCAGCGGCACTCGGATCACCGATAGTGGGATCAGGTGTGCCCGATGTCGCCTCCGCACCGGCCAGATCCATGCAGCCGGGCGGAAAGGCTAGACACAAAAACAAACAAGGTCGTGGACTCAGAGGAATCCGACTTTGAAGAACCGCGGGCGGCCAGCGACCGAGAGCGCTGGAGCCGGATGGAGCGGTGTGTGGAGCATTTGCTCCAATGTGACAGACTCCGGGAGATGGAGTCGGGTCACTGTGGGCCCTATGATAAACCCACAGCAGTACCTCTTGAAGGGCTGCACAGTGCTTCTACCTCATCAGAGGGGAGCACTGCGAGTCAGTTCTGGGCTGACCTGGAAGAGGGGTCCGCAGAAGGAAAGACAAGTGTGCAAGGGGTGCAGGGACAAGAGAACCTACTGGACTAATAAAATGGACTCCAACAAACACTACAGCCAAAAACAGCACCCCTACGCACCCACCAGCAGAACTGGTGAAAGCTCGAAGGCCCGGTATTCAAAACATGAGTCTTTTTAGGCCATGGCCCAGGCCGGCCTTCTTGGAAGATGCGGGGACCTCCAACGCCAACCAAACCGAAAATCCAGACACCAGCGCAACAACAGCAGCGAAGAACCTACAAAAAGAAGTAAACCTGCCACTGGTAACTATGGAGGTAGGTGGGTCTGGTTCCCTACAAAATACAGGGAGCATGGAGGTTGGTGGGAGACTACACTCTTTTCTGAATGCATGGAGCATGTTAACAACCGATACTTACATCTTAAGCAGTATCCAGGGATATACAATAGAGTTTATACACAAGTACAGCCCTCCAGTTCAACATATACCGAACCGAATGTTCGTGCCTTCTGATAAAGAAAAATCAAAAGCGCAAGCTGAACTGGAGCGGCTTTACATAAAAGGTGTAATTGAGAAAACTCAACACGAACCATTAGAATTCGTGTCCAATATATTTATCAAAAACAAAAAAGATGGTGGTTGTCGCATCATCTTAGATCTGACAAAATGGAGACCTTTGTTACTGCTAAACAATTAATTTCCAAAGGTTACTTCATGGCCAGCATCGATTTAAAAGATGCTTACTATTCAGTGCCTATACGAGGTGACCACAGATGTTACTTAAAATTCAACTGGATGGGCAACTCTGGCAGTATAAAGCACTGCCAAATGGGTCATCAGCCCCAGGCTGTTCACAAAAAATTTGAAACCAGCCCTAGCGTTTCTACGGAAACGTAAACACATGGTCATGGCATATTTAGATGACATACTCATTGTGGGCAAAACTTTGGAATTGGCCAAACAAACTGTAACAGCCACAAAACAGTTATTTGAAAAACTGGGATTTATTATCCATCCAGTTAAATCTAAACTAACGCCTTCCACTACTATGGACTATTTGGGGGTTTCACCATTGACTCAGTTCACATGTCGGTGACTCTGCCTAAGGGAAAGGCTAGAGATTTAATAGAGGCTTGCAATAACCTCATTGACATCAGCAAACCATCCATCAGATTGGTAGCAAAAGTAATTGGCAAATGGTGGCTGCCTTTCCAGCCACACAATTTAGACCTCTACATTACCAAAACTTACAGAGAGCAAAAATACAAGCACTCTAAATTAATGCAGGTCACTTTGACAGACCTATGAAACTACCAATCAAGCTAAAATTGAATAAAATGGTGGATAGATAACATCTGGCTTTGTTCCAATCCAATCATTGTCAGTAACCTTTCCATGGTACTACAAACTGATGCCAGTGCACTTGGGTGGGGAGCCACCAATACCATCACCAGCTGTAGAGGTAGATGGACTGCTCAGGAGGCATCATTATTACTCACACTGGGCATAAACTACCTGGAAATGTTGGGTGCATTCCATGGCCTAAAGTCATATTGTACTGGATCATATCACCAGCATGTTAGACTACAGATAGACAATACCACCGTGGTAGCATACATTAACCACATGGGTGGAAACAAATCGACATCATGTGACAATCTGGCTAATACAATTTGGCAATGGTGTATCCAGAGAGATATTTGGATATCAGCCACTTACCTACCAGGAAGACTAAATTTAGTGGCAGACACCAGGTCACGCAAATTTAATGAAAACACCGAATGGATGTTGAATAAAAAAGTATTTGCTGATATTACAGCAAAATATGGAACACCAGATATCAATCTATTCGCATCCAGACTTAACCACCAGTTATCAAATTATGTTTCATGGGAACCAGACCCTGGGGCAGCGGCGACAGATGCATTTTCGCTGCATTGGGGGGGAAATTGTTTATTTACGCATTCCCTCCTTCCTGCCTCATCAGTCGGGTATTAAGGAAAATACAACAAGACTCTGCGTCTGGTATTGGTAGTACCTGATTGGCCTACTCAACCATGGTTCCCAGTGGTATTAAACATGGTATTAGAACCATGTATCACCATCCCACATAGACCAGATTTATTGCTACATCCTGTAACAAGGGATAGCCACTTATGCCATAAACAATTGAACTTATTAATTTGTAGAGTTTTAAAAACACCTCTACTACAACTGGGACTGACGGACCGAACAGTGAACATGATCTCGGCGGCCCAAAGACAGTCAACCAAAAAACAGTATCTGGTCTATGTCAGGAAGTGGGCGATGCACTGCCATAAAAACAACATCACCTACAGAGACATGAACATCCCGTCTGTTCTGGAATATCTGGCAGGCCTCCATTATGATGAGGGGCTCAGTTACAGTGCCATCAACTGCGCCAGAAGTGCCCTATCGACTTACCTATGGCAAGGGACAGAGCGTTACTCTGTTGGGACTCACCCACTGGTAACAAAACTTATGAGGGGAATTTTTAATACTAATCCCCCAAGAACCAGGTACTCCCAAATAGGGATGTAAGTATTATCCTGAAGATGCTCAGGAATTGGTCTCCAGCAACAGCTTTGTCCCTACACAGACTGACATTAAAAACAGTCATGCTAATGGCATTGGTCACGGCACAGAGGGTACAGTCACTGCATAAACTAAGACTGGACAACATGACTTCCTCAACAGAAAATATTACGTTTCATATCTATGAGTTAGTAAGCAGAACAGACAGGGATCAGCAGGCCTCAATATACAATTTAGGTCATACCCAAACAGATGACCATCTGTGTATAATAAGACATCTGTCGTTATACATGGAGAAAACGAAAATCCTAAGAGGCAATGAGAAGGCACTTTTTGGTCAGCCACTAGCAACCACACAAAAGAATGACGGTCCAGACCATCTCAAGATGGCTGAAACAGGTGCTAACACAGGCTGGGGTGGATACTAATATTTTAAAATCTCATTCCACCAGGGCTGCAGCTACATCGGCAGCGATACAGTTGGATGTACCAATGGACCAAATCCTCAAGGCAGCAGGATGGTCTGGGGGAAAAAACATTCCAATTATTTTACAATAAACCAGTAATGAAACCTGGAACGTTTGCAGAAACAAATTTAAGTTCTGTAAATTAATTTAAACCCATAAAAAGGGGTTATAAATTTGTGTTAATAAATTTTATGATTTCAATGTCGAATTCATGTCCAAATTATGTTAACACAATTCCTCCTACAGTCATCAAGGCAGACGTGATGCATGGACTCGTTTCCACTGCATGAAATCACAGAGCTTTAAAATCTTCACGTAGTCACTCACGTGACTCCGAAGTAAAATAGTAAGATTAAACGAGAACTTACCAGTTTGAAGTTTGATCTGTATTTTATGAGGAGTTACGATGAGGGATTACGTGCCCTCCGCTCCCACCCTTGATCATATACTTAACTGGTATCTCTTCTCTAATCTTACTATGTTTAGTCATTACAGTTATCTGTGATTTCACACCGCTGCTTTGAAGAATGACACGCATGCGTCGTGGCGGGGTTCTTCACGTAATCCCTCATCGTAACTCCTCATAAAATACAGATCAAACTTCAAACTGGTAAGTTCTCGTTTAATCTTACTATTTGCTTTCAATCCACTTCCGAGGGTTCTAGGGTGGCTGAAATATTCATGATGGGGTCCACGGTCACACGTGGTGCAGACAATGTGGCTTCTTCTTCTTGCGTATGGCGTGCACAGCCTAAAGTTGTAAGACAACTTGCTCTGTTTGATCTTCTGTTTGTGCACGCCAGGTTGATTGCATTCGTTGAAACGGGGTGGACCACATGAAGGTTGCAATCTCCCACCCCACAACGTGGCTCATCCATTGGAGTTAATTGAGCAACATCAATAACAACCAGAGTATTAACGTACGAACTGCAAAGTTCTGGAGAATCTCAGCAGGTCCGACAGCGTCTGTGAAAGAAATGGGAGGATGATGTTTTGGGTCAGGCCCTTCTTCAGACCTGACCTGAAAGAAGGATCCCGACTAGGAACATCACCTGCCGAGTTCCTCCAGCACTTTATGTTTTACTTAAGATTCTGGCATCTGCAGTTTCTTTTGTGTCCATATTAACATGCAAATTGTTGCTGCCACAGAAACTTTGATAACGAGTCCAGGGCTGTAGCAAATTCAGCCGGAAACCATCGAAAGGAAGCACAGATGAACTGAAAACCTTCCCTGGTGATGTTTTTCAAGAATGAGGGGAAAAGGAGTGGACTACGCAATGCAAGGGGGGGGGGGGGGGGGCCACAATGAGGCCTGATATCTAGGACAGGGTTCGGCAATCTATGGCCCACGATTTTTTTTTCCACTTCGTTTTTGCGACCTGGGCAAGCGAGCTGACCTCCCTCCCCTCCCCCCAGGATTTCCGCCCATGGGTCTGAAAGAGAGTACAACTGCCTATTAAGTTGCCAGACATTGGAAACAGACCCGCAAAAATAGGGAGGCACTTTCTAACACAGCTCAAACTGGATTGGAAAAGTACCTGCAGCTATGCAGCTGCAAAGTTGTACCTTGACACATTGCTGGAAAGCAATAATTGCAAGTTTGAAACCAACCACAGTGGCATAACAGTACAGATCGCACAAATACATCAGATCGATCATTAACTTAGACTGATGCAAATCCAGAGTGATCGTGTCTGCTTTGAAGCACCAAGTTACGAAGAAAGGGAAGAGGCTGGAATAAAAGAATGCACTTGCACAATCGTTCCTTCGGCAAACAAACAAGGGCAACTCTTTGGGGACTAAACTCGCATTGAACAATATCTAGTGTCCATTTTGTGAGATTTATCTGCAGAGCTACCGGGACTTTCCCTTGTCTACACACAGTGTTATAAAAGACGGTACAATAGAGCAGCTGGTAAAGCTGCTGCCTCAGCGCCAGGGACCTGGGTTTGATTCTGACCTCGGCTGCCATTTGTGTGGAGTTTGCACGTTCTCCCTATATCCATGGGGGTTTCCTCTGGCTGCTCAGTTTTAAGACGTGCATCTTTGTAGGTTAATTGGACTAGTGTGTAAGGAGTGGATAAGAAAGTGGGATAACATAGAACTGACATGAATACTTGATCGATGCTCATGAAGGAACTGCAGATGCTGGAAAATAGAAGGTAGACAAAATTGCTGGAGAAACTCAGCGGGTGCAGCAGCATCTATGGAGCGAAGGAAATAGGCAACGTTTCGGGCCGAAACCCTTCTTCAGACTGATCCTGACTTGAATACTTGATCGATGGTCAGTGTGGATTCAGTGTGCAGAAGGGCCTGTTTCAATGCTGTATCTTTCAATCAATTCAATCAATAATTCTTTTTCCTTAATCTTTCTTTCTGGTGCTCGATCTCTTTTTATCTTTTCTCTGTCGTTTATCTATAATCCTCTTCGCGCCTCTCTCTCCAATCAGGAGATAAAGAAGTAGTTATTGCTGGACAAGTGGGCGGCACAGTGGCGCAGCGGTAGAGTTGCTGCCTTACAGCACCAGAGACAGCGCTGTAGACCCAGGTTCGATCCTGATTACGGGTGCTTGGAGTTTGTTCTTTCTCCCTATGACCTGCATGGGTTTTCTCCTGGAAGCTCCGGTTTCTTACCACACTCCAAAGACGTACAGGTTTGTGGGTTAATTGGCTTGGTATAAATGTAAATTGTCCCTAGTGTGTGTAGGATAGTGTTTGGGAGTGGGGGATTGTTGGTCGGTGCGGACTCGGTGGGCCGAATGGCCTGTCTCCGCGCTGTATCTCCAAACTAAAGTAAAAGCCAAATGGATGTTATAGGCCTGCGATCATCCCGACGAGAGGGCTTGTACATTGGGCCGTCCGTAGCATGTGAATGTGACAATAAATGTGAATGTGAATCTAATCTGAATTTAAAATTGGTTAATTAAATACATTTAATATTGGTGTGACGATAAGGAAACTTCAAAATCATTTCAAAGAAATCCCATCTTGGTCATGAATCCACTTCAGGGAAGGAAGTTTGTGTTTGTTCCCTTAACATAATATGACTTGAAGATAGATGCAAAAAGCTGGAGTAACTCAGCAGGACAGGCAGCATCTCTGGAGAGAAGGGATGGGTGACGTTTGGGTCTAGACCTTTCTTCAGACTAGTCTATCTTTGGTTTAAACCAGCATCTGCGGTTCCTTCTTTCACATACATATGATTTTGAGATGCACAGCAAATGTGGTTGATTCATACTGTCTGAAAAAAAGCATTCAAGCTCCTCAGTTCAAGGGCAATTAGGAATAGGCAAAAAAATCTGCTCCTGGCCTCTGTGATTGAATAATTGATAAAAATAATCGTTGAGCAGATGTCAGTCTTGCAGCTGCGCTGGAAGAGCTTGGCTGGAGCTGCAACCG
The DNA here is from genome assembly GCF_010909765.2 of Amblyraja radiata. Taxonomy (NCBI): domain Eukaryota; kingdom Metazoa; phylum Chordata; class Chondrichthyes; order Rajiformes; family Rajidae; genus Amblyraja; species Amblyraja radiata. The sequence continues at coordinate 29,835,963 of NC_045983.1, read as the reverse complement.
ATTCTGGAACACAATTCTTCAACATTACAACGAGAATGTTTTTGGAGCCAAAAGACTTTTCCGTATCAGCTTCAATATCCAGAGTTGCTTTATTATTCTTTTTTTCCCCTTAAATGTCAATTTTTATGAAGATAGACACGTAGAGCTGGAGTAACTCAGTGGTTCCGACCGACAGCATCTCTGGAGAAAAGGAATAGGTGACGTTTCGGGTCAATACTGCTCTTCGGGTCTGACCCGCTGTGTTACTCCAGCTTTTTGTGTCTATCTTCGGTTTTAACCAGGATCTGCAGTTCCTTCCGACACATTCTGTCTGTTAATGTTGGTGATCTATGTGTTGCTACAATATTTATTGCCTGTCACTAATTGTGAAGGCGCTGGTGAGATGTCACCTTAAGCCAATTTAATCCTCATGAAATTTCTTTCCCCCAGTGCTGTTGTTCAGGGCGTCTCTGAGTGAGACTCAGCAATGTTGAAGGACCTGTGATAGTTGGGGCTTCATACGGTCATAAGTGAAAGGAGCAGAATTAGGCCATTCAGCCCATCAAGTCTACTGCGCCATTCAATCATGGCTGATCTATCTCTCCCCCTAACCCCGTTCTCCTGCCTTCTCCATAACTCCTTGACATCCATACTAATCAAGAATCTATTTATCTCTGCCTTGAAAATACCCATTGATTTGGCCTCCACAGCCTTCTGTGGCAATGAATTCCACAGATTCGCCACCATCAGGAGGTAGCTGAGATGTTATTGCTTCAGTCTTGTTTTCCTCAGCTGATGATTTGAACTTTGAATTCCTTATCTTTATACTCGTTGGGCATGTTTGTGTGGCAAAGATAGACACAAAGCGCTGGAGTAACTCATCGGATCAGGCAGAGTCTCTGGAGATAAAGGACAGTCGACATTTCGGGTCGGGTCACCCTCTTCAGACCTCCCATACAAAGGGTCCCGACCCAATATGTAATCTATCCTTTATCTCCAGCGATGCTGCCTGACTCGCTGAGTTACTCCAGCAATTTGTGTCTATCTTTGGTATAAACCAGCATCTGCAGTTCTTTGTTTCTACACATGGTGTGTAGCAGTGCTGTAGTAGGTTACTTTGTAAATACTTTTCCTTCTCAGTATCTGTGCTGTCTGAAGAAGGGTTTCGGCCCGAAACATTGCCTATTTCCTTCGCTCCATAGATGCTGCTGCACCCGCTGAGTTTCTGCAGCATTTTTGTCTACCTTCTGTGCTTCAATGGATCTTATAGGTTAGATTTCTGAGGCTCAAGTTAAATCCATAATTGATAATCAGATCCCAATCCCAAATTCACTGATATTTTGCATACAGGCACAAACACATTTCTGGTTGTTTGTAAATCGGATTGTACGCAATTTGCTTTAGGTTTTTTTTTGTCGGTTATTGTTCAGGATTTTATAAAAAAGAATCAATTTTTATAATGTATCTAATTTCATTAAAGCTGAAAGAGTTGGGAAACAACTTTAGCGAATTGCTGTACTTCACATATATTTAGTGATGGTATCATTGTAATTAAAATTCTCTTTGAGTTTCTCAGCAAATTTGCATTTGAATCAACGTGCCTAAATTTGTCACAAAGTAAAGTGATAATGAAATAGCAGCGTGGAGCAGAATTAATGCTTCCGAGAACAGAGCTGCACCGTACTCTATCAGTTTTACTTATTGGAATGGAAACCTTGTCTTTGGCTACATTTCAAGTTTCTTCATAAAAAGGCACACTTGGGAGGGAGATCATGGAGGGTGGAAGAGTTTTATTCTGTTAAATGATAATTTGAAATGCATCAAATGTCATCACCCAGTGTGTGGGAAGGAACTGCAGATGCTGGTTTAAATCGAAGATAGACGCAAAATGCTGGAGCAACTCAGCGGGACAGTTCAAGTTCAAGTTCAAGTGAGTTTATTGTCATGTGTCCCTGATAGGACAATGAAATTCTTGCTTTGCTTCAGCACACAGAACATAGTAGGCATTTACTACAAAACTGTTCAATGTGTCCATATACCATTATATAAATATATGCACACATGAATAAATAAACTGATAAAGTGCAAATAACAGATAATGGGTTATTAATGTTCAGAGTTTTGTCCGAGCCAGGTTTAATAGCCTGATGGCTGTGGGGAAGTAGCTATTCCTGAACCTAGTTGTTGCAGTCTTCAGGCTCCTGTACCTTCTACCTGAAGGTAGCAGGGAGATGAGTGTGTGTCCAGGATGGTGTAGGTCTTTGATGATGCTGCCAGCCTTTTTGAGGCAGCAACTTCGATAAATCCCCCCTTTGGGTCTCGACCCCAGCATTCTCGGTGTCGTCTGCAAACTTACTAACCAACCCGTCTACATTTATGTCCAAGTTACTTAGTAGCACCTTGGGAAAAGCTCAATCAAATTAAAGTCCCACCCACAAGCCATGCTGACTTTTACTAATCAACTCCTTCCTTTCCAAGTATAGATTGATTCTGCCTCTCAGACATTTTTCCAGTAGCTTCCATACTACTGACATAAGACGCACTGGCGTATAATTGCCTGGTTTATCTCCGTGTCCTACTTGAATAAAGGAACTACATTTGGTGTCCTCCAGTCTTTTTGTACCTTACCAGTGTCCAGTGCCGATTTAACAATATCCATCAGTGCTCCAGGTATCTCAACCTCTGCTTCCCGTGGCAGCCTGGAATATATATCATAGGCCTTGGGGACTTATTCACCTTTTTTCTGTGAAGACATCTGATACTGTCTCATTTTTAATGACAACATGCTCTGAAATGTCACAAGTTCACGTTATGGGTGTACAAGTAGGCCATTCGGCCCATCGAGTCTACTACACCATTCAATCATGGCTGATCTCTGCCTCCTAATCCCATTTTCCTACCTTCTCCCCCTAACCCTTGACACCCGTTCGAATCAAGAATTTATCTTTCTCTGCCTGAAAAATATCCGCTGACTTGGCCTCCACAGCCCTCTGTGGCAACGAGTTCCACAGATTAACTACTCTCTGACTAAAGAAGTTCCTCCTCACCTCCTTTCAACGTGTCAACATCTCTCTTGCTGAAATCTCCAACTACGAAGCCATTCTTGGTGAAGATGGAAATTAATTATTCATCGCAGACCTCCCCCACTTCCTGTGGTTCTATGTGCATTTACCTTTTACTTTCCTTCCTCTTTCCTTGCTCTAAATGTACTTCCATCACGCCTTGGGATTTTCCTTAATCTTAAATACTTGTTATATTTCATGGCCGATCTTTGCTCTTCTAGTTTATTTCTTAAGCACCACCGATACATCCTCCATAGTTCTGAAAGACATCTTCAGTTTTCAATACTCCATACCTTCCATCCGCTACCTTTCTCTTCATCAGACTCTCAATATTTGTTGACATCCAGAGTCCCTGGACATGCTGTCCTTGCCTTTCACCCTTTGAGGAGCATGCTGTCCCTGAACTTGCAGGGTATCACAAGGGCGGCACGGTGGCACAGCGGTAGAGTTGTTGCCTTACAGCACCAGAGATCAGGGTTCGATCCTGATTACGGGTGCCATCTGCATGGAGTTTGTATGTTCTCTCATGTGCTTTGTCTAGCTTAGTGATAAAGCGTGGAAACAGGCCCTTCGGCCCACCGAGTCCGCACCGACCAGCAAACCCCGCACATTAACATTACCCTACATACACTAGGGACAATTTTACATTTATACCAAGCCAATTAACCTACATACCTGTAACATAGAAACATAGAAAATAGGTGCAGGAGTAGGCCATTCGGCCCTTCGAGCCTGCACCATTCGCCATTCAATATGATCATGGCTGATCATCCAACTCAGTATCCTGTACCTGCCTTCTCTCCATACCCCCTGATCCCTTTAGCCACAAGGGCCACATCTAACTCCCTCTTAAATATAGCCAATGAACTGTGGCCTCAACTACCTTCTGTGGCAGAGAATTCCACAGATTCACCACTCTCTGTCTTTGGAGTGTGGGAGGAAACTGAAGATCTCTGAGAAAACCCACGCAGGTGACAGGGAGAACGTACAAACTCTGCACAGACAAGCACCCGTAGTCAGGATCATACCCGGGTCTCTGGCGCTGGAAGGCGGTAAATCTATCGCTGCGCCACCGTGCCGCCCCGGTGCTGTTCAACATATTCTCTATTTTTAGAGCTGAATGTAGAATAATGTGATTTTCTGATTTAAACATATTAGTTTGCACTGCATCCCCAGTACATTGTACCCCAATGTGTAATTTAGCTAATTCAAAGTACACCCAGGAAATTGAAACAAGTAATTAACTGCTGTTTTAAATTGGTGTAAGCATTTATGTTATTGAGATCTGTTGAAACAGGAAGGGGATTTTCTGACTTCAGAAATTTAAACCTGAATGATTTTCAACAGCAGATTCCAACAGAAAGGGTCTTTGCTGAGTTGGAAAATTGCCTGCTCAATTTAGCTCAGTGGGCATCAATGGCACCTGTGAATTAGTGAATTGTGACTTCCACCCCAGTACCAGGGTTTGAGCGTATAATTTAAGCTGACATTTCACTGCATTATTGAAGGAGTGTTACATTACCAGTGCTGAAGTCTTTCAGATGAGACATTGCATTCTTGTCCCGTCTGTTTGATCTGATTTGTTGTAAAAGGATCTTTGCTATTAACCTGAGAAGAATTTACTAAATAATCTCGTTTGTACACAAATTCTTGATTTTCATGCCCCCTCTGTGAGCAACTGCTGAATGCTTGCCAACAGCAACGAATCCTTTCGATAAGAAAAAGTGTTGGTTGTCAAGTTCTCTGAGATACGTAGGAGTGACGAGGTGTAAATTAACAACGGTTCATTTGTTTACGTTGGTGAGTTCACTAATGTATTCAGTCAACAGAATTATTATTATTTTTTAAGATGAGGCATTATTATCAGATATTTTTGTCTGTTGACTTACATTATGAAGACAGTATAGCCACATGCAACAAGGCCAAATGGGTGCTTTGGGCCCACCGAGTCCGCGCCGACCAGCGATCACCCCGTACACTAGCATTATCCTACACACTGGGAACAATGTACGTCTTTGGAGTGTGGGAGGAAACCAGAGCACTCGGGGAAAACCCACATGGTCACAGAGAGAACGTACAAACTCCATACAGACAGCATCCGTAGTCAGGATCGAACCCGGGTCTCTTGCCGCCAAAAGGTAGCAACTCTACCGCTGCGCCACCGTGCAACTCCACCAGGGTTTAATTATTTGAATGTTTTGGTCATACTTAAGCCATTTTCAAGGAAAAGAGAATTTACTTTAACAAGTAGACGCATTTTCTTTTCTAGTAGTTTAGCTTGTTGTGGGAAGTGTAGAAGCCGGGCGGAGCAGTGGTGCAGCAGGTGGAGCTGCTGCCTCATAGCGCCAGAGACCCGGGTTTAATCCTGACATTTGGTGCTGTCTGTGTGGAGTATGCACATTCTTACAGTGACCATGTGGGTTTCCTCCCAGTGCTCTGTTTTCCTTCCACATCCCAAAAGTCCTGCAGGTTTGTAGGTTAATTAGCCTCTGCTAAAATGCTCCTAATGTGTTGGGATTGGATAGAAGAGTGGAATAACCTAGAGCTAGCGTGAATGGTTGATCGATGGTTTGCGTGGACCCGATGGGCCAAAGGTCTTGTTTCTGGGCCGAGTCCATATGCTGAATTAAACAAAACATATTGTGATCTTGAACTTGGAGCCTGAAGCCAAATTGTTTTCATTGAAATGTGCGGATCAGCACTATTCAGGATCCCAATATTTTAGAATCCAATTTTAACAGCAAATGTGTCTTCAGTTTATTGCATATTGTACAGGGGTCTTTTTCCTGACATTTTCTGAAAGGATCAGCACTCTGAAAGGCATATAATCAGCACTCTGGGATGAAATTCTGCTTGGCTGAAAATTAAGCCCATGTAATTTATTTTTCACAAGTTAAAGTATTAAAGGCGTTCCAATAAATATTGAAACATCCCAAATATTCTGCTACACATGCAATTGTATCCAGATGTTGTTGATCTCAACATGGATCCACTTGGTGGCAGTAGTGGTATTATGTTTCCTGGTTTAAAAATATGGTTGAGTTGTTTTATTGAAATCAGATTGGCTATCTTGTGTAATATTTTGGGGGGTTTTATCTTCATGTTTTATGATGTACAGTTTATAAAGCAAAATAGCCATGTAGCCATGTGCAGAGCATCAAGGTGAATCTTGGATTAGCTGATAAGAAACATTCTTCGTCCATAATTAGGCATGAAGTGTGAAGGATAATATGATCACGGTGTTGTTAATTTGTTAACGACAATTGCTTTCTCCCCATATGGTGAGGAACCAAGATTTTTTTTGTACAGAAATAAAGTAAGTAGAGCTCTACTGTTTGAATGTGTGAAAGATAGATGAATTCCTATTTAATGCCATCAGAGTTGCTGACCTTATGAATTAATTGAGATCTTTCTGCACTGGAGTACAATTTTGGGGAATTAAACGTTTGCCACTCAATCCTTGAACCAATTCCTTTCACATCTTTCTGCTTTTTTAGTTATCACCCGACGTACATCAATATCACAGTTTTGTCCTTTTCTTGTTTCCCCGTGAAGTCACGTCTTCATCTTGACGTTTCTGCTCTGCGATTCTGGCTTTAAAGACGAATGCTGCACTGGCGGACAAACTCCGTGGAGACAGCACCCAGAGTCAGGATCGAACCCGGGTCGCTAGTGCTGTAAGGCAGCAACTCTACCGCTGCGCCACCCAGCCGCTCTATTTGTAGGATGATGACAACAAGCTATGATTGCACTGCCACATCCCAAACCCCAATTCTGAGTCATTGACTTGGAAGTGATTGTTTGAATGTTTGATATAAAATGTGCAATGACATATGGTAAAATCACTTTCAGGCATAGTTTGATTCTGATAAATGCAGGAAAATGTGAACTCGCTTATATCAACGCACTCATCAATAACTCCCTTTAGCTTTTATTGGATTTGCAAACAGGTTGTTGTTAGTTTGAAGTGTCATCACTGTTGTTATCAAGAGAAATATAGCAGCTAATTTATTCATTACAAGTTCCAATCACACTGTCTGGAGAATAGATATGAGTGACAGATTGGCTTTGCATCAGGTTGTCTTTTCCAAGGCAGTCATACTACTCACCACAAGGCAATAAGGGTTTAGCTATCATCTGCTGAGTGAAGATGTTCCACAAGAGTGTTTGGCCAGAATGTAAATGATTTTTGTAGAGCATAAGCCTCTGGGGTGTTTTTTTGTCAATCCAAGCGAATACATCTGCTGGCCTTGGCTATAATGCAGAAATGGGTGGTGACGTTGACTGCATTTGACTTTGTGATGTTTCACTAGAGAGAGTGTCATCTCAAGTCAATCGTGAGTTTATGCACTTGCATGTAATGACAACAATAACGTGTGCGCTGAATCACTGTGGGCTTGCATGGGCAGTAAGTACTGTAAACGCAACCGATTGGCTAACTATCGTGACCCCACCCTCGTGGATAGGTGGGAATGTTCAGTATGGATTGAGGGAAGAAGACTTCCTAATGCCCCTGTCCCACTTAGGAGACCTAAACAGCAACATCTGATGACCTTGCCCGCCACCCAAAAAAAAATCAAGGTCGAGGTGACCTGCAGCCTCCTACCACCTCCCACGCATATGTTGAAAACCTTCCTCAACTATGAAGAAAACCGGCTTTGACGACCTGTGACAAAAAAATAATCGATTTTTAAAACGGCAACCTATTTTTAGTCGAGCCCGGTTTTAAACATGATGAAAAAATAGCAGCAACCTAGATGAAGCCTCGACCACGCGGAAACCACTTTCGACCATTAGGTAGAGTGACCAAAACCTCCAGTGACCTCATGGAAACCTTGGGTGGTGGGCAAGGTCACCAGAGGTTGCTGTTTAGGTCTCCTAAAGCCCATGTCCCACTTAGACCTAAACAGCAAGCTCTGGTGACCTTGCCCGCCACCGGAGGTTTTGGTCACTCTCCCTAATGGTCGAAAGTGGTCTAAATCCTGATATTCACTACCTGCAATGCCATGGAAATATTTTCACCAGAAGGACAGCAGTGATTCAAGAAGGTGGCTCACCACCACCTTCCCCATGTAACCTTATGCCCTTATTAATCAAGAAGCAGACTCGATGGGCTGAATAGCCTAATTCTGCTCCTATGTCATATGGTCTTGTAGTGACCACCACCTTGTCAACGGCAATATATAATGGCCTTGACTTAATGGGATGGAATCAGCAATGACCTACACCTGGTAATATTTAATATAACTTGAATTTTTTACTTCAAAATAACGCTTACTCCTGAAAATATATACAGGGAACACAATACAATCAGTTCATTTCTTTCTTTGCATTCATAGTGTCATCAAAATCAATATATTCATCGTGTCGATCAAATCAGTGCATTCCACTTGCTGAGCACCCTTGCTATGTGTCCTTTTTGAACAATATACTCATCAAATGTTTCAGAGGTTGTTACAGGGGGGCCCAAATCCTTTGTGCTGGCTGCATCAAGCTTTAGTGCATCCTTTAGTACGAACTTGTGCAGCCTGGATTGTGCCAGTTGGCAGCGTTCACTCACAGACATTTTATTGCACTGGAGAACTAATACCCGTTGTGCAGAGAGGAGTTGAGTTATTCCCAACCAGTGAAAGAACCACAGGATGTGTGAACCTGTCCTGGAGTCCACGCTTTCATCGATCACCCGTTCAGACAAGTACCATGTTATCCCATTTTTGCATCCACTCCTTGCACACTAGGGGCAATTTTATAGTGGAAAACTAACCTACGAATCTGCACATCTTTGGAATGTGGGAGGAAACTGGAGCACTTGGAGGATACCCACGCGGTCACAGGGAGAACGTGCAAACTGCCCACAGACAGCACCCGAGGTCAGGATCGAACCTGGACCTCTGGCATTGTGAGGACTATTGACCATCACTGTATCCAATCTTGGACTGCAACACTGGCAAGCAAGGCTTGTTGAATTGTAAATTTCTTTGTGGGAATATGCATTAAAGGATATCCTCCAAAGAAATAACAGGAGCGTTATTTTCCAAACCTGAATTTTCATTTTAAATGCCTTTGTAAGTTTTATCACTTGCAAAATTTCAAGCAAGCAACTTGATCGGTCGTTTTTATTTACTTGGGGATCACAACCTTGAAATAAATAGTTTTCTCCACATTTGTGTATCACATGTATTTGTTATTATGATGAAATACTGTATTCTGCTTCTGTCTTCCCTCTAAGTAAATAGGAAGGTTTATAGGACTGTTTTTTAGAGAATTGCAATTTTTGAAAAAGATAATTGCTTTGGGAAAAGTACTTGACCCAGTTCCCTTTAGTTTAGTTTAGAGGTACGGTGCGGAAACAGGCCCTTCGGCCTATCGAGTCTGCACCAACCAGCAATCCCCACACGTTAACACTATCCTACACACACTAGGGACAATTTTACAATTAACCTACAAACATAGAAAATAGGTGCAGGAGGAGGCCATTCGACCCTTCGAGCCAGCACCGCCATTTATTGTGATCATGCTGATCGTCCCCCATCAATAACCTTGTACGTCTTTGGAGTGTGGGAGGAAACCGAAGATCTTGGAGAAAACCCACGTGGTCACGGGGAGAACGTACAAACTCCGTACAGACAGCACCCGTTGTTCGGGAACGAACCCGGGTGTCTGCCCTTGTCAACGCTGCAAGGCAGCAACTCCGCCTCTGCTCCGCCGTGCCGCCCCCTAATTGTACAGTCATAGAACCACCAGAAATCAGATGAATGATTCCATGGATTTACATTGTTCATCTGTTCACCTCCTATATTTAGTATGCTCTTTGTATACTCATGGTTATAATGGGACGTCCCCTTAGCCATCATCTATATAGACATCAGCTGGCGCTGTGGCTTAGTTGGTTAAAGCGCCTGTCTAGTAAACTGAGTTCGAATCTCAGCAGTGCCGATTTAAGAAAAACCTGAAAGGGCAACATTTTCACTCAAAGGGTGGGGAGTATATGGAACAAGCTGCCAGCGTAGGTAGTTGAGGCAGGTACTATCACAGCATAGACATTGAGATAGGTATATGGACAGGGAAGATTTAGAGGGATATGGGGCAAACGGGACTAGTTTAGATGGGGCATCATTGATGTGGACAAGTTGGGCTGAATGGCCTCTTTCTGTGCTGTATGACTATCTGGGAATGACAGACAGGGACAGATCTGCTTGCTCTATCAAGCCCTCTTAACCGTATCATTACATCAGAGGATTTTTTGGATGTAGTTCCAAAAGAAGATAGTCACATGTTTAAAAAAAACACGGTCAAAGAACAAACAGATTTCAGTCATCCCAGTAGTTAGCATCACTGCTGACAATTCTTTCTTTGTTTCTTCCAAAACTATTTCTAATGCATCAGCTTTTTTTCATCTTTTTTTCTATAATCCTACTGAGCTTCCAAATGTTATTTACTGAGTATTACAATCACGGAGCTATACAGACCTTGCTTGGCATGGAAACAGACCCTTTGGGCCTACATGTCCATGCCAACCAAGTTATCTGACTGTCGACAAAAATGCTGGAGAAACTCAGCGGGCGAGTCAGCATGTATGGAGCAAAGGAATAGATGACGTTTCGGGTCTCGACCTATTCCTTTGCTCCATAGATGCTGTTGCACCCGCTGAGTTTCTCCAGCATTTTTGTCTACCTTTGATTTTTCCAGCATCTGCAGTTCTTTCCTGAACAAGTTATCTGACTGAGTTCGTCCCACTTTCCTGTGCTTGGGCCATTTTCCTCCAAACCTCTCCTATTCATGTGCCTATCCAATTGTCTTTTAAATGTTGTAGTTATTACCTGTCTCTACCACTTCCGCTGACTACTTGTTCCCCATATGCACCATCTTCTGTGTAGAAAACGGTGTTCCACTGGTCCATTCTAAATCTTTCAAGTCTCACCTACTTTTAGACTTGTCCACCCTGGGAACAATTTCCACAATTAGTGGTGGATTTGCACATTTTACAGATTCATGGAAGTTTAATTAAAAATGTTTAATATAACCAATTTCATGGAAAATCCCTATACACGCTTCACAATTATTTGCAATTATATTATGTTTAACAATAGAACTTTGGCACAGAGCTAATTAAAAAAAAAAATTGTAATCATGTTTTGTAGATTTGGAAGAGATCTGGTGCTTGGTTTTACAATGGATTGCCGAAATACATCCTACCATCCAAAGGCTCTGCTGGAAACAGTGAGCTATATTTACGGCCCCTTCGATTGGAAACCTTGCAACATGGGAGAAATGTCATTGTCAACCGTTCGTACAGCTGGGCAAGAGGAAGAGGTTAGTTATTTTGATGTGCATAAGTTATGAGAGTAGAATTCGACCATTGGGCCCATCGAGTCCACGCCGCCTTTCAATCATGGCCGATCCCTGCCTCCTCATCCCATTTTCCTGCCCTCTCCCCATAACACCCGTTCTAATCAAGAATTTGTCTATCTCTGCCTTAAAACTATCCACTGACTTGGCCTCCACAGCCCTCTGTGGCAATGAGTTCCATAGATTAACTACCCTCTGCTAAAGAAGTTCCTCCTCACCTCCTTTCTAAAAGAGCGCCCTTTAATTCCGAGGCTATGACCTCTGGTCCTAGACTCTCCCACCAGTGGAAACATCCTTTCCACATCCACTCTATTTATGCCTTTCAATATTCTGTAAGTTTCAATGAGGTCCCCCCTCAACCTCCTCAACTCAAGCGAGTAGAGGCCTAGTGCTGTCAAATGCTCATCATATGCTAACCCACTCATTCCTGTGGAATTATTCCTGTATACCTCTTCTGGGGTTTTTTTCACTTTTCTGCAGGCAGGTTGGTGTCAATTGAAAAATATCCTACACCATCCTTTGTTTCAACCTGCTCCAGTGTCTGAGAACATTATTTATCACTTTAACATGCAAGCATCGATATTTCCTACCCTGTCATTCTTTAATATCCACCACCCAGAAACAAGTTATCTTTTTCAGCCTAGAATTAAGACCATAATTTATCTTCTAGTAAACCCGAAATGATCACTCTTCACGTACACTGGTTTAAATAATCTCCTATCACTTTTGATGTGTAGTTCCATCTTTTATGTGATATCCTTTATCTCATCAACTGGGCAACAGTGGACAAACTTCGAATCGTAATTACTTTTTTATAAAAATGGTTGGCTTTCTCCCCCGATGAAATCTGCAACTACCGTGATCTTATTATCCTCATGATTTATTTGTCTTTGATTCCTCTGTGTAACCCCTTGATGCAGATATCTTACTCATTCCAGCTCTTGTCAAAGCAACAAATAATTTTGTTCCCAAACAAGTTTTCGGCGGCACGGCAGTGGATTGCTGCTTTGCAGCGCCAGAGACCCGCGTTAATTGTCGATGAACATTACATTTTTCATGGGATCATCTTAATTTCAATCAGTGGCGAACTCCCAGATCACTGATTCCCCAGTAATAGTACGGGGAGAATGTAAAGAGTTGCTTACTCCTCCTTAGTTTTAGAGATACAGCGCGGAAACAGCCCACCGAGTCCACACCAACCAACGTTCACCCGTACACTAGTTCTATCCTACACTCTAGGTACAATTTACAGAAGCAAATTAACCTACAAACCCGCACGTCTTTGGAGTGTGGGATGAAACCGGAGCACCTGGAGGAAACCCACACGGTCGCAGGGAGAATGGACAACCTCTGTACAGACAGCATCTGTAGTCAGGATCGAACCCGTGTTTCTGGCACTGTAAGGCAGCAACTCTACTGCTGCGCCACCATGCCTATACTTAAAGACTCGTGGAGAACTAGGCAAAATGCATGCCTTTTCCCTCTCACCTGACTCTCTGTCTGAAGAAGAGTCTCGACCCGAAACATCACCTATTCCTTTTCTCCAGAGATGCTGCCTGACCCTTTGATTTACTATAGCATTTTGTGTCTATCTTTGGTGTAAAAAAGCATCTGCAGTTCCTTCCTACTCAAAATTATCGATGCTAGGTTAAGAAGGATTTGGGCTTTTTGAAACTGCGTGGGCACAGGGACACATGGAAAATAAGCAGTCAGGTGAGGGGTGAAACCATTAGTTTGAATGAACTATCTGAATAGGGAACTCGTGTGATTAGTTATTACGTTTGAGAGTATGCCTGTGACCCTCTTTGGCATCTAAATAAAGTGAAGTTGCGATAAATGTATGAAATGTATTTATCGGTGGAGAGAGATGCATACATTCTTGGTGCAATGAAACAGGTGATTTATGTTGTTGTACTGCCTCTGTGTATGTGTTGTCATGACTTAAAATAATAGTTTTCGTTTCATGCCAGTGACTATTCTCAGTTCAGTAGTAATGTGAAAAATTACTTCTGTGCCCACTAGATGGTCGAATTAAAGGCTGAGTTTCTATTTTATGGAGTACATCATGTGGCCCATGGGTAGAATTGCTGCTTTACAGTGGCAGAGAACCGGGTTTGAGCCTGACTGAGTGCTGTCTGTATGGAGTTTACACGCTCTCCCTATGACCACGTGGGTTTTCTACGGGTGCTCCGTTTTTCCCCACATTCCTAAGACGTGCAGATTTACAGGTTAATTGACTTCTGTAAATTGTCCCTTGTGTCTAAATAGAACTAGTGTACGAGTGATCACTGATCGGTGCGGGCTGTTGGGCTGTTGGGCCTGTTTTCACGCTGCATCACGACACTATGCTCTATACCGCACTCATCTGAACTAGTTCTAAATCTGCCAGGGTTGTTGTTTGTTTCGTGGGCCTTGGATTTCTTGGACCAGCTCTTCACCTTAAATACAACTTCACTTGTAAATTCAGGAACAGATGGGGGAGTTAAGTGTAAGGAACAAGTGGCAGGAGGTAAGAAGGAGGTGAGAGTGACATTTAACGAGAAGGCAAGTGTGCAATGAGCTGCATGTCTGACCCCCTGTTTTGCGACTGGTCCCAGCACCGGGTGCGAGGAAATCAGCGATTCATGCTTTAACTGAGGTGATGCGTTGGGCACACGACTTTTCAGGCAGCCCAGATTTACCACAGCCAAAGATGGTGCATTTGCGTAACTATCTACTATGATTACCCTTTAATTATTGATTGTCCCTCAAGTGGAAACACTGTTTCTTACATTTTGTCTCTCCTGCCTACTCATAGTTTGTAAAAGTTTATATTAAGTCATCTTTGCGTTTTTAATAGTTTAGTTTAGTTTAGAGATACAGTGTGGATACAGGCCCACCGAGTCGCACCGACCAGTGATCCCCGTACACTAACACTATCCTACTACACTAGGGACAATTTACATTATATACCAAACCAAATAACCTACAAACCTGTACGTCTGTGGAGTGTGGGAGGAAACTGAAGATCTCGGGGAAAACCCACGCAGGTCACGGTGGGAACGTATAAACTCTACAGGCAAGCACCCGTAGTCTGGATCGAGCCCGGGTCGCTGGAGCTGTGAGGCAGCAACTCTACCACTGCGACTGAATCAGTCACTGCCACTGAATCAGTTAGAGACTATTGGCTGAAGCTTGTGGAGGATAAATTATTGCAATGGTTTTTTAGATTATTTCCACTGTTGAGTGTGGGACTAAGTGAAGATATTAGGACCTCATACTTCAACATGCAAGGGTTTCGACCCGAAATGTTGCCTATTTCCTTCGCTCCATAGATGATGCCTCACCCGCTGAGTTTCTCCAGCATTTTTGTTTACCTTCGATTTTCCAGCATCTGCAGTTCCTTCTTAAACAAACTAGTCTGAAGAAGGGTTTCGGCCCGAAACGTCGCCTATTTCCTTCGCTCCATAGATGCTGCTGCACCCGCTGAGTTTCCCCAGCAATTTTGTGTACCTATGTTAATATTGAATGGTTTTTCAAAGAGATTTTAACTGATACATTGCAAATTAAGCACAACTTAAATGCTTTAAGTTTCTATAGTTTAATTACCTTGAAGGACAAACATATTGATCTATTTGTTGTAAAATATAACAGGATGAACACTTTAGGGTGGTAGAATAACTTGAGAAGCTGCAACATATTTGTATTTCTTCCAAGTGATGGAATATGATCATGTTATTTACTGTGCCAGTGAATTCATTTTTTTAAAACTATATTTCACAAAATCAAACATGATTTGCCAGTAATGCCAGTAATACATTTCTGAGGGATGTTAGAAAGATGTTTGTGTAACTTATTTAAATCATGATACAAACATACATTTAACTGTGAGTCCTTTCTCACTACTTTTGTAGGTTTCAACATACGATTTATGCTGTGGTAGATTATTCCGTTCTAATGCGGTAACATTCTCTGCAAGAAAATTGATTTTATAGACAATAGACAATTTTAAATTTTACATTGGCAGTAAGCAAGCATTCTTGAGTAATTCACAAAATGGAGTAACTCACCGGGACAGGCAGTATCTCCGGAGAGAAGGAATAGGTAACGTTTCGGCTCGAGACCCTTCTTCAGACTAGTTAGGGGAAGAGGAAACGAGAGATATAGACAATGATGTAGAGAGATAAAGAACATTGAACGAAAGTGTTTCAAAAAGGTAATGATGATAAAGGAAACTGGCCATTGGTAGCTGTTTGTTGGGTGAAAACGAGAAGCAGGTGCGACTTGGGTGGGGGAGGGATAGAGAGAGAGAGAGAGAGAGAGGGAGAGAGAGGGAAAGCTGGAGTGACTCAGCAGGACAGGCAGCACCTCTGGAGAGAAGGAATGGGTGACGTTTCAGGTCGAGACCCTTCTTCAGACCCGATCGAGGATAGTCCATGGGTCACCAATGAGTAGATAGAAGTTCAGAGGATTGAATGAAATGCTTACTTTGAGCTTAGCCAATGTTACTCTCCACTGACTAACACTGTAATATGATTCAAATCCTTCCACCATAGATAGTTTACAAGGTATTATTTTATTTGGATGTGTCTTTTTTACCTCCACCTGATTGATAAAATATTGGAAATTACAATAGTTTCATAAACGTGCAAATTCAGGATTACGATTTGTTTACGACTTTTTTAAGGTTTCTTTCCATCTATTGAAAAGATAAAGCAGAATGCTTTAGAGTTAGGCACAAAAAGCTGGAGTAACTCAGTGGGTCAGACAGCAGGTCTGGAGTTTTGGGTCGAGACCCTTCTTCAGTCTTGACCCCAAATGTCACCCATTTCCTTTACCCAGAGCTACTGTCTGACCCACTGAGTTACTCCAGCTTTTTGTGTCTATCTTCTGTTTAAACCAGCACCTGCAGTTCCTTCCTGCACATTTCGTATATGTTTAGTTTAGTTTAGAGATACAGCATGGAAACAGGCCCTTCGGCCCACCGGGTCCGTGCTGACTAGCGATCCCCACACATTAACACTATTCTACACACACTAGGGACATTTTTTTCATTTACCAAGCCAATTAACCTACAATCTGTACGTCTTTGGATTGTGAGAGGAAACCGAAGATCTCGGAGAAAACCCACGCAGGTCACGGAGAAAGGTGTAAACTCTGTACAGACAGCACCCGTAGTCAGGAGGTTTTTGTCAGTCTCCCTACCTGCTTCCACTACCTGCAACCACCTGCAACCTCCGGGAACCGCACGGAAACCTTGGGTGGGGCGCAAAGTCTCCAGAGGTTCCCGTTCAGGTTTCCTAAGTGGGACAGGGGCATAAGGCAGCAACTCTACTACTGTGCCACAGTTTGATTTGTTATGGTACAGTTTCGCTGACAATGTGGTTTAGTTGTTTGCTGAGATGGCAGGGTGCGTAGCTTCACGCATCTTGATGTTCCATAAATCAGTGGCTTGGCAGTTTTGAGATAAGGGACAGTGGAAGAGCAGGATGAAAGCAATTTCATCTGCTGTTTTGAAGGAAACATTTTCCTTCCGAGGCTGTTGTTCACATTGACACTTCTCTCGCCATAATTAATCATCAATGACAAGAGTTCATGACACACTATAAAAATCAAAAGCTCCTCTAAAATGTCAGGGAGAGCTGACGGTAAAATTGCTCAGAGTCGAATGATAAAGAGAAATTGAGAGGTAACGCTTTTTTTCAGTAATGCCTCCTGTTTAAAGAGGTATTTTCTGGACTTGGTCACATTGCAAACTCTGTTAGGTGGGAGGATTTGAACTGTATTAGTGTTGATGTCAGTGGTGAGTAACATTAGCTAGGGCTCCAAGTTGGCATTTTATTCAATCCTCGGAGTTTTCTGCAGGGCATTTTAGGTCAACATTGCGATCAGTTCTTAACATTTTTTTTAAGTACTTTGAAAATACTTTGCTGCACTTCCCAGGTTTCAGTGAAGAAAAGCCATTTTTTCCCCCCTGGCAGTATTCACAGCCATGCATTTCCAAATGTCATATTGTTGAACAAGGATCCAGGATCTACACGTATACTTTAAACGTAAGGCTCAAATTTAGCTTTACTTTTATACTCACTATCTTCAACATATAAAGCTCAGAATCCTTGATATATTTTTCTGACCTTCTCCCACGCTTTGAAGTAACAGGCATAAGATCCATCCACCTGCACATCTTCTTTCACAGCTTCAGTAATATTACGATTTACGATAGTTTCTTTCACTGCCTTGTTTGCAAAAATATTTTTTTAACATTACATTTCTCTGCACAGTTGCATCTGCTGACTTTCCCAAGCTGCCTTTTTATCTTGCATCCCTTCCACTGTGTGCTCCAATTTGCTATTATCAGCACACTTGGATCATTTCTGTTGTGTTTGTGATCAAATTATCACCATAGAAGGAAATCGAAGACCGTGGAGAAAACCCACGCAGGTCACGGGGAGAACATACAAACTCCGTACAGACGCGCACCCGTGGTCAGGATCGAACCCGGGTCTCTGGCGCTCTTCGGCAGTAACTCTACCACTGCGCCCCCATACCACCCTAAAGAGCTTATTGAACAGTTCCCTTGTCGTCTTGTCGGGGTGCAGCCAGGAAAGCAGAAAAGTACAAAGAATGACGTGGCAGAATGGAATGCATTGGAAAACCAGCAGTAAATGAACCGCAAGCCACGTATTTGGGTAGAGGAACAGGGAACGCACAGCGCTGTGGATGTGCGGTGGCCGTGCGTGGGAGAGAACACTCAGCAGAAGCTGAGAGTACGAGTTCTTGTTGGATTCATGTACTGGTTCTGGTTGAAAGTTGATGTTGCAATGTTTAAGCTGAAAAAGAACCTGTTATCGTTTGAGGCACATTGACATTTTGCTGTGCATGAAAGGTTTTGAAATTCTCTCACAGGAGTTGCGCTTTGTAACTGGCTATAACAGGAATGGGAAGATGATGGGATGAAGTGCGTTTGATGGCACTGGGCCTGCACTCGCTGGAGTTTAGAAGAACGAGGGAGGACCTCATTGAAACGTTCCGAATAGTGAAATGCTTCGATTGTGTGAATGAGGAGACGATGTTTCCACTAGTGGGAGAGTCTTGGACTAGAGATCATGGCCTCAGAATTAGAGGACATTCCTTTAGGAAATACAGTACATGAGAAAGAATGTCTTTATTCAGAGGGTGGTGAACCTGTGGAATTCTTTGCCAACGAAGGCTGTGAAGGCCAAGTCAATGGATATTTTTAACGCAGAGATGGATAGATTCTTGATTAGTACGGTGTCAGCGGTTATGGGGAAAAGGCAGGAGAATGGGGTTAGGAGGGAGAGATAGATCAGCCATGATTGAATGGCGGGTACACTTGATGGGCCGAATGGCCTAATTCTGCTCCTATCACTTGTGACCTTATGACCTTGTAATTTAAATTACAAATGCGTATTCTTTAGTTAGCCACATATTTTGTACTGACTTTTCTTTACTCGGGCATTAATAAGAATATTTTTGAATAAATTATGATTGTAATCATCAATCATCATTAATTGTAATTGTTTCAAAGTTATTTGAGTAAATGCTATTGATGGATGGTTATAGAGTCATACTACAGGGAAACAGACTCCCGTTGACCTATCTTGTCCATACCAACCACGATGCCTTTCTAAGCTAGGCCCATTTACCTGCATTTGACCCATGTCCTTCTAAACCTTTCCTAATCCACATACCTGTCAAACTGTCTGTTAAATATTGTTATTGCACCTGCCTGAATCACTTCCTCTAGTAGTTTGTTCCAACATTACATCGCTACTCCTACATTCAATGCCCGACTGACGAAGGAAGTTCTCTTCACCACCCTGTCCATCTGTGACACCATTCAAAGGGGGAACCAAATACAGTTTTCTTAAGTCTCTGTGTTCTCCAACACTCCCCAGGGCCCTATATTTCACTGTGAAAATCTTGCCCTGGTTTGGCTTTCCATAAAGTAACACCCTGCATTTATCTGAATTAAACTCCATTTACCATTCCCAGCACAGAGATGATATAAAGTTGGTTTTAAATTAGATGTTGGGTAGTCTCGGATAGAAACATAGAAAATAGAAGCAGGAGGAAGCCATTTGGGCGCCAAAATTGAATACTTTGTAACTTTGTAACTCTGGACGCCCGCAGCAACGACTGCGGAGGGTTTAGGTGCCAACCACGGGGGAAAATGGAGGAGGACTGGCCAATTTTTGTGCCTTCCACAACAGTGATGAATGCTGTGGTGGATGTTTGTGTTAAATTTGTATTGTATATTGTGTGTTTTTCTTTTATCGTACCACTGTTGGCAAGTTTATTTCACTGCACTTTATGTGCAAGTGACGAATAAAACTTGACTTGACTTGATTTTGTCGGTGCCCTTTATGTGACAACTCTATGCATACATTGGGTATCAAAGAATATCACTGTGACTTGTCACATGTGACAGAGTATCATTCATTATTTTGTTCATGTGTGTGGGCTTTATATAAGTTGTGCATTTGTAAACTGGGGGGGATTATTCACCATGCTGACTGCATGCAGAATATTCTAGCTGATGATATGATTAATATCACTGCACTCTACCTGCAGTGATATTACCTGCTGGATTATTAATCTAAGGACACAACCTCAGGGTCTGTGTGTACACAACTCTGTATTATCTACAAAATCAAAAGCCCTATTATGAATATATTAATACCAGTAAATTATACACATAATCTAGTGCTAAATTACTGTGCGTTGTTATAAATCAAGTGATGAATTTCAGTTAATTAATTTCTCATGCAAATGTTAAAGGTTTTCCTCTCGCTGTTATGAAGAACATCAAATATTTGGGGGATTTTACCTCACTAATCTTTACTTGTTCCATTGAATTAAAAAAAAAAAAATTTACCCAGCTGATCAATCAAGCCTGCAGCTATCATGAAAACCCAGTGGGGGATCCATATTTTAGTCAAGTATTTTGATTTGACATATTAATTTTTGTGTGAGATTATCTTGGTCAATATTTAAACCTTTTCTAGATTCATGTAAATTTCTAAACCCTAATAATAATAATCTTTATTGTCATTGTACAAGACAACGACATTTTGTTGGAGCAGTCCTCCAGCTGCACAGGAATATGAGTATAAAAATACGTTTAAAAAAGAACTATTAAAAAATTAGACTATAAACATATAGGAGTATGGGCGGGTGTGTGAGAGAGAGGGGGGGGGGGGGATCAGTGTGGGAGGGGGATAGAGTTCAGTAGTGTCACAGCTCTATGGTAGAAGAATAATCATGTAAAGCTCCCAAAAAATATTGTGTTTTTAATGAAGTAACCACATTCGATTATTGCAGCTGAGTTGTGTTTCAAATTCATGTTTTGAGGACATTATTTAACACTGTGACTGACTGTAACGATTTTCACCAGACTTTCACCAGACCACTCATGCCTTTAGAAAGTTATAGAGCCATATAGCGTGGAAACAGGCCCTTCAGCCCAACTTGTCCACGCTGACCAACATGCCCCATCCACATACCTGTGTTTGGCCCATATCCCTAAAAACCTATCTAATCTATGCACCTAAATGTTTCTTAAACATTGCTATAGTACCTGCCTCAACTACCTCCTCCAGCAGTTCGTTCCATACACCCAGCACTTTTTGTGTAAAAAAAAAGGTTACCCCACGGGCTTCTTGTAAATCTCTCCCCTCTCACCTTCAACCTGTGTCTTCTGGTTCTCTATTTCCCCAACTCTGAGCAAAAGACTCTGTGCGTTTACCCAATCTCTGCTGTAAAAAAAAAAATCAAAGTCAGATCAGTGGAGAAGCCAACATTATTGCAGATGTTTTTGTGTCGGCCAGTCGTTTTATCATCTGCAAGCAGTTAGAAAAATATAATAATTGAAAGCAAATGAAAGTACTTTGATGCTAAAAGATAACACTTTCAAACAGTGGTGCACTATTCACCTATACTGTAATAAAATGTACCGATTCCAGAATGCAATAGTATTCTTTTACTGGTTTGAAGTTTGTTTGAGCATAAAGTCATAAGGAATAGGAATAGAATTAGGGCCATTCGGCCCATCAAGTCTACTCCGCCATTCAACAATCATGGCTGATCTATGAGGTTTGAATGGAGATGAGAAGTAAGAAAGGCAAGAAGTCACTTGTGGGAGTGGTGGTGATGTGTAGGTTACGTACAGTAACCACACAGTATGACAAAGGCTGGAATAACTGGATGTTGTCAGAGAAATGCAGCATAAATAAATAATGGGGAATTTAAACAATGTATATACTGGTGAAATCTTTTGGAATACACAGAATAGATTCATTCCAATAAGAAAGAGAAACATCAAGGGAAGAGCCTAACATGTGGTTAATGATAATGGCATTCATTGACTAAAGGATTTATAAGTGAAGGAAAATTGGGTTAGAAATAAAGCTAGTCAGAAATGTGAAGACAGTGAGTTTCCAAAGGCACTTAAAAAAAGTTAACAGTTTGAGCATTGTTCCTCTAGAAAAGAAGTCTTAGTTTAGTTTGGTTTATTGTTGCATCTAGTGAGGTACAGTGAAAAGCTTTTGTTGCGTGCTAACCAATTTGTGGAAAGACAATACATGATTACAATCGAGCCGTCCACAGTGTACAGATGCATGATAAAGGGAATAACGTTTAGTGCAAGATAAAGTCCAGTAAAGTCTGATCAAAGATAGTCTGAGAGTCTCCACTGAGATGGACAGTAGCTCAGGACTGCTCTCTAGTTGTTGGTTGGATGGTTCAGTTGCTTGATAGACTTTCCCTCAATCTAGAGGTGTGGCTTCTCACACTTCTATACCATTTGCCCAATGGAAGAGGAGAGAAGAGGGAGTGGCCAGGGTGTGACTCTCCTGGATTGTGTTGGTGGCCTTGCTGAGGCAGCATGAAGTGTAGATGGAGTCAATGGAAGGGAGGATTGGTTTGTGTGATGGTCTGGGCTGCGTCCACAATTCTCTGCGATTTCTTGCAGTCTTGGATGGAGCTGTTCCCAAACCATGCTGTGATGCATCCCGACAAAATTACTTTCTACGGTGCATCTATAGAAGTCTGTGGAATTAATAATGGAAAACAAGATGAATTTAATCAGTCGCTTTGAATCAGTGGGAGAATCTGTAAATAGAAATGACTGTTTAAAGTAATCAATGATCCGTTTAAGACGTATATGAAGTGTCTTTCTCTTAACGCACAATGAGTCTTTTGGACTCTTGCTGAAAGGCTGGTGGAAGTTGAGCCTTTGACTATTTTTAAGTTGACGGTGGCGCTGGCTATATTTGCTGGCTTACAGCGGCAGAGACCCATGTTCAATCCTGACTATGGGTGTTGTCTGTACGGAGTTTGTAAGTTCTCCCCGTGGCCTGCATGGGTTTCCTCCAACACTCCAAAGAAATACAGGTTTGTAGGTTTACCGGCTTCTGTAAAGTGCAAATTGTCCTTAGTGTGTTGAATAGTGCTGGCGTCGGGTTGGTTGCCGGTCAGCGCGGACTTGGTGGGCCAAAGGGCCTGTTTTCCACGCGCAGTATCTCTAAAGTAAATTCAGAAATGGGGGGTGAAAGTCACCAAGGATGGACGAAAATGCAGAGTTGAGTTTGTAAACAAATCAGCCATGATGTTATTAAATATGGCAGCAGGTTTGAAGGATTGAGTGGCCTTAAATTTGTACGTTCATTTTCCTGCAGTATCTTTCATGATCCCAGGATCACCCGGCATTTGATAGCCAATAAAAATGTTTTTGAAATGTAGTTACTTTTAAGAAAATGTGGCGGCAAATAGTGAAGTAACAATTATCAATTAATCTTGATTTTTGCAAAAGAGTCATAAAGTGTGGAAACAGGCCCTCGGCTTAACTTGCCCACACCGACCAACAGGTCCCATCTACACTGGTCCTACCTGCCGCAATTTGGCCCTTATTCCTCTTACCTGTCCTATGCATGTATCTGGCCAATTGTTTCTTAAACGTTGCAATAGTCCTTGCCTCAACCACCTCCTCTGGCAGCTCGTTCCACACACCCACCATCCATTGTGTGAAAAAGCCACCCCTCAGATTCCTGTTAAATCTTTCCCCCTTCACCTTAAACCTGTGTTTTTTGATTCCCCCTACTCTGGGCAAGAGACTCTCTGCATCTGTCTCCCTGATCTATTCATTCCCCTCATGATGTTATACACTCCTATATAAGATCAATATTTAAATAAGTATTAGGCAAGACACTGGGAAAATTCTCAACTTCCCTTCAAAATTATGCATTTATGTTTAATTAGAAGAGCATCCCAGGGTTGGGCTAATCTCTCTCTTGTATGACTGCATCTCGAACAGTGTAGCACATTGACAGCATAGCACTGGCATGTCAGCCTCGATTTTTATGCTCAGTGATTTGGCACTTGAACCATAACTTGAAGTATTACCAGGTGAGCAAAGCTGAGCCACAACAGTGTCAGTAAAAGGTTTTGTTACCAACATTTAATTCACACAACTTCTTTAGTGTTTTGGTTTTGAATAAATCAGTCCTGTTAAATTTTATCCTTTGAATCATTCATTTTTTTGCAGCCAAATATCATCGAAATCTATCATTTCAGATTCAACGGTAACACCTTAAGTTCAATTCATACATTTTTTATGTTGGCAAAGATTGGAATTGATTCTGAGATTGTATTTCTGATGAAGTGTTTGTCAGGATCAATCTGTGATATTTGATTCCTGAATCTTTATAAGAGATTTTTTAGAAGCATTCTCACACTTTACCGCTCTGGATTCCGTCTAGAATGTTGCTTATAAAAGGAATGAATGTCGCATGCCTCTTGCATTTCCCATGGGTAGATAGAAGGCAGTTCTGTCAGCTGTACTGAGGTCCAGCAATTTACTGGGGCATTCATGATGGAAAGTCATCACATGAGGTGTTAGACACAAAGTGGTCATAGTCATCAGGTCAGGAGGAGTAGAATTAGGCCATTCGGCCCATCAGGTCTACTCCGCCATTCAATCATGGCTGATCTATCTCTCACTCCTAGCCCCATTCTACTGCCTTCTCCCCATAACCCCTGACACCTGTACTAATCAGGAATCTATCTTTATACTAATCAAGAATCTATAAACACAAGGCCTCCACAGCCTTCTATGGCAAAGAATTCCACCACCCTCTGACTAAAGACTTTTCTCCTCATCTCCTTCCTAAAAGAATGTGCTTTAATTCTGAGGCCATGACATCTAGTCTTACACTCTCCCACTAATGGAAGCATCCTCTCCACATCCACTCTATCCATGCCTTTCACTATTCTGTATGTTTCGAAGAGGTCCCCCCTCATTCTTCTAAACTCCAGCGAGTACAGGCCCAGTGCCGACAAACGCTCAGCATAGGTTAATCCACTCATTCCTGGGATCATTCTTGTAAACCTCCTCTGGACCCTCTCCAGAGCCAACACATCCTTCCTCAGATATGGTGCCCAAAATTGGTCACAGTATTCCTTACCAGTGCCTTATGGAGCCTCAACATTACATCGCTGTTTTTGTATACAAGCCCACTTGAAATAAATGTGAGCATTATGTTTGCTGGAGCATTATGTTTGCTGGAGTAGCTCAACAGGTCAGGCAGCATCTTTGGAGAAAACGAATGAGGTGATGTTTCGGGTCGGGACCCTTCCTCAAACTGCGAGTCAGGGTAGATGGAAACTAGAGATATGAAAAGGCACAAAGAACAAATGAATGAAAGGTGTGAAAAAGAGCCAATCAAAGCCAGCCAGATGATCATGGAGCGGTTCATTGTCGGCCGTAGAGAAGGTGATAACGAGAGGATACAAAGAGTGAACTGAGCAGGTCAACAGTGAAACTCGTTGGACGACTAGGGTGGGGGAAGGAACGAAAGAGGGAATGCAAGGGTTACGTGGTTAGATAATTCAATATTCATACCGCCGGGTTGTTAGCTGACCAAGCAAAATATAAGGTGCTGTTCCTCCAATTTACGTTTGGCCTCGGTCTGACAGTGGAGGAAGCCCAAGACTGAAATGTCGGAATGGGAATTGGAAGGGGAAGTAAAGTTTTTGGCAACTGGGAGATCACGTCGGCTAAGACAGACTGTGTGAAGGTGTTCATCTCTGGAGAACAAGGATAGGTGACGTTTTGGGTTGGGACCCTTTGTTCAGACTCTGAGAGCAGCAGGAATCACAGAGGGGGAACATTGAGAGAGGGTCTAGCAGATCTTCCGTCGGAGAGAGGAGGAGAAGGTCTTCAAAGTGGGCAGACATTGAGCAGATTTTGCAATGGAGCAGACAAAATGTAGAAACGAGGAACTATAGGGGCTGTATTACAGAAAAGGATACAAAGTGGTGGAAGAACCCAGCTGGTGAGGCCACATCTCTGGAGAACATGGATAGGTGACGTTTCAGGCCAGGACCCTTCTCCAGACTCACGTTTTTCAGACTGAAAAAGGGTCCCGAACCAAAACATCACCTATTCTTGTTGTCCAGAGATGCTGCCTGTCCTGCTGAGTTGCCTCGTACCTTGCACATTGTATCCTTTCTTTGTAATCAGCATTGCAGTTCCTTGATTCTACATGAAGTGTTGGAATTGGGGGGGGGGGGTCTAGAATTCAGAACCATTCAAAAGATGTTGAAAATTATTTAAACTTAAAATAGAAAAACATCGATGATTATTAAAAATTATGACACTTGACATTTACAAGTTCAAGTTCACATTTATTGCCACATGCACCAATTAAGGTACAGTGGAATTTGACTTCACAGCACACACAAATATACATTGGAATAAATGAAAATAAACCACCTTTGATCCTTGCAGCCATTTTTTAATCAATATGGTCTCCTTTATCAGAAACCAATATCAGAAAAATATTGCCAGCAGCTTACTTCAACTTCAGAACTTTGCAATTTTTTTGCTGCAAATTCTGGGCCATTAACCTTATGAATCACGAGTTTTTGAGCATCAGATCTGTTTATACCGAAGATAGAGATACAGTGCTGGGGTAATTCAGAGGGACGGGCAGCATCTCTTGACAAAAAAGGATCGATGATGTTTCGCGACAGAACCCTTCTTCAGACTGAAAGTGGAGGGAGGGAACTGGGGCTTGGAAGAACTTTTCCTACCTCCAGTCCCCCCCCCCCCGCTTTCAGTCTGAAGAAGGGTTCCGACCCAAAACATCACCCATCCTTTTTATCCCATTCCCATTCTTATTTCTCCAAAACCTCCTCTTCATAGTTTAATGTAGACACAAGGAACTGCAGATACTGGTGACAAAAGGGACTGTAGATGCTATTCTGAAGGAGTCTGACCCTATCCATGTTCTCCAGTGGTGCTGCCTGACCTGATGAGTCACACCAACGCTTTGTGTGTTTTTTACATCAAAGTTGAAGTTGGGATGGTTCTCCGTAACCTGGAAATGCTTTGGGACGATGTTTTATGTTTGTTGTTTGGTTGTGCTTGTTTGAGTAAATTTATTCTTACCCAGATAGAGCAGAGCTTCTCCAAACATAGCATTCATTGCAGGGTACTCTTGCCTATTTCTTTAAAGTATGCAGACCCTTTGTTATTTTATGACACAGCGTGACACTCAAAGTGGTCGCTCCCCTGAGGTGAAGGGGGTGATGGACCTTAACATTAAGGCATTAATGAGCAAATTCCTCCATGCTCAGTTTGCCCATTTGACTGACTCACTTGCACTAATTTCCCCTCCTAATGCAATGACCTTGACAGAAACTGAAGTGGAAGTACGTTTACCAGACATTACAACTCCAATTTGTCACTCACAAGATAATGCTTTTAGTAAATGCCTTTTACCAGCACTGACTGGTCCATTTAGGACCAGACACCTTGTAAATTTATACAATTTTGAAAGAGCTCTTATGATTGCTGAAGTATGCCGAAAAGAATATGAACTATCCCGGGGAGTCATGATGATTCTTCAGCTTGCAGGATTCCATAATAGCACAGACATTCCTACCATCCCCTCAGGCACCCCAGCATTGATGTCTTCATGATAGCCGAGTTCTGGTGTAAATTGTTTTTTTATGATAGTTGAATCAAACATTCAGAAAACTTTTTAGGTGCTGCTGGTGAGTAGTCTCAGAGGTCACGATCTCAAAGACACGAGGAGGAACATGATCCCCTGAAAATGATTTCCCCGTGGATCACGTGATGGTCTTGGCATCTTGTTCGGCACAGACATTATGGGTCTGTTCTTGTGTTGTACGGTTCTATGTCTTATGTTAAAAGCATCAAACCAAATTTCTGCATTTTGTGAAGGATTAAACAAGGCCTTCAAATGCAGGTTATTTTTCGCAACTGGTGACGATTAAAATGACACCATTAACGTTTACAAGTTAGAAATCGAATGTAGCATGAGGAATCCACTAGACATAGCAGAATTAGGCCATTTGGCCCATCAAGTCTGCTCCACCATTCAATCTTGGCTGATCTATCTTTCCCTCTCATTCTCCTGCTTTCTCCCCTTAACCTTCGACACCCTGACTAAACAAGGACCTATCAATATCCGCTTTAAAAATGCCCAATGACTTGGCCAACTCAACTGTTAGTGCAACGAATTCCACAGTTTCATGACCCTCTGGCTAAAAAAAAATCTTCCTCATCTCCATTCTAGAGGATACGACCTTTTATTCTGAGGCTGTGCCCTATGGACCTAGACTCTCCCAATAATGGAGTCATCCTCTCCACATCCACTCTATCTAGGCCTTTCATTCTTCTGTAGGTTTCAATGAATTCCTCCCTCATTCTTCTAAACTCCAGCGAGTACAGACCCACAACATTCAGACATACATTGTACGCTATCCAGCAGGAAGGTACAAGCCAGTTCTTTCTCTCAAAATCATGCCTAGTGAAGATTAACGGATTTGCGGATAATTTGTATATGTATTTATAGTGGTGCTCGTGATACCTGTGTAAAACTGGTTGTGAAAGCTGAAAGAAGACACTGTGTGAAATCTGGAGGTGTTCATTTTGGCCCATAGTTTAGTGTTAAAAACAGGTTGAATTATTTAAAGTATATTGTAAAATTTCGGTGCAATGAATAATATATAATCAATAGGTACACTGTGCCCACCAATAAACGCAATAATTAAAGTTATACATTCCATGTAACCTGTGCATTTTAATAACCCTAGTGATTCAGAACAATATACCCAGACTGTATCTGAAGAAGGGTCTCGACCCGAAACGTCACCCGTTCCTTCTCTCCAGAGATGCTGCCTGGCCCGCTGAGTTCCTCCAAACAATATTTCCACAAAGAATTAGAACTCTCTGCAGTTGACGGAGAGGCACTTGTTAGTTTAGTTTAGAGATACAGCGTGGAAACAGGCCCTTCGGCTCACCAAGTCCGCGCCGACCAGCGATCCTCGCACATTAAAGCTATACTACACACTCTTAAGGACAATTTTACGCTTATACCAAGCCAATTTACCCTACATGCTTGTACGCCTTTGGGGTGTGGGAGGAAACCGAAGATCTCGGAGAAAACCCACGGGGAGGACGTACAAACGCTGTGCAGACGGCACCCGTAGTCGGGATTGAACCTGGGTCTCCGGTGCTCCAAGTGCTGTAAGGCAGCAACTCTACCGCTGCACCACCGTGCTGCCCTGGTCTTCAAAAAATAATGAAAGTCTTCATTAGTATTGAGCAGATCGTTAATCGTTTCATGTGTGAAACCGCACACAATGCATCATACTGAGGGAGGAATTATTTATATCGTCCCAAGCAATATGCAGTGTCATTTAAATCATGAGCGCATAAACTATTTTTCGGATCCTGTTGGGTGAATTACCTGCTGCATTTGCTTTTTATTACATCCTTGTGCAAATGAATTAAATCAAGCGGATATAACAAGTCAATATATATGTCACAGAGCTACCTGTTATTCATTATCACCACGCCATTATGTCTTTAGCACATTATATGTCCACTATGGTTCTTTATCAAGTCTGACATGATTTGGCATGGAATCAGCTAGATTCTGACAGTCTCTGAGGATTTTATTAATCTCTCTACCACAGCTGTATAATGGCCTCTTTGGGCTTCTATCTTATGGTACAGCCCTTTCCTTTCAGGCTCTCCTTATTGATTGACCACAAATGCTCAGTCGGATTCGGGTCAGGACAGTTACCGGGTCAGTCCAAGACAGATCCCCTTCTGCTGGACAATTGGGTCACTATCTTTGATGTGAGGACGGTGTAAGGTCTTGCTGGAATAGCCCGAATCCATCTGGAAAAATCATCCCCATCTCCGACTCTGCTCTTCTCTGCAATGCATCGATATGTTGCACTGATCTCATCGTTCCGTCAACTCGGTGCAGCGGGCCAAAACCGTCATGGATGAAGCAATCTCAGAACATCTTCTTCTCAGGATGTTAGATGAAGGGGTCGATGTGACATTTTCACACCAGCCCTCCAACTGATCTCCGAGCATGTTGGCTATGTTGGCCCACAACCCGGAAATTCAGTGAAGAAAGCAAATGGTATGTTAGCTTTCATAGCAAAAGGATTTGAGTATAGGAGCAGGGAGGTTCTACTGCAGTTGTACAGGGTCTTGGTGAGACCACACCTGGAGTATTGCGTACAGTTTTGGTCTCCAAATCTGAGGAAGGATATTATTGCCATAGAGGGAGTGCAGAGAAGGTTCACCAGACTGATTCCTGGGATGTCAGGACTTTCATATGAAGAAAGACTGGATAGACTCGGCTCATACTCGCTAGAATATAGGAGATTGAGGGGGGATCTTATAGAAACTTACAAAACTCTTAAGGGGTTGGACAGGCTAGATGCAGGAAGATTGTTCCCGATGTTGGGGAAGTCCAGGACAAGGGGTCACAGCTTAAGGATAAGGGGGAAATCCTTTAAGACCGAGATGAGAAGAACATTTTTCACACAGAGAGCGGTGAATCTCTGGAACTCTCTGCCACAGAGGGTAGTTGAGGCCAGTTCATTGGCTATATTTAAGAGGGAGTTGGATGTGGCCCTTGTGGCTAGGGGGATCAGGGGGTACGGAGAGAAGGCAGGTACGGGATACTGAGTTGGATGATCAGCCATGATCATATTGAATGGCGGTGCAGGCTCGAAGGGCCAAATGGCCTATTCCTGCACCTATTTTCTATGTTTTTATGTTTCTAGATGGCTTTCATCACCTTACCCAGTGTTCACATGTCCCATCTTTATATTACAAGGCCCACTGGTATTGTTTCTTCTTCATTGCAGCAGTTAGGTGATTTTCCCCCCCCAGGTCTTCTGGCTATAAGACCAGCTTCAATAAAGGCATGGCGTACAGTGCTTGAACTTATTGAGACTTCAGGGCATTGCTCGTCTTTCTCAGATCCTCCTTACTTTCCCAAATCAGCAAGGCCTCATCTCTTGGAGTCGTCTTTATTTTGCGGCCACACGTATCCATCCTCTTGGGAGATAGCGATCCGGTTTTGGACCCTTGCTTGACAGTCCTTTTGCAGTTTAGTTTATTGTCACATGTACCGAGAAACAGTGAAAAGCATTTGTTGCGTGCTGTCCAGTCAGCGGAAAGACAATGCATGATTACAATCGAGCCATTTACAGTGTACAGATACATGATAAGGAAATAACGGTTAGTGTCAGGTAGAGCCAGCAAAGTCCGATTAAGGATAGTCCAAGGTCACCAATGAGGTAGATAATAGTTCAGCACTGCTCTCTGGTTGTGGTTGGATGGTTCAGTTGCCTGATAACAGCTGGGACGAAATTGTCTCTGAATCTGGTGGTGTGCGTTTTCACACTTCTATATCTTTTGCCTGATGGGAGGTGGGAAAAAAAAGGGAGTGGCCAGGGTGTAGCTCATCCTTGATTATGCTGCTGGCTTTGCCTGAGGCAGCATGAGGTATAGCTGGAGTCAATGGAAGGGAGGTTGGTTTGTGTGATGGTCTGGGCTGCGTGCACAATTCGCTGCAATTTAATGCGGTCTTGGTTGGAGCTGTTCCTAAACCAAGCTGTGAAGCATCTTGATAAAATGCTTTCTATGGTGTTTTCTATTTCTGTATCCTGGATGCAGAAGCTTGGCTCACCTCAACCAACTTTGCGATCTCTCGCTGTGACTTCGAGCAATGTTGATGCAAGTTTTTATGATCTTTGTTGCCTCCTTGGAGTGATATCCATTAGGTGAGTTACTTGACGAGTTCTTCTCAAATGATGATAAATAACAGGAAATGAATACCTGGAGAATGAAGAATGGATAAATAAATATTATTGGAGAGGTTTATAGGGTTTTAGGAGAATATAAGAATAAATGGTGGACATAGAAACTCAGTGAGATGATGAGCCATGATCATATTGAATCTCGGTGCTGGCTCGAAGGGCTGAATGGCCTACTCCTGCACTTATTTTCTATGTTTCTATCATATGAAAAAATAGCAAAATCAGCCCGTGATGCAATAAATTTGCACAAAGATGTTCAACAGGGGACCCTAATGACCATGAGAATGTAAATACGTTGTGTGGGCATGTGGATGTGGTGTGTTATTGATCACAGTTGATTAGTGAATGGGGGAATTTGGGACTGAGACTGTCTTGCACTTGTGATGCTGAGTGGGGTGGCAGGACCTGTTCAAGATGTTGACAGAAGTATTCCTGCCGACAGACTGACATTCCAGCCGACTGAAGGAGAAGTAGAGAAACACGTGGAACCGCCGATGCTGGAATCTTGTGCAAAACACAGAGTGCTGGAGGAACTCAGCGCGTTAGGCAGCATCTGTGTCGGAAATGGACAAACGTTGTTTTGGGTTGTGACACTTGTTAAGTCTGAAGAGAAGCAGAGAGTGGAGCTGGGATATGATTCAACTTACCAGCAGATAGCGATACTAGTCTTGGACTGGTGCGGCACGGTTGTGCAGCGGGATAGTTGCTGCCTTACAGCGCTTGTAGCGCCAGTGATGCGGGTTCGATCCCGACTACGGGTGCAATGTTAGCAGGTTTTTCTTTTTGGCAGCTGACTTGGTCTCGACCCGAAACGTCGCCTGTTCCTTCGCCCCATGGATGCTGCCTCACCCGCTGAGTTTCTCCAGCTTTTTTTGTCTACCTATTAGTCTTTCAGAAAGGTGTGTGCAAATGTTTGTACTGGCTTTCTGGGAATGAGGGAATATTACCAGTGTTGCCAGATGACTTTCAGAGGGCCTACACTCAACACCAATGTCCCTGACATAGGAGGAACATCAGAAAAAATCTGGTTTAGGTTTAACAATTTAGCAAATTTAAAAAAAAGTTAGGTTTGCGAGAGGAAAGATTGTTAGCGGGGAGAATAATTGTAAAATATTGTGAGCCTAATTCGACACAGTGTCGCAGCGGTAGATTTGGGTTCGGCCCTGACTATGGGTGTTGTCTGTACGGAGTTTGTACATTTTCCATGTGGATTTCCTCCGGATGCTCCGATTTCCTCCCACAATCCAAAGACATGCAGGTTTACAGGTTAATTGGGTTCTGCAAATCTCCTCCAGTGTGTACTGTAGGGAGTGGATGCAACACTGGGATAACAGAACTGGTGTGAACAGGTGATTGTTGGTCGGTGCAGACTCAGGCCAAAGGGCTTGTTTCCACAATGCATCTCTAAATGAAATGTAACTATTATGTTTCGCTCTGGTGGTTTATACATGGTTTATGACTAGTTTTTCAAGAAACTGACAAAAATATAGTTGGTATGTTAAATTAATTTCCCAGGTTTTGTTTGGTATTGTGAATCAAACGATTACAATTGTTGTAGTGAATATGATATTTTGTCACTTAACATGCCCCTGCAGTAGCAGATATGTTATTCTCCCACACTCCAAAGACGTACAGGTTTGTAGGCTAATTGGCTTGGTAAAATTGTAAATAGTTCGTAGTGTGTGTAGGATGGTCTTAGTGTTGTGGGATCGCTGGTCGGCACGGACACGGTGGGTCGAATGGCCTGTGCCCATGGTATATCTCTAAACTAAACTAAACTACTGCACTTCAGAGGCCTGGTTTGAAAATATTTTGGAACTTCCTAGGCCACATACTTTGATGCTTATTTGCAAGTCACTTTTTCTTTCCTGCTTGTGTTCAAGTACAATGTGGACGGTCGGTGAGTTGTCGCAGGATTGGGACAGTGCAAGCCACAATCTAAAGATCAGACAGAACAGTGAGCAGTATACCACAGCCCCACAATATCCGTGTCGAATGAAGCCAAGTTAAACTAATCCCCTCTGCCTGCACGTGATGCATATCCCTCCAGTCCCCTCATATCCATGTGCCTATCTTAATGTCTCCTAAATGACACTTTCATATCACTCAGGATGTTTTCTGGAAATATTATTTTATGTGATTATATGATTCTGTAAAACAACTTAGAAAGT
This sequence comes from Amblyraja radiata, assembly GCF_010909765.2. Taxonomy (NCBI): domain Eukaryota; kingdom Metazoa; phylum Chordata; class Chondrichthyes; order Rajiformes; family Rajidae; genus Amblyraja; species Amblyraja radiata. Next base: position 29,802,239 of record NC_045983.1, on the reverse strand, counting down.
GTTAAGGGCCTGACCCACGAGCATGCGACTGCATGCGGCAAGCGCGACCAAACCGGAAGCGGGGGCCGCGCGGAGGTCGAGTGATCCCGTACGAGTTGACGTGAAGTTCGAGCGAAGTCCGCGGGAAGTTCGCACGTGACGTATGGCGTCAAGACGCTGTGTACGGCGTCGAGGCGGTGCGTATGGCCTCAATGCGGCTGCGGGCCGGCAGGCCGTTGCCGCGCGGAATTTTTGGACAGTGTCAGTTTTTCGGAGCCCCGCGCGATGTCGGGACCAGCTCCGCACAACTCGATATGGCGCCGGCGATCGGTGGGACCGGCCCCGCGAGGCCGTACGGCTCAAGCGACCACGTTAGGTCGCGCTTGCCGCATGCAGTCGCATGCTCGTGGTACAGTCCCTTAAGACTTTGATAATCCATTCAGTAGAATCAGACATTGATGTACATAATCGGCCCCTCCTGTACAAACATGCAATGGATTCTGGTTGATAAATGACAATGACCATGTGATATTAGATTGATGAACATTATAGTGAGTTTAGTTTAAGTTTAGAGATACAGCGTGGAAATAGGCCCTTCGGCCCAACGAGTCTGCGCTGACCTGCGATCCCACACACTAACACTATTCTACACACAATATGGACAACTTATAATTTTTACCCAAGCTAATTAGCCCACAAATTTGTATGTCTTCGGAGTGTGGGAAGAAACCCGAACTCTCGGAGAAAACCCACGCAGGATACGGGGGGAACGTACAAACTCCGTACAGACAGTACCCGTAGTCAGGATCGAGCCCGGGTCTCTGGCGCTGTAAGGCAGAGAAGATTTACGAGAATGTTGTCAGGACTGGAGGGTCTGAGCTATAGGGAGAGGTTGAGTAGGCTGGGACTCTATTCTTTGGAGTGCAGGAGGATAAGCGGTGATCTTATAGAGGTGTATAAAATCATGAGAGGAATAGATCGGGTAGATGCACCGAGTCTCTTGCCCAGAGTAGGTTATTTGAAGACCAGAGGAAATAGGTTTAAGATGAAGTGAATCTGATGGGTAACTTTTTCACACAAGGGTGGTGGGTGTATGGAACAAGCTGCCAGAGGAGGTAGCTGATGCAAGGACTATCCCAATGTTTAAGAAACAGTTAGACAGGTACATGGATAGGACAGGTTTGGAGGGATGTGAGGCAAACGCGGGCAGGTGGGACTAGTGTAGTTGGGACATGTTGGCTGGTGTGGGCAAGTTGGGCCGAAGGGCCTGTTTCCACAATGTATCACTCTGTGACTTTATGAGCAGAGCAGCAACGGGAAGATGTGAAAGTATAGAGAATATTCTTGGGAGATCTTTCGGTATGGATATACGGGTGGAACAGAAACAAGAATGGGGTGATAGACAATAGACAATAGGTGCAGGAGTAGGCCATTCGGCCCTTCGAGCCAGCACCGCCATTCAATGTGATCATGGCTGATCATCCCCAATCAGTACCCCGTTCCTGCCTTCTCCCCATATCCCCTGACTCTGCTATATTTAAGAGCCCTATCTAGCTCTCTTTTGAAAGCATCCAGAGAACCGGCCTCCACCGCCCTCTGAGGCAGAGAATTCCACAGACTCACAACTCTCTGTGTGAAAAAGTGTTTCCTCGGCTCTGTTCTAAAGCGGTAAGCCATCACTTTCATGAGACTGTGTTAAAGGCACTCCCAATAATGAGCGGGAATTGGAACAGATGTGCAGGGAGATCACAGATAGCTGTAAAATTTGTAGGGTGATTTTACCGGGAGATTTTAATTTCCCTAATATCGACCGGGTCACTCACAGTGCAAAGGTCTTGGATCAGGTGGAAATTGTTAAACCGTAGCTTTGGGACAGTTTGCGTGTCCTTAACAATAAAACAAAATTAATGACCAATGACCTGTCACTGTAATTTGTAGATTTAATCGTGCATTAACTGATAATTACATGCTAAAAAATTTCATGTTTTTCAAATGCCTGATTATTTCATAAAATGGTATGAAAATCGATTCTTGCCTGTCAGTATTAATACATGTTACTACTTTAAACATTGAAATAGTCATTCATTTTTGCATGAAAAATATATGAGAGCTTGTCACTGTTATTGATCCCTTTCTCTTCCTCAGCTAAAGAGAAATATTGTGCAATGTGGAGGTTCATACAAGACCTTATGGGAATAGTAGTTCTTTCTGTGGTCATGTGAACTGGAGAGCAGGCAATGAATTAAGTTGTCAATAGCTTCTGGCCTTGCACCACACAGCTAATAATACTGAAGACATCATTGGTTAGTTTAGTTTAGTTTAGAGATACATAGATACGATAGACAATAGGTGCAGGAGCCATTCGGCCCTTCGAGCCAGCACCCGCCATTCAATGTAATCATGGCTGATCATCCACAATCAGTACCCCGTTCCTGCCTTCTCCCCATATCCCCTGACTCCGCTATCTTTAAGAGCCCTATTTAGCTCTCTCTTGAAAGTATCCAGAGAACCAGCCTCCACCGCCCTCTGAGGCAGAGGATTCCACATCTAACATGTCCAATCCCTTAATAATTTTATATGTTTCTGTAAGAATCCCTCTCATCCTTCTAAATTCCAGTGAATACAAGCCCAGTCGCTCCATTCTTTCATCATATGGCAGTCCCGCCATCCTGGGAATTAACCTTGTTAACCTACGCTGCACTCCCTCAATAGCAAGAATGTCCTTCCTCAAATACAGTGCGGGAACAGGCCCTTCGGCCTGTCGAGCCCATGCTGACCAGCAATTCTCTGGAACAATTTACAATTTTACCAAAGCCAATTAATCTACAAACCTGTACGTCTTTGCAATATGGGAGGAAACCGAAGCTCTCGGGGAAAACCCACGCAGGTCACGGGGAAAACGTACAAACTCCATACAGACAGCACCGATAGTCAGGATCGAACTGGATCTCTGGAGCTCTAAGGCAGCAACTCTACCGCTGCGCCACCGTATCGCCCTTGCTTGTCAATAAAAAGGTTCCACAATTAACACAAATGGTCCTACCAAAGCAAAGATATTTTACAGCTGTGTCTGTAATGGTGGATTGAGCCTGCAAGCAACCAAATTATATGGCGCCAAATCGTGCAAACATAATTTGATATCTTGATAATTTGTAAGAATACGAAGTATAAACTATTATTTCACTTATGCTATCAACATCTTGTATTTCACATAAAACTTCAGGCCTTTTTGTTTTCAGAATTACATGCAGACTGGCATTGTATAAATAAATGAGAATTGTATTGTCAATTGTAGCTGCTTGAAAACTATTGTAAAAGGGTTTGAAAGGAAATTGATAAAGTATAATATTCCATTGGTTTTAATGGAATGATACTGCATTTTATGTTTCACCTGGCAGTAAGCAATCTGAATAAATGATTAGTACATTGGTCAGCTACACAGAACCAAAACCATTTATTTGTCTTTTAAATTTTATTCGTGTTATTATGCTGGACATCTTAATAGCTGTTCAGCAGCATGTTAAGTTCATAAGGTCGTAAGTGATAGGAGCAGAATTAGGCCATTCGGCCCATCAAGTCTACTCCGCCATTCAATCATGGCTGATCTATCTCTCCCTCCGAACCTTATTCTCCTGCCTTCTCCCCATGACCCCTGAAACCCGTACTAATCAATAATCTATCTATCTCTGCCGTAAAAATATCCATTGACTTGGCCAGTTAAAATAGCTTTTGTGATAACGAAAATATATAGGGAACTGCTACTTATTATTGAGGTTTGTTTTTGCTGTTGTCTGAAAAAAGATAGCTTTTGCCCCATCAGCAGTTTGCTGTAGGATCCAGGGAGAAGGCAGGAGAATGGGGTTGAGGGGTAAAATAGATCAGCTGTGTGAATGGCAATGTAGACTCGATGGGCATTCTATGTATGCCTTGAGTTTTGGAATCATGTAATGATCAGAATAAATTTGCACTGTCTTGAAGTATGTGAGGTGGCAGAGCTGCTGCCCGGGACCAGAGACGTACAGTTTTGTAGATTAATTGGTTTCGGTAAAATTGTAAATTGTTCCAGAGACCCAGGCGCGATCCTGACCTCAGGTGCTGTCTGTGTGTCGACATGTCTGAAGAAGGGTTTCGACCTGAAACGTTGCCAATTTCCTTCGCTCCATAGATGCTGCCTCACCCGCTGAGTTTCTCCAACATTTTTGTCTACCTTCGATTTTCCAGTATCTGCAGTTCCTTCTTAAACAACTCCCTGTCATCACGTGGGTTTCCTCCGGGTGCTCCGGTTTCTTCCCACAACCTAAGGATGTGCTGGTTTATGGGCTAATTGGCCTCTGCAAATTGCTCATGGTGTGTAAGGAGTGGGGATAATATAGAACTGGGTGATCGATGGTCAGTGTAGACCTGCTGAACTGAAGGGCTGTATCCATGCTGTATCTTTCATTCATTCAATCAATCAATCAATCAATCAATCAATCAATCAATCAATCAATCAATCAATCAATCAATCAATCAATCAATCAATCAATCAATCAATCAATCAATCAATCAATCAATCAATCAATCAACCAACCAACCAATACTGAATGTGTGGAGAAGACGCTCTCCAACTGAACAATACTGTGCTGGAGCATTTAGTTAATGCATGCTTCACTCTTCAGCCACAGCACCTCCCTTCATTATAATCCTAAACTCGTCATTTGAATTTCTGCTGCATTACAATTTTATTGCAAAAATATGTTAAGCTCATTTGGAAACGCCATTAATTTTTTGCTTCTGTTTTAGTTGTCTCCAGTGACAGTGAAAGTGAGTCTGAGTGCAGTTCATCGAGTCAAGATGGTAATGATTCCACGAGCAACTCGACAAATTACAAGGGAAGAAAACAAAAGGATGAATCGGGTAGGAAACCGAAAGGCACAATAGCCTTTTATTCCGAGCAGTTTTTATTAAAAAAGGCGTGCCTCAATAGAAAACCCTTTTGACAAATGGTTGCCCTTTAGTTAATTATACACTGTTAAGTATAAACGACAGAACAAACAAACAACTTGACTCCATCATAGATCCGCTGATATAAGGATCAGCAATTAACTGAAGAGTTAAATGATTAAACTATTTCATTGGAGCCAGACCCGCACTTTGCATTCAATGTATTCCACTTTGCATATAACAGAAAAGAAAGTAAGGGTAACTTGGTCCATGGAGATTACTTTTCCAAGAATGGATACATTTGTAAGATAAAATGTGAGAGTGCCTAGAGAGCCATTTGTTATATTCATATTGAGTGTTCTCCATAAATATTCATTGGCACAAAACACAGTTGAGTAGATCACACTTAGAATATGGTGTGCAGGTCAGTCTCCATCTTCTTAAAAGGATATAGAAGCACTAACGAGACTTCCAGTGCTGATACTGGAACTGAGAAGGTACTGAATGAATAACCAGGGTATTTAAACAAGCTGTCGGCCATTGAAACAAGCTCTAGGCCACCATCCCATGGGATCAATTGATATCTATATTGCTAAAAGTCTGATCTTGACCACTTCCTGTTGGTCTGTATATTGATTTTAGAAAAAGCGCCGCCACTTGCGTCTTACTCAGAGTCCCCCTCCGCTGCGCAAGACAATTTTTCCCATCAATGAAAAATAAAAGAGTTATTAGTGTTTAAAAAATGTTGAGATTGTCTCTCCTGAAGGCCACGCCCCTTCCGGAGGGACTATAAAACCGGGAAGTGTTGAGTGCCTCAGTCAGTCTGCATACTAAAATAAAAGTACAAAAGTGGCAATTTGAAGTAAATATAGTAATCCTGTAAATACTCAGCTGGCCAGGTGCATCTGGCGTAAGAAACAGAATTGACATTTCAGGTGATAGAAGGCTATGGATTTGAAACATAAATCCTGTATCTCTTTGGACAGGCGTTGTCAAACCTGATAGATATTTCTAGCATTCCCTGTTTACATGCACAACATATGCTGTACAGGTAAAAAGTCCATTGGACACTGGGCTGCTGAAATTTTATTTTATTGTTTTAAATTACTATTTATATTCTCTGTAAACAGTCCTGCAGTGTGTTACACCTGTTAACCATGGGTCCACTGATAATATTACAGGTAGCCATCATCTGGCCAGCCCCTCAGTTGCAGATCCATCCAACCTCCGTACTGAGCGTGGAAGAGGTTTAAGTGCCACAGAGAGCCTTGGTGCTGACAATAAGAATGGTTTTGGCAAGAAATCACTAGGTTAGTACCACAAAGTTACCTTTCAGGTTTCTCTAATTCATTGACGGTTACATTTTAACACTCCAATGTAAGCTTGAATACATCTGCACTGTATATCATGAGCTTTAAAATCTTGGCAATTGCAAGTTTATTCTGAAATTATATCTCAAAGAAGAAGTGTGAATTGTAAAGGCCGCAAGTGAAATTCTCCAGAGTTTCCTATTGCAGTAAAGTAATTACTATGGAATAAGGCAATTAAAATGAAGCAGTATTCCTCTTGCCAACTAATTTATAAATCTATATTTAAACTTGTCATAACCCACTTTTATTGTGCTCAGCTGAAATTAAGTGTTTATTTTCATGAGTAAAGTTAAGGAATGTCTCTAATGTTGTACTGTAATGATCTCATTTTCTGATCGATGTTTGCTTACATTACGATTGCTGTTTGATTCAATTGACGTATATGAAATTGCCAATCTTGTTGTTAGAAAAGAGATATTAAACTTAGGGTAAACAGGCATTGGCCCAATAAAATAAGCTTGTCACACTGTCTCTCCTAGTTTGAGAGAACTTTGTTTTTAATCCTGAGCAGGGGCAGAAATCCCGAGGGGGGGGGGAAGCAAGGGGACACACGTTCCCCCCCCACCCTGTTTTGAGAGGTGGGGGACGATCCCCCTCATTTTTTGTAATCCGGATTTTAAAACTCCGTGAAATCTCCGCTTTCTGCGAGACAGTGGGGGTGGGACTGCTGACTGAGGGCGCCGATTTTACGAGAGAGATGTCGGTCAGCAGGCAATGGGGACGGGACCATGATAATTCAGCGCGATGATTGTAGGAGGGAAGTGTCGGTCAGAGGCAGAAGTAGGGGGGTGGGACTGAGGATAGAGCGCGGTGATTGGAGGAGGGAGACGTCCGTGGGGCAAAGATCAGAGCGGAACTTGATTTGCGTGCCCAGGTCAAGCGAAAAACTCTCTGCAGCCCTGGACACAGACCTGCGCCTCATCCACGGCCAGGATCGATCCCGGGTCTCCGCACCGCCACTGGACCATCCCCCCCCCCCCCCCCCACTCGAGTGCCCCCCTCCACGCCCGGGGGTGGCCAGACCGGAGCGGTGTCCACAGCCAGCACAGAAAAGCAGCGCTAAACCCAGCTCAACTCTGCCTGTCAACTCTGCCTGCCAACGACGGCCCAGGTTTACAGCCAGCGTGGAGAAGCAGCTCTAGCTCCACGGCTCCCGACTGGTGTCCGGTCAGTCCAGGCCGGGCTGTAGGTTAACCCAGCGAGACAGGCAGAGTTGAGCTGCATTTAGCGCAGCTTCTTCGCGCTGGCTGTGGGCCTTACGCGATTTTTTTCGGCGACTGCTGGCACCCGTCACTAATTAACATCCATAGGGCCCACGGCTACAGCCTCCAAAGCCTTGTGTGTGTGAGTATGCGCATGCATGCGCGGCCGCCAAGAAATTGTGTCCCCCGGTCCCCTCCATGTTTTGATAGTGATTTCCGTGCCTGATCCTGAGTAACAATGGAGCAAAGGCCAGAGTAATCCTGGGAGTTTGATGATTTAGTTTGTACATACACAGTCGGGTTATTAAAGTTGTGGAATGTAGTTAAGTTCTATCAAGAAGCGTGTGTTGCCATCTGTGATATTGAACGGCATCATGTGGATAATATGTTTTAAAAAAACGATTTAATTAAACAATAATATAACACCAGCTGAACAAATAAATTGAAGACATGGGGATTATCAAAGTATAGATGAGTAAGGGCTTTCTTCCACTGAAACCAACACTCATCTATCAGAATGCTGCTTGTTCACGCGCGCGCGCACACACGCGCACACACACACACACACACACACACACACACACACACACACACACACACACACACTCACTCACTCACTCACTCACTCACTCACTCACACACACACACACGCACGATTAACGTGCAGATTTGTCTCGTGTTTGAAGACAAAATCAAACATAGTAGTTTGATGCCATTACATGGTTTCAAGCATGATTATACAGCTGTATACATCTTATCTGTTTTACTGTTGTAATGTTCTTTTTACAATCCGTTCTCGGGGTATCTAAATCTAAATGTTATTAGTTATTTAAGTAATGACATCGGATGGAAGCTGCAAACCCAAATCTCGTTGCACTTAAGTGCAATGACAATAAAATATATTATTATTATTATTATTATTGCTATGTTTAAACAGTATTTGGCAATCGTTTGGTTAACTTTGTGAATGTTCTAAGTTTGATTGCTTATGGTGAATGAAAAGGGAAAATATCTTTTAAGCAGTTGATTGGTTATGTGAAAAAAATGTTTCTGTGGAAAATGAGCACAGATTTACATGAAATCTTTGGTATGAGAATCAGAAAATTCTACAACTTCACTTTTCTATTGCTTTGCAATCAAAAACGATTGTCTTCATAGAAAGTTCCTAATGCATTTGTTTTTTAGAAATTTGCACGGAAAAAGATTCTCTCAAATTGTTTAAGCAATTGATGTTACTCCTTTATTGATAAAAGTTGTTATCCAGAATTCTCCATATTTTATGCATAAAAACTTTAATAAACATTCCACGCCAATCAAGCTCAATTACAGATATTCATGTTTACCATAAACACTCTGGAAAAGTCCGTCATGTAACTTAATCTGGAATAAAATTAGTTTTTTTATTAATCAATGTCTCTGTGCAGCAAATCAGTTTGTAATCAACATATTGGTGTTGAGAATAATTCCATTATTTCCTTGTGGGGCTGCAGAGATATCTGGTTGGTGCAGTATAAATCTGTGCGGTGCATATCTGTGTTTTGGTTCAGGCTGGTGTTAAGTTTTTTTTCCCTTTGTGCAGTAATTTTCATCATACAGTCATTTTTCATGACTTCGGAAGGCAGAAATATGACATTTTTTTTTGATTGCTGTTCCTGTCAGAACCACCTTTGTCTATCTTTGTTTAAAAAATGCAATTAGTGCCGGTAACTTCCATGTTGTTTTGTAGTGGATATTTTCGAGTTTCTCTCACCATGGCAATAATGATGCAATTTACAGTCACTGACAAAACAACATGACAACCATTATTAGTGTTGCTATTTAAATGTTAATTATAAGCTCTGACTTTGTATATATTGCAATGTGGAGTTTAGTATGTTTCTTAGCAGTGCCGTGGAAAATGCCTGTGTACAGTTTTAGTTAGGAACCATTGTCAAATATGAGTAAAATTCTCTCTTTATTCCAATCGGAAAGTTTGCCTTCACAGCAAAAAAAGATAAAGGGATCGTAAATGTGGCCATCACTAACTTATTTGGGCCAAGTAGCATGTTGCAATGTTGTATTCTGATAAGATGAGTAATTAAATTAAAATGGTGCTCTGAATATTACTACCCTCCAATGAGAGTTTTGTTTTAAATGATGAATTAAAATCTTATTAGTTTAGTTTGGAGATACAGCGTGGCAACAGGCCCTTGGGCCCATCGAGTTCATGCCAGCGATCCCTGTACCGTAACACTATTCTACACACAAGGCACAATTTACAATTCTTATCAAAGCCAATTAACCTACAAACCTGTACGTCTTTGGAGTGTGGGAGGAAACCAGATCTCCCGGAGAAAACCCACGTGGTCACGGACGAACGTACAAATTCCATACAGACAGGATTGAACCCGGGTCTCTTTAAGGCAGCAACTCTACTGCTGTGCCATCGTGCAATTACTGTGTTGGATGCTGCAAATTGTCTTTCCAGTTCCATGAATCCACAGTTTTCGTCCTTTTAGGATCAAGTGTAATGTTTCAAAATAGAAGTTTATTTTCTGCGAGTGGTCCTTCAGCAGTGAGTTGACCCGATGCATCTTAAGTTGTTGGGTGTATTGTCTGCTCTGTAAATTGTTTTAAATTGCATTTCTTTATGTCTGCTACAGGTTGACAGTGAGAGGGTACAGGGTCCAGGCATGCTCCTGGTCTCTATCATCCAAGGATTGCCCATTTCCCCTTCCCAAGACGTCCGGGCTGGAGCTGTGGATTCTGGTGCCATTCGAATAAAAGACATACCTAACAAGTCCTATAGTCCTTTTTTTTTTTTTTTTTTTTTTTTTTTTACCAGGCAGTTTTAACTCTGGAATGTCTATTGGATGTTTGGTTGGATATGGGGGAAAATCTGTGCTGTCATAATTTGTAGCTTAATCTCGCATGTTCCGATGACTTATTCTAGGGTGTTTTCGTGAAGGTTTGGCTGCTACTTGTCACTGAGATCACAAGGACCATAGGTTTATGGAATAGCCATTGAGTGTCAAAATGAATAATTGGTGGGTGATTTTGTGTAGATAATCATTTTTGTGACTAAATGCAAAATGGGGTTAGTTTTATATTCTTCACTTCACTAAGAAGGGATGGTGGAGGAGCTAAAATCTAACTTGTGGCTGGATGGTGTTGTATTTGTAATTGTATTTGTTAGCTTGCAATACCATGGTAATTTATGGTTGAACCCTAATGTTCTAATTGATCCCTGTCATGCTCAAATAAACTATTTCATGATGTGAAGTTGTTGAAATAAATGTTTAAAAAGTATTATATTCACTTACGCACGTGGTGCTTCTGTTTACTCCCTTTGGTTTCCTTTCCTTTTAAACATTTCTGATTTATAATTAGTTTAGTTTAGAGATACAGCATGGAAACGGGCCCGTGTCTGCGCCAAACTACGATCGCCTGTTCCCAATAGTTCTATCTCACTTTCACATCCATCTCCTACGCACCAGGGGCAATTTTACAGAGGCCAATTAACCTACAAACCCGCACGTCTTTCGGATGTGGGAGGAAGCCGGAGCACCTGGAGGAAACCCACGTGGTCATAGGGAGATCGTGCAAACTCCACAAAGACAGCACCTGAGGTCAGGATCGAACCTGGGTCTCTGGTGCTCTATCAGCTGCACTGCTGCACACCCTAAAGAATTCATATTAGATTCGGAAGTTTGTTAAGATAGTTTTTTGTATGATTCCTTAATAATGGATACACATTTATATACATTTATGTCTGATTAGGATTAGATTTGATTTCATTAAGTTTTTGGCTTTTTACAGCGAATGAGGGAATGTAGGATAGGGAGGGGGTGTACCGGATAACTTCGAATGCATCCCAAGTTGTTGGACAACGTCTACTACTCTAAGAATTGAAATTATTAATAATAATAATAATGGATGGGATTTATATAAGCGCCTTTCTATTACTCAAGGCGCTTTACATCGCATTATTCATTCACTCCTCAGTCACACTCGGTGGTGGTAAGCTACTTCTGTAGCCACAGCTGCCCTGGGGCAGACTGACGGAAGCGTGGCTGCCATTCTGCGCCTACGGCCCCTCCGACCACCACCAATCATTCACACACAGGCAAAGGTGGGTGAAGTGTCTTGCCCAAGGACACAACGACAGTATGCACTCCAAGCGGGATTCGAACCGGCTACCTTCCGGTCGCCAGCCGAACACTTAGCCCATTGTGCCATCTGTCGTCCCATTATTATTGGCTGCAACATCCTCACAACCTCCTCGGGTTCGTGGACGATAGAACAAAAAACACATCTCAACATAGTTGGAATCCACGGAATAAAAAGGGCAGTGAAAAAAAACGAAATGGAATTGGCATAAGGAGGGTGGTGCAGTTTGATTGCTTCATGGACTTGGGGCAGATGTGCTATAATGCCCTGCGGGCATTACTACTAGTTCTGCTGCTTTTGCTGATGCATGTTAATGCTTTAAACTTGAAGTTGGATGCTCAGGAACATTTTCATAATATACAGATGGCACAAAGCTTGAATATATAGAACATGTGGAGGAAGATGGGAGATTAAATTTAAAGCTGAGATACATAAAGAGGATTTTTTGAAAGGAAGATTGTACGACCAAGGATGAAATTCTAAAGGGTGGTCAGAAGTGGGATGATCCAGGAATGTATGGACAATGCCTTTGTATGTGGAAGACAGTTTAAGGAAATGAAGTTGACATAAAAGGCAGGAGTAATTCAGCGGGAGAGACGGCATCTCTGGAGAAAAGGATTGAAGTCTGAAAAGAATGGTCTGAAGACGTCACCTATTCCTTTTCTCTTGAGATGCTGTCTGACCCACTGAGTTATTCCAGCTTTTTGTGTCTATCTTCGATGTGAACCAGCATCTGCAGTTCCGACACACGAGGAAATGTCATGTTGATCTTTATAAGTAGACGTGTTCTACAGAATACAGAAACAAGAATGTTGTGCCAATCCCCTTTTAGATAGTGATTTGGCCTTAACTGGAGTATGTTGTTTAATACGTTCAATGCGTTGGAACATTTTGGAATAATTCAAGGAAAAGAGACTGATAGGTTGCTGATAGATTGTTGGAGCGCAGATGATTCACAGGAGATATTATAGAGATGTTCCTAAACATTGAGAGTCCAAATAAAGAGAGAGAGATTGCCCATTGACAATACAATTGAAAAGCAAAGGAGATAGATATATAATGATTGGAAGAATCAAACCATTGCAGTGAATTAGGTAAAATAAAATTAAAGTTTTCAACTATGACAGCAGAAGATACATGACATAGCTTCCTTCGATACATGACATTTATCTGTTTTGTAGTAAATGCCTACTATTTTCTGTGTGCTTAAGCAAAGCAAGAATTTCATTGTCCTATACAGGGACACATGACAATAAACTCACTTGAACTTGAACTAACTCAAAGATTATTGTAACAGTAATCAACAACACAAACAATCAAATCCATCGGATCTCTTTTTTTGTAATTATAATGAGAGCTTGCATTTTGAAATAATTGCATGGAGGCACAATTGGTTTCTGGAATGTTGGTGATCAGTGATAATTACCAGCATATATTTTATTAATTTTTCAAGCGGTTGAATGTAGACACAGAATGCTGGAGTAACTCAGCGGGACAGGCAGCATCTCTGGGGAGAAGGAATGGGTGACGTTTCGGGTCGAGACTTCTTCAGGCTGGGAAATGTTACTTTCATAGAAAAATAACTGAGGTGAAGTTTTGCTGCAGTTCAAAACCTCTGAAGCTTATTTTGCCCATATTTCATCTGAATTCCTCGTACTCAACCCATTTGTACAGGAAGATGATGTTGAGTTGATTGGATTCCTTGAGGACGGCTTAGCTATTTCAGTGTGTAGGAGAGAACTGCAGGTGCTGGTTTACACCGAAGATAGACACAAGGTGCTGGAGTCTTCTTCTTCTTGTGAATGAAACATAAACCAAAAGGAATAGTTAGATCTCAAGCCGCGTGTTGAGCAGCCAGGTTGTTGTCCCTGTTGGCGTCAATGTCTGCCAGGCCCTGAGCTCCATTTGGTGGGTGGTAGAGCGGGCACCCAGAGATGACATGGTTGGCTGTCTGTTGTTCTGGAGTAACTCAGCGGGACAGGCAGCATCTCTGGAGAGAAGGAATGGGTGATGCTTCAGGTTGAGACCATTCTTCAGACTAATTGCAACACAGTAATAAATAGTAACCTGTATGTTTCCTTCTACAAATAAACTTGAACTATTAAAAGATTTACTTTGCAGATGCATTGTTCATTGCAAGTGCTGAAGCATTAGGGTGGAACATTCTAATGATGCTAAGTGAAGTCAAATATTCGACGACAATAAGAACATTTTGAGTAACACACCAGTACCACGATCAATCACATCGATGCTAAACAAGGTGAGTTTTTACTCTACACTTGGGAGCAAAATGCAGGATTGGTTGCCAGTTCTTTAATGTGCAACCAGAGAAATTAAATCTGAATAGACCCCAATACATTTGCATTCATAAATCATTGGCATAAAAGCATAAACAAATGTGGTCTGTATCTCAACATGAATGACTGGCAATAACTTAGTTATACGTACAGCCCCTGTCCCTGTTGTGGGGAATTTCCTGTAACTGTAAACATTGATTTTTTTTCTTTGATGAAGAAAATTTTGCAAATGCACTTGTCATGAATTTAATACATCATTTGCTGCAGTAAGCCTTATGAGTCTTCGAAGTGGTTAGCTTCAATCAGCCACCATTACGGCCAATTTAGAATGGAATGCTGAGCAGCCAGCTACGTGGTCACATCAAGCCTGGCTTCTGCTTAATGAAAAGCTGTATTTTAAAACAAATTAGGTGCCCAAAGATAAGATCCCTGACATTTTCCTTCAAGTATGCAGAAATCTAAACATTATCTGGAGTCTGATGATTGCCAATCAGATCTGGCATTTAAATGTAGTTTGAAAATCATTCTGAAAGAGAGAAAATGCCTAGTTTAATTCTGAGGTGGACGCGGGGAGGATGTTTCCACTAGTGGGAGAGTCTAGGACCAGAGGTCGTAGCCTCAGAACAAAAGGACGCTCCTTTGGGAAGGAGATGAGGAGGAATTTCTTTAGTCAGAGGGTGGTGAATCCGTGGAATTCATTGCCACAGAAGGCTGTAGAGGCCACGTCAATGGATATTTTTAAGGCAGAGATTGATAGATTCTTGATTAGTACGTTTGTCAGGGGTTATGGGGAGAAGGCAGGTGAATGGGGTTGAGAGGAAAGGATAGATTAGCCATGATTAAATGGTGGAGTAGACTTGATGGGCCGAATGGCCTAATTCTGCTCCTATAAAATTCTTAATGGGTTGGACAGGCTAGATGCAGGAAGATTGTTCCCGATGTTGGGGAAGTCCAGGCCAAGGGGTCACAGTTTAAGGATAAAGGGGAAATCCTTTAGGACCGAGATGAGAAAAACATTTTTCACACAGAGAGTGGTGAGTCTCTGGAACTCTCTGCCACAGAAGGTAGTTGAGGCCAGTTCATTGGCTATATTTAAGAGGGAGTTAGATGTGGCTAAAGGGATCAGGGGGTATGGAGAGAGGGCAGGTATGGGATACTGAGTTGGATGATCAGCCATGATCATATTGAATGGCGGTGCAGGCTCGAAGGGCTGAATGGCCTACTCCTGCACCTATTTTCTATGTTTCTATCACTTTAGTATGATTTTATGTAGTAGAACTAGCCTGGTTTTGTCACGTATACATGGGAGGCATTAAAGTGGTTGAATAAATCGAGATTAGTTTCTTTGCAAAACTGAATTGGAAGTTTTTAATTGGAGTGTCACCTCCATTGAAATTAATGCAAGGAGGTGCAATAAAGATAAGAATATCAGAGAGCAGGATTGGAGTCGTTCAGTAGTTCTCTCGGTCCATTGAGACTGCCCCGCTTTTCAATAAAATAACAATACCATCTCCTTTTTCTGCGCCAGTTCTCCCTTGAGTTCATTTTCCTGATCTTTCAAAAGGTTTATTTACTTCATCTCTAAATAGCCTCACATCCTAGTGGGGCAGAGACATTTCTGAGATTCACCACCCAGCTGTTATCAGACAACTGAACCATCCTACCGACAACTGAGCTACACTCTACCGCATTAGTGACCCTTATGCCCCATGTCCCACTTAGGAAACCTGAACGGAAACCTCTGGAGACTTTGCGCCCCACCCAAGGTTTCCGTGCGGTTCCCGGAGGTTGCAGGTGGTTGCCGGAGGTTGCAGGTAGTGGAAGCAGGTAGGGAGACTGACAAAAACCTCCGGGAACTGCACGGAAACCTTGGGTAGGGCGCAAAGTCTCCAGAGGTATCCGTTCAGGTTTCCTAAGTGGGACAGGGTCATTAGACAATCTTTGATTGAACTTTGCTGGAGTTCATCTCACACTAAGCTTATTATTCACATTATTCCCTGTATCGTATTTGTTCGCTGAGGATGGCTCGATTGTAATCATGTATTGTCGATCTGTTGAATGGTTAGCACGCAGCAAAAGCTTTTCACTGTACCTCGGTACACGTGACAATAAACTATACTCGACTAAATTAATCCTCTACGAGCAGAGATTCTGATACACTACTGATTGCCCCTAATATTGCAACTCTGCCTCCACGTTCAAGATCTTGTGGAAACATCTTAACATCAATACTCAGGCTCTTGGATGTTTCGATTAAGTCACTATTCATCTTCCAAGCTCTAAACATCATAGATCCAATTTCTATACAGATCAATAAAGGACCAGCTTCCCAATCCTCTCATCAACCGTGGTTTATTATTTTAATACTGAATTATATGAATCCTTTCAAAAATAAACACTGATATATATGTAGTAATCTGAACTGGTGATTGTTGCAGACACGTATAACTTAATGCTGTGATTAAATTATTAATTGGAAAGATAGCACAAAACTGTATAATGGTCCTTTACGTGACACAAATGTAATGACTTACCAGGGAGATGCTTCCATCACTTTAATAGTATGTGTAAATATAGAATTTGATTGGGCAGTGCAATCATAACTTTGTTGCCTGGGGCAATTTATTCAGGTCTTGAACTTATAAATTCTAACAGAATGGAAGTAGAATTGGCATGTGCGTAACCCATTGGGCCCCAGGAACTTTATTTGTACAGCTTAAAACAAAATGGCAAAGTGCAGTTGGAAATCAGCCACGATTTTATTAAAGAGCAGAACAGGCTTGCAGGGGGTTTTGCTCCCATTTTGTGTCCTCATAAGGGCGGCACAGTGGCGCAGCAGCAGAACGTGCAAACTACGTACAGACAGCACCCGGGGTTGGAGTCTCTGGGACCCGGGTTCGATCCTAACTCCGGGTGCTGTCTGTGCGTAGTTTGGACGTTCTCCCCGTGACCTGCGTGGGTTTGCTCCGGTTTTCTCCCACACTCCAAAGATATACAGGTTTGTGGGTTAATTGGCTTCAGTAAAATTGTAAATTGTCCCTCGTGTGTGTTGGATAGTGTTGGTGTGCGTATTTATCACCAGTTTGACGTCACTGTCTGAAGAATAGTCTCGACCCGAAACGTCACCCATTCCTTCAGTCCAGAGATGCTGCCTGTCCCGCTGAGTTAGTATAGTATAGTATAGTATATCTTTATTGTCATTTTCCTGAGTACTCACATACCCAGAGGAAACAAAAAAACGTTGCTCAACCAGTGTCCATTCAGTGTGCAGTAAAAAATAAATAGAAATAAAAATACATATATCATGAACAAATTAAACACTCTACTCTCTACTAAACATCAACAGGCGTTCCGATCGGCAGCGGCACGACAGTGGCTCTGCTGCAGTGTGTCCAGGTTGGTGGTTGGTGCGCGATACTTTGGCAGGGGGCGGAGTCCGTTTATCAGTCTTATAGCCTGCGGGAAGAAGCTGAGGAGCATCCTGCTGGTTTTGCAGCTAATGCTCCTGTACCTCTTCCCAGATGGCAGGATGGAGAATATGTGATGCGATGGGTGGTAGGGGTCTTTGATGATGGAGATGGCTCTGCTGATACATCTCTTCCTGTATATGTCCAGCAGGAAAGGGAGTGGAGCACCAATAATCCTGCTGGCGGTCTTCACAATCCTGTCTAGTTGGTGCCGTTCGTACGCCTTGCAGCTCCCGAATCAGGAAGTGATGCCGTAGGTTAATGTGCTCTCGATTGTCCCCCTATAAAAAGTTCGTAGGTGTGTAGTGGGGAGACCTGCTTTCCGTAGTCTTCGGAGAGGGTGTAGTCGCTGCTGGGCTCTCTTGACCAGTGCTGTGGTGTTGGTCGTGGACGTCAGGTCATCTGACAGGTGGAGTCCTAGGAACTTCACGCTGCTGACCCTTTACTCCAGCATTTTGTGTATCTGAAAAACAAAAATTATTTTCCCCTTACATTATTCCCTTATCGTGTATCTGTCCACTGTGAATGGCTCGGTTGTAATCATATATTGTCTTTCCGCTGACTGGTTAGCACACAACAAAAGCTTTTCACTGTACCCCGGTATATGCGACAATAATCTAAATGAACTATTTATACCAAGAACATCCCAGTTTTCCCGGAAACTCTGATGTTTAAAGGAACTGCACTCCATTTTGCAGTCTTTGTCTTCCCTGATGTTTGTGACTGGTGGTCTTGTAGTACTGAACGTGGAACATGGCTCAGGAACAGACCCTTCTGCCCACAATGTCTGTGCTGTGCTAAAATAAACTAATCTCTGCTTGCACATGCCCCATATTCCTCCATTCCCTGTATATCCATGTCCCGATCTAAAAGCTTCTTAAACGCTACTTTCGTATTGCCCCCACCACCGCCCCTGGCAGCACGTTCCAAGCACCCTGCGTAGAATGACTACCCCACCCATCGCCTATAAACTGCCTTCCACATATATCTACGCTCCATGGCTAACGGCGGTACACATCATTGTCACTCTCAGAGTAATTCCAGACTACGTCTGCTACTGCCATCTGTTGTATCTCTACTTGCACACAGAGGAGAGAAAAGTTCATCTTCTTTTCTCATTCCACAGAGAAGGCAGAGTGGGCGAGGGGGGGGGGGGGGGGGGGGGGGGGGTGGTTTACTGGCATTACACGTTTCCACAATCCACAAGAAGTATGATTAGATTAGATTAGATTCAAATGTATTGTCATTGCACAAATACGAGTACAGGTACAACGAAATTCAGTTTAGCATCTAATCAGAGTGCAAAGCAGTAACATTTATCATTTATTCCTGAGACTCCCCTGCGAACCCACTGGCAGGGACACCTGCCTGGAGGCCGACACAGTTTCCACGATACTTAATTCCAACCTGCACATAGGAAGATGTCTTTGGTGGACGCTGCACTCCACCAGCATGTAGAGTCCCTTCTGAACCATTGGGAATACTCAACTACCTCTTCCATTATTGCAGCATACATTTGTTAAGTACCTGTGGAACTGTGGAGCAGAATTAGGTATTCGGCCCATCAAGTCTACTCCACCGTTCAATCATGGCTGATCTATCTTTCCCTCTCAACCTCATTCTCCTGCTTTCTCCCCCCTAACCCCTGATACTCGTATTAATCAAGTCCATCAATAACGCTGCCCAAAGAGCAGGGTGATGGGACCACGGACAGCAGCTTCAAGAACTAGGAATAAATCAATAAAGATCAGTACACAAAAGATAGACACAAAAAGCTGGACTAACTCAACGGGACAGACAGCATCTCTGGAGAGAAGGAATGGGTGACGTTTTGGGTCGAGACCCTTCTTCAGACAAGATCAGTACATAACCTGATACCATGCGAAGTGACATAGAGAAACGAAACAACAGTTTTTTAGGACACTTGTAAACTTGGTGGGAGTGGCTGCGCTGCCTTGCAGCTGCGGCTCGCCTGCAGTCCGTTTGTCTTTTCTGTTTTTTGTTTTCTTTTGTCCTGTTTTTGCGGTTTGTTTCGGTTTGTTTGGCTGTGTGTGTGTGGGGGGTGAGTGTGGTGTGTTTTTTGGCTCTTCCTTCGGGGGGATGAGACTTTTCCTGCCGTATCCCCCGTCTCCGTCTCCGTCTGCGCTGAGGCCTATCGCGGAGCTGGCGGCCTCCAACTGCGACCGACCTCGAGGCTGTGGAGGCTGTGGAGCAGAGCCAGGACTTACCAACGCGAGCCTGGCCGACTTCTGGGTTGTGGTTGCGGTGCGGCACAACTTCCGACCCGACTTTGGAGCCTCGGAGGCTCGGCCGCGGGCCAGTGGGCCAGTGGACGACATCATCGGGAGCTCGAGTTCTGTTTTCCGGAGCTCCCGCAACTACAGCTGCGTCCGCTGGACTGGAGGATGGCAGCTTCCACCGCCCCGGGCCGCGGAGTTTGAACCGGCCCGTTTGCGGAGCTCGGATTCAGCCTGCGGGACTTACCTACCATCACACTATCATCACGGGTCATAACATCGGAGGCTTGGATTGCCTCAGTGCAGAGGGAGAGCAAGGAGGGAAGATACAATGACTTTGGGACTTTAAACTGTGTTGAGTGTTTGTTATTTATTCTATGTTATGACTGCAGGCTAAACCATATTGTTTGTTTTGTTTTTGTTTTTGTCTTTTGTTTTTACCTTGTTTGGGATGTGTTTACCTTGTGTGGGACTAAAGATGGAAATTAGCTACTGGCTACAATCTTGCATATTACATGCAAATGTTTTATTAATATGCACTGTCCCTAATAAAATCAATTCAATTCAATTCAACATCATGGTCACCCAAAAGCCATTAACATGCAGCAAAATATATGAGTATTTCTTGCCTTTGGAGATTTAGCCAGCAATAAATCAAAATAACCTTTGAGGCCACTTTTGTTTGCAGAGGTTTACTACCTTTCTTTGAAATGGGAAAAAAAAAAAAAGTCTTGAGCTCCAACAGATTGTGTTGGAATATTCAACAGCCAGGAGTGTTTTACTGTCATATGTCACTCCTGAAACAGAACAATGACATTTTTACTTGCAGCAGCACAACAGATAAATAAGCATATTGCCCGAAGACAGACACAAAATGCTGGAGTAACTCAGCGGGACAGGCAACATCTCTGGAGAGAAGGAATGGGTGACGATTCGGGTCGAGACCTTTCTGCAGACCACATATTCTCCAACTGGTTCAAAATTGACAACTTGGGGGAAAAAAAGAGAAATTGTTGCCGTTACATAATGCTACAGTCACGGCATTAAACAGTGGGTTGCTCAAGTTATTGTGCATTGAATATGTGGCACACTTATTTTTTAATAATTTTTGATCACATCCATTAAAGTCTTTTCCCCAAGCCTTTTCCATGATGCCGGGATAGCACTTCTACACAAGGAAAATTTCCAAATTCATTGCAAGCGCCATGTGTGAAATGTGCTCAACACAGTGTTTGACACACACAGCTAGTCTACAGTGCATATCAGAGATAACAGCCCTGCTGATTTGATGATTCAAACACCATCTGCAGACACAAACCGTAAACCATGCGAACAAGTTCCATTCCCAGCCGCGTAGATCTCAACCTGAATATCACTGAGGATTTTGGCGACACGGGGAATTTTTGTTGTCTTGCAGCTGAGTTGAAAATATGTACGGTAGTCAGCTCTCTTTTCCACATCAGAGATTGAAACTAATCTGCAGCCCAGAATTTGTGGATGCAATACTGGAAATATTGTCAGCAGTTCTCGTTGAATGAGGTGCAATGATTTTATTTGGTGTAAGGATCTTTTAATTCCTGATAATCTAATGCATGATTAGAATCTAATTCCTTTGGAATATTTATTTCAAAGTTCCTTTGATTTTTAACACACTGAAACAAAATAATTTAAAAAAGATTTGTTACTTCATCTTCTACCTTAATCAATGCATGTTTATTTTCTCTGCCAAAATGCTTAAAAAATATGTTGGTTGGTGTTTAATGCAAAAAAAACCCAACTCGCTACATACTGTAAATTTGAAATAAAAGCTTAAAATGCAGGAAATATTCAGCTGTATGGGCAGCATCTGCAGGAGGAGTGAAACAATGACTTTTCATTGGTATGTTGTGTGTGGGTAACTCTTTTATGGGCATAGAGTGACACTGTGTGGAAACAGGCCCTTCAGCCCAACTTGCCCATACCAGCCAACATTTCCCAGCAACACTAGTCCCATCTGCCTGCGCTTGGTCCATATCCCTCCAAACTTGTCCTATCCATGCACCTAAAGCCCCTGTCCCACGAGGCGAGTTTACCCAAGAGCTCTCCCGAGTTAAGAATTTTTTTTTCACACTGTTGAAAAAACTTCACGAGTTTCCGTGTTTCCTGAGTACCTGCCATTAGCATTACGAGCCGCTACGAGACATCCACGAGCTCCAACGAACCCGCTACGTACATTCTACGTACTTACCACGAGTTTGATTTTTTTTTAAACTCGGGAGAGCTCTTGGGTAAATTTGCATCGTGGGACAGGGCTTTAACTGTTTCTTAAACGTTGGGATAGTCCCAGTCTCAACTACCTCCTCTGGCAGCTTGTTCCACACACCTACCACCCTTTGTGTGGAAAAAGTCACCCTTCAGATTCCTATTAAATCTTTTCCCCTTCACCTTGAACCTATGTCCTCTGGTCCTCGATTCCCCTACTCTTGGCAAGAGACTCTGTGCATCTACCCGATCTATAGCTCCAACCTTCTAGTCCTGGCATCATCCTTGTACATCTTCTGTGAACCCTTTCAAGCTTGACAATATCTTTCCTATAACATGGTGCCCTGCTCTATTCTATCTTCTTTTGCTGTCAGACAGAATTCTTTGTTCAGTGTATCCACTCAACCTATTTGATGGCAGCGTTGTAACCAGCCACCACAGTTCATGTTGAACAGGGAGCCTGACATCAAGTAAAGTTAGAAAAGAGAAAATCCATGCTGTAAAGTCTGTGAAAACATTTGTTTGCAAACTTCTAGAGATCAGTGGCGAGCACAGTCCTGAATGAAAAATGTGCTCGAGTCTTATTCCAGCTGTACAGTAACAGGAGTATGTAATTTATTCCCTTATAGTCCCATTCTGATCTATACTTTAACTCCCATTAATTCTGCTCTGGATAATCTGATCTCAGTGCCCTCTACAATTCTGGAATTTGGATCCTCCTGCAATGGTGTTTTTTTTTTCAATGTTGTGTGATCCAAGGTGATTTTACCTAGAGTAAATCATATCAGCAATCATTCCTTGGTGAAATCACAGCAACTTTGTGCAACCAAATAACATTAATCATGTAAAGCACACTTGAGCCCATACGAACATAAACTGGAGCTGCATTAGAACAGTCTCAGCAAAGCAAGCAAGACTACTGCCGTACTCTTAGTTTAAACATTCATAAGTTCTAGCTCGGAGCAGAATAAGGCCATTCGGCCTATCAAGTGTACTCCGCCATTCAATCCTGGCTGATCTATCTTTCCATTTCAACCCCATTCTCCTGCCTTCACCCCATTACCCCTGACACCCCTGACACCCTCACAAATCTGTCAATCTCCAACTTCAAAATATTAATTGACTTGGGCCCCCCAGCCGTCTGTGGAGCCGTCTAAAAGAACATCCTGCTGGCATTGGACGTCCTCAAGGATAGTTTGGAATTGAAGACAGACCACACAAACGACTCTTAATGTCGTCAAATTGTGCCGTAGCATCCAAGCAAGGTTGTTCCAGCAGGTAGTTGCTGAGCGCCACATTCAGTGGGTGTCCTTGTGTTGTCACCACTGGTAGCATTTAATCAATGGAGGGTTGGAATGTCCATTGCAGACAACTGAGAGAGCGTCCGAGACCACCGTGCTGAAGACATGGAAATGTCCATGGGGAAAGGCCTGCAGGCAGAAGATCTTCCAAGAGGTGACATTGTATCTGGTCCTCTCCGACCAGCAATGTTTTCACAGGCTCAGGTTTTCGAAGGCTGTTGTAACAGAGGCATGGCATTATTTTCAGCCACACTCTCAAGCTTGGAGTACTCTCTGAAGATTTTCTTTTTATCGAGTCCACACACAAGATTAGATGTTATTCAGCCAGAGCTGAACACATTTCTTGGCATCTGCATGCAATGGTGTGCGTGGTGGTGGAAAGATTGGTGAAAACAGGGCCGCCCAATGTGAAGGGGATGTAACACTTATCTTCCTGGCCCCTCGATCATTCCAGAGAGCCACTACTGTTTGTTGGTTTACTGCTCCGTTTGCTGCCCGATGCAGCATTATAGAAGTTACCCAGGGTCTTGAACATATGGATCAATGACGTTTCTAATTTAACGAGGGATAAGTGGTGTCAAGATCAGTAAGATTTGCTGGGATCTCTGGCATTCCACAAGTACTGGCAGCCCTCAGATTCCTGGAAGGGATCCGGATTTCAAAATTAACAGATTTCCAGATCATGATGTCTTCTGGTAATTCTAAGGACTCCTTTATTCGGAAAGAGCTAACACTATCCAACATTTTTTTGTGGACCACACTGCTCCAAGGGGTAAAGGACACCAAATACTGACGTGGTTGTTCTCACGTGTCTGTACTCCTGTCGTTCCAGATGAGCGAGATACAACACAAGCCATGCTGGTTTGAGGAAAGTGGTGGGCAATGGCGGTAGTCTCCTGTAGAAGATTCTGCTTCCTCCAACAGATGCTGAATCCTCACAGCTATGAGGTACAGGCTGCACAGCGCAGCACAATGGAGAGAACATCGTCACGATCAGTAATGTGTGAACTACAGTATATTTAAGAGGGAGTTAGATGTGGCCCTTGTGGCTAAAGGGATCAGGGGGTATGGAGAGAAGGCAGGATGATCAGCCATGATCATATTGAATGGCGGTGCAGGCTCGAAGAGCCGAATGGCCTACTCCTGCACCTATTTTCTGTGTTTCTAGAAAGAACTGCAGATGCTGTATGAAATCGAAGGTAGTCACAAAACGCGTCACCCATTCCTTCTCTCCATTGATGCTGCCTCACCCGCTGAGTCACTCCGGCATTTTGTGTCTACCGTCAAGATCAGTGAGATTTTTTTTGGCATTTCTGGCATTCCACATGTACAACGCAGCACAATGTGGAGAACATCTGATGCCTGAGAAAGAACAGCGAGGGGTCAGTCAACCAGAGTCATGAAGCAAATGCAGATGACCAGCAGGAACAAGAGGGGTGGAGGACAATGAAAGCTACCAAGGGATACATATGCTCAATGCCAGTAGCCCAGCGTTCCAGTTAAGATGTTGTTCAGGCAAGCTGTAAGTGATTCTCTTTTTGAGAGACACTTCTACTAAACATACTGCACAGAGTTTCCAATGCAAACCTTCACATTTCATCTGTTATCACCATTATAGTCCACCAATAAACCATTGAATGATCCCAGATATGGCATGGGCATCACACGCCTCAGCACTCGTGAGTAAGGCAAGGCAGCGCCTTTACCACCTCAGGCAATTGAGGAAATTCATAGTGTCTCCGAGGATCCTCCAGTGCTTCTACGCAGCGGCGGTGGAAAGCATCTTGCCCGGGAACATTACCATCTGGTTTGGGAATTGCTCTGCCAAGGACAAGAAGGCTCTGCAGAGAGTAGTGCGTTCGGCCGAACGCACTATGGGAACTTCACTTGCCCCCCTGCAGGAACTATACATCAGGAGGTGCAACTCCAGAGCCAACAATACCATGAGAGACCCCTTCCACCCCTGCAACGGACTGTTCCAGCTGCTACGGTCAGGCAAACGCCTCCGTTGCCATGCGGTGAGAACGAAGAGGTTGAGAAGGAGTTTCTTCCCAGAGGCCATTCGGACTGTAAACGCCTATCTCACCAGGGACTAACTCTACTGAACGTTTTTCCTTCCATTATTTATTATGTAAAAGAATATGTGTGTTATGATTGTGTTTATAGTTTGTTTGGTTGTTTGGTTGTTTGTCTTTTTGCACAAAGGTCCGCGAGCATTGCCACTTTCATTTCACTGCACATCTCGTATGTGTATGTTACAAATAAACTTGACTTGACTTGACTTGATGATACATCGGTTTTCAGATCCACTGGCAATGACTGGTGGCACAGTGGTGCAGCGGTAGAGTTGTTGCCTCACAGTACCAGAAACCTGGATTGGTACGGTCTCACTGTGACTGCGTTGGTTTTCTCTGGATGCTCAGTTTTCCTCCCACACTCCAAAGACGTACAGGTTTGTAGGTCACAAAATTGCTGGGTAAACTCAGCGGGTGCAGCAGCATCTATGGAGCGAAGGAAATAGGCGACGTTTCGGCCCGAAACGTCGCCTATTTCCTTCGCTCCATAGATGCTGCTGCACCCGCTGAGTTTCCCCAGCAATTTTGTGTACCTTCGATATTCCAGCATCTGCAGTTCCCTTTTGAACAGGTTTGTAGGTCAATTGGTTTAGTTAAAATTGTAAGTTGTCCTTGGTGTGTAGGATAGTGTTAGTGTATGGGGTGATCGCTGGTCGGCACGGACTCGGTGGGCCGAAGGTCCTGTGTATCTCTGTAAAAACTAAAACCAAAGACCATATGGTGTCAGTGAATGGATCCTGTTCTGATTCCTTCAATGACTTGGTACAGCATCTCAGTATGTCCTGATTAAGGCAACCTCATGGATGGCATTCTGACCTCTCCACAAAATGGAATATTCTCAGCGGATCGCCACACTGCAGGTGTAGACAGCGACCAAGAGCTGGAAGACTTCAGCGTACAGTTCAACACTGGGTCTGGTCATTCAGCAGTTACACAGAAATACTTGACAACAACACCCAGCGCAATAAATGAATGATTTTGTGGAAGGAAGATTCAGCGAGGAGCTAACATTTGAAGACAATTAAGTCAATGCACCTTTATTCATGAGAAATTCTTCATGAAATTCTTCATTATGTTTGGCAGGGTCATTGTGGGCCAAAGGGCCTGTTTCTGTGCTGCGTTCTATGTTCTTAAAGTGTGGAAACGTACACCTTCAGATTCAGGGACAGTTTCTTGCCAGCTGTTATCCGCCAACGGAACCAACTCATCAACAACTAGGGAGCGGTCCTGATCTACTGTCTATCTCAGGACTATCTTTAATCAGACTTTACTGGACTTTATCTTGCAATAAACATTATTCTCTTTATCTGTACACTGTGGCTCGATTGTAATCATGTATAGCCTTTCTACCGGCTGGTTAGCATGTAACAAAAAGCTTCTCACTGTACCTCGATACATTTGTCAATAAACTAAATTAGTGTGGCTGAATTCAAGGTATTGAACCATTTGACGATGTACAAAGGGGAAGAACTGATGTCAACACTCTACCTCATTGATGTTCACTATTTACCTCACTATCTACTTCATTGGTGACCTTCGGACTATCTGTGTCTTTACTGGCTTTACCTTGCACCGAATGTTATTCCCTTATCAAGTATCTATACACTGTAGATGGCTCAATTATAATCATGTATTGTCTTTCCGCTGACTGGTTAGCACGCGACAAAAGCTTTTCACTGTACCTCGCTACACGCGACAATAAACTAAACTCAGCTGATAAAGTTTCAGTGTCAGACACAGTGTCACAATCCTTACTGCTCACTACAATTGGGTGTGATCACTGCAGTGTCAACACTATCCTGCTCCAGCAATCACTTCTGACTCACGCAGACATTCGTCTTGCCTTTAATCGCCTCCATAAAGAGGAGCTGCTTACCGAAAGGGGCTGCTCCTTGCCTACTGGCTGCACTTCACACCCACCATCCTCATCTTTGGACTCCCTGTGCATAGGGGAGAGGGTGGGGCTGAAGATGTCCTGGTTGGGTTGCTCCTGGGCCTGGCCAAGCTGGCCATCAGCGAGTCACGGCGGCAAGCGGAAGAGGGCTCTGCCCGAGCCGGCTGCCCGCCCCCTTTTTATTTGTTTTACTTGTACTATGGTGGTGGGTTTTGTTTTGAATCATTTTGAATCATTTAGTATTGTGCATAATATTGTAAATAATTGTATAAATTATTTTTGGTTTAAAATAAAGAGGAGCTGCTAGAAAATGTCTGGCATTGAGCAGTTCAAGGGCGGCACGGTGAAGCAGCGGTAGAGTTGCTGCCTTAAAGCACTACCTGCGCCAGAGATCCGGGCTCGATCCCGACTACAGGTGCTGTCTGTATGGAGTTTCTACACTCTCCCCGTGACCATGTGGGTTTGCTCCGAGATTGTTGGTTTCCTCCCACACTCCAAAGACGTACAGCTTTGAAGGTTAATTGGCTTGGTATGAATATAAATTGTCCCTAGTGTGTGTAGGATAGTGCGGGGATCGCTGGTCGGTGTGGGCCGAAGGGCCTGTTTCTGCGCTGTATCTCTACAGCGCGGAAAGTTGTTTCACCAGGCAACCTTATTCGTAGGCCTCAGTCCCTCTGTCACAGATTGTTATGTTGGTTTGGGGAGAGGAAATCAATCAGCATAGAAGCTTCCAAGGGAGGGATCATTTCACGTTGAAGGTCATTCATTGTCACAATAACACGGCAGTTGTTACATCAGTTAATTTATGATACAACCGAGCACTGTGTTGCAGTCAAGCAAACATTTTTATTTGCAATGCCCCCCTCATCATTTAAAAGCAATCATGGTTTTCCTCGAACATGTTGATCTCAAAGACATCACGGGACGACAGATGGCACAATGGGCTAAGTGTTCGGCTGGCAACCGGAAAGTAGCCGGTTCGAATCCCACTTGGAGTGCATACTGTCGTTGTGTCCTTGGGCAAGACACTTCACCCACCTTTGCCTGTGTGTGAATGTGTGTGAATGTGTGTGAGTGATTGGTGGTGGTCGGAGGGGCCATAGGCGCAGATTGGCAGCCACGCTTCCGTCAGTCTGCCCCAGGGCAGCTGTGGCTACAGAAGTAGCTTACCACCACCGAGTGTGACTGAGGAGTGAATGAATAATGCGATGTAAAGCGCCTTGAGTATTCGAAAGGCGCTATATAAATCCCATCCATTATTATTATTATTATCACAACGAGAATCTTGTGTCGATAGGAACTGCAGATGCTGGTTTACTTCAAAGATAGATGCAAAATGCTGGAGTAACTCAGAGGGTCAGGCAACGACTCTGGAGAAAAGGAATAGGTGACGTTATCGGGTTGAGACCCTTCTTCAGACTGAAGTCTATGTGTATAAAAATGCAAATCTTCTTAAAAACTTGCCCCTCTCACCTTAAAGCCGTGATCTCTGGTCTTTGACATATCTACTCTGGGAAAAAGTTCCAAACTGTCCACCCTATCTATGCCTCTCATAATTGTATAAACTTCTATCAGATCTCTCCTCAGCCTCAGGCATCTATTGTTTTATTTTTCCAAAAGTGTTGTGTGCAATTCCAGATTTCCATTACCTCACATATCACTTCAAAATGTCCTGATTCAGCATTTGAAAATGAAATGGCCTTATTCAGGATATCCACTGCACCTATCCATCTTGAACAGTGTCCCTCTATCTCCATCTCCCACCCACTTACCCCTCATTTCCCATCACTTCATCCACCGAATAATTGCGAGATGATTTCTTTCTACCGACGCTACTATATTTTTATATGTATTAACTCCTTTAATTAGAACACCCATTAATATTTCAGAACTTCAGGAAATATGAATCAATTATTCAATAAAAAAAAAAAAAAAAAAAAAAAATTATTATTCAATCAGGCTCTTCCTGCCCTCTTGAATCTATTTTGTTGAACGTGCTTAAGTCTTAAGTCTTGAAAAATGAGCATCGTACTTCAAAAGAATCCTAACAAAGGCTCTATATTATTGAAGGAAAAATGCGATGGGTTGTTGTTGGTCATTTCTGCGGTTACTGTATATTACATTTTACAGGTGCTTTGTTCAGGAACGACAAGCAAATCAATTTACAAAGTTAGAAAAGGAAATCTTGCAAAAAATTAATAATTAATAATAATTAAAATCTTCATGTAAAAAGATATCAAGAGAGAAATTAAATGCAGAGTTTTACACTGATGAAGCCTTTGAAATTACTTTTATTGGATTCCCATCTTTACAGTAGATGTATTGGTTTCAAGTCTTTGACCCCCGGAATGGTGACACATATCTCAACATCCATTTTCCCCCTTGTGTTTATGCCTAGAACACCTTTGGCTGTGATGTGGTAACAAATGCTGGCATTGGAGAGGGTCCAGAGGAGGTTTACAAGAATGATCTCAGGAATGATTGGGTTAACATATAACGAGCCTTTGACAGCAATGAGCCTGCACTCGCTGGAGTTTTGAAGGATGAGTGGGAGTCTGATTTGAGAATTAAGGGACAAAAGTTTAGGGGCAACATGAGGGGGAACTTCTTTACTCAGAGAGTGGTAGCTGTGTGGAATGAGCTTCCAGTGGAAGTGGTGAAGGCAGGTTCGTTTTTATCATTTAAAAATAAATTGGATAGGTATATGGATGGGAAAGGAATGGAGGGTTATGGTCCGAGTGCAGGTAGATGGGACTAGGTGAGAGTAAGTGTTCGGCACGGACTAGAAGGGCCGAGATGGCCTGTTTCTGTGCTGTAATTGTTATATGGTTATATGGGTCCTCATTGAGACTTACCGAAAAGCTAAAGGCCTTGATAGAGTAGATGTGGAGGGGATGTTTCCATTAGTGGGAGAGTTTAAGACCAGCGGCCTCAGAATAAAAGGGCGTACCTTTAGAAAAGAGATGACTAGGAATCTCTTTAGTCAGAGGGTGGTGCATCTGTGGAATTCATTGCTGCCGAAGGCTGTGGAGACCAATTCAATGGATATATTCCTATAATTATTGGTTCACAGCAGGAGGCTAATTAAGAGATTTGCTTTGGAAACTGACATGGCAAATCTCTTCTGACACTTGTAAAGTAGATTATCTTGTACGTTTTCAAGTGGTAAAGCACTTTGATTTCTCTGTAGATATATTCAGCAGGTTTAATTAGTGATATAATGAATTCTAAAATTAAACCTTGAAGCGACCCACTTCGAACTTGCAGTTGAGAACAAAGTTAGAGGCCATCCAACCTCAATCCCCACCCTTGTCGTGTCTTCGCCATCCCTCTGACCTCCCCCTTTCTGATACAGAACGGTCTGTCCTCAGCAGAGGCCTCACTTTTGTTCCCCTCCGCCC
Organism: Amblyraja radiata; assembly: GCF_010909765.2. NCBI lineage: Eukaryota > Metazoa > Chordata > Chondrichthyes > Rajiformes > Rajidae > Amblyraja > Amblyraja radiata. The sequence goes on along the minus strand of NC_045983.1, from coordinate 29,771,703 downwards.
CCGCCTCAACAAGTTCTGGAACATTAATTTCAAGTAACCCTAGTTTTCCCTCTCTCTCCATCCCCTCTCCCTTTCCCAGTTCTACTAGTCTTACTGTCTCCGACTACATTTTATCTCTGTACCGCCCACTCCCCTGACATCAGTCTGAAGAAGGGTTTCGACCCGAAACGTCACCCATTCCTTCTCTCCAGAGATGCTGCCTGTCCCGCTGAGTTACTCCAGCATTTTGTGTCTTTCTTAGAGGCCATCATTGTAAGGTGGTCACCAAAAAAGCACACAGTGAATTCAAATAAAATGGGGTGCGGTTAGGTCAAGGGTTTACCCCCACGTCATTCTGTGAAAATAAACCCCTTATTTAATCACACACCATCCCTTCCCTCTCAGGTGTTCTCTTATGAGTAAATATTAAACGCTAGATGCAGATTATTCCCGATGTTGGGGAAGTCCAGAACAAGGGGTCACAGTTTAAGGATAAGGGGGAAATCTTTTAGGACCGAGATAAGAAAATCATTTTTTACACAGAGAGTGGTGAATCTGTGGAATTCTCTGGCACAGAAGGTAATTGAGGCCAGTTCATTGGCTATATTTAAGAGGGAGTTGGATGTGGCCCTTGTGGCTAAAGGGATCAGGGGGTATGGAGAGAAGGCAGGTACAGCATGATCATATTGAATGGCGGTGCAGGCTCCAAGGGCCGAATGGCCTACTCCTGCCCCTATTTTCTATGTTTAAATGTACCAATAACATCCCATTTGGAAAAGTCTAATGTTAGAGGGCATAGCTCTAAGTGAGAGGGGTGAAGTCTAAAGGAGATGTGTGGGGCAACTTTTCTACACAGGGTGGTGAGTGCTGGGGTTGGTTGTTGAGGCAGATACATAGTGGCATTTAAGAGACATTTGGATAGGCATATGGATATGCAGTGAATGAAGGGGTATGAATTATGTGCAGGAAGATGAGAGATTATCTTGGTATCATGGTCGGCACAGACTTTGTGAGCCAAAGGGTTGAGGTTCTTGTGCTGTATTCTTCTATGTTTTATGTTGGTCCAGGTGACACAACCAGAGAGCAGTGCTGAGCTACCTGTTTGGTGACCCTCGGACTATCCTTGATCGGACTTTGTGTCTATACACTGCAAATGGCTTGATTGTAATCATGTATAGTCTTTCTGCTGACTGGATAGCACGCAACAAAAGCTTTTCACTGTACCTCGGTACACGTGACAGTAAACTAAACAGAACCTACCACCTTGATGCAATCATCCCAAAAAGTAAAAGAGTCATTTAGCCTTGCAAACCCCACCCACGAAGTGTTCTCCAAGAGCTAGGGGTGGCATGGTGGAGCAGCGGTAGAGTTGCTGCCTTCAGCGCAAGAGACCTGGGTTCGATCCTGATGACGGGTGCTTGTCTGTAGGGGGATTGTACGTTCTCCCCGTGACTTGCGTGGGTTCAAGGTCCAAGGTTTAAAGGTCAGTTTATTGTCACATGTACCAATTAAGGTACATTGAAATTTGAGTTGCCATACAGCCATACTAATTTTACTATTATCTCCCACACTCCAAAGACGTACAGATTGATGTAGGTTAATTGGCTTGTCCCGAGTGTGTGTGGGATAGTGTTATTGTGCGGGGATCGCTGGTCAGTCGGGACTCGATGTGTCGAAGGGCCTGTTTCAGCGCTGTATCTCGAAGCTAATGGTTATTTACAATTTATGGGTTTTGAATGAATGAATGAATGAATAAGTTTATTGGCCAAGTATTCACATACAAGGAATTTGCCTTGATGCTCCGCCCGCAAGTGACAACTTGACATACAGTGAGTTAGTTACGGTTGTTGTTGAGTGATGATTTTATAATAAATGTACCGGGAAAGAAAGGATAAACATATGAGAAAGAAAGGGTGAAGAACAACACATTGGATGAAGGAGGAAGGGTGGATCCTCAAATGGAACATTAACGTGATCTCAGACCGATCAAATCCCTCCACTTCCATCTATTCTATCTAATATAGTTATTTCTGTCCCTGCACTCATTTTAAAAAACATCTATCAATGAATAAGCTTCGAATTAATTTGCAAGTGTAATCAGCACCAAGTCAATGATGAAAGGTTGCTAATTTGGAAAAGTTGAAAGGGAAATGGATTTTAGCATGATTATTGATCACCCACCAGTTGCCAGACATTTTGAAGCTGCTATCAACAAAATTAGTTAAGTCTAGAAACTCTCTCAAAGGCTTTGGGCTCTTTTAAGACTATTTCATTTTGACCTGTATAGATTATTGGTGGGGTGACATTTGGAATAGTGTAGTAATTGGCAAGGACAATCATGTGTTGACCCATGTGATGAAAGAACGGGTTGACTGGGCTTGTATTCACTGGAATTTAGAAGGATGAGAGGGAATCTTATAGAAACATATCCATTCTTAAAGGATTGGAAGGCTAGATGGTGCTGGCTCGGGGCCGAATGGCCTACTCCTGCACCTATTTTTCTGTTTTTATGGTGGTGATAGTTCAGAAAAGAGAAGATTGTGGGAAATTGGGCTCACATTTACGAGGAGAAACTTTGCAAGCTGAAGCAAGAGAAAAGAAAATTATAGGTGTTGAGAGATACAGATATAGGTGTGAGGTCTGAAGAAGGGTCCCGACCAAAAACGTCACCTACTCCTTTTCTCCAGAGATGATGTCTGACCCGCTGAGTTATTTCAGCTTTTTGTGTCTATCTTCGGTTTAAACCAGCATCTGCAGTTCCTCCCTGCACATCGGGGGGGTGAGCATTTTTTTTGACTTATGTTCTAATTACGGAATTGAATGTCATTGTTTCAAAATTAACCTTAAATTAAGTTAAAGATCAGAATAAATTAGACCCCCAACCTGTGCAATGTTGTTGATAGGTGAGATGATTCACAGTTTGAAAGCAATTGAAACAGACTATTAAATTAACTATTAAAAGCAACTCATTAAATATTTTCCCAGGATTGAGCTCGGCGTTTAAAGAGTTACGCATGTGAAGAAATGAGTGAAGTCTTCAGGGCACAATAATTCTTGTGGTTCAAAGGTGGAAATGAGAATGCCAGAGTCACGCATAAATAACAAATGCATTATCAAGGGAGGATTAGACTAATTAAAGACCTAAAAGGCAATATAGATTGTGCATGGCATTCTAATTGAGTAATTTAAATCTTTAACTAGATAAGAGAACGTTGCCAATGTAGCGAGTCGGTAAAGACAGAAGCAGTAGTGCCATTAGATAGGATAATAGATGTTCAATGGCGCCTTATTGTCATGTGTACCTCACGTGTGTAAACAGAATTTCATTTTTTTGCTCACAGTTTAGTGACATTAACACAATCATACTAAGTATAAGAGTGTGAACTAGTAGGCCACACTGAGACCATATGCACGAGTCCCCATGTTTTGGCCGCCATCTTGTACACTTCAAGTCCAAAATGTAACAAAAAATGTTCAGAGTCTTAACTTGGCCATAAAGGCCCGTTTCCCCGGCGATGGATCTGGGCAGGGGTGGTCCTGGCCTTGCGATATATGCCCGATGTCCGTTATAGCAACTCCGCTGCTCCTTGCTGTGCGATTATAATAGATCAAGATGAGATATTTAAGAGGTTGCCAGTCCTCACTATAAAGAATTCAGCCACTCCAATAATGTGGTGGCGAGGATCCTAAGGGCTGAAGCTGCAGAGAATTAAGTCATCATGTTTCATTCTTGGAGACACAAGAGATTGCAGATTGCAGATGGTGCTTTAAAAAAAAGCAATCTGCTGGAGGGACTCTATAACAGATTTCAGCGCCTGCAGTGACTTGTGTCCCTGCTCATCACCTTCCTGCCTCAGTCTCTACCTTCACTCTCTCCTTCTCGTACCTTGCTCTGTCTGCCCTTTTCTTTACATTCTTATTTTTCTCTTCTCCATATCTGTTTTCACCTATCATCATCGCCAGCTGCTGTGTGCCAGTTCCTCCCCCTCCTTCGCTACCCTCTCCCTCCCCCTACCTGCTCCCACCGGCCCATCGTTCCTCCCACCCCTCATGTGGTGCCACCTATCCTGCCAGCCCCTGTCTCTCACCTCTCTTTGTACCAGCTATTGTCTCTCTACACTCTCCTACATGGATAGGACAGGTTTGGAGGGATATGGGCCAAAGGCAGGCAGGTGGGATAAGTGTAGATGGGACATGTTGGTCGGCGTGGGAAAGTTGGCATGTTTCCACGCATGACTATGATTCACTCGCTGCAGGGTCTTGACCTGAAACATTGACCATCCTCTACCTCCACAGATGCTGCCTGACCTGCTTCTTCATCTTCTTGCGTATGTCACGCACAGCCTAAAGTTGTAAGGCAACGTGTTCTGTTTGACCTGTTTGTGCACGCCAGGTTGATTGCATTCGTTGAAACAGGGTGGACCACGTGAAGGTTGCAATCTCCCACCCTGACCTGCTGAGTTCCTTCAGCATTTGTGTTTAAGAAGGAACTGCAGACGCTGGAAAATCGAAGGTGCACAAAAATGCTGGAGAAACTAAGCGGGTGCAGCAGCATCTATGGAGCGAAGGAGAGGCATACCTGAGTTCCTTCAGCAGTTTGTTTCTTATCTTCCATTCCTCTTTGTATGGGGCTGGTGCTACAAGACCGGAACGTTTTGAATATTGTACCACCTTCCTAAAAATAGGGTAGAAACATAACTTTGTTAACTAAAGGCCATTAAGCTTAACAGCGGTGGGCATACATTTGGTAGCTGACATAATATTCAAGTTACATTTGACTGACTTGATTCTTTGATAATTAACAGAATGGGTTTTCTTGAGGTAGTATGATTTGTGCTGTTTGAAGACTTATAACACAGTATCACATTATACATGTTTGCAGAATTAATGTCAACAAAACCACTGTAACAATGTCATTGAGGGAAATAAAATAGGCTAAAGGACAATGGTGAACTCTTCTTTCTTGAATGGTAAGAATATCACCAGGGGGTACTAAAACCATCATTTTATATATTATGTAATTATATTATATATTCCTTATGTTCTATGTTTCTATAGATAGAGCTCTAGGGGCTAGTGGAATCAAGGGATATGGGGAGAAGGCAGGCATGGGTTATTGATTGGGGACGATCAGCCATGATCACAATGAATGGCGTTGTTGACGAAGGGCCGAATGGCCTCCTCCACCTATTTTCTCTATGTTTCTATGTAAAATTATTAATATTTTAATAATCTGGATATTAATATACACAGTCATAAGGTCATAAGGAACAGTGGAATTAGACCATTTGGCCCATCATGTCTACTCCACCAATCAATCACGACTGATCTATCTCTCCCTCCTAACCCCGTTCCCCTGCCTTCTCCCCATAATCTCTTGACACCCGTACTAATCAAGAATCTCTGCCTTAAAAATATTCCTTGACTTGACCTCCACAGCCTTCTGTGGCAAAGAATTCCACAGATTCACCACCCTCTGACTAAAGAAATTTCTCCTCATCTCCTTCCTTAAAGAATGTCCTTTAATTCTGAATGTTGTGGATGATGAGGCTTGTGGTAAACATTGAGGAAGAATAGTGACAAGCTTCAGGAAGGTGTAGGCTGCTAGTGGAATGCACTGACATGTGCCAAATTACATTGGAACAATCTGAAATATCAAAGGATGGATTTGAAGTCCATAAAGGAAAAGCAAGTTGCCACGTTGAGAATGTCCTGGCTAACAAGTTGCATAGAGGTAGGATAGATAAGGTAAGAAAGGGAAGTTTTTATCAAGCCTAGTTATATAGCATAGAAACAGGCCCTTTGGCCCAACTCACCAATACCGATCTCAGCTGGTTCAATTTTCCTGCATTTGGTCCATATCCCTCTAAACCTCTACTATTCATGTACCTATGTCCCCCCTTCCCCTCCCCTTCCCAGCACTCCCACAGCCAACTGTCTCCGCCTCTTCCTTTCTTCTTCCCGCCCGCCCCCACCTCCACATCAGTCCGAATCCAACCTTCCTGTACTGGGCATCCTCCATGGCCAGAGTGAGTCCCACCATAAATTGGAGGAGCAACACCTCATATTTCGCTTGGGCAGTTTACACCCCAATGGTATGAACATTGACTTCTCCAATTTCAGGTAGTCCTTGCTTTCTCCCTCCTTCCCCTCCCCTTCCCAGCTCTCCCACAGCCAACTGTCTCCGCATCTTCCTTTCTTCATCCTGCCCCCCCACATCGGTCTCGACCCGAAACGTCGCCTATTTCCTTCGCTCCATAGATGCTGCCTCACCCGCTGAGTTTCTCCAGCATTTTTGTCTACCTTCAATTTTTCCAGCATCTGTTCTTTCTTAAACATGTACCTATCCAAGTGTCTTTTAAATGTTGTTATTGTAGCTACCTCAACTACCTCCTCTGGCAGCTCGGTCCATATACCCGCTACTGGTTGAGTGAAAAAATTGCCCCTCAGGATTCTATTAAATCATTCCCCTTCTCACCTTAAACTCATGTCCTCTGGTTCTTGATTCTCCTGCCTTAAATAAAAGACTCAGTATTTCGATACTTCAGAAAGCATAGCAGAGTACAGAAAATAAAAGGTGAAATTAAAAGAGAAATTAAGAAAGCAAAGACATGAGACAAATACCGTGAGATAAAGTGAAAGAAAATCAGCAAACATTAACAAAACATATAAAGATCAAGAACATAGTTAAGAAATGGGTGGTGGTTAGTTTACCTTTTGGTCTCTCTGCGTAGCACAAGGGTGCAGTTTTCATAGAAGCAAGGAGCAACAGATGCTGGTTAATACACAAAAGGACACAAAGTGCTGGAGTAACTCAGCAGGTCAGGCTGCACCTCTGGAAAACATGGATAGATGACATTTCGGGTCTCAAGCCAGCATAGATACAGGTTTTTTTCACTGGGTCTATGCCGAACATTGGTCACCTGTTCACACTAGTTCTATGTTATCCCACTTTTGCCTCCACTCCCGACACACCAAGGGCAACTTACAGAGGCCAACATCTCTGGGGTGTGGGAGGAAAGCAGAGGAAACCTGGAGCAAACCCACGTGGTCGCAGGGAGAACGTGCAAACACCCCACAGACAGTATCCGACATCAGGACTGAGCACAGGTTTCAGGCACGGTTTGAATTCATACTTTACAGCTGACTTTATGAAATAAATGCCATTGTTGTTGTTAAAGGGCTAAGGTTTTGCTGTTTTGGATGAGATAAACTGAATAGAAGTATTGAAGGCTTTGGCATATTTGAAATAGATAAATTGCCAGGTTGTATATTCGAAGCTGATAAAAAGAAGCAAGGAAGGAGATTTTGTGGATCTGACCATCATAATAATTACATCCGAGGTACAAGAGTAGTGCGAGGGATTGTTAGTTATATGTTCATTTAATAAAGGGAGGATTTAATTTAAGGCATAATTTAAGTAATCAAAGTCTAGTCATTTTAACTTTGTTGGTGGACTAATTGTTGTAATCAATTCTTAGAACAAGGTAATCCTTCTTTTGGAAAGGCACAAATTGATTGAGAATGATCAATACTTCTTTGTTAAGGAAATGTTGAGTCAGACTAACTTGACCGATTTTTGTGCAAATGATAGGGTGGATGGTTGTGGACAGTTTGTTGTGATCTTCGTGGATTTTGGCCAGGCCTTTGACAAGGTTCCACTTGATTAAAATTGAGAGTGACAAATAGACAATAGGTGCAGGAGTAGGCCATTCAGCCCTTCGAGCCAGCACCACCATTCAATGTGATCATGGCTGATCATCCACAATCAGTACCCCGTTCCTGCCTTCTCCCCATATCCCCTGACTCCGCTATCTTTAAGAGCCCTGTCAAGCTCTCTCTTGAAAGTATCCAGAGAACCGGCCTCCACCGCCCTCTGAGGCAGAGAATTCCACAGACTCACAACTCTCTGTGTGAAAATTAGCACCAAAATTGGCTCAGTGACAGGAGGTTAAAGCCCCTGTCCCACTGTACGAGGTAGTTCTCCCGAGTTTTCCCCTGATTCGAACTCGGAGAATGTCCGTAGGAGTTCGTGGATGTTTCGTAGCGGCTCGTAATGCTAATGTAGGTATAAAAAGTAACAATTTTTTTCATCACGAGTATTTTTTTACTCGTGGACATTTTTTGCAGGGATGAAAAAACATCACGAGTTACCGGATGTCCCGAGTGCCCACCGTTACTCGTACGAGCCGCTACGAGGCATCCACGAACTCCTACGGACCCGCTACGGACCTTCTCCGAGTTCGAATCAGGGGAAAACTCGGAAGAAGTCTTGAATTACCTCGTTCAGTCGGACAGGGGCTTGAGAACTGCTTTTAGTAACTGGAAGACGGCTACTTGGATGGTTCTATGAGGCCTCAGTACGCAATCCTATAGACTTTGCAACACATACTAATTTAAGCACAAGTGAAGGAAATGTGAGAAAGAATTTTGCCAATGAGAATAAACTGGCCGTGTGGTTAACTGCAGGAAATTCCTGCACAGGAAAGTGGCAGATAGAATTTATCCAGAGAAGAAGGGCGGCGTGGTGGTGCAGCGGTGGAGTTGTTGCCTTACAGCTCTTGCAGCGCAGGAGACCCGGGTTCGATCCCGACTACGGGTGCTGTCTGTACGGAGTTTGTAAGTTCTCCCCGCGACCGCGTGGGTTTTCTCCGAGATCTTTGGTTTGCTCCTACACTCCAAAGATGTACAGGTTTGCAGGTTAATTGGCTTGGGTTTGTACACTTGGTATGTATAAAATTGTCCCTGCTGTGTTAATGTGCGGGGATCGCTGGTCGGTATGGACTCTGTGGTGTTTCCGCACTGTATCTCTAAACGAAACTAAACAAAATTAGACAAAGAGATAGAGAGCAGTTCGGGACGTTCCTCAAGGCAGAGAAATATGGAGGAGGATATAGTGCGATGTGGTAAAAATGTGGGGTTTTGACCTGTAAGTCCACAGATCCTTCAGAGTAACACATCAATACCCACAAGTTTCAAGCAAACCTGCTAATGTTTCAGATCAAATATTCTTTGTCAGTGGAAGAGACTTCAAACTGAAACATTAACTCTGTTTCTTTTCCCACAGGTGCTGCCTGTCCTGCTGAATATTTCATGCGTTTACTGTTTTTATTTTCGATGTCCAGCAGTTGCAGTTTACATTTTTTTTCCGCTTGCTTCATGGGAGGCTGGGTTAGGCTGCGTAAATGCTTTTTTTTCTGACTAGCAGCGACGGGCTGCGCAAAATGGCCTCCTCTTTTGTCGTCAATCTTCTGTGATTTCATTTTGTGGAAGAATGAAAAGGGGTGATATAAACTGCAGTTAAAGAACAAAATTGGTTCTTAAGGGGCTTTTGAAGATAGCAATGAAAATCCTTTAGCAAATCTACAGTTCTTTTGGATCTATGATTAAAAGCACACATGTCCAAAATAAAGGGTCTGCTTCACTTGTCTAAAGTATTGTATAGGCCTCAGTGTGTTTAATACTGGGCCCTGCACCTTGGGAAATATGTCAACGTCATAGTGATGGTGCAGATCAGATTTATTAGAATGGTATCAGGGAAGAGGGATCTCTTATTTCTGGAGAGCAGAGAAGATTAGGGGGAGAATTGATAGGAGTCTGCAAAACCATGAATGGTTTTGTAAAAATAAATAGGAGGAAACTGTTTTCAGTAGCAGAAGAATCTGTGCTTGCAGATTGCACATTAATTATGATTGACAAAATGTTCCAGAGGAACTAAAAAAATTGCTTTTGCACATTGAGTTGTACGATTTAAAATTCGTTGCATGAATTCGTTACAAGCAGATCCAGCGATGATTTTCAAAAAAGTAATTGGTTAAATATTTGACTTAGTTCGGCTTAGTTTATTGTCACGTGTACCGAGGTACAGTGAAAAGCTTTTGTTGCGTGCTAACCAGTCAGCAGAAAAACAATACATGATTACAATCGATCCATTTGCAGTGATACGTGATAAGGGAATAACGTTTAGTGCAAGGTAAAGCCAGCAAGGTTCGATCCAGGATAGTCCGAGGGGCATCAAAGAGGTAGATAGTATCGGAAAATTCTTTCCAAGGCTCCAGGGAAAGAACAAGTCAGGATGGTGTTTGTTGGTGGAGTGTGTACTTTGTAAGTATGAGAGTAATGGTGTGATCCACTATCCCCAATCTAGATTACAAAATTAATAATTGTTGTTGCTGACCTTCATGAATCATGCAAAATACTTACAGGATTCATAAGATTAAATTGCAGAGGATGTTTCCCTTAACTATATAACCATATAACAATTACAGCACGGAAACAGGCCATCTCGGCCCTACAAGTCCGTGCTGAACAATTATTTTCACATAGTCCCATCTACCTGCACTCAGACCATAACCCTCCCTTGGCTCAGGTATCCAGAATTAGGGCACACTGTCTCCAAATAAAGAACCAAAATAATAATAATTGTCTTCATTTATAGGCCAGCGAATGTTTGGAATTCTCTACACTAGAGGGTTGTAGAGACCCCGTCATCAATTGCCAGCAGAGGATATCAAAGACACCAAGAGATATGGGTTTAAGAAGGAACTGCAGATGCTGGACAATCGAAGGTAGATAAAAATACTGGAGAAACTCAGTGAGGCAGCATCTATGGAGCGAAGGAAATAGGCGACGTTTCGGGTCGAGACCCTTCTCCAGACTGAAGAAGGGTCTCGACCCGAAACGTCACCTATTTCCTTCGCTCCAAAGATGCTGCCTCACCCGCTGAGTTTCTCCCGCATTAACGTCTACCTCCAAGAGATATGGGGATAGGATTGGAAAATGGCATTGAGATAGAAAATTAGCCATGATGGAGCAGACCCATGGGGCTGAATGACCCACAACTCCTTTGTTCTTTCTTGTGTTTGCATGTTTTTTCAGTGGGACTAATCGGGTGTTCTCCAGAGCTCTCTTGGGTATTATAGTATTGTGTTGTTGAGCATTCTTCCAAAGGTCTGGAGAGGTGACAAGTATCTCTTGAGTATACTACTTGTAATTTTGAATGCTAGAAGCTTTCCAGGTGGAATAGAGATGGAAGCTGCTAATAGTCTAGTTTCTCAATTTCTGTACAATGAATAGGGTGCTGAGTTTCCATTACCTCGAGGTCCTCCGTTAAATGACTTGGTTGGGCCATTTAAAGGAACATCATCCTGACTCTCAAATAAACAAATTGGAATTTTAAAGGTTAAGTCTTTTTTTTTTAAAAGCTACTCAGTTTTTTTTTCATCTTGAAAATCCGAGTGATTTTAATTAAATAATTGGGAGTAAATTAAAGTCGACTGCAAGGAGTGAGTAATTATCTTGTGAGATTTAGATGTGCCAACTTCATTGGAAAAAGCAGATTTCAAGTGATGTTTGAGGAATCAATATAATTGAAGAGGAAATGTAAGTGTTGGAGCTGTTTCATTTCAGGTGATTATGGACAAGAGGTCAGTGTAGTTTGGGTGTAATTGTTACAAGGATTGCAATGATTACAAGGATATTTATTAGCCAAGTATGTAAGAAGAACATACAAAAAATTTGATTTGCCATTTTCAGTCATTATAAGAAAAAGCAACAAGACGCAGAACTACATAAAATTTAACATAAACATCCACCACAGTGCACAGTGATGGAAGGCAATAAAGTCTTATATTCTTCCTTCTTCTCCCGCCGTTGGGGCAATCGAGCCATCTGCAGTTGGGGAGATTGAAGTTCCCGCAGCCGGCGATCGAAGCTCCCGCGATCGGGGTGGTCGGAGCTTCTGCGGCTTGGAGCTCCCGAAGTCGATCCCTAACAAAGGGACAGCGAGTCCCACGATGTCGAGTCCGCAGGCTCCAGCTCCCAAAGTCAGTCCCCAGCAAGAGGCCGCCAACTCCTCAATGTTAGGCCGCAGTGCAGACAGAGATACGACACAAAATAAAGTTGCATCTCCGTCGAAGAAAGAGATTAAAAAAAAGTTTCCCCCACCACCCCCCACATAATGCAAAACTAAAGGTACACTAAAGCATACATTATACAACAAACTAAAAACAACAAAGAAGGAAAAAGGCAAGACAGACCGTTGGCGAGGCAGCCATCGTTCAGCGCCACCTGGTTAGTAAATGGAATGAGAGGCCACTGGTTTGTGGTTCTCTATTGATATCAAATGTATTTTCAATATTAATTTCAATATCTCTTGTGGGTGGTGTACTTTTTTGGTTTATGGCATTGGCTATTGAATTTTAGGGTGGAAGAAGATGTTTTGCTAGTATTTCTTGTTAGTACTTTTACAAATCTCTGAACAGAAACCTTTCGTTCCTTTTCAATGAGATTGCAGTATTATAACAGGATTACCCCAAGAGATTGATAGCACTGGCAATTTTTGAAAATGAATTTAAATTTAAGTGAGTAAGGAACACTGTGTTTTTCCAGTCACGATTACAATCCACCACCATGGGGCGGTGCGGTGGTGCAGAGGTAGAGCTACTGCCTTACAGCACCAGAGACCCGGGTTCGATCCTGGCTACGGGTGCTTGTCGGTACAGAGTTTGTATGTTTCTCCCCGTGACCTGCGTGGGTTTTCTCAGAAATCTTCGGTTTCCTCCCACACTCCAAGGACGTACAGGTTTGTAGGTTAATTGCTTGGTATAAATGTAAATTGTCCCTAGTGTGTGTAGGATAGTGTTAGTGTGCGGGGATCACTGGTCGGCATGGACTCGGGTGGGCCGAAGGGCTTGTTCCTGCGCCTGTATCTCTGAACTAAACTAAACTAAACTAAACTAAACCAACATCAAAAACTTGGCAGCAGTTGGGGCATAAGGATTTCTGTTGTTAGGAGTTAGATGCACTTCATTTGAGTCTTTATCTGATTTGATTTTCTTTGTATATCTTTAAGAAGGAACTGCAGGTGCTGGAAAATCGAAGGTAGACAAAAATGCTGGAGAAACTCAGTGGGTGAGGCAGCATCTATGGAGCGAAGGAAATAGACAACGTTTCGGGCCGAAACCCTTGGAAACCAAGTTGGGCCAAAGGGCCTTCTTCCACGCTGTATGACTCTATGATTATCACACAATCTAAATGTTTAAAATTGTAATTGACAATTCCACTGATACACATACTGGAAAACTTAGCTCATAGATGTTTTGAAAATGAACACAATAATGGGCCTGTCCCACTTACGCGACTTTTTCGGCAATAATTTGGCTTGGAAACCCTTGGTTTCGGCCCGAAACGTTGCCTATTTCCTTCGCTCCATAGATGCTGCCTCACCCACTGAGTTTCTCCAGCACTTTTGTCTACCTCTGTATATTTTGTTTACCAATGTTACAATCAAATACATTTCTCAATATACCAGTGATTCCACTAGTCAAAAGAACGTCACTACGCACAGGGATTTTGTTTTAAAAACCCATTTGCCTTAATTAGTAATTTCCTTGAAAGTATTGGAGTGTCTAATTGTTTGAAAAACCTACATGTCAGGATTAAATAGCACAGAATTTCAAAACAAACCACCTGATACTCCAGCGTGGAAACTGCTAATCAATTATTCTCTAATCAAGTTGCCTTTGGGACCAGGATGGAAATTTGGTGCAATTCTTTTGAAATAAAATTAGCTGCATTGGAACCTACACCGTACACTTAAATATCTATGTACATGTTAAGGTATAATATTTCTCCTCATGCTTTTGCCTATATTTTCCTGACATTTTTAGAATTTTTTTGTCCCACTTACGCGATTTTTTTCAGCGACTTGCCGGCACCCGTCATAGTCACAGCAGGTCGCCGAAAATGTTCAACATGTTGAAAATCCTGCGGCGACCAGAACAAGGTACGACTCTTTGGGTGACTACTCACGACCATACAGGCTTCACCCCGCGACATGTCACCAGAGTGTCGCCTGTATGGTCGTGAGTAGTCTCCTCAGTCGCCTAAAGAGTCGTAGCGTCTTTCTGGTCGCCGCTGAAGTTTCAACATGTTGAAAATGTTTGGCGACCTATGATGGGTGCCGGCAGTTGCCGAAAAAGTCGCGTAAGTGGGACAGGCCCATTATTGTGTTCATTTTCAAAACATCTATGAGCTAAGTTTTCCAGTATGTGTATCAGTGGAATTGTCAATTACAATTTTAAACATTTAGATTTTATGATAGTCATAGAGTCATACAGCTTGGAAACAGGCCCTTTGGCCCAACTTGCCCATGCCGACCAGCATGCCCCATCTAAACTAGTGCCACCTGCCTACGTTTGGCCCATATCCCTCGAAACCATCCTATCCATGTGCTTGTTACTTAAACATTGCGATTTTCCCTGCCTCGACTGGCAGCTCATTCCATACATTCACAACCCTTGGTGTAAAAAATAAAGCTACCCCTCAGGTTCCTATTAAATCTTTCCCCCCCTCACCTTACACGCCTGACATATTGCTGGAAAACTGATATGTTTCAAAAATTTGACAAAAAGAAAGGGCAAAATCAAATAATTGATCTGGAGATGTAAGAATCCAGAAACCGCACTGTAACAATTTATTTATTCCATCTTTGTACGGCAATTTACTACCTCTTGACCCACTGCCCATTGACCCCATATTAGAAAACTTTGTTTTAACATTGTAAAGTGGGACAGGGTGTTTATTTCATAAGCAATAAACGTTGGCAGAGGGAGTTAGGAATTGCAGCATGGCAGAGAAAATTACATAGGAGAGTGGTGTACAAGATGACAATGGTGCTCGTCCAAGGGCAGAAGAAACTTTAGCAGAAGGATGAGAGGGGGACCTCTTTGGAATTTACCGAACAGTGAAAGGCTTGGATAGAGTGGATGTGGAGAGGATGTTTCCACTAGTGGGAGAGTCCAGGACCAGAGGCCATGGCCTCAGAATAAAAGGACGTACTTTCAGAAAGGAGATGAGGAGGAATTTCTTTAGTTAGAGGGTGATGAATGGGTGGAATTCAATGCCACAGAAGGCTTTGAAGGCCAAGTCAATGGATATTTTTATGGCGGTGATTGACAGATTTGTGATTGTTATGGGTGTCGGGGGTTATGGGGAGAAGGCAGGAGAATGGGGTTGAGAAGAAAAGATAGATCAGCCATGATTGAATGGCGGTGTAGACTTGATGGGCCGAATGGCCTAAATCTGCTCCTACAACTTGTGAACTTGTGGCAATTGGGACACGTGCGTCAGGAAGATGCATGGAAATAACACTCAACTGCAATTAGGTAGAGTTGGATGAGGAATGCAACATGGAAACAGATGACAATAGAGATGCCAATGCAAGCAGTGAAGAAAGATTCAGCCTAGGTTGAGAGTAGCAACTTCCTAACCCTCTGTGCAGGCATTGTATGGCTTCACAAGTTCAGAATAGAACATAGAACAGCATAGCCTAGAAACTGCCCACAATGTCATCAGGCCATAAGTGATAGGAGTATAATTAGTCCATTTGGCCCATCTGGTCTACTCTGCCATTCAATCATGGCTGATCTATATCTCCCTCCTAGCCCCATTCTCCTGCCTTCTCCCCATAACCCCTGACATCTGTATTAATCAACAATCTATCTATCTCTGTCTGTGCTGAATGTAATGCTGAGACCAACACTTATTTATTCTGCACATAATCCATATCCCGCCACTCCCTGCATATCCATGTGCTTATCCAAAAGTCTCTTAAATACCATTTTTGTGTCGGTCTCCACCACAACCCTCAGCAATGCATTCCAGGCACTCATCATCCTCTGTGTAAAAAAAAGACTTGTTCTGCACATCTCCTTTAAGCTTTGCACCACTCACCTTAAAGCTACGGTATGCCTGCCAACATTTGATATTTCCATCCTGGAAAATAGTTTCTGACTGCCTCGCCTATTTATGCCTCTCAAACGTTTACATCTTATGCCAGCTCTCTCTGCAACCTCAGGTGTTCCAGAGAAGACAATCCAAGTAGCTACTACCCTTTAATCCAGGAATCAGTCTGGAGTAGGATCTCGACCTGGAACGTCAGCCATTTCTTCTATCCAGAGATGCCGCCTGACCCGCTGAGTTACTCCAGCATTTTGTGTCAACCATTCTGCTAAACCTTCTCTGCACCCTCCCCAAAGGCCCCACATCCTTCCAGTAACGGGGTGTGCAATACGCCAAATAAAGGCGGCATAGTTGTTGACTTACAGCACCAGAGACCTGGGTTCGATCCTGACTACGGGTGCTGTCTGTACGAAGTTTGGACTTTCTGCCGGTGACCTTGTGTGGGGTTTCTCTGGTTTCCTCCCACGCTCCAAAGACGTACAGGTTAGTAGGTTAATAGGCTTGGTATAATTGTAAATTGCCCCTCGTGTGTGTAGGACAGTGTTGATGTGCAGGGATCGCTGGTCGGCGCGGACTCGATGGGCTGAAGGGCCTGTATCTCTAAGCTAAACAAAACTAAACTAAGCATGAAATGTTGATTGTGAAGAGATTCAGCAAAGGGAAAAAGAACGAGACTGTCTACCTTTGCGATGATGCCAGAAGCACAAGTAAGAGGTGGGCCTTGCACTAACTGGCAAACTGGCCACACCTGCTGGTTGCCATTCCCTCAAAGTGCATTTTCAACGAGAGTGAATGCTTGTGGCAGAGTTCTGCTGGCAATCCGGCTCCAGTGAAGCCTAGCACAGAGTCTGGGGCTTTTCCACATGAAGCTGACAGGCTCCAGCTACAGAACTGCACTGGTCTCTGAGCGGACTGATTCAACCCTGTTCCCAATCTCATGTCAAAACCTTTGAGAAATATTATTTTTTAAGATTATTGAAAGCTGAAAACAAAAGCATGTAAAACACTTAAATGCTGGAAAACAATTAAACACATTTAAATAATTCCATTAAGTAGAAGAACAAAATTATTTTTTATGTCTGCCTGCAGCGTTTTTTCTAATTGAAATGAGTCTGCTGGACCTGTGCCAAACTCAGCAATAGATTTACCCGCTGAGTTACTCCAGCATGTTGTGTCTTTTTTTGTAAACCAGCATCTGCAGTTCCTTGTGCCCACAATAGATTCACCAACCAAAGTGGGGAGAAATCCATGTAAGATTGTGTTCTCCTACATACATCTAGATTTGTCAAGGTACAGTGAAAAGCTTTGGTTTGCATGTCAACCAATCAAATCAGATAATTTTCTACATAAGTACAATCAAGCCGAACAAGTGGACAAGTTATAAAGTCAGAGGATAGGTTCATACAGCATGGAAAAAGGCCATTCGGCCCAACTGGCCCATGCTGACCAAGATGCCCCATCTACACTAGTCCCACCTGCCCTTGATTAGTCCATAACGTGGGGTGGGAGATTGCAACCTTCACGTGGTCCGCCCTGTTTCGACGAATGCAATCAACCTGGCGTGCACAATCAAATAAGCTCAAATAGAACAAGTTGTCCTACAACTTTAGGCTGTGCACGCCATATGCAAGAAGAAGAAGAAGCCCATAACGTGGTCATTACTTTTGTCCACAGCACTCCAAATGTTGGACAGATAGGCACAAAAAGCTGGAGTAACTCAGCGGAACAGGCAGCATCTCTGCAGGGAAGGAATGGGTGACGTTTCGGGTCGAGACCCTTCTTCAGACAATGGATTATGAGTGTGTGAGTGAAAGGAAGGACGACAGGGTCTGAAGAAGGGTCTCGACCCGAAACCTCGCCCATTCCTTCTCTCCAGAGATGCTGCCTGTCCCGCTGAGTTACTCCAGCTGTTTGTGTCTATCTTCGGTTTAAACCAGCATCAGCAGTTCTTCCCTACTCCGAATGTGGGCTTGTAGTCGTCTTGTACAACTGTAGCATCAAGTCCCAACCCGTGTCCTCATTACACTGACCGATAAAGGAAGTGAGCCAAATGCCTTCTTCACCATCCCACCTATCTGTGTCAGCAGCACATTCATGAAACTATGTACCTATGGAACAAGGATATGGCAGACCAATGGAACAAGGATATGGCAGACCAATTGAATAACTACTTTGGTTCCGTCTTCACTAAGGAAGACATAAATAAGCTGCCGGAAATAGCAGGGGACCGCGGGTCAAAGGAGTTGGAGGAATTGAGTGAAATCCAGGTTAGCCGTGAAGTGGTGTTGGGTAAATTGAATGGATTAAAGGCCGATAAATCCCCAGGGCCAGATAGGCTGCATCCCAGAGTACTTAAGGAAGTAGCTCCAGAAATAGTGGATGCATTAGTAATAATCTTTCAAAACTCTTTAGATTCTGGAGTAGTTCCTGAGGATTGGCGGGTAGCAAACGTAACCCCACTTTTTAAGAAGGGAGGGAGAGAGAAAACGGAGAATTACAGACCAGTTAGTCTAACATCGGTAGTGGGGAAACTGCTAGAGTCAGTTATTAAAGATGGGATAGCAGCACATTTGGAAAGTGGTGAAATCATTGGACAAAGTCAGCATGGATTTACAAAAGGTAAATCATGTCTGACGAATCTTACAGAATTTTTCGAGGATGTAACTAGTAGCGTGGATAGGGGAGAACCAGTGGATGTGGTGTATCTGGACTTCCAGAAGGCTTTCGACAAGGTCCCACATAAGAGATTAGTATACAAACTTAAAGCACACGGCATTGGGGGTTCAGTATTGATGTGGATAGAGAACTGGCTGGCAAACAGGAAGCAAAGAGTAGGAGTAAACGGGTCCTTTTCACAATGGCAGGCAGTGACTAGTGGGGTACCGCAAGGCTCAGTGCTGGGACCCCAGCTATTTACAATATATATTAATGATCTGGATGAGGGAATTGAAGGCAATATCTCCAAGTTTGCGGATGACACTAAGCTGGGGGGCAGTGTTAGCTGTGAGGAGGATGCTAGGAGACTGCAAGGTGACTTGGATAGGCTGGGTGAGTGGGCAAATGTTTGGCAGATGCAGTATAATGTGGATAAATGTGAGGTTATCCATTTTGGTGGCAAAAACAGGAAAGCAGACTATTATCTAAATGGTGGCCGACTAGGAAAAGGGGAGATGCAGCGAGACCTGGGTGTCATGGTACACCAGTCATTGAAAGTGGGCATGCAGGTGCAGCAGGCAGTGAAGAAAGCGAATGGTATGTTAGCTTTCATAGCAAAATGATTTGAGTATAGGAGCAGGGAGGCTCTACTGCAGTTGTACAGGGTCTTGGTGAGACCACACCTGGAGTATTGCGTACAGTTTTGGTCTCCAAATCTGAGGAAGGACATTATTGCCATAGAGGGAGTGCAGAGAAGGTTCACCAGACTGATTCCTGGGATGTCAGGACTGTCTTATGAAGAAAGGCTGGATAGACTTGGTTTATACTCTCTAGAATTTAGGAGATTGAGAGGGGATCTTATAGAAACTTACAACATTCTTAAGGGGTTGGACAGGCTAGATGCAGGAAGATTGCTCCCGATGTTGGGGAAGTCCAGGACAAGGGGTCACAGCTTAAGGATAAGGGGGAAATCCTTTAAAACCGAGATGAGAAGAACTTTTTTCACACAGAGAGTGGTGAATCTCTGGAACTCCCTGCCACAGAGGGTAGTCGAGGCCAGTTCATTGGCTATATTTAAGAGGGAGTTAGATGTGGCCCTTGTGGCTAAGGGGATCAGAGGGTATGGAGAGAAGGCAGGTACGGGATACTGAGTTGGATGATCAGCCATGATCATATTGAATGGCGGTGCAGGCTCGAAGGGCCGAATGGCCTACTCCTGCACCTAATTTCTATGTTTCTATGTTTCTACCTGGGTCCCCTCATTCTCTTTGTTCTACAACACTCCTCAGGAACCTAACATTTCCTGTTTATCTCCTGCCATGGTTTGACTCACCTAAATGAAATGCCCTGCATTTATCTGAATTAAAAGTTAATCTTTGTGGTTCCGTGGTTGCAGGGAAGTCTGCATCCTCAGGGGTGCTATCTAATGAGCTGAAATTCCCAGGTTGCCTGCATTCGTCTTGTTTTTCCCACTCCAACAAAGCAGTAAAAACAAGAATCTTCATTAGTTTAGTTTTCTTAGTTTAGAGATACAGAGCGGAAACAAGCCCTTTGGCCCACCCGGTCCGCACCGACCAGTGATCCTCACACACTGACACTATCCTACACCTACTAGGGTCAATTTCTAATTTTACCAAGCCAATTAACCTACAAACCTTTGGAGTGTGGGAGGAAACTGGTGATCCCGGAGAAACCCAACGCAGGTCACGGGGAGAACGTGCAAACTCCATACAGACAGCACCCATAGTCAGGATCGAACCCACTATCTCTG
Organism: Amblyraja radiata; assembly: GCF_010909765.2. Lineage (NCBI taxonomy): Eukaryota > Metazoa > Chordata > Chondrichthyes > Rajiformes > Rajidae > Amblyraja > Amblyraja radiata. The sequence goes on along the minus strand of NC_045983.1, from coordinate 29,751,554 downwards.
GCACCCTATTGGGGAATATAGAGTTTGCCTTCATTTTAGAGAAAATCTGTTAACAAACAAGACTTTGGAAGAATTTCTAAATGCAACAAGGAGCATCATAAGAGTGAAAAACCGGCAAAATAAAGTAAGGCAGCTATGTATAGCATTGTGTATGCAGGATGAGACCCGACTGTCCTTTGTACCTGCACCGTCTTTTGAAAGATCCATTCATTTTGCCTAAATCTCATATTCCCTCAGCATTACAAACTTTTCCTTTTCAAGAACATACACAAGACTGCATCCATCACCCTTTCAAGATCATTACCTCATTGTAATAGTGCAGGAAAAACCAGCAGGTCACATTCAATACTCCAGCATATCTTTCCCTTGGCTGTAATTCTGATGCTCTCTTTTTAATGGTGGTTGGATCATTAGACTTGAGGCATAAATAATGGCACTTAGGATGTGATCCAAGACTGAAGCTGTGATCCTGACCTGAATTTATCACTCCAAGTAAGGTGGGCATATCATATATCCTTTAAACTATGTAATTACCACTATTTGGATTGAAAGGATTCCTCATAAAACCTATAAACAATTGTTAACTGCAGATGGAAAATAATTATATATTACATGCCTAGTATGTCTGTCATAAAATATTTTAAACTGGCTATTAATGAAACCAGCCATAGATCTTTGATGTCTCTGTAATCTTATAAGCTTCAATCTCCTTGCACTGCTTCATAACTTGGTTTCCTTTATCAAAATTCTTGATAATTATGAGTATTCATTATCATTTACGTCCTTCAACGCAGCACAGTGGAGCAGCTACCTCAGCGCGCCAGAGGCTCTGATTCGATCCTGACATCAGGTGCTTTCTTTGTGGAGTTTGCATGAAGCATGGTTTTCCACAAGTGCTCCAGTTTCCTCCCAGGTCCCACAGACATGCGGGCGTGTAGGTTAATTGGCCTCCGTAAATTCCTCTCGTGTGTCGGGAGCGGATGAGAAAGTGGGATAACATGGAACTAGTGTGAACAGGTGATTGATGGTTGGCATGGACTCGATTGGCCAAACGTCATGTTTCCATCTGTATCTTTCAATCTAGTCTGTCAATTACCATATAACCATATAACCATATAACAATTACAGCACGGAAACAGGCCATCTCGACCCTTCTAGTCCGTGCCGAACACGTATTCTCCCCTAGTCCCATATACCTGCGCTCAGACCATAACCCTCTATTCCTTTCCCGTCCATATAACTATCCAATTTATTTTTAAATGCTAAAAACGAACCTGCCTCCAACACCTTCACTGGAAGCTCATTCCACACAGCCACCACTCTCTGAGTAAAGAAGTTCCCCCTCATGTTACCCCTAAACTTCTGTCCCTTAATTCTCTAGTCATGTCCCCTTGTTTGAATCTTCCCTACTCTCAGTGGGAAAAGCTTATCCACGTCAACTCTGTCTATCCCTCTCATCATTTTAAAGACCTCTATCAAGTCCCCCCTTAACCTTCTGCGCTCCAAAGAATAAAGCCCTAACTTGTTCAACCTTTCTTTGTAACTTAGTTGCTGAATCCCAGGCAACATTCTAGTAAATCTCCTCTGTACTCTCTCTATTTTGTTGACATCCTTCCTATAATTAGGCGACCAAAATTGTACACCATACTCCAGAATTGGCCTCGCCAATGCCTTGTACAATTTTAACATTACATCCCAACTTCTATACTCAATGCTCTGATTTATAAAGGCCAGCACACCAAAAGCTTTCTTTACCTCCCTATCTACATGAGATTTCACTTTCAGGGAACTGTGCACAGTTATTCCAAGATCCCTCTGTTCACCTGCATTCTTCAATTCCCTACCATTTACCATGTACGTCCTATTTTGATTTGTCCTGCCAAGATGTAGCACCTCACACTTATCAGCATTAAACTCCATCTGCCATCTTTCAGCCCACTCTTCCAACCGGCATAAATCTCTCTGTAGACTTTGAAAATCTACTTCATTATCCACAACCCCACCTATCTTAGTATCATCTGCATACTTACTAATCCAATTTACCACACCATCATCCAGATCATTGATGTACATGACAAACAACAGTGGACCCAACACAGATCCCTGTGGCACCCCACTAGTCACTGGCGTCCAACCTGACAAACAACCATCCACCATTACTCTCTGGCATCTCCCATTCAGCCACTGTTGAATCCATCTTGCTACTCCACCATTAATACCCAACCATTGAACCTTCTTAACCAACCTTCCGTGAGGAACCTTGTCAAAGGCCTTACTGAAGTCCATATATACAACATCCACGGCTTTACCCTCATCAATTTCCCGAGTAACCTCTTCAAAAAATTCAAGAAGATTAGTCAAACATGACCTTCCAGGCACAAATCCATGTTGACTGTTCCTAATCAGACCCTGTTTATCCAGATGCTTATATATATTATCTCTAAGTATCCTTTCCATTAATTTGCCCACCACTGATCCTCCATTCATCCTTAGCTTTATTGCAGACTATTTTTATTCCTGTTCACAGCTGAATTGAAACTTGCTTTTGGTATTATATTAATCATGCCAGTAAGAGAACTAATGGTTTCTGAATATTGAAGTTCCTTCTACACATTCTTACAAAATTGAATTTTACAGAAAGAAACGCCTTCGTGCCAGGACCAATTTTGATGTAATTGAGTTAGAAACTACATAAAGATCTGTTTCTCTGGATTTTTAAATTTAGTTTAGTTTAGAGATGCAGTGCTGAACCCGGCTCTCTGGCCCACCGTGTCTGCGCCGACCAGCGATCCCTGCAATTAATTGCAATCACAATTTTTTTAAATAATTCTCATTTTTTGGGTTTGCAAAGAGACACAAAGACTTTAAGGTTCAGACAGCATAGGCATTATTCATCTTCAATTTATGATGGATCCCGAAGACTGCCATCAATTTTTGATGGAGACATGTTTTATATTAAGACAAAAGCCCTTTGTCTACAACACACAGGTTGAAGAGTGTAATTCAGGTTTTTTTAAAAAACCTGGTTGCCCTGTATGGAAAAATTAATTTCTCATCCGGAGAAGGAGTAACATGTTAAGGCGATGCCAATTTGTGCTGCAAAATATGCCTGAAAGTGACAGTGACTTTATAAAGGTGAAAGCAATTGAAACAGAGATAAAAATGGTCGATCTTTCAGATGTATAAGTATCCTCGAAATTGTTAGAAGTCTCATGAGAGAGGAAGCCGTCTTCTGAGTTATTTAACTCTGAAGTCTGACTGCACGGTAACAGTGCAGTGGTCTCGTTCCCAATGAAGGCAGACGAGTGTCATTGTTATTTCAGAGATAATGACTCCAATTTTCTCTTTCTGAACTTGTATCCAATGACAAAAGCCACTGGATATAAGATCACAAAGTTCAGAATGACTGAACTTTGGTTCATTATTGCAGACGGTAATGAGCAATATTAAATGTGTTTTCGTCAAGTGGGGATTTGGTATTTGAGAATATTTTTCAAGTGCTGCAATGAATTCTCCTAATTTACACAGACACTTTTCTGTGGATTGCTACATTTATTCACTTCCCTCGGCACAATGCTAAAGCTGTTCCGAAAACTAATTGTGCACTGACAACAGATTCTTGAGGTGAAAGTTCAGAATGCACTCACACGGTTATGCAACGGTTGACTTGAATAAGTAACATTTATTATATTGTGCATCAAAAAATGATTATTGATGAGAAGTAAATATTGCATTTTATGAATGTATTCAAATAGCAAATTTCATATTTTGACACAATATGCCTCACCTGCTTCGTGAGATCTCTTGAAGTTGCTTTTTTTTTAAATTTCCTTTAAATTATAAACAACATGTTGCATTTATTTCATTAGCTTTGATTGAAAATGAAAGAAAACATAATCAGAATCTATGCATTAAAAGAGGTAATACCACGAAACAATGTAGGTGCATATCAAAGTATTATAGGGTATTGAGTAAAAAACAGTGCTGGAGGAACTCGACAGGTCAGACAGTATCTGGAGGGAATGGACATTTCAGGTTGGTGCTCTTCTTCAGACTGGTTATACTGAAGAATCAGTTCATTTTAGTTTATTGTCCCATGTACCGAGGTACAGTGAAAAGCTTTTGTTGCGTGCTACCCAGTCAGTAGAAAGACAATACATGGTTACAATCGAGCCATTACAGATAAGGGAATAACGTTTAGTGCAAGGTAAAGTCAGCTAAGTCCAAACAAGGATAGTTCGAGGGTCACCAATAAGGTAGATAGTAGTCCAGCACTGCTCTCTGGTTGTGGTGGGATGATTCAGTTGCCTGATAACAGCTGGGAAGAAACTGTCCCTGAATCTGGAGGTGTTCATTTTCACATTTCTTTTGCTCGATGGCAGAGGGCGACTCGAAGGGTCCCGAACTGAAACATCGCCTGTTCATTTCCTCCACAGATGCTGCCTGACCCGCTGAGTTGCTCCAGCACTCTGTGTTTGGTGAATTATCCGAACCCAAGGATGAGGAAAGGGATGAAACAGCACCAGGTCAATAGAGTTTGTGAAAGGGTCTTAAAATGACAGCTCCAATATTCCCAATGTTGATCTGGAAAAGGTGCCTGGTTCAAACAGCATAGTTTAATTTAGAGATGCAGCGTGGAAACAGGCCCTTCAGCTCACCGAGTCCTCACCGACGGGCGATCCCCGCACATTAACACTATCCTACACACATTAGGGACAATTTACATTTATACCAAGCCAATTTAACTACATACCTGTACGTCTTTGGAGTGTGGGAGGAAACCGAAGATCTTGGAGAAAACCTCCCCGGTCATGGGGAGAATGTACAATCTCTGTACAGACAGCACCCGTAGTCAGGATCGAACCCGGGTCTCTGCCGCTGCAAGTGCTGTAGGACCGCAACTCTACCGCTGCGCCGACCCTAGAGGCAGTCTAGGGGCTGAAGGGAACCAGGGAAAAGTCAGACGTATCACACCCAGAGATGGGAGCTGATCCATTTTGATTGGGAGCATCTTCCACAAGTACAGTAAAAACTAATTTACTCAGTGTACCATTGGAGATACTTTTCACGATAGAATCATTTGACATATTATCAATCATTCTTCTTCCCCTGGTCAAAAGTTGATATGCCTCCATTCCTATTCCATAGAAGTTAGTCCATTTTAATTTGTCCATTTGGGATTTGGTTTGTGGTATGGGTTTACCTCTAATTGTCTTATATTCATAATGTTATCACAGCATGTTTAGCTCAGTCAATTGCTGTTGCCGAGATGTCTGTGCCCTAATGCACAGCATCAGAAAACAATCGTAAATTATATTTATGTGCCTTGAAACCATCCAATTTGTCTGTTCCCAGCTTTGTGATATTGACTTAACAATTATTATGACAATCTGCCTGCGTGTAACTTCATTTTCATTTGAAATTGAAACTTGGAATGTAGGTATAAAATTGCATGTAATTTGTAGTCGAAAAGGTTTTCTTGCTGCAGGATTTGATTTGTGTGCTTGACTGATCTTTAGTGGCTAAAGCATTTGCTTTGAGCCATTCTTTTCAATGGCAGTAGTAGAGACAATATCTGATGGCTTATCTTATCGCTGGTGAATCTAATTTATCCTTGATGCTCTTGGCCAGATTGTGTGCTTGAGGTCTATACCCCAACAGTAGAAGATGGCTACCTATCAGCCACTTTTGGTATTGAAAGGTATGGAAACGTTAGTCATACAGGCTAGATGCAGGAAGATTGTTCCCGATGTTGGGGAAGTCCAGAACAAGGGGTCACAGTTTAAGGATAACGGGGAAATCTTTTAGGACCGAGATGAGGAAAACATTTTTCACACAGAGAGTGGTGAATCTCTGGAATTCTCTGCCACAGAAGGTAGTTGAGGCCAGTTCATTGACTATATTTAAGAGGGAGTTAGATGTGGCCCTTGTGGCTAAAGGGATCAGGGGGTATGGAGAGAAGGCAGGTATAGGATACTGAGTTGGATGATCAGCCATGATCATATTGAATAGCGGTGCAGGCTCGAAGGGCCGAATGGCCTACTCCTGCACCTATTTTCTATGTTTCTACGTTTCTATGGTGGTGTGGCTAACAGCACTTTTGAGGCTCTATTAGGCACTAGTCATGCCAGAATTGGAGTATTGTGAGCAATTCTGGGCCCCATATGTGAGGAGGAATGTGCTGGCGCTGGAAAAGGCTCAAGAGGTGGTTTACGAGAACGATCCCAGGAATGAGTGGGTTAACATATGATGAGCGTTTGAAGGCTCTGGGCCTGTGCATGCTGGAGTTTAGAAGGATGAGGGGGAACTCATTGAAACTTAACGAATAGTGAAAGACCTGGATAGAGTGGATGTGGAGAGGATGCTTCCACTAGTGAGAGAGTCTAGGACCAGAGTACAAGCCTCAGAATTAAAGGAGGTTCCTTTAGGAAGGAGATGAGGAGGAATTTCTTGAGGGTGGTGAATCAGTGGAATTCTTTGCCACAGAAGTCTGTGGAGGCCGTCAATGGATATTTTAAAGCCAGAGATAGATAGATTCTTGATTTGTACGGGTGTCAGGGAATATGGGGAGAAGGCAGGAGAATGAGGTTAGGAGGAAGAGATAGATCAGCCATGATTGAATGATGGAGTAGACTTGATGGGCCGAATGGTCCAAATCTGCTCCAATCACTTGTGAACTTATGAACTTTCCATCCTATTGAACAAAACCAAGCGACGGTCTCTGTGGTGGGCACATGCAGAGCTAAATTCAGGAGTTGCAATCTGAGGTAACACGTTACCCTGTGTGTAGCACAGTAGGACACTCTGTAGCTGAGCTCCGGAGTTGCTATCAGGTCAGAAAGCTGGGGTACGCACACGGAATTCACATTAAAGATGCTGGTGAGGTGTAGGGATGGCAGAGCATTCAGGCAATGGTCTATTTTTAGTGTCAAGCAAATACCGTTAGCCCTGAAAATATGACTTAAAAATTCGGATGTTAATGTGTTTTTTGGAAATGAAAATTGATTTTTTTGGTACTTTTTCCAAACATTATATTTCATGCGATTCCATCTGTAGGTGCCAATCACTATTTTCTGTACATACTTTAAATTGGACTTTTTGCATTACTTATTTTGGTTTGGATAGTGCTTTGCTTAATGAAGATTCTGCAAACGTGTGTGCTGAGGTGACATCTAAGTTATGTTGCTGTGCTGGGTTCCAGAGTGTCGGCGGCAAGATTAGTAATAAGTTAATTAAATGAACCTTTCATCAAAAGCCCAGTATCAGTCATTGTAATCCATTGCATTGTGACCTTGAGAATTGCATTCTCGCTGTTTGACCACGAGGGATTCTTCTGGGTGCTCCGGTTTCCTCCCACATCTCAAAGACCTGGGGGTTTGTAGGTTCATTGGCCTCTGTCAATTGCCCCTATTGTGTAGTGCATGAGTAAGTGGGATAACATAGGAAATTAGTGTGAAGAGGTGATTGATGATGGTTGACTTGGACATAGTGGTCCGGAGGGCATACTGCATCTCCAAACTAAATTAAATTGTGACTGTGATCGTATTATTGTAAAATTGTTGTGGTTCTCTGATGATCTTTAGGAAAGGAAAGGCCTGGATCGAGTGAATGTGGAGAGGATGCTTCCACTAGTGGGGGAGTCTAGGACCAGAAGCCAGAGCCTCAGAATAAAAGTACATACCTTTAGAAAGGAGATGAGAAGGAATTTCTTTAGTCAGGATGTGGTGAATCTGTGGAATTCATTGCCACAGACGGCTGTGGAGGCTAAGCCAATGGATGTGTTTAAGGCGGAGATTGACAGATTCTTGATTGGTACGGGTGTCAGGGTTTATGGGGAGAAGGCAGGAGAATGAGGTTGAGAGGGAGAGATAGATCAGCCATTGAATGGTGGAGTAGACTTGATGGGCCGAATGGCCTTATTCTGCTTCTAGAACTTCTGAACTTATGAATATGACTATTGATTGCCCCCAAAAATGCTTGGCATTCCATTCGGTCTCAAGGGCAATCAGGGACTAGTAATAAACGCCAACCTTTCCTGCAGTGCCATACTCTCATGCACAGGGGAATAAAGTCTGATTGATTGTTTGTAGATCTCTTGTCTAGCTCACAGATGTTGTATATCACCTGTGGTGTTACATTCTGGGAAAGGAGCCACGTTAGAACAATATTGTGCTCAGAATCGTACAAAATATCCAGCCAGCAAGATGAATGTCATAGTCATAGATTTGTATAGCAACGAAATGGGCCATCAGCCCAACATTCCCTTGCTAACCTTTTTGCCCACTCTAATCTCATTTAACTATGTGTTAGTCTGTATCTTTAAATGCCTTATAGACATAGAAATATAGAAACATAGAAATTAGGTGCAGGAGTAGGCCATTCGGCCCTTCGAGCCTGCACCGCCATTCAATATGATCATGGCTGATCATCCAACTCAGTATCCCGTACCTGCCTTCTCTCCATACCCTCTGATCCCCTTAGCCACAAGGGCCACATCTAACTCCCTCTTAAATATAGCCAATGAACTGGCCTCGACTACCCTCTGTGGCAGGGAGTTCCAGAGATTCACCACTCTCTGTGTGAAAAAAGTTCTTCTCATCTCGGTTTTAAAGGATTTCCCCCTTATCCTTAAGCTGTGACCCCTTGTCCTGGACTTCCCCAACATCGGGAGCAATCTTCCTGCATCTAGCCTGTCCAACCCCTTAAGAATTTTGTAAGTTTCTATAAGATCCCCTCTCAATCTCCTAAATTCTAGAGAGTATAAACCAAGTCTATCCAGTCTTTCTTCATAAGACAGTCCTGACATCCCAGGAATCAGTCTGGTGAACCTTCTCTGCACTCCCTCTATGGCAATAGTGTCCTTCCTCAGATTTGGAGACCAAAACTGTACGCAATACTCCAGGTGTGGTCTCACCAAGACCCTGTACAACTGCAGTAGAACCTCCCTGCTCCTATACTCAAATCCTTTTGCTATGAAAGCTAACATACCATTCGCTTTCTTCACTGCCTGCTGCACCTGCATGCCCACTTTCAATGACTGGTGTACCATGACACCCAGGTCTCGCTGCATCTCCCCTTTTCCTAGTCGGCCACCATTTAGATAATAGACAATAGACAATAGGTGCAGGAGTAGGCCATTCGGCCCTTCGAACCAGCATCGCCATTCAATGTGATCATGACTGATCATCCCAAATCGGTACCCCGTTCCTGCCTTCTCCCCATATCCCCTGACTCCACTATATTTAAGAGCCTTATCTAGCTCTCTCTTGAAAGTATCCAGAGAACCAGCATCCACCGCCCTCTGAGGCAGAGAATTCCACAGACTCACAACTCTCTGGGTGAAGAAGTGTTTCCTCGTCTCCGTTCTAAATGGCTTACCTCTTATTCTTAAACCATGGCCCCTGGTTCAACATCGGGAACATGTTTCCTGCCTCTAGCGTGTTCAAACCCTTAATAACCTTATATGTTTCAATAAGATATCCTCTCATCCTTCTAAACTGCAGAGTATACAAGCCCAGCCGCTCCATTCTCTCAGCATAGGACAGTCCCACTATCCTGGCGGGATAGACACAAAATGCTGGAGTAACTCAGCAGGACAGGCAGCATCTCTGGAGAGAAGGAATGGGTGACGTTTTATGTCGCGACACTTCTTCAGACTTACTTAAATGGAAGTCTAATCTCCAGATCATATTACCACAACATATGCAGCAAGCCTCGGACAAATATCGGTGCCGGCTCTGGGTTGGTCTGTACCTTTTCATACCTCTAGTTTTCCTCTCCCTGACTCCCAGCCTGAAGAAGGGTCTCGACCAGTTTGATACAAATACATCGATAGATGCTCCTGAACACATCATCAGTGATGTAACCTGGGGTCATTGGGTGTTTTGGGTCTTTCAACATCAGACACCCTCACCCAGGCGACCCAGCCGTGGTTGATCAGACCACGACTTATGTTCAGGTGGCATTCGCTCCTCCCCATGGACCTCCTCTCCTGATCCAGAGCCATCTCGAGGCCTTCTCCGCTGCCTCTGTGTCGGTGTTCTTGATGGCCCTTCTCCTCGCCACTCCGTTGATGCCCAGTGCACTCAAGGCTTTGTAGAGCGATTGCCCTGCAAAACCTCTGCAGCCAACCTCGATGGGCAAACACCTTGCCTTCCAGCCCTGCTTGCGGCAGTCTATGACCAGTTCTTCATACTTGGCCATCTTCCTCTCGTGGACGTCCTCGTCGAACTGATGCCAGACTGCCGTCTTGCAGGCCTGAGGCCATTTGACTCGAACCTTCTCCGGAGAACTGTTCCGAGGGACTAGTTGGGCCACTTGGAGGCTTCGGGCTCTATGGGGTGATTCCGGGCCCGGCTCCTCCTGCGTCTCACCAGGTAAAATACCTTGCATTGTGACAAACGTCACTCATTCCATCTCTCCGGAGATGCTGCCTGTCCCGCTGAGTTACTCCAGCATTTTGTGCCAAAACCAGCATCTGCAGTTCCTTCCTCCACACTTCTTTCTATGCCTTGCTTATTTGCTGAGAAAATAATGTGGGGCAAATAATTTGAAGTACAAAAGTAAAGAGTTAACACTAAATCCATATGTATCACTGGTGAGAATACAGTTGTGATGTTGTGCCCAGTTTTGTGAACTGTAGTTTGGGAATCTTACTGTGGGAAAGATGTTTAAGTTTAGATTTTCACACAGAGAGTTGTGAGTCTGTGGAATTCTCTGCCTCAGAGGGCGGTGGAGGCCGGTTCCCTAGATACTTTCAAGAGAGAGCTAGAGAGGGGTCTTAAAGATAGCGGAGTCAAGGGATATGGGGAGAAGGCAGGAACGGGGTACTGATTGGGGATGATCAGCCATAATCACATTGAATGGCGGTGCTAACTCGAAGGGCCGAATGGCCTACTCCTACACCTATTGTCTATTTTCTATTCTGGAATGGGTACAGAAATGATTCACTGAAGTCATGCAAGTGAGAAGGCCATTTTGCATAACAAATACAAGTGTCTGTTCATACATGGAGGGCTTCCTCCCAGGCCTTTTGTATCTCGCATAGATGCGATTATTGAAAGTTTTCATGCTGTTCCTTTCATCGGTGCCCAATGCCTTCATGTTCTTATCCCCTCTTGGGAAGAGATTTCCCTTCCATTGATTCCATTTATACCTCATGCTGCCTCGGCAAGGCCAGCAGCATAATCTAGGACGAGTCGCACCTTGACCACTCCCTCTTCTCCTTTCTCCCATCGGGCAAAAGGTATAGAAGTGTGAAAACGCACACCTCCAGATTCAGGCACAATTTCTTCCCAGCTGTCAATAATAATAATAATAAATTTTATTTATGGGCGCCTTTCAAGAGTCTCAAGGACACCTTACAAAAATTTAGCAAGTAGAGGAAAACCATGTATGCGGAATGAAATAAATAGTAGAGACATGACTAGTACACAAATTAAAGACAGAATTCAATTCAAAACACAATATGAGGCAATTCAAGCACAGATGAAAAGGGAGGGGGACGTGGGGCGAAGGATAGGCAGAGGTGAAGAGATGGGTCTTGAGGTGGGACTGGAAGATGGTGAGGGACACGGAATTGCGGATCAGTTGGGGGAGGGAGTTCCAAAGCCTGGGAGCTGCCCTGGAGAAGGCTCTGTCCCCAAAACTGCGGAGGTTGGATTTGTGGATGGAGAGGAGACTGGCTGTTAGCAGGCAACTGAACCATCCTACCGCAACCAAAGAGCGGTCCTGAACTATTTTCGGACGATCTTTGATCGGACTTTACTGGCTTTACCTTGCACTAAATGTTATTCCCTTATCAGTCTGAAGTAGGGTCGCGACCCGAAACGTCACCCATTCCTTCGATTTAAACCAGCATCAGCAGTTCTTTCCTACACGTTATTCCCTTATCATGCATCTGTACACTGTGGATGGCCCAATTGTAATCATGTGTTGTCTTTCCGCTGGCTGGTCAGCACGCAACAAAAGCTTTTCACTGTACCTCAGTACATGTGACAAGAAACTGAACCAAACTGATTTCTTCTGAATTTTGTATACATTTTATCAGCAATTACCCTGCATATGTGGTTCCTGATGATTGTCCCATCTAAAAATAGAAATATATTTATACTTACTTTATTGGAGTTTTACTTTAAAGATACAGCGCGGAAACAGGCCCTTCGGCCCATCAAGTCCGCGCCAACCAGCGATTGCCAACTACACCGACACTATCCTACACACTAGGGACAATTTACAATTTTACCGATGTCAATTAACCTACAAACCTGTACGTCTTTGGAGTGCGGGAGGAAACCGGAGCACCCGGAGGATTACCCACGCGGCCGCAGGGAGATGGTACGAACTCTGTACAGACAGCACCCGTAGTCAAGATCGATCCCGGGTCTCTGGCGCTGTAAGTGCAGCATCTCTATTGCTATGCCACTGCGCAGCCCGAGATATTCTTCTCTACATTCTTGCTATCAATCCTTTACATAATCTTGAGTCCTCTGGCAGGTCGGCCTTGTTCTTCTTCTCATTAGGCTCATAGAGTCATGAGAGATTAATTATGGAGACAGACTCTCTGTCCAAGGAATCGACAGCAATGATTTACCGCCCTTTTACACTAACCATACGTCCATCCTGTTTTTAAAAAAAAATCTCTGTATATTCTCATCGATTCCCTTCTGACTTAACCACTAAAAGGTAGACAGTAAATGAAGACCAGAAGCGGCATAGTGATGGAAACAGAATTTATGGTGACTTTTAAAAGGCACATTGATAAACATTGGGAAAAAAAAGGGGGAATTAAGGAAATGAGTGAAGGGCAATAGCGTGGGAGTAGATGGGTAACTATTTCAGAAAACGAATGACCTGCGCCCGTCCTATATAATTTTCTGAATGATACAACGATTGGATGATGAGAAAATGTATTGTGTAGGACTAAAAGCTGTAATTTGACTGCACTATTCCCCGTTCAAGCAAAGTGTCCTTGCAAAAATAATTAAATTCAACCCTGACCTGACAATTATTAGCAAAACATGTGTTTCTGGAACCTTGAGATTTGAAGTGAAGCTCAGAGATGTATTATCCTTTCACCGCCCTGGATGCGTTGGAATCCAGTCGACAATACACATCAATGCCTCATTGCCATTTTAACAATACCCCTCTTTCAGGCTGTCACTTCACGTCACAATGTAGTCCAATTCTTTCAAGCTTTGCTGTCAGGGTTTTGTCAGGCTGTTACAATAATTTCTCTTTCCCCTTCCCAAGGCCTTTTTGTCTGATAACAAATAGCTTGACACACAACATGCATCTAGTCATAGCAATGAAATTTCTTGGTGATACTAAGTATTCATCTTTGCAGTTGAAGATAACAAAATTAGTGGGAGGAAAATCAAACTTTGAAAGAACTAATTAAAATTGTGAATAGAACGGATTGATTGCTGGTCGGTGTGGACTCGATGGGCTGAAGGGCCTGTTTCTGCACCGTACCTATAAAGTCAAGTTCAAGGCCACATTTATTGTCACAAGCACCAATTAAGGTGCAGTGATATTTGAGTTACCAAACAGCCATACAGGTAAAGAAAAGAATGCAATACACAATAATTTTAAAATAAACATCCACCACAGTGGAAACAACATTCCTCACTGTGATGGAAGGCAATAAAGTTCAGTCACCTTCCTCCTTTGTTCACCCGTGGCAGTCGGGGCCTGAACCCTCAGCACCGTCGGGATGATGGAGACTCCAGCGTCGGGACGGATTGAAACACTAAAGTGTAAATTTGACGTGATAATTGTGTTGTGTTTTAGCTTGAAAAGGCTTCAGTGACTGAATATCATGAGAATGATCAAGATCAGCCTCCTGCATTGGAATCATTTGATGTGGTGTTTTCACTAATTCGGGGACACAGGTCTCTTTGACAAGTTTGATATTTGGTGCCCGCCCTTAATTCTCCTTGAGACGGTTGTTTAGGGCTTTCTCTCTGAGCCACCAATATCCTTTAGACACAAGGAATTTCTGATTTATAAAAAATAAGGTGCTGTAGTAACTCAGCAGAGAACATGGATAGGCAACGTTTTGAGTCAGGATCCTTCTTCATTATCGTAGTGGGATATCGTAGTGGGAGCTGAAAGCTGGAAGAGGGGGGGGGGGGGGGGGGGTGGGACAAAGCCTGGCAAGTGATAGGTGGATACAGGTGAGGGCGTTTTTGACTTGACCGAGGCCACAAAAAGTGTTAGATAAGGAGAAAAGAGATGTGAAACGTGAAGCCTGAGGAAGGAATATGAGGGGAAGAGGAAAGAAATGAGTGCACATCCAGCTGAGGCACAGGGGAGACAGGGAGAAAAATGGGTGGAGGGCAGTGTAATGGGGGGGGGGGGGGGGGGGGGGGGGCATATTTATAGGCTATGTTGTTGGATCCTGTTGTTCGAATGACTTAACTCACGAACAGTGATTAAGGCCCAAAGACTTTCATTAGCAATACAGCATAGGTAACTTCATCTTAACACATAGCTCAAGATAGGGGAAGATAGGGAAAACAGGCTTTCTATTAAACCTGTGGGCGGAGCTACAGTATGACTCATAACATGAGTGGCGCTGATCTACAGGCTAGTTACCTGAAATTGGAGAATTAATTGTTAAGAAAGAACTGCAGATGCTGGAAAATCAAAGGTAGACAAAAATGCTGGAGAAACTCAGCGAGTGAGGCAGCATCTATGGAGTGAATGAAATAGGCAACGTTTCGGGTCGAAACCCTGAAGCTCCGCACACCGCGGCTTCAGGGTGTTATAGTCCGCGGGCCAGCGATCGGAGCACTTCTTCTGGCGATCCCCGGCAAGGGATCACCCGGCTCTGCGATGGAAAGTCCGCACTGAAGCTCTGGGCCCAACTCCGGGAGAGGCCGCACCAATCCAAGCTGTTAGGCCACGAGGGAGGGCGAAAATGCGACTAGGAGAAAAGTAGCATTCCACCGAGGTAAGACTGAGACAGTTTCCCCCTATTCCCCGCCACCCCCCCCTCCCCCCACACAAAAACACACTAAAACACACTTTTAGACATACTAAAAACAAAAAAAAGTCAAAAGGACGAACAGCTGTTGGCGAGGCTGCCGGCTCACAGCGCCACCCGATGGAGAGGAACCTGCAAGTGGTTGCATCCCTATTTGCCTGCTGCCCTTGTCCCTCTTTGTGATAAAAGGCCCAGTGTTGAGAGGTTGTCGGAGTAGCTTTGACAAGTAATTGCAGTGCATCTTGTATACAGTGTGCGCTGTGGAATGGTGCGCCGCTGGTGTATGTTAAATCTGGTGTATATCCAATTCATGATTTGGATTAATGGGACTCGTATGTGTTTTATCTTTTGTTTCTAATACAAATTGTGAAGCAGCTCGTCCATCGGGCACATTGAGAAGTTCATCAAAAAAATAACAGTAGAATCCTTGCTCTGCTTTCCATTGGAAAGAAGAGTTAGGAGATGACGTGTTCCACTAATGGGATCAAGGAGAGAGCGTTCACGTCGCGGCCCTGTTTCCACCAATCTTTCCGCCACCACGCACAAGAAGCACAAGACAGACACCATTGTATGCAGATGCCGAGAGGTGTGTCCAGCTCTGGCTGAACAACATCTGGTCTTCGGCGGCTTCGACCACCCCGGGCCGCGGAGTTGAACCGGCCCGTTCGCGGAGCTCGGGTTCAGCCGCGGGACTGACATTACTTACCATCACCCGGCGGGGTCACAACATCCGAAGCCTGGATCGTCTCGGCGCGGAGGGAGAATAAGAAGGGAAGAGACAAAGACTTAAGACTTTTGCCTTCCATCGCAGTGAGGAGGTGCCTGGTGAACTCACTGTGGTGGATGTTAATTTGTGTTTATTGTGTGTTTTTGTCATTTTTAATATATGTAGGACCGCAAGGCAACGAAATTTCGTTCAGACCGCAAGGTCCGAATGACAATAAAGGCTACTTTGACTTTGACTTTGATCTTGTGTGTGGACTCGATAAGAAGAAGAAGTTTCAATAATGCATTTGGCTGATCACAAGAAAGAATAGGAAAATAATTTATACACGCATTCAACTGCCAGAATCTGAAGTTGTGGTGCTGATCTGAGTCATCATCATTTAGAGAAAAACAAATTGTAAAAGGCTTCAATTAGTTTCTGTCCTTGATTGTTTTTCTGGAAAAGTGACAAATTGCTTTGCACTTGCTAAAGGGCCTGTCCCACGTTCCCGAGTTACTCACGAACTCTCCCGAGTATTCCCCTTGATTCAAACTCGGAGAATTACGGTAATAGCCAGCCGTAGGTACTCGGGGCTATTTTTATTTTACTCGTGGACATTTTACAACATGCTGAAAAAAAGTCCCGACTTACCTGATGCCCCAAGTACCTACGGCTGGCATTACGAGCTGACAAGATATATATCTACGGACTCCTGTGGACTCGCTACGGACATTCTCCGAGTTTGCATCAAGGGGAAAACTCTGGAGAATTCGTGTGTATCTCGGGAAAGTGGGACATGCCCTTAACTGAGCTGAGCTGGAGACCTTGAATGAAGCCTGGTTAATACTTGGAAAATGTCACAATATGAAACTGATTTGCAAAAAGCTTTATATTTCAATTCACTTGAGGCTTAAAGTGAATTCGTGAAACTGACTTGTTTGCCTGTGGTAAACATGTATCGAATATGATTTTGGTTTTGACAAGCGGTGAGAAGGTTGTCAAAATGAAAGAGTACCTCAGATCTCAAGCATCTGTTGGTAAAGTTGACAAATAGAATTGGGTTCAAAAGGCACGATATTTCTACCATGCTTTTCATGTGTTTAAGTAACTTTTCTTACCTTTTTTGTGGGGGGAGGGGGGGGGGGGGGGAGGGGAGGGGGGGGGGGTTAGGAGCCTGAGAGAAAAATAAAACTATATGTTCGTAGAAAGAGTCATTTCTCCTGGTCACTACCAATCCAATTTATGATTACATCTCAGAAAATGCATGTACAATAAATGGTATTTAAGAGGCTTTTGGATAGGCACATGGAGGAGCGTGGAGGAGCGTGGATCTGGTGCAGGCAGATGAGATTCATTTATTTTGACATAAACATCATGGCCAAAAGGCCTGTTCCTGTGCTGTTCTTTTCTATGTTCGATAGATGGACAATAACTTACGTGCAGTCCCTGCAAATTTCATAGCAACGGGGAAGTTGCAACAGAGGAGACCTTGTGGGTCTCTTGTGGTTAAGCCTGTACCACTTTCTGCTTCTCCACAAAGCCTGTCCAAAGTATTATTGTGTAATGAATAAATTACAATCATTGACACGGTCTTTTAAAATTCAAGTATTTTCATTCATTTTGTTACCAATCCATGGATTTTCTACCAAATGTAAATATTCTGGCAACTACCTCCTTGAGGACGTTGGACTTTGTGTCAGGAACCGATGCACAACAAGCTGATATATATTCTGCATCATCCCCTTTACTCTACCTATTGTACTTGAGTTTGAACTGATTGTGGGGTGGGAGATTGCAACCTTCACATGGTCCGCCCTGTTTCGACGAATGCAATCAACCCGGCGTGCACAATCAAATAAGATCAAATAGAACAAGTTGTCATACAGCTTTAGGCTGTGCACGCCATATGCAAGAAGAAGAAGAACTGATTGTATTGATGTGTGGCATATCTGATCTGCGTGGATAGCATGAAAAACAAAGCTTTTCACTGTACCTCAGTACACGTGAAAATAATGCACCTAATCCTAGTTACTTTTTAAAAATTCAATTGCATGCAAACCCCTGCATGGTATTTCTGTATGAAGGAATGTGAGGGCCTGGTGAATATTTATCTTTTATTATTACCACCAAAATTGACTTTATAATTAGTTATCACTTTGCTGGTAGTGGGATCAAAGTGACACAGGTTAAAAAAAACATTTAACTGGCTGTGAAGTCCTTCGATAATGTGAAGCCAACTAAATAACTGAAAGTTTAAGAAGGAACTGCAGATGCTGGAAAAATCAAAGGTAGACATTGCTGGGGAAACTCAGCGGGTGAGGCAGCATCTATGGAGTAACTGAAAATGATTCTTTTTTTTTAAAAGGGAAGTTATATAAATCTGATATATTCACTAAGGGTGAGCCACTCATTACCTGTGTTACTGGTAATTTGAGAGAATCCATTTAAACCTCTCCTTCATCCTCTGACATTGTTCCAGTGAAGCTCAGTGTAAATTCAAGACACAACACTTCATACATAGAGTGATACAGTGTGGAAACAGGCCCTTTGGCCCAACTTGCCCACACTGGCCAACAGGTCTCAGCTACACCAGTGTTTAGGTTTATTATTGTCACGTGTACCGAGGTACAGTGAAAAGCCTTTGTTGCGTGCTATCCAGTCAGCAGAAAGACAATACATGATTACAATCGATCCATTTACAGTGTATAGATACATGATAAGGGAATCACGTTTAGTGCAAGGTAAAGCCAGCAAAGTCTGATCAAGGATAGACCGAGGATACCAATGAGGTGGATGGTAGTCCAGGACTGCTCTCTAGTTGTGGTGGGATGGTTTAGTTGCCTGATAACAGCTGGGAAGAAACTGTCCCTGAAACTGGAGGCGTGCGTTTTCACAAAAGGTACAGAAGTGTGAAAACGCACGCCTCCAGATTCAGGGACGCTGTTCTCTAAATATTAAGCAACATTCTTGTTAAAGTTGAGGCATGAATCCTTCCACACCTTCCTTCACTTGCCTATTAAAATGTTGTTAGCAAATCGCTGAGAGATTATTGATCATCCCCGAAACTCAAAATGAACCAGGACGACCTGTGTTAGAGTCACAGATTCATACAACGTGGAAGCCCAGGAATTAGTAGGTTAACATATGATATTTGACAGCACCGGGCCTGTACTCGCTGGTGTTCAGAAGAATGACGGGCAGACCTCATCGAAACGTACAGAATAGTGAAGGCTTGGATAGAGTGAATGTGGAGAATACGGTTAGATAGAGCTCTTAAAGATAGCGGAGTCAAGGGATATGGGGATAAGGCAGGAACGGGGTACTGATTCTGGATGATCAGCCATGATCACATTGAATGGTGGTGCTGACTCAAAGGGCTGAATGGCCTACTCCTGCACCTATTGTCTACAGCCTTGGCATGACATTGGGACGTGGAGAAGTGTTTTTATTTGAGGTACCTTTTGAATTGTATTGAAGAAGACAGTTTTTGCTGAGCAAGCTTCCACAAAAAGGAGTTGATTGCGACCAGGTAAATTGATTGGAAATTGGATTTCCACCATATTGATGTGGAGCTAATGCTAAATAATATCTCAAAATTGGGAATTGTTTCCCTTGGTTTCCCTGCATTAAGCGGCAGAGCAAGCATATTGCAGCATCTTCGAACTGCACTTATCAGTTTAGTTTAGTGATACAGAGCGGAAACAGGCCCTTCAGCCCACCGAGTCCGCAATGACCAGTGATACCCACTACACTACCCTACACTATCCTACACACACTGGGGAAAATATTTACATTTATATCAAGCCAATTAACCTTCAAACCTGTTCGTCTTTGGGGTGTGGTAGGTAACGGAAGATCTTGGAGAAAACCCACGCAGGTCAGGGGGAGAACGTACAAACTCGTACAGACAAGACCCGTGGTCAGGATCGCACCGGGGTCTCTGGCGCTGTAAGGCAGCAACTCTACCGTTACGCCATCGTGCCACCAGTTCATGAAAGGGTCAGCCTGTACCAGGCCTTGTTGGTAATGAACCTTCAAAGAAAAATACAGGGGCTAACTTTTAACAGGCAAAACACTATCTTGGGGATTGGGTGGGGGACTTTACAATGTGCATAACTCAGAGCTTTCAGTGTAATATTCTCCTTGCTGAACCATGAGTTTTTAACAAAATTCTTTTTTTTGTGACATTCGGTCCATTTTCTGTTGGCAAATAATTATTGGGTTGAAATGAGACCAGGCAGGTTGAGTAAAGTAGTTTTTATTAACAGGGAAAACGGAACAAAAACTCGTGAAAATTGTGTGCCTGACAACTAACCAACACAGCTCCCGTCGCTAGGAGGAGCGCTGAATAACTGGCTAAAAGCTCCTGCGGTCACGTTACCGTGCCGACCAATGACGAGGGTTCAGACTTCCCCACCCCACCACTAGGTGCCGCTACAGGGTGCCTTGCATTTTGGCAAGATGGACACAAAATGCTGGAGTAACTCAGATAGGTCAGGCAGCAACTCTGGAGAAAAGGAATAGGTGATGTTTCGGGTCGATACCATTCTTCAAACTGAGAGTCAGGGGGGAGGGAAACTAGAGGCATGAACAGGTTGAGGCCAAATCAGAGCCGGCACCGATGGCCAAGGAAAAGTGGAGCCCACAATGGTCCATTGTTGTCTGTGGAAGAGGTGATAACGAAGGGATATATTGATGCGAACAGTGGAAGGAACACTGGCAGGATGGCTAGTGTGGAGGAGAGGTGGAAGAGAAAGGGAAATTCAGGGGTTACTTGAAATTAGAGAAATCAACATTCACTTTGATAACATCATCAAGTGTGAAATATGAAGGAGAAATAACATGTGATTTAAGGTGGACAGCACAGTGTTGGGCGGCACTCCTTATAAGTGGGAAGAATATTTTAAACATCCACAAAATTGCGCTCAAATTCTCACACGAATGTGGATTGCAGTTAGGTCCAATTTCTAAGTACAATCTTTCTGATGGATATCGATCCTACAACGGCCAATGCACTTGGAAGATCTCCTACTTTGAAGTGGTGCACTGGGACCTTCGCATGCCCCCTTGAGAGACCTGATGAAACATCTCATCTGAAAGACGGCACTTCAGCAGGGCAGCTCTCCTCTGCAAGTGTCTATCAGGATTATAAGACCAAGCCTCCTGGGCTAAAGTGCACTCCACCATCTCGTTCCAGTTCAGAACGTACAACAACATTCCAAATCATTCTCTAATCTTCTCATATATTTTGTTTAGAAAAAAGCTTCTTTAAAAATTTTGGTTACCAACTTAAAATATATATGAGCACTGATTTAAATCCATAGCAAGTCCTTTGATTAGTACAGTCAGTTCTGATAGTGTCGTGCACCGCATACTTTGGACCAATCTTTTATTATGGACCACTTTCAAAAAATCATTTTCCAGGATTTGAGCATCAGCCGCAAAACTGGCCTTAATTGCCTTTGAGAAGATAATGTTGAGCCTCCTTGATCTGTTGCATGCCTCTGGTGAAAGTGCTCTTGCACCGTAGTTGGAATTGAATCCAGAGAAAATGATTAGTTTAGTTAAGAGATACAGTGCGGAAACAGGCCCTTGGGCCCAACGAGTCCATGCCGACCAGCGATCCCCGTACACCATCACTATCCTACACACTAGGGACAATTTACAATCTTTACCAAAGCCAATTAAACATAGAAACATAGAAAATAGGTGCAGGAGTAGGCCATTCGGCCCTTCGAGCCTGCACCGCCATTCAATATGATCATGGCTGATCATCCAACTCTGTATCCTGTACCTACCTTCTCTCCATACCCCCTGATCCCTTTAGCCACAAGGGCCACATCTAACTCCCTCTTAAATATAGCCAATAACAACCTCTTAACCTATAGCCTCTTAACACACAAACCTGCACCCCTTTGGAGTGTGGGAGGAAACCCGAGCACCCGGGGAAAACCCACGTGATCACGGGGAGAGCGTACAAATCCCGTACAGACAGCATCAGTAGTCAGGATTGAACCCGGGTCTCCTGCGCTGAAAGGCAGCAACTCTACCACTTCTTCTTCAATATGGCATGCACAGACTAAAGTTGTACGTCAACTTGTTCTATTTGATCTATTTGTTTGTGCACGTTGGGTTGATTGCATTAGTCGAAAACAGGGTGGACCACGTGAAGGTTGCAATCTCCCACCCCACTCTTATTCTGTACCACCGTGGATCAGAGATATAATTCTAAATTAGGATAGTATGAGTCTCGGAAGAGAGCCCACAATGGATGATATTCTGTGCACTACAGCACTCTCATCTCACCATGTTCGGACCAAGGCTCTGATGAGGTCTGGAGTTAACTAGGTCTTGGCAAAATCTAAACTGGACACCAGGGAGTGTGTTTTTGATGAAGTGTTGCTGGATGAATTTGACCATGACATTTTCCTTCAGTTTGCTGTTTATTAAGGGTACACTGATTGGACAGTAATTTTCCAGATTGGATCAGGCCTGCATTTTTGAGGAGGATATACCTTGGCAGCGTTTCACATTAGTGGGTAAATGCCAATGTTTTAATTGTGCAGGAGCAACATGGCCAGAGGCACAGTGGTCGCAGCGGTAGAGTTGCTGCCTCACAGCGCCAGAGACCCGGGTTCGATCCTGACTACGTGTGCTGTCTGCACGGAGTTTGTACGTTCTCCCCGTGAACTGTGTGGGTTTTCTCCGGTATCTCTGGTTCCCCCCCACACTCCAGAGATGTACAGATTTGCAGGTTAATTGGCTTGGTATAATTGTAAATTGCCCCTAGTGTGTGTAAGATAGTGTAAGGCTCAGACTCGGTGAGGCGAAGGGCCTGTTTCGGTGCTGTATCTCTAAACTAAACTAGAACTATCATAGATGGCATGATGTCTGGCTGCATAGCCTTTGCTGTATCCAGTGCCTTCAGCTATATCTTGGGGTCAAAGGTCAAGTCAAGTTTATTTGTCACATACACATACGAGATGTGCAGTGAAATGAAAGTGGCAATGATCGCGGACTTTTGTGCAAAAGCCAAACAAACAAACAACCAAACAAACTATAAACACAATCATAACACACATATTCTTTTACATAATAAATAATGGAAGGAAAAACGTTCAGTAGAGTTAGTCCCTGGTGAGATAGGCGTTTACAGTCCGAATGGCCTCTGGGAAGAAACTCCTTCTCAACCTCTCCGTTCTCACCGCATGGCAACGGAGGCGTTTGCCTGACCGTAGCAGCTGGAACAGTCCGTTGCAGGGGTGGAAGGGGTCTCTCATGATATTGTTGGATCTGGAGTTGCACCTCCTGATGTATAGTTCCTGCAGGGGGGCAAGTGAAGTTCCCATAGTGCGTTCAGCCGAACGCACTACTCTCTGCAGAGCCTTCTTGTCCTTGGCAGAGCAATTCCCAAACCAGATGGTAATGTTCCCGGACAAGATGCTTTCCACCGCCGCTGCGTAGAAGCACTGGAGGATCCTCGGAGACACTCTGAATTTCCTCAATTGCCTGAGGTGGTAAAGGCGCTGCCTTGCCTACTCACGAGTGCTGAGGCGTGTGATGCCCATGTCATATCCTCGGAGATGTGGACTCCCAGATATTTAAAACAGTTCACCCTATCCACAGGATCCCCATTTATCCTCAATGGAATGTACGTCCTCGGATGATGTGCCCTCCTAAAGTCCACGATCAGCTCCTTCGTTTTTTTGATGTTCAAGAGGAGGCTGTTATCCTGGCACCAGAGTGCTAGACCAGCCACCTCCTCCCGGTAGGCCTTCTCGTCATTGTCTGAGATCAGGCCCACCACCACAGTGTCATCAGCAAACTTAATTATTGAGTTGGAGCTGAACCTGGCCACACAGTCATGTGTGTACAGGGAGTACAATAGGGGGCTGAGGACGCAACCCTGGGGCGATCCTGTGCTCAGGGTGAGGGACTTCGATGTATTCCCTCCCATCTTGACTACCTGGGGCCTGGCGGTGAGAAAGTCCAGGACCCAGGCACACAGGGAAGTGTTGAGCCCCAATTCCATTAGCTTCCCGGCCAGTCTGGTGGGGACTATCGTGTTGAAGGCTGAACTGTAGTCTATGAACAGCATCCTCACGTAGCCCCCCTTCTGGCTGTCCAGATGGGAGAGAGCGGTGTGCAAGACCTGGGAGACCGCATCGTCCGTGGATTGCAACCTTCACGTGGTCCGCCCTGTTTCGACTAATGCAATCAAATCGACGTGCACAAATGGAAGATCAAATAGAACAAGTTGTCCAACAAATTTAGGCTGTGCACGCCACACGAAAGAAGAAGAAGCTATATCTTGATATCACATGGAACAAATCAAATTGGCAATACCATATAACCATATAACAATTACAGCACGGAAACAGGCCATCTCGGCCCTACAAGTCCGTGCCGAACAACTTTTTTCCCTTAGTCCCACCTGCCTGCACTCATACCATAACCCTCCATTCCCTTCTCATCCATATGCCTATCCAATTTATTTTTAAATGATAGCAACGAACCTGCCTCCACCACTTCCACTGGAAGCTCATTCCACACCGCTACCACTCTCTGAGTAAAGAAGTTCCCCCTCATGTTACCCCTAAACTTCTGTCCCTTAATTCTGAAGTCATGTCCTCTTGTTTGAATCTTCCCTTTTCTCAAAGGGAAAAGCTGATCCACATCAACTCTGTCTATCCCTCTCATCATTTTAAAGACCTCTATCATGTCCCCCCTTAACCTTCTGCGCTCCAGAGAATAAAGACCTAACTTATTCAACCTTTCTCTGTAACTTAGTTGTTGAAACCCAGGCAACATTCTAGTAAATCTCCTCTGTACTCTCTCTATTTTGTTGACATCCTTCCTATAATTGGGCGACCAAAATTGTACACCATACTCCAGATTTGGTCTCACCAATGCCTTGTACAATTTTAACATTACATCCCAGCTTCTATACTCAATGCTCTGATTTATAAAGGCTAGCATACCAAAAGCTTTCTTTACCACCCTATCTATATGAGATTCCACCTTCAAGGAACTATGCACGGTTATTCCCAGATCCCTCTGTTCAACTGTATTCTTCAATTCCCTACCATTTACCATGTACGTCCTATTTTGATTTGTCCTGCCAAGGTGTAGCACCTCACACTTATCAGCATTAAACTCCATCTGCCATCTTTCAGCCCATTCTTCCAAATGGCCTAAATCACTCTGTAGACTTTGGAAATCCTCTTCATTATCCACAACACCCCCTATCTTGGTATCATCTGCATACTTACTAATCCAATTTACCACACCTTCATCCAGATCATTGATGTACATGACAAACAACAAAGGACCCAACACCGATCCCTGAGGCACCCCACTAGTCACCTGCCTCCAACCCGACAAACAACCATCCACCATTACCCTCTGGCTTCTCCCATTCAGCCACTGTTGAATCCATCTTGCTACTCCTGCATTTATACCCAACAGTTGAACCTTCTTAACCAACCTTCCATGAGGAACCTTGTCAAAGGCAATGGAGAGGGTGGAGATCCCAGGTGAAACTAAATGCACCAAAATGAACAAAAGGTTGCCAATGTTCATGTTCATTAGCGATAGGAGCAGAATTAGGCCATTTGGCCCATCAAGTCTACTCTGCCATTCAATCATGGCTGATCTATCTTTCCATCTCAACCCCATTCTCCTGCCTTCTTCATTGCTTCAACTTTGACGTGCTCATGTGCTTGGACGCATCATCAGGCCATTGATAGGTTAAGTGAGTGGGGAAAAATGGTGAATGGCAGAATATTAGAAATTGTCCACTTTGTCAGGATGTTGATTTCCCTGGACCTGCCTCCGCCCGATAGCTTGACCACAATATGGCCGGAATGCAGAGCTTTGATCTGATAGTTGCTGGTGAGATCGCATAGCCGTGTCGGCGGCATGCTGTGTTTGTTGTTCAGCAGGCACGTAGACCTGCCGGTATCCCATCATTAGTAGGTTTGCCTGCTGCTGCTCTCGATATGGCCTTCTGCATCTCCAGTGAACCGCGATTGATTCCTGGCTTGATGCTAATGGTGGAGTGAGTAACTCGCCGGGCCAGAAGCTCACAGTTTGTGACTGTGCATGTTTCTGCTGCTGCTGATTGCCGACAATGTCTCGGACATGTCCAGTTCCCAGCTGTCAGATCGATTCTGAGTCTGCCTGATCCAGTGCAATTATAGGACTACACCACACAATGGGGGGGGGGGGGGGGGGGGGGGGCCTTCATGTAAAGAGGAGGCTTTGCAGAAGTCACTTCTACTCACGATGGAAGGTAGCATCTGCCACAGGTGGATTAGTGAGGACCCAGTCAAGTCGATTCATTACTGGTGTTCATTCACTCACTACCTGGCCATGACCTGCTCTGGCTACCAACTCGATCAGCAATGGTGCCATCAAACCACTCTTGTGGATGGACATTGAAGAGTAAACTATTGTCTGTACTTTCAGTGCTGTTCTAATTTTTGGTTAATTTTAGTTTAGCGCTACATTGTTGATCTTACTGGACTTTATCTTGCACTAAACGTCACTCACGTTATTCCCTTTTCATGTACCTGTACACTGTGTAATTATGTATTGGCTTTTCCGCTGACTGGTTAGCAGGCAACAAAAGCTTTTTACTGTACCTCAGTACACGTGACAATAAACTCAGCTCAAACTCCAACTTCTTCGTCCCTCTGGTTTACTGCCGTGTCTCTAACTCTGGTGGATTTGTCTTGTGCATGGGGTAAGATCTTCTTCTTATAGAGTCCACACACAAGGTTAGAAGTTGTTCAGCCAGAGCTGAACACACTTCTCGGCATCTGCACACAATGGTGTCTGTCTTGTTGCTTCTTGTACTTCTTTGCGTGGTGGTGGAAAGATTGGTGGAAACAGGGCCGTGACGTGAACGCTCTCTCCTTGACCCCATGGGGTAAGATGTTTGTCAGGATTGTGATGGAGCCGGCTGGTAGCTTGGAGATAATACAATACAATACAATACAATACAATACCATTTATTTGTCATTTGAACCTCACATGAGGTTCAAACGTAATTTGGTTTCTGCAGTCATACAAGAAAAGAACCAAGACACACACCAACACAATTTACACAAACATCCATCACAGTGAATCGCCTCCTCACTGTGATGGAAGGCAAAGTCTTGTCTCTCCCCTGCTCTCCATTCTTCTCCCGATGTCATAGTCAAAGTCAAAGCCCCCGGCGGGCGCTAGCAAGTCTGCGGCCATTTAAAGCCGCGCCGGGCGATGTAAGTCCCAGCTCCAGGTCACTTTCAACCCCGCAATTCGGGCGGGAGAAGTTGCCGTTGCCGGTGCTCCGTGAAGCAGTCTCCCCCCGGGGCCCGCGAGCTCCCGGTGTCACCATCCACCGGAGTCGGGTCGCAGCAGCGCGCCATCACAGCTCTCCACACTCCGAAGCCGGTCAGCTCCACGATGGTAGGTCCGCAGCTCCGCAGGCTCCGTGACGAGCCCCCAGGTCGTTCCGGTTAGAGGCCGCTCCACGGTGCTAGGCCCCAACGGCAACGGAGACCCGACAGGGAAAAGGTCGGGTCCCCGTACAGGGAAGAGACTTAAAAGTTTCCCCCACCCACCCCCCGCCCCCCCACACATACACAGTCAAAAACCAACTACAAACTATACCCTCACGGGACCCTCATAGAATAGAATAGAATAGAATGCCTTTTATTGTCATTCAAACAGCTTGGTTTGAACGAAATTGCATTTTCTACAGTCTTAACAATTACAAAAAAGTCAAGACACACACTTAACACAGTTTTTACACAAACATCCATCACAGTGAGTCTCCAACACCTCCTCACTGTGATGGAAGGCAAAAGTCTTATCTCTTCCCTTGTTCTTCTCCCGCGGTCCAGCAGTCCAACTGCAACGTCGAAGCGAACTGGGGCTCCCGATGTTAAAGCCCCCGGCGGGCGATGGTATGTCCCGCAGCCGTTAAGGTCGCGGAGGGGCGATGTTAGGCCCCGCTCCATGTCCTTTAAACCCCGTGATTCCAGCGGGGGAAGTTGCCGTTGCGGGAGCTCCGAAAAGCGGTCTCCCACCAGGGACCTGCGAGCCCCCGATGTTACCATCCATCGGGCCTGCAGCCGGAGCCCCCGAAGCTCCAAAGTCGGGTCACAGCCGCGTGCCACCACAGTTCCTGCCGCTCCGAAGTCGGCCAGCTCCGCGATGGCGAGTCCGCAGGCTCCGCGACTGGTGCCCTCGGGTTAGTTCCGGCCGGCTCCACGGTGTTAGGCCCAACGACACCGGAGACCCGACAGGGAAAAAGTCGGGTCCCTGAACAGGGAAGAGACTGACTGTTTCCCCCAACCCCCACATGTACACAACTAAAAAAATAATAAAACTAGAATCAGAACATACATTTAACGAGACAAAAATTTAAAAAAAGACAGACGGACTGCAGTCGAGCCGCTGCCGTTAGGCGCCTCCACAGTGATCAGAATTGACTACAGTGGTGAGTACAATTATGGTGTTGCTTGAATGATCCCTGGGGCAACTTTCTGATTTAGACAGCAGCTCTGATAGGATGGAGTGTGTAATGTTGACTGGGCCAGGAGATACTTTGCTGTGCTCTAATTCCAGACTGAGGTTGGTGCCAAGTGATCCACCTAGTTTTATTCCTCCTTAAGGGTTTTCACATGCTTTGGGGAGGGATGCACTCCTTAAAGAGCCATTCGGTGTACTGTTTTTTGAGATTTATTTTAACATTCACCGCTACATTTTCCTCCTCTACATCCAAGTATTTGTGTGTGAACTACTTTGATATCTTTCTGAGAGATGAGAAAAGCTGCAAAATTAATGCAAATCTTTTTTCATATTTCAAACTGCTTGCAGATATATATTTGAAACATTCTTATGCATGAAGAGTAAGTTCAGGGAAAGTAAAGGGTGTGGTGAGTGGGAAAACATATTTGAATAATTCATTGCAGTTCTTTAGAGACTAAATATGTGTTATGGATCAAGAGAACTGATAGATATGCAATACTTGGATTTCCAGAAAGTATTTAGTAAGATGCCACAAAAGGTTATTGGGAAATTAAAAGCTGATACCATTTATTATTATTATTTATCACTGTTAAAGACATTAGCGACTCAGTGGCGCTGGTTTCCGACGGGAACGGTGACGGACGCACCACACGTCTCCGTCCTCCAGTTCCTGCGGACTTCCGCCGCTGGAAGTATAGGATTTTGGTGTGTGTGTGCTTCATCATAATTCCTGGGGTGGGAGATTGCAACCTTCATGTGGTCCGCCCTGTTTCGACGAATGCAATCAACCCGGCGTGCACAGTCAAGTAAGATCAAATAGAACAAGTTGTCCTACAACTTTAGGCTGTGCACGCCATACGCAAGAAGAAGAAGATCATCATTCCTTACAATGCCATGTACGACAGTGGTCGCAACTTCTAGTGAAGTGTGGATGGCCGTTGGCTCGTGAGAAGCGCATCCGCCCTTTGACGAGTCTTGTTTTTGGTCCTGCTGGGGGTCCACAACCCCCCTCCTCACCTGGCAAACCAGGTGGGGGAGATGGTTTAGTCACCGACTATCCGACCATGGAGCAGGTAGCGCAGGATTACGTGGTAGCTGTGGTGGGGGGGGGGACTCCCCCCCCCCCCACCCCAACCTGACCTAGGAGGTATAATATGGTTTGAATGTGAGCTAACTAAAAGATGGCGGTCACGGTGGCACAGCGGTAGAGTTTCTGCCTTACAGTGAATGCAGCGCCGGAGCCCCAGGTTCGATCCCAACTCCGGGTGCTGTCTGTACGGAGTTTGTACGTTCTCCCCATGATCTGCGTGGGTTTTCTCCGAGATCTTCGGTTTCCTCCCACACTCCAAAGATGCACAGGTTTGTAGGTTAATTGGCTTGGTAAATGTAAAAATTGTCCTTAATGGGGGGGGGGGGGGGATCGCTGGTCAGTGCGGACCTGGTGGGCCGAAGGGCCTGTTTCCGCACTGTATCTCTAAACTGAACTAAACACAAAGTAAGCATTAATTGGTCTTTAAAGTGAGGGGGAAAGATACCAGAGGAGGTAGTTGAGGCAGGTACTATGACTTTTAAATGTTGCATTGTACCTTCCTCAACTACAACCTCTGGCAGCTCGTTCCATATACCTAACACCCTCTATGTGAAAATATTGCCCCTCATGTTCCTATCCTTTTTGGGCGGCACAGTGGCAGAGTTGGTGCCTTACAGCGTTAGAGACCAAGGTTCGACCCTGACCACAGGTACTGCCTGCACAGAGTTTGTATGTTCTCCCTGTGGCCGCGTGAGTTTTCTTCGGGTGCTCTGGTTTCCTCCCACATTCCAAAGACGTGCAGGTCTGCAAGTTTATTGGCTTTGGAAAAAAAATTGTAAATCGCCTCTAATGTGTAGGATAGTGCTGGTGTACAGGGTGATCGCTGGCCGGTGCGGACCCTGTGGGCCGAAGGGCCTGTTTCCATGCTATATCTCTAATGTCTAAATCTTTCCCTTCTGATCTTAAACCTATATCCCCTGGTTCTTCTGGTCTCCTACTCTGGATAAAATACTCTGTGTGTTCATCCCTTCTATTCCCCTTCACCTTTATAATATCACGCCTCACCATCCTGCACGCCAAGGAATAGAGTCCTAACCTGCCCATGTAGTTCAAAAACACTTGTTTAAAAGGATATTGGGTTGAGGATAGGTGATTGTGATATTTGTTATACTGATTGTATACTGATTCCTGGGATGTCAGGACTTTCATATGAAGAAAGACTGGATAGACTCGGTTTGTACTCGCTAGAATTTAGAAGATTGAGGGGGGATCTTATAGAAACTTACAAAATTCTTAAGGTGTTGGACAGGCTAGATGCAGGAAGATTGTTCCCGATGTTGGGGAAGTCCAGAACAAGGGGTCACAGTTTAAGGATAAGGGGGAAATCTTTTAGGACCGAGATGAGGAAAACTTTTTTCACACAGAGAGTGGTGAATCTGTGGAATTCTCTCCCGCAGAAGGTAGTTGAGGCCAGTTCATTGGCTATATTTAAGATGGAGTTAGATGTGGCCCGTGTGGCTAACGGGATCAGGGGGTATGGAGAGAAGGCAGGTACAGGATACTGAGTTGGATGATCAGCCATGATCATATTGAATGGTGGTGCAGGCTCGAAGGGCTGAATGGCCTACTCCTGCACCTAATTTCTATGTTTCTATGTTTCTATTGGGAAGGGTGATTATAGAGTGATGGGTTGTATATATGACTAAGATACTGTATAGTAAATGTGGGTTTTTTCTTTTTTTTTTCTTTTTTTCTTTTCTGTATGGCTTTGTAAATATTTGATTAGTGTTCAAATGTAAATAATTTGGTGTACATATAGTGGCTGGTGTACATATGGTGTACGTATAGCTGCTAAATTTGTATAAGATAATTACAAGCAGTTGAATAAGGGGTGGGAATTAATAAGCTTTGGCTTCTTCCTGCTCCTTTTCGGACACATACGATTTCATTTATTTATGGATATTGTTTATGACACTTTATAAATATTTTTGTTTTGTTTTTTGTACGCTGTTTCACACTTGCTTTTTATTCTTTTATTCTGTTCGAAATCAAGAATAAAATAAATTAAATCAATAAATAAAAAGCCCCGGTAAATCTTTTCTGCCCTCTTTCCGTGTTAGCAATATCCTTCCTCTACTGAACACGATACATTCACATCTTATAATGTGATGGTAGAATTTGCGTGGAGCGACAAATTGAAAGATTGATGCAATGAAAACAATTTTCAAAAAGGTCCAAATGAGAAGATACCAATGACTAAAATGCATCAATAATGCATCAAGGGCCCAGTTCCTCTTCAAGGGGGGACTTTCTACGCAAGTTAAAAAGCCGGCATAGGAATTTAAGTATAGATTAATATCTTTCAAATTTTTGCGTGTAATACAGTGAAATTGTGGAATCCTCGATGAAGAAAATGAAACAGTAGTTTCTCATGATAGCTTTGCCTGGAGTTGTTTCACAGATCCTAGTTTGCATGGCGACCAGAACAGCTATTCCCCTGGGTGTTGTAAACACTGCAGTTTAATGCACCTGCAGGTTTCTGGGAGCTCCAGACATCATCAATTTATTTTTGTAGATATATTTGGCAGTGGAAGAGACAACATTTTTAGTTTGTTTGCACAGAGCTCTTTAGCATGCTGTTTCTAAATTCATGAGAGCATTTGTTGTTTTCCACGGCATCGAATTGTGAAATTCAGATATGAACATCGACCGGGAGGAAACACGGCTCACCAGTTTTATAACAATTTCACTGCACTGTGTTGACTCCGTTTGTGCTTTCCCAAGGAGTTGCCAAACAATGTCAGTTAGTTACTGAGAGTTACTGTAGTTTTGTTCCTCAGAATAAAAGCTGTAGTAGCCATTTAGCTTAACTCAGTATGTTATAACTATGTTTGGGCCCGAAACGTCGCCTTTTTCCTTCGCTCCATAGATGCTGCTGCACCCGCTGAGTTTCTCCAGCTTTTTTGTGTACCTTTAAATTTGATCTGCCTGTAATGATGTTGGTGGGATTTATACGTAGTCTGAGTTGTGTTTGAGGCTGGGATTCTTGCGTGAACACGTGATTTGATGCCTGCCATCCGGGGCGGGATTGGGGCGGGATCAATGTGCACACGCTGGGGCGGAAAACCGGGGGGGCCAGAGGGGACACGTTCCCTCCATGTTTTGAGAGGTGGGGGACATCCCCCCCAAGTTTTTGTGATCCGGATTTTAAAACCCAGTGAAATCTACGCTTTCCGCGAGACAGTGGGGGTGGGACTGATGATCGAGGGCGCCGATTGGAGGAGAGGGACGTCGGTCAGCAGGCAGTGGGGGCGGGACATGATTCAGTGCGATGATTGGAGGAGGGAAGAGTGGGGGGGGGTGGGACTGAGGATAGAGTGCGGTGATTGGAGGAGGGAGACGTGGCACAGACCTGCGCCTCATCCGCAGCCAGGATCGATCCCGGCCGGCTCTCCGTCGCTGTCCCGTCCCCTCCTGAGTACCCCCCCCCCCCCCAGAGAGGTCGGCAGCAAAGATCCTCCACTATAGGATCTTTGGTTGGCAGTCAGACGGGCCAGCGCAGAGAAGCAGCGCTAAACCCAGCTAACTCTGCCTGTCTCGCCAGGTGAGCCTGCAGCCTTCCTGGACATGCGGGAAATATGGCCAGCGCAGAGAAGCAGTGCTGGTATCCCGTCAGTCCAGACAGGGCTGTAGTTAACCCGGTGAGACAGGCAGAGTTGAGCTGCATTTAGCGCTGGATTGAGCCTCCGAAGCCTCGCGCGCGCGTGTGTGTGAGTGTGCGCATGCGCGTGTGGCCGCCGAAAAATTGTGTCCCCCGTCCCCTCCATGTTTTGATAGCGAGTTCCGCTCTTGTGTACACGTGATAGATGTGGCCTGCCATCCGCTCACACACATGCGTCCCGGCCCCCATGCAGAACAATGTTGCCGACCCCTGCCCTAAACAGTAGTGGCAATTTCACAGAGGGCAATCTTCCTACAAACCCCAATATCTTTGGGATGTGTGAGGCAACTGGAGCACTCGGACGAAACTCATGCGGCCACGGTGAATCTGCAAACTCCACATAGACAGCACCCAAAGTCAGGGTAGAATCCAAGTATCTAGTTTTCTGTGGCAGCGGCTCCACCAGCTGCACCAATGTGCAACACAGGAATAATTTAAGAATAATTTAGGAATCAGAGGGTAATTAAAAAGTCTGCACTGCCACTGTACATTCGTGTCCCGTGCACACTATCTCCCAATCTCACATTTCAAACTTGCATCAAACTTGCATCAAACTTTCACTGGCACTGCCAGCACTGATTGCAATTGTTTTAATAATCAGTTGTGAGCTGCGAAGAATGACTGGCCCATTGTTCAGCTCCGTCTCACAGTGGTTTTGGGTCAGTTCATTACGTGGAAAAGGCCAGACATACTGGAGACGTATAAGGGGAGGTTGTACACACCTGGATTGTTTTCTCTGGAGCATCAGAGGCTGAGGGGAGGTCAGATAGAAGTTCAGTATATAACATTTCTGAGAGGCATGGGTAGGGTAGACAGTCAGAATTGTTCTCCCATGTGGGACTGCCAAAGATCGGAGGATAGTGGGGCACGTATTTGTACACAAAGTATGGTGGGTGTCTAAAATATACTGCCAGAGGTTCTGGTTGGGGTAGATACAACAGTGACTTTTCAGAGGCATATGGATGGACACACAGACATGCAGTGAATGGAGGGATATGGATTACGTATAGGCAGAGAACATGAGTTTAACTTGCCACCATATTCGGCATGGACATTGTGGGTGGAAGGACCTGTTCTTGTGCCCCACAGTTAGTTCTATGCTCAGAATAAGACAGATTTGTTCTGCTGTAGAAGCAGAGAACTGCAGAAGCAGAGAACTGGTTGATACCCAAAACATAGGGAGATGCTAACTGCATTTCGTTGTCTCGGTACTGTACACTGCAAAATGAGAATCAAGTTTGAATCTGAATCTGAATCTGAAAAGGACACAAAGTGCTGGAGTAATTCAGCAGGTCAGGCAGCATCTCTGGAGATCATGGATAGGCAACGTTTTGGGTCAAGGTCCTTCATCAGACTTGGTTTCTGTTGCTGTTCTGTGGAGGAAATGATGTGGTGTGCTCTTCAGGAGCTGGGCTGTACCTCAGCAGTCATTTTGCCAATCAGGCAGCTCCTGAAAGGGGCCCGCTATCGACTGCTTTAAGCAAATGTCCGATTTAAGCAAATGTATCTGTATTTTTTTTCTCTTACTTTTGACCAATTTTGCCAATGATGCAGCACCTGTAATGAGCCTGCTACAGGCTGCCGAGGTTCGATTTAAGCAAATGTAGCTGTACGATGTACACAAACTATTTGTTTTTGCACACTTTTGACCGATTTTGCGATTTTATTTTGTTTGATCGGAATGGCTGATTGTGCTTAGTTCTTCAAAAGATGATGAGCTCCAATATTTAGGCGCTATTTTTGTGCAACTTGCTGTGTTCATTTTGAATGAGGAATATTATGCACATTGAATCTGGACGTGATATTTCATGATCAGATTTTGGATGATCAGCCATGATCATATTGAATGGTGGTGCAGGCTCGCAGGGCCGAATGGCCTACTCCTGAAAACTCCTATTTTCTATGTTTCTATGTTTTTATGTGTCTTCTTTTGGAAATGTCACAGTTTCCCTTGGAAACTGATACTGAACTGCAGGTCATCAAAACATCAGCTGACACCAGCCTACTGACATTTGCTGGATCTATTCCAATTAATATAAACATAAATATGAACAGTACAGTATTACGTATCAGAGTGAAAGATTAGACGAGAAGCAAGTGGTATTGTGACAGTGAACCTGGGAAAGTGAAAACATCTTCTCAACATATCGATATATTAATTAAATGACAATTGCCTGCAAAAGAGGAATTTCAAAATTAGGGTCAATCTGATAAAAACCCTGAAATACTAACACCAGCTTGTCGTGGTTCTGTAGTAATGGACACCATTGCTTTCCTTATTTGCCCGGGAGAACACTTCAGAATCTCTTCACATCAATGATCTGTAGTTGGATTAGATAAAAAAACAATTGAACAAAATTAGTTGGAGAGGGCGGAGGATGAATTGACGTTGCTCATCAGTTCCCATCAAATTTATATTTAGTGAAGGTTCGTTGCTTCCTTGAGACATTATATTTCCTTATTTCCTAAATTGATATATAAAATGTTTATTACCCCCGGGTGCCGACTTCTCCGCTCACTGCTCATTTCTGCACGCTCTTCGGACCAGTTCCCTCTCCCACCTTCCAAGCTATCCGACTATCTGGGGGGGTTCCGGGACCGCAGGGTGTTGAATGTATCCTCAATAAGGATTGTATCATAATTGTATAATAGTTTACTATGGATATATGTTTGTATTGTATTATGGTGGTGGGCTCTGGCTTGTTTTATTGTAGTGTAAATATTATTTTTTAATAGTTTAATAAATTTTTTGATTAAAATCGGAAGGCGTAGTTATCATTTTATGACACAAAATTCACAGCAGGGAAACAGGCCGTTTGTTCTAAGTGTTCCGTTCATTATTATCATTAGATTTGCAAGCACCATCCAGAGCACTGGCAGATGGTGCAATGAAATAATCATACTTCTCTATATAATAACCAGCTCCTCTGATCAGTATCACTAAGGTCATCGTATGGTCATAAGCGATTGGAGCAGAATTAGGACATTCGACCCATCAAGTCTACTCCGCCATTCAATCATGCCTGATCTATCTCTCTCTCCTCACCCCATTCTCCAGCCTTCTCCCCAAAACCCGGACTAATCAAGAATCTATCTATCTATCTCTGCCTTAAAAATATCCATTGACTTGGCTTCCACAGCCTTCTGTGGCAAAGAATTCCACAGATTCACCACCCACTGACTAAAAAATTCCTCCTTAAAGGGTCGTCCTTTAATTCTGAGGCAATGATCTCTAGTGCTAGACTCTCCCACTAGTGGAAACATCCTCTCCACATCCACTCTTTCACTATTCAATACGTTTCAATGAGCCCCCCCACCCCTCATCCTTCTAAACTCCAGCAAGTAGAGGCTCAGTGCCGTCAAACGCTCATCGAATGTTAACCCACTCATTCCTCGGATCAGTCTTGTAAACATTCCAGGGAAAAACGTTGTTGATTTTTTAAAGCAAAGATAAGTGTGGTTCACTACTGTGCTGCTGAGTGGGGTAGCTTTGCTATCTCTGCCTGGAGCAGACTTGTATGAATTTAAGTGTGGCATCTCCTCTGGGATGGGAATACATGCTGCCTAGAGATCACCAATTAAATACAATTATTTACAACTTTCCACTGCAGGAGCACTGCTGTTAATTGGCTGACATACAGTAATCCCCAGAACCTGTCAAAATCTGTCAACATTCAGTGAGATTACGGTGATATTAGCCGACAACTGGGACCACAGTTCATAGTGTGCACCACTTTAATACTGACCCTTCAAACTTCCCGGAAGTTAATTACTCCACTACTTTTGGCCGTGCTTTATGTGCAAAAAAAGTTTTACTTCTGCCGACTATCCTGACAATTCTCTCTCAAAACCTGTTCTTCCTCTCATCTCCTCTCCGAGTCTTTGGTCATCTTATTAATATCTCCTGATCAAGCTTGGTGTCAAAATCTGTTAAATACAAATCGCTGTTGCTACTTATGAACCGAGTTGTCTGTTATTCTATTTCCAGTTTAAATCTAGTAATAGAACAGTGATTAAAAAGAACAAGGGCATCATTTTGTGAAAAACTCCCCATCATTAAACCATAAGGATAGGTTTGGACGGATATAGGCAAACACAGGCAAAAGGGACTAGTATAGATGGGGCAAGTTGGGCAGAAGGGCCTGTTTCCTTGCTGTATGACTATCACTCTATCACTCTGAGACCCTATCAATCCATCACTCTGAGACACTAAGACATAAGAGCAGAATTAGACCATTTTGTTTTAAATATGCATTGTCAGTGGTGTATAATGACATCAAATGATCAGCCTTGTTGCATTTGGTGGGGTGCAGAGTTCTGACCAGGTCCAGGTTTGGAGGTTGGGGATATTAGGGAGAGGGCAGGTGGCCGCGGTGGGGAAGAAATGCTGAGGATGAGAGGCACAGGTCATGTGAATGGCAGAGAGGGTGGAGTGTAAGACATAACACGGGTGGAGGATTGCATGTTTAGGGAGCTGTCAGGATTGTAGGTTCCTGTGGGGGTTGTGGGGACAAAATGTATTTTGGAGTTGGTGTCTCCAGGGGATATTGGGTTGGTGATGGCAGGTGGCGGGGAGAAGTGCGGAGGAGGTCTGGGCTCTGTGACGGCTGATCATTAATAGCTTACTCTATCCTGAATCAAACTACTGCGAATGGTTGAAATCTGAATTAAAATCAAAGTGAATGGAAATAAGTTCTGAATCAGATCACTGACCTAACAGCAAAACTCAAAGCGCTAAAGATCACAGTAGGTCAGGCAGCATCTGTGCAGGGAATAGACAGGCAATGTGGCCGAAAATGTTTGTTCTGTGTCACCCTCTGCTGATGCTGACTGATTTGCTGAGTGTTTCTGCCATTTTCTGTTTTGTTTGAGAGACTTTGCCTCATGGTATCGCTGTCCTCAATGTGGTGTCAAGTGCTCGACCCTTCTCCTCACCATGCTCCAAAAGGCGTACGTACACAGGGAATGACATCGCTTTGTGTGTCACCTGCATGGAAATTGCAACAGGTGTGCATGTTGACTCAAGCCAGGTATTACGTGGCTGCCTCTCCAGGCTGATGCGAAATCACCTGTAAATGATTGATGACGCGTTTCATTCACAGAAAGTAACAGACTTTCAATTGTGTGATGATAGCAGTATGCAATTTAATTGCAAGCAAAGAATATCCTTGTTGCCAAGCCACTACATTGCCCCTTTCTGCCCCACATCCTTTTTGTGGTCAAAGAGGCCTTTGGCACGTTGGCCTTCATCAGCCGGAATATTGAGTATAGAATTTGGGAGGTCATGTTGCAGTTGTATAAGATGTTGCATTTACTGCATTGCATTCAGTTCTGAGCACTGTATTATCGGAAAGGTGTTGTCAAGCTGGAAAGGGTGCAGAGAAGATTTACGAGAATGTTACCACGACTTGAGGGTCTGAGTTATAGGCAGAGGTTGAGTAAGCTGGGACTCTATTCCTTGGAGCGCAAGATCTTATAGAGGTCTATAAGATCATGAGAGGAATAGATCGGGTAGAACCTCTTGCCCAGAGTAGGTGAATCAAAGACCAGAGGACATAGGTTTAAGGTGAGGGGGAAAAGATTTAATAGGAATCTGAGGGGTAACTTTTTCACACCAAGGGTGGTGGGTGTATGGAACGAGCTGCCAGAGGAGGTAGATGAGGCAGGGACTAACCCAACATTTAAGAAACAGTTAGATAGATACATGGATAGGAAGGGTTTTGGCACGAAACGTTGCCTATTTCCTTCGCTCCATAGATGCTGCCTCACCCGCTGAGTTTCTCCAGCATTTTTGTCTACCTTGGATAGGACAGGTTTGGAGAGATATGGACCAAATACCAGTGGGCAAGTTGGGCTGAAGGGCCTGTTTCCACACTGACATCTATGACATCCACCTTGTGCGATATTATCAGAATTATTATTAGAATTATTAGAGCGTTTTTCACTTCTTGCTCCTGATTCTACAAGGTACACACCTTTAAATAAAGAATGTATGTTAAGAAAGTAGATGAGGAGAAATTTATTTCGTCAGAGGTTGGTGAATCTGTGGAATTCTTTGCCACAGACGGCTGTGGAAACCAAGTCAGTGGATATTTTTTTAAGATGGGGATTGACAGATTAGTACGGATGTCAGGGGTTATGGGGAAAGGCAGGAGAATGCGGTTGAGGGAAAGATGGATCAGCCAGGATTGAAAGGCAGAATAGACTAGATGGGCTGAAAGGCCTACTTATGAACATCTCAATTGACTGCACCAGAAATTCCTCCTTTTGTTTTCTTGCACTAAACTTCAATGTTTTAATAGCATTGGCCCACCTCATAAAAATATGCTTCCATTTAAATTCGAATTTCAGAAGCAGATTATAATGCATGCCCACTCCTAGTGTACTTCGTGTAAGGACTGGAGGATGAGATTCTGTTCCTCTAGATGTCACCTTATTTATATCTGTTGTCACTCCAAAGCAACGTGATTGATCGCTCATTGCATTTTGAAATGTTCAGCATATTCCTGTTGTTGTAATTTTAAATGCGTCGGTATTATTTAGCAAGGCTTTATAAGGCGCTGGTCAGGCCGCATTTGGAGTATTGCGAGCAAATCTGGGCCCAATATTTGAGGAAGGATGTGTTGGCTCAGGAGAGGGTCTGATGGAGGTTTACAAGAATGATTCCAGGAATGAGTGGGTTAGCATTTGATGAGCGTTTGACAGCACTAGGCCTCTACTCGCTGGAGTTTAGAAGGTTGAGGGGGGACCTCATTGAAGCATACAGAATAATGAAAGGCATAGATAGAGTGGATGTGGAAAGGATGTTTCCACTGGTGGGAGAGTCTAGGACCAGAGGTCATAGCCTCAGAATTAAAGGGCGCTCTTTTAGAAAGGAGGTGAGGAGGAACTTCTTTAGTCAGAGGGTAGTTAATCTGTGGAACACGTTGCCACAGAGGGCTGTGGATGTCACGTCAGTGGATATTTCTAAGGCAGAGATAGACACATTCTTGATTAGAACGGGTGTCAAGGGATTATGGGGAGAAGGCAGGAAAATGGGATTAGGAGGCAGTGGTCAGCGATGGTGGAATGGTGGGCCGAATGGTCTAATTCTGCTCCGATAACGTATGAACTTGTGAACTTACTGGAACAAGTCGGTCAAGCTTTGGAATTTTCGGGATTAAAGACATGGTTGCGAATGTTATATTTATTTCAGTCGTTAATTAGTAAGACCGACACAAGTGTGGACCATTCTGTTTGACAAGGGATTTCCTGATATTAATCCCCCCAAAAATTATATGTGCCATTTTTTATTTGGAAATATTTTTATTTCAGCTTAGGTGGGAGACGAGATTTCTTTAAAAAAAATGGAAGGTGCAAAAATTGGATCTGTGGTGGAAATGATGTAGCAATTTAATGAACAAACAGTCACAAGAGTGTGTCAGGGTTTGAAAGAAAAGCTGTCAGCTCTGTGGCAATTGAATCTGAGAGCAGTGAACTGTAGTTGAAGGCCTGATTGAGTTGCTGCTGCTGCTCAGAAAATCCACTCACACGATAAGCTACAGATCCATTTCCCTGTCCAAGCCTACCTCATTCGGCAAAAATTGCAGTCTTGTATTAGAACTGCCTACATCTCTGCTGAGATAGCTAGCACTTTCAACAAAATCTTCTGAACCTGTCGAGTATGCTTGAAGAAATTTCCTTTCTCAGCCGAGCCCATCCCTTCCATTCACTCATTTCAAAGTTAAAATGGCAAGTTTAATCATATTTAGTTTAGTTTGGTTGAGAGATACTGCGTGGAAACAGGCCCTTCGGCCCACTGAGTCTGTGCCAACCAGCGATCCCCCGCACACTAACGCGATCCTACACACACACACACACGCACACACACACACACACACACACACACACACACACACACACACACACACACACACACACACACACACACACACACACACACACACACACACACACACACACACTGGAGTGTGGGAGTAAACCCGAGTACCCGGGAAAAAGGGAGAATGTCACGGAGAGAAGGTACAAACTGCTTGCAGGCAGCACCTCTAGTCAGAATCAAACCCAGGTCTCTGGCGCTGTAAGGCAGCAACTCTACCGCTGTGCCACCGTGCCGCCCTATCTAGAGATATTTATTTTATAGATTTTCAGCTTACAAAATATGAGCTTGGTATTCTCTTTTTCTTTTCTTTACATGAAATGCATGCTTAAACATAGCGAGTGGTACTTATAAGCATGGTTAAGTTACGGCAAGACTCAAATATATCTTGCTATAAAACCCGATACCTCTGTATATATTTTTCTTGTGTCAAACCAGACTGGCTCATGAAAATGTCATTTGGAAGATTGAATAAAATTCTTGAAAAAACAGTTTCTCCATCATCGCCTGTAGTTGATTGATTCTCATTCTATTGGGCTTCATTCCATTGTATTCATTTGGGGACAGGGTTTGAAAGCATGCTGTACAGGGGCCAACTTGACAGCATTTGTAATTGAAGTCTCAGTGCATAGTGAAACCAAGCTCACAATACGTATACTGAAAACCTATAAAATAAATCTGACTAAAGTTATCATTTGAACTTTAAAATCAGTGGATAGAAGGGGAGGGTTCAGCTCAGAAATACGATCTCTTTAAGCCTATCCCCAAAATATTTTTATGTGTAAATATATGAGTTGGATATAGCTCTTAAGGGCCTGTCCCACCTGGTGATTTTTTAGGCGACTGCCGGCGTCATATCAGTGTCGCCAAAAGATTTTGAACATTTCCAATTCTAGCGGCGACAAAAAATTTTTTGCGACACTTGAAACAACACGGTGCATCACGCCGCAAATTTTTCGGTGACCTGATACGTCAGTCAATGATGCCGGCAGTCGCCAAAAAAATCGCCAAGTCGGACGGGCCCTTTAGGCTAATGGAATCAAGGGATATGGGGAGAAAGCAGGACCGGGGTCCTGTTTCTGGATGATAAGCCATGACCATATTGAATAATAATAATAATAATGGATGGGATTTATATAGCGCCTTTCTAATACTCAAGGCGCTTTACATCGCATTATTCATTCACTCCTCAGTCACACTCGGTGGTGGTAAGCTACTTCTGTAGCCACAGCTGCCCTGGGGCAGACTGACGGAAGCGTGGCTGCCAACCTGCGCCTACGGCCCCTCCGACCACCACCAATCACTCACACACATTCACACACATTCACACACAGGCAAAGGTGGGTGAAGTGTCTTGCCCAAGGACACAACGACAGTATGCACTCCAAGCGGGATTCGAACCGGCTACCTTCCGGTTGCCAGCCGAACACTTAGCCCATTGTGCCATCTGTCGTCCCAATGGCGGTGCTGGCTCGAAGGGCGATATGGCCTGCGCCTGCACCTGTTTTCTATGTTTCTAAATGCATATTAATGGATAGCCTGATCCATTCAGTCACCTTATCTACCATGATGTTGACAACAATTTCCTATGAGGGAGGAAGAGCTACCAATAAATGAAACAGGTCAACTGGAACAGCTCAGATCTGGTGTGATCTGTATAACACCCCTAAATGCATCTATAGTAGTGTCATAGAGTCATACAACGTGGAAACAAGACCTTCGGCCCAACTTGCCCACACCAACCAATATGTCCCATGTACACTAGTCCCATCTGCCTGCATTTGGCCCATATCCCTCTAAACCTGCCCTATCCATGTACCTGTCTAATATTTTTAAATGCTGCGATAGTTCCTGCCTCAACTATCTCCTCTGGTAGTTTGTTCCATACACCCACCACAACTTTGTGTGAAGTTACCCCTATTAAATCTTTTCCCCTTCACCTTAAACCTATGTCCTCTGGTTCTCGATTCCCTTTCTCTGGGCAAGAGACGCTGTGCATCTACCCGATCTATTCCTGGTGAATTGTTGAATTTGTCAATAAAATGAACTGGATTGTTGGTCAAAACTCAAAGTGCTGGAGGAACTCAACGGGTTACGTAGCATCTGTGGAAGGAATGAACAGATAACATTTTGGCTTTGGATAGTTTTGCACATTGCAGCAACCACTTCCCAACAGTATAATCTCTGACTCATTATGCTTTATTCCAAAGGACAGATGTCTGCTTGCGTGATTGCAATGAAGAATATACATTGGATGA
Organism: Amblyraja radiata; assembly: GCF_010909765.2. Lineage (NCBI taxonomy): Eukaryota > Metazoa > Chordata > Chondrichthyes > Rajiformes > Rajidae > Amblyraja > Amblyraja radiata. Next base: position 29,708,449 of record NC_045983.1, on the reverse strand, counting down.
TGGGACTACTTTTCAGATAGTTGATTGGACTTATTTGAAAGTGAATGCATGTGCAGAATTCAGTCTATTCACATTTGTACTTTGTAGATGCACACACCTTTGCTCCTTCAAGACCCAACTGCATTTAGCGGGAGACAAATGCAGACCTAATAATTATATGGCAAAAGTTTCTATTGATTTTAGTTCACAGATTGTCACCGTTCATTACTAGCTCACTCAATTATTAAGGGTGGATAAAAGATTGTTACTTTGCTTAAAATAACAATGAGAATCCATTGTAAGCTCTTAACTCTGAAAGGGGAGCGAGGGATAAAAGCTTTTCATCTTGGATTAGTTCTATCATTAGTCAGCATCGTGATAGAGAATGGATCTCTGCTTTCTCAGTGATCATTGTTTACAGTCCAAATATTCCTTTATGTAAGTGATTTATGTATATACATATACATATCTGTGGGCAATAAGTACTCAGTTCAATTCAGTTCGGTTTAGTTCATTGTCACGTGTACCGAGGTACAGCTGTGAAAAGCTTTGGTTGCTTGCTGACCATTCAGTGGAAAGACAATACATGATTACATGATTACGAGCCATTTACAGTGCATAGATACACGATAAGGGAATAACATTTAGTGCAAGGTAAAGCCAGCAAAGTCTGATCAAGGATAGTCCTTGTTTCAGTTACAACACGAAAGTCACTGTTTCAGTTACAACATGTTCAAGAGCAGCTTCTTTCCAAGTAGACAATAGACAATAGGTGCAGGAGTAGGCCATTTGGCCCTTCGAGCCAGCACCGCCATTCAATGTGATCATGGCTGATCATCCCCAATCAGTACCCCGTTCCTGCCTTCTCCCCATATCCCCTGACTCTGCTATTTTTAAGAGTCCTATCTAGCTCTCTCTTGAAAGCATCCAGGGAACCTGCCTCCACCGCCCTCTGAGGCAGAGAAGTACCATCGGGCTCTCAAACACTAAAACCACAACCTCAGCAACCATCATCCCCACAGACGGCTGGTGGAGGCCAAGTCTTTGGGCATTTTAAAGCAGATATTGATAGGTTCCTAATTAATAAGGGTGTCAAAGGTTACAGGGAGAAGGCAGGTGAATGGAGTTGAGAGGAGAAAATAGATCAGCTATGATTGAATGGCGGAGCAGACTCGACAGGCCAAATTGCCCAATCATACTCCTATGCCTTATGATCTTATTATCTATGATCTTCTATCTTCACCATGTCTTTGGTTGCAGTACAGACTTTGGTTCTGCGCTATTATGGTACAATTGTTGTTATATTATTGTATTATTGTATGCTATCCACTGTGGGGGGATGATTTTTTTTGTCTAATTGTAGTCCTGTAGGTCTGTGTCCAAGATGGCTGCCGTGAAGGGAGAGTGGACGCTGGCGCGCTTTGGCTGCCGCTGCTCTCTCTTCACATTGTGTTTTTGATTTTCTGTTTTTGGATTGAATTCTGTTTTTAATTTGTGTCTCTGTGATGTCTTTATTACTTGTTATATTCCGATTATATGTTATTCCGATTACTATGTAAGGTGTCCTTGAGATGTCTGAAAGGCGCCCATTAAATAAAATGTATTATTATTATTATTAATTATGATATATTTACCTGCGTTATTGTATTTACAGGGCTGTTAAGCTGCAGCAAGTAAGAATGCCATTGTTCTGTTGCCAATAGATTTGACAATGAAATACTCTTGACCCGTGTTTACATCTGGAGAAGGAGGTGGCAGACATTAACAAGAAAATTATTGATAGAAATTAAACCGCCAGTTAAAGTAAAACATGTCTAAAAGGGTGAACAAAGATATCAATAACTCACATGCTTACTCCGATTCATCTTTATCAGTGGAGAAAATATGGTGGGGGAGAGGTTAGAATTTACATCTGGATTCAAGTGTTTCTGATTGCTTCAATAAACATGCCAACAGTAATCAGATATTGTAATTCACCTAAAATCAATTGAAGTTAATTACTTGCCAGCAGCCCCAAGAGACATGAAGCAAATGTAATTTCCCTTCGCAATGTCTGAAAATGCTTTGAGGAACCATGTTTTACTGAGTGCTTAATATTTAAGGCACATCTTTAAGGACCGGTATATTGACAGAAAACGAAAGCCTATTGTTCCGTGGCTTTGCCAGCAGTGGTGGAATAACATGCCAGCCTGCTTATGCACTGTAGCAGCGAAGGGCTACTGTTATAGAAGCGTTAAGCAGTGAACTAGCTGCTGTAAGGTAAACAAGCTTATTTATCGAAAGGGAGAGTTGCTGGAGGAACTCAGCAGGTCAGGCAGCATCTGTGCAGGAAATGGATGGTTGAGACCCTTCATCTGGACTGCAAGAGTAGAGGGGAAGTAGCTATTATTAAGAGTTCGTAAAGTTGTTCAGAGCTAATAAGTGATGGAGCTAATAAATCGACAATCACTTTAGCTAATAAGGTGGCACAGTGGCGCTGCCATAGAGTTGCTTCCTGACAGCGCCTGGATTTGATTCTGACCACGGGTGCTGTCTGTACGGAGTTTGTACGTTCTCCCTGTGATCGCATAGGTTTTCTCCGGGTGCTCCGGTTTCCTCCCACATTTCAATGATGTACAGGTTTGTAGGTTAAACAGCTTTGATAAAATGGTAAACTGCCCCTAGTGTGTAGGGCAGTGTTAGTGTACGGGGGTGATTGCTGGTCGGCATGGACTCGGTGGGCTGAAGGGCCTGATTCTACTCTGTATCTCTCTAAAGTCTTAAAATTGAAGGTGATTACTGAGATAAGTCATCTCAAGTATATAAAGTTGAGGAGATGAGGGCCAAGGAATTGGAAATTGGTAAAATGGTGGCAAGAATGTGAGATGTCTTGGATGTGGATGGGAAGGGACTGTACAAGGTCTTACCACCTCACCTTTACCATGGACATCCAGTCCTTATACACTCCCATCCCCCTTCAGGTAGGCCAAATGGCCATCCCCTTAGTCATGCAGCTGTACAGCGCAGAAACATGCCCATAGGTCCACATGCCGACCATGTTGGTTTGCTGAGCTGATCACATTTTGCCTGCTTTTAGAAGGATCACCCATTCCTTCTCTCCAGAGATGCTGCCTGTCCCGCTGAGTTACTCCAGCATTTTGTGTCTATCTTCGGTGTAAACCAGCATAGAAGTCATGGAGCGATACAGCGTGGAAACGTGCACTTTGGCCCAACTTGCCCACACTGGCCTACATGCCCCAGCTACACTAGTCCCACCTGCCCGCATTTGGCCCATATTCCTCCAAACTTGTACGATCCATGTACCTGTCTAACTGTTTCTTAAACGTTGGGGTAGTGCCTGCCTTAACTACCTCCTCTTAGGAAGGAAGAGGAGGCTTCTGCAGCTCGTTCCGACACATATCCCATCCTTTCCTGCTGCTGTACTTGAGTCGTTAGCGGGTTAAAGAAATTAATAGCCAAAAAAAAAAAAAACTTAATTCACCATCGTAAATGAAGTCCTGCATTATTTATTCATATAGTTAAACTCTCTCTCAGGATGCCAGCGAAGGACCTTCAACGACTGATGCTTTAATTAACCTTTCTGAGCTGATCTCTGACAGCTTGATGCATATTGTGTCAACTGTACATGTACAGTATTTTGACAGTGCAAATCACTCAGGCTAACCTGTGCAACATGCATTGTTATGCTTCAATTATAATTGTGTTATTGTGGATTCTTTCTGCTTTGAGTCCAGGGACTTGTTATTGCAACAATCTAATGATCAAAACTTTTAGGTTTTAAAGGATGTGCTTCCCAATTAAGGAAATGACCTTTACACTGTGAATACTGATGATCAATTCCCAACAGTTAGAATTGTGGCTGAGGCCAACCTAGGGTTGTTGCTTCTACTTTGGGTCATCATCATTACATAGTATTGCCACTGAAATTAAGCCCATAGAGTCTTATGGCATGGAAACAGGCCCTTCGGCTCAGCTTGCCCACGCCGGCCAACATGTCCCATACACACAAGCAGAGCATGGTCAGTGTTTCAGGTCAAGACCCTGCAGCGATTCAGAGAGTCTTAGAGTCATAGTGATACTGTGTGGAAACAGGCCCTTCAGCCCTACTTGCCCACACCGGCCAACATGTCCCAGTCACATTAGTCCCACCTTGCCCGTGTTTGGCCCATATCCCTCCAAACCTGTCGTATCCATGTACCTGTCTAAATGTTTCTTAAACGTTGCGATAGTCCCTGCCTCAACTACAATGGACAATAGACAATATGTGCAAGAGTAGGCCATTCGGCCCCTCGAGCCAGCACCGCCATTCAATTTGATCATGGCTGATCATCCACGATCAGTACCCCGTTCCTGCCTTTTCCTCATATCCCCTGACACCGCTATCTTTAAGAGTTCTATCTAACTTTCTATTGAAAGCATCCAGAGAATTGGCCTTCACTGAGGCAGAGAATTTCACACATTCGTAACTCTCTGTGTGAAAACGTTTTTCCTCATCTCCGTTCTAAATGCCTTACCCCTTATTCTTAAACTGTGGCCCCCCCCCGCCGGCGGCTCATTCCATACACCCACCACCCTTTGTGTGAAATGGTTACCCCTCAGATTACCATTAAATCTTTCCCCCCCTCAGCTTAAAACTATACCCTCCGGTTCTCCATTTGCCTACTCTGGGCAAGAGATTCTGTGTGTCATCTCGTTCTATTCCTCTCATGACTTTGTACACTTGTTTTGTCCCTTGTTTCGGTGGGCTGGGATTCTATCTATTTAGGCTGGTTAAAATACCAATAAGGGAATGAGGAAACTGCGTCAGCAACCTATTCTAGTGTAAGTGGTCTTGTTTCCACCAGAGACAGTGGTTGAAAATTGACACTGATGTTATTGTGCCGGGAACAGCAATTTGAGAGGCTGATGTAGACTAATCGGAAGAAGTGATTACAGATAATACATGTGGTTCATGAAGGCTGCGTCAAATAATTGGTGCATTGTGGCCAATCTTCATAAATTATAGGAGCAGAATTAGGCCATTCGGCCCAACATTTCTACTCCTCCACTGCTCGATCTTTCCCCCTCAACTCCATTCTCCTGCCTTCTCCCCATAACCCCTGACACCCGTACTAACCAAGAATCTATCAATCTCCGCCTTAAAAATATCCATTGACTTGGCCTCCACATCCTTCTGTGGCGACGAATCCCACAGATTCACCACCCTCTGACTAAAGAAATCCCTCCTCATCTCCTTTTTAAATGTCCTTTTATTCTGAGGCTGTGCCTCTGGTCCTAGACTCTCCCACTAGTGGAGACATCCTCTCCACATCCACTCTATCCAGGTCTTTCACTATTTGCTGAGATTCAACGAGGTATACCCTTCATCCTGCTAAACTCCTCATTCTTCTAAACCATCTTGGTCCTTTTTCCGTTAAGTTATTGCAATCTGGGGTTTCTGCGGCAACAGACGGGATGCGAGGATGGTGTGCTGCCTTCCTGGTGCCAGGATCCAGGATGTCACGGACAGAGTGCAGAAAATCCTCAAGGGCGAAGGTGAACATCCGGAAGTGGTAGTGCATGTCGGCACAAACGATGTCGGAAAGAAGGGGTTGAATATTCTGCAGCGTGACTTTAGAGAGCTTGGAAAAATGCTGAAAAGCAGGACCTCCAGGGTTGTTATCTCCGGTTTGCTTCCAGTTCCTCGAGCTGGCGAGAGCAGGAACAGGGAGATACGGGACCTGAACATGTGGCTGAGGAACTGGTGCACGGGGCAGGGATTTAGATTCTTAGATCACTGGGATCTGTTTTGGGGTAAGGGGGAACTGTACAAAAGGGACGGATTGCATCTTAACAGGTGTGGGACCAGCATTCTGGCAGGCAGGTTTGCCACTGCTACACGGGTGGTTTTAAACTGAATAAGGGGGGTGGGGTGTCGAATGGGATAGTGGAGGATGGAGTTAAAGGGAAAGGGTTTCTTAAATGTGTGAGCGTAGAGACAGAGGGGTGTAAAATGAGGGTAGAAGCAATAGGTAGCAAGGTGAAAAGTAAAAGTGGCAGGCAGACAAAACCAGGGCAAAAATCAAAAAGGGCCACTTTTCAACATAATTGTATAAGGGGTAAGAGTGTTGTAAAAACAAGCCTGAAGGCTTTGTGTCTCAATGCAAGGAGCATTCGTAATAAGGTGGATGAGTTGAATGTGCAGATAGCTATTAATGACTATGATATAGTTGGGATCACGGAGACATGGCTCCAGGGTGACCAAGGCTGGGAGCTGAACATCCAGGGATATTCAATATTCAGGAGGGATAGAGAGAAAGGAAAAGGAGGTGGGGTAGCGTTGCTGATTAGAGAGGAGATTAACGCAATGGAAAGGAAGGACATTAGTTTGGAGGATGTGTACAGGCCACCTAACAGTAGTAATGAAGTTGGAGATGGTATCAAACAGGAAATTAGAAATGCGTGCGACAAAGGCAAAACCGTTATAATGGGTGACTTCAATCTACATATAGATTGGGTGAATCAAATTGGCAGGGGTGCTGAGGAAGAGGATTTCTTGGAATGTATGCGGGATAGTTATCTAAATCAACATGTAGAGGAACCAACGAGAGAGCAGGCTATTTTAGACTGGGTATTGAGTAATGAGGAAGGGTTAGTTAGCAGTCTTGTTGTACGTGCCCCCTTGGGCAAGAGTGACCATAATATGGTTGAGTTCTTCATTAGGATGGAGAGTGACATTGTTAATTCAGAAACAATGGTTCTGAACTTAAAGAAAGGTAACTTTGAGGGTATGAGACGTGAATTGGCCAAGATTGACTGGCAATTAATTCTAAAAGGGTTGACGGTGGATATGCAATGGAAGACATTTAAAGACTGCATGGATGAACTACAAAAATTGTTCATCTCAGTTTGGCAAAAGAATAAATCAGGGAAGGTAGTACATCCGTGGATAACAAGGGAAATCAGGGATAGTATCAAAGCGAAGGATGATGCGTACAAATTAGCCAGAAAAAGCAGCATACCGGAGGACTGGGAGAAATTCAGAGACCAGCAGAGGAGGACAAAGGGCTTAATTAGGAAAGGAAAAATAGATTATGAAAGAAAACTGGCAGGGAACATAAAAACTGACTGCAAAAGTTTTTATAGATATGTGAAAAGAAAGAGATTAGTTAAAACAAATGTAGGTCCCTTGCAGTCAGAAACAGGTGAGTTGATCACGGGGAACAAGGATATGGCGGACCAATTGAATAACTACTTTGGTTCCGTCTTCAAGTTCAAGTTCAAGTTCAAGTGCGTTTATTGTCATGTGTCCCTGTATAGGACAATGAAATTCTTGCTTTGCTTAAACACACAGAAAAATAGTAAGGCATTTACTACAGTACAGATAAATGTGTCCATATACCATGATATAAATATATACACACATGAATAAATAAACTGCAAATAAAGTGCAAATAACAGAAAGTGGTTGTTAATAATCAGAGTTTTGTCCGAGCCAGGTTTAATAGCCTGACGGCTGAGGGGAAGTAGCTATTCCTGAACCTGGTTGTTGCAGTCTTCAGGCTCCTGTACCTTCTACTTGAAGGTAGCAGGGAGATGAGTGTGTGGCCAGGATGGTGTGGGTCTTTGATGATACTGCCAGCCTTTTTGAGGCAGCGACTGCGATAAATCCCCTCGATGGAAGGAAGGTCAGAGCCGATGATGGACTGGGCAGTGTTTACTACTTTTTGTAGTCTTTTCCTCTCCAGGGCGCTCAAATTGCCGAACCAAGCCACGATGCAACCGGTCAGCATGCTCTCGACTGTGCACCTGTAGAAGTTAGAGAGAGTCTTCCTTGACAATCCGACTCTCCGTAATCTTCTCAGGAAGTAGAGGCGCTGATGTGCTTTTTTGATGATTGCATTAGTGTTCTCGGACCAGGAAAGATCTTCAGAGATGTGCACGCCCAGGAATTTGAAGCTCTTGACCCTTTCAACCATTGATATAAATGGAGCTGTGGGTCCCCCTCCTACTCCTTCCAAAGTCCACAATCAGTTCCTTGGTTTTGCTGGTGTTGAGGGCCAGGTTATTGCGCTGGCACCATATGAACAGTTGCTCGATCTCTAAGGAACCATATGGACAGTTGCTCGATCACTAAGGAAGACATAAATAATCTGCCGGAAATAGCAGGGGACCGCGGGTCAAAGGAGTTGGAGGAATTGAGTGAAATCCAGGTTAGCCGGGAAGTGGTGTTGGGTAAATTGAACGGATTAAAGGCCGATAAATCCCCAGGGCCAGATAGGCTGCATCCCAGAGTACTTAAGGAAGTAGCTCCAGAAATAGTGGATGCATTAGTAATAATCTTTCAAAACTCTTTAGATTCTGGAGTAGTTCCTGAGGATTGGCGGGTAGCAAACGTAACCCCACTTTTTAAGAAGGGAGGGAGAGAGAAAACGGGGAATTACAGACCAGTTAGTCTAACATCGGTAGTGGGGAAACTGCTAGAGTCAGTTATTAAAGAGGGGATAGCAGCACATTTGGAAAGTGGTGAAATCATTGGACAAAGTCAGCATGGATTTACAAAAGGTAAATCATGTCTGACGAATCTTATAGAATTTTTCGAGGATGTAAATGGTAGCGTGGATAGGGGAGAACCAGTGGATGTGGTGTATCTGGACTTCCAGAAGGCTTTCGACAAGGTCCCACATAAGAGATTAGTATACAAACTTAAAGCACACGGCATTGGGGGTTCAGTATTGATGTGAATAGAGAACTGGCTGGCAAACAGGAAGCAAAGAGTAGGAGTAAACGGGTCCTTTTCACAATGGCAGGCAGTGACTAGTGGGGTACCGCAAGGCTCAGTGCTGGGACCCCAGCTATTTACAATATATATTAATGATCTGGATGAGGGAATTGAAGGCAATATCTCCAAGTTTGCGGATGACACTAAGCTGGGGGGCAGTGTTAGCTGTGAGGAGGATGCTAGGAGACTGCAAGGTGACTTGGATAGGCTGGGTGAGTGGGCAAATGTTTGGCAGATGCAGTATAATGTGGATAAATGTGTGGTTATCCATTTTGGTGTCAAAAACAGGAAAGCAGACTATTATCTAAATGGTGGCCGACTAGGAAAAGGGGAGATGCAGCGAGACCTGGGTGTCATGGTACACCAGTCATTGAAAGTAGGCATGCAGGTGCAGCAGGCAGTGAAGAAAGCAAATGGTATGTTAGCTTTCATAGCAAAAGGATTTGAGTATAGGAGCAGGGAGGTTCTACTGCAGTTGTACAGGGTCTTGGTGAGACCACACCTGGAGTATTGCGTACAGTTTTGGTCTCCAAATCTGAGGAAAGACATTATTGCCATAGAGGGAGTGCAGAGAAGGTTCACCAGACTGATTCCTGGGATGTCAGGATTGTCTTATGAAGAAAGACTGGATAGACTTGGTTTATACTCTCTAGAATTTAGGAGATTGAGAGGGGATCTTATAGAAACTTATAAAATTCTTAAGGGGTTGGACAGGCTAGATGCAGGAAGATTGCTCCCGATGTTGGGGAAGTCCAGGACAAGGGGTCACAGCTTAAGGATAAGGGGGAAATCCTTTAAAACCGAGATGAGAAGAACTTTTTTCACACAGAGAGTGGTGAATCTCTGGAACTCTCTGCCACAGAGGGTAGTCGAGGCCAGTTCATTGGCTATATTTAAGAGGGAGTTAGATGTGGCCCTTGTGGCTAAGGGGATCAGGGGGTATGGAGAGAAGGCAGGTACGGGATACTGAGTTTGGATGATCAGCCATGATCATATTGAATGGCGGTGCAGGCTCGAAGGGCCAAATGGCCTAATCCTGCACCTAATTTCTATGTTTCTATGTTTCTATGTTCCTGCATCCTCAGCTAAAAGCCAACAATGATCTTCATCCTCGATTGACATTGAGTTCCATTAATTCGGCATTCCAGAGCCTGGTTATCACGGCAATAGAAATCCCGCAGCTTTCACTCGCTCACACATTACCCATTCATCTATGTCTAAGGGGAAATTTAGAAGCAATTCCTCATAAACTGCACAAAGAACGCACAGCATCTTCAAGGAGTCCAGCATGTTCCAGGCACTAAAGAACATCAGGTCCAATCTGGACATCATAAAATTATTACGTGCTGCAACAGGTTTCTGCAGACCAGGTTGTTCTTGGTCGGTAACATTTAACACAATACAGTACTGACTACAGCTTGTTCTCTGTTTCTGAAATTGGGTTTCACTGATATCAATGAGTACATTTCTATTCCGCTCTTGCAGTCATAAAATGGAGTAAAGTAGAATCCTTAGCATGCCAATGAGACACAAATCACATTCTCACCCAGCAAAGCTTTTATAACTCTGTCATGATGGTGAACAGTTGCTGCCTTAAGGGCCTGTCCCACTGTACGAGCAAATTCAAGAGCTCTCCCGAGTTTAAAAAAAAATCAAACTCGTGGTAAGCACGTAGAATGTACGTAGCGGGTACGTCGGAGCTCGGGACGTCTCTTAGCGGCTCGTAACGCTAGCGGCAGGTACTCGGGAAACGCGGTAAGCTCGGGAAGACTCGTGAAGATTTTTCAACATGTTGAAAAAAATGTCCACGAGAGCCCCGAGTACCTACGAGCGGCCATTACCGTAATTCTCTGAGTTCGAATCAGGGGAAACTCGGGAGAACTCTTGAATTAGCTCGTACAGTGGGACAGGCCCCTTTACAATGCTTGCAGCGCCGGAGACCCGGGTTCGATCTCGACGACTGACGCTGTCTGTACGGAGTTTGTACGTTCTCCCCGAGACCACGTGGGTTTTCTCCGAGATCTTCGCTTTCCTCCCACACTCCAAAGACGTGGGTTAATTGGCTTGGTGTTAAATGTAAAAATTGTCCCTAGTGTGTGCAGGACAGTGTTAATGTGCGGGGATCGCTGGTCGGCGCGGACCCAGTGGTCAGAAGAGCCTGTTTCCGTGCTGTATCTCTAAACTAAACTAAACTGCAGTTTTTTACCTTCTACTGTCCTGAGCATTATGCGATTCAAAGCAGGTTTTATAATACTTAGGAATAAATCTGCATTAATGATACATATCGTATCCATTAATGCTGGCTGACCTTTCATTGACCTTTAAGCTGAGAGAGACAAGGTTTAACGGAGATGTGCGGGGCAAGCGTGTTGCCAGGCGTGATAGTGGAGGCTGATATGTTAGTGACATTTAAGAAGCTTTTAGAGAGGCCAGTGGATATGTCAAGCATGGAGTGATATGGATCTCAGTGCAGGCAGAGGAGGTTGGTTTATCATGGTATCATGTTTGTCACAGACATTGTGGGATAAAGGGTCTGTTCTTGTATGGTACTGTTCTATGCTTTATTGGGTGACTGTATCTGTAGCTTCATAGTTTAAATAGTTTGGGAGCATTTGATTACTACCTCAGCTATCAACCAGAAACATATGAAAAAGCTGCCTCAAGTTGTGACTGTATTTGTTACTCATAATAGTGCTTTATCTTTTGGGCACGATAAAAAAAAAAATCAATAATGTAACCTCTGGTGCAAATCCGTGGCAATAAATTGTTTTCCCTTTGCACCAATTGTTTATTTAGGTTTAAAATCTAGAAACTAAAGGGTCTGTCCCACTTTGGCTATTTTTAGGCGACTGTCATAGACGTAGCAGGTTGCCGAAAAACCGTCGATTGGACCCCCCTTCGACATAAAATTTGAAAAAGGATCATTACTTTAACAACAACAATAAACGGTCAGCACTGGCGACCACCTACGTTAACCTGGCGGCCACCTACGTTAACCTGGCGACCACCTACATTAACCTGGCGACAACTACGACAGCTCCTACGTCACCAGAAGTCGAGCTACGCTCATTGGCGTCAAACCCACTGTCGCCGACTGTCTCCGAAAAATGTTCAACATGTTGAAAATCCAGCGGCGACCAGAAAGACGCTTCGACTCTCTGGGCGACTGAGGAGACGTCTCACGTCTCACCCAGCGACCATGTGGCGACAGACTAGTTGCCTGCAGTCGCCTAAAAAATAGCCTAAGTGGGACAGGCCCTTAAAGCTTTTTAAGGGAGAGGACCTGGGTTGCACTAGAAAAGGTGTGGAGAAGTTTTATTGCATGAGTAATCCACTCTGGCTTGATTTAGGTTTGGGGACATCAGACGTATATGGATCCATGCACCTCATCATAACTGGTAGTGCAGTGAATTAAAGGTACTGGTCCAGTAATCCAAAGGTCTTGACAAATAAGCCAGAAACATGAGTTTAAATTTGAATTCAATTCATTAAATAATATTTAGGGAATGATTGAGTGACAGGAGTCTTTGTGGCCAAGGACTGGGGAAGCCCTCCAGGTCTTCAATGGAGTTCCATTGGAAGTTCCATTGGAAGGAGTTCACTGTTTTCCACTGCAAACAAGCAGCACTTTGCTGGTTTTGAAGGGCTCGGCACCATTGGACAAGGGAATCACTATTGCACAAGGATTGATGTCGCCGTGCATACCCTCCACACGTCTGACATTTGTGTGCAGAACCATGCATTCAAATTGACAAATAGCACATATTCCTCTGCAGTTGATTGCAACTTGTGACCTTGAGTCCAACCAAATAGTTACCAGTCAAGCCAAATAAAACGTAGCTCTGTGATCTAATTTGTTCAAGTCTTTTTGGCGGAAATTAAATAATCAAGGATCAATTGAACTTCATATTATTTCTGCTGCTATTTGTTGAGGCCTACTTTGCCTTGCATCCTGGGCAGAGACCCCTGAAGTTGAGGGTGAATATACATGTGAGATTAAATATCGCCGTTGATAAACCATTGTTGTCAGCTCCTGGTGATATCATTCAGAAGCCTTCTGCATAGCGTAGCGGTAGAGTTTGCTGCCTTACAGCTCAAGAGACCCAGGTTCGATCCTGACTAAGGGTGCTGTCTGTGTCGAGTTGGTACGTTCTCCCCTTGGCTTGCGTGGTTTTCCCCGGGCTCCTCCCACACTGCAAAAACATACTGGTTTGTAGGTTAATTGGCTTTGGTAAAATGGTAAATAGTCCCCAGTGTGTGTAGGATAGTGTCAGTGTGCTGGGATCACTGGTCGGCGCAGACTCGGTGGGCCGAAGGGCTTGTTTCCGCAATGTATCTCTAAACTAATGATACTACAGATCACCTGTGTGAACAGCATTTTCCATATCGACATTACTCATCGGGAACTTTGCGGGACTTCTACCTGAAGCAGGAAGATATAATTCCTGCTGCATGTGGGGATACATTTTTTTGTGTGTCTACCAGGGACTAGGCAGTGTTCAGACATGGGTCGAAAAATGTCAAGTAACATTCATACCACGATGAAAAGCTCTAACAACAGGGAGCCTACCGTCGACTTTGGTTGCCATTAAAAAGAACAGCAGATCAGAGACTAGGTGGCCCTGTGGTGTGGGAGTTACCAGGGATTCCCCATTTATACGGACCATTATTCTAAACACTTGGTTGCTCCTCACATTGAATATTATGCTATTGTGGTTTATTAGACGAAACTTGTGCAGTCAATAGACAATAGGTGCAGGAGTAGGCTGTTCGGCCCTTCAAGCCAGCCTGGCAGATTAAATCATGAACAAATAACCAGTTCCTGGCTAGGTTTGATAAACAGCCCAAGTCTCAATGATGGTGAAGCTCAGCATTTAAGAGCAAAATACATGGCTGAAGCAGTTACAAACTTCTTCAGTAGGAAGTCCTATCCATCTCGGCCGATAATCTTCTCCAAAGTGGAGGGCAGCCCTCAGCCAATCCAACCCATTTGACATGAAGAAGCAGCTGGGCAAGCTGGACACAGTGAGTGCTGTGGCCTGACTGTACCATTTAAAAGACATGTGCTCCAATATTTGTCTCAAGCCAAACTGTTTCATTGCAAATACAACATTGGCATCGATGTGACAAAGTGAAAAATTGCCCCAATATGTTCCTGCACTCCAGCCAATCACCATACAATTTATCTTTCTTTGGTCAATAAAGTAACAGAAGGAGTTTGCAGCTGGTGTTGAGTCTTGGTTTTATCCGGGGAACGTAGCTGCAAACCCCATTATACACTTGGTCCAACCGTGATAGAAAGAGGTGTGACTAATTGGCCCTGACAACTAGGCTGCATTTCACTGATGGCGGGGATCTATGACTTGGGACGTTCATCAAGCTACTTCATCTCAGCAACAGTGGCGCAGCAGTAGAGTTGCTGCCTTACAGCGCTTTCAGCGCCAGAGACCCGGGTTCGATCCTGACTACGGGTGCTGTCTGTATGGAGTTTGTACGTTCTCCCCGTGACCGCGTGGGGTTTCTCCGAGATCTTCAGTTTCCTCCCACACTCCAAAGACACACAGGTTTGTAGGTTAATTGGCTTGGTATAAATGTAAATTGTTTCTAGTGTGTGTGTGTAGGATAGTGTTAATGTGCGGGGATCGCTGGTCAGCGCGGACTCGGTGGGCCGAAAGGTCTGTTTCCGCGCTATATCTCTAAACTAAATAAACTAACCTAAACTGTTCACTTGTTTACAGGACAGTACAGGCCTCATCTGATAAACTATAGTAGCATGATATTTAATGTACTGTGTACCAATGGTCCCATTGAATGAGGAATCACAGATAAATGGGTCCCTGGTAAATGAGTCCTGCACAATAAGACATCTGGTCTCTGATCTGCTTTCGACTTTAGAGATACAGTGCGGAAACAGGCCCTTTGGCCCACCGAGTCCGCACTGACCAGCGATCACCCCATACACTAGCACTATCCTACACACTAGGGACAATTCTACAACTTACCAAAGCCAATTAACCTGAGAGTCTTTGCAGTGTGGGAGGGAACTGGAGCACCCGGAGAAAACCCACACGGTCACGGGGTGAACGTACAAACTCCGTACAGCCAGCACCCGTAGTCAGGATGCAACCCGGGTCTCTGGCGAAGTAAGGCAGCAACTCTACCGCTGAGCCACTGTGCTGCCCGCTACTGTAGTCATAGTATTTGTGTGGCTCCCCTCTTCTCCTTTGAGGTGATGTGGCTTTGGTGTTTACCATCTACATCCGAACACAACTAGGCTGCATTTCTTCCACATCACATCCCAACATACATACACCATCACCACCTTGAAAGACAGAGAAGTTAAATGGAGTTCCAAGCACTCCATCATCTTGACTTAAGAATACATCGCCCTTCACTCATGCCACAAATACTGATTACATTTCAATGGGAATACAGGAATATTTTAAGATCTTGATCGTTCTTGTGTTTGTACGAACATAGCATTCTGTTTAAAATAAAATACTGTCAGTATTGAAAGTATTCCGTCTTCCTGAAGAGATTTCACTTCACCCAGTGAGCTTTCGTTCCTGTAAGCTTGTTTTTCAGTGCAGTTTTAGTTGGATATTTTTTTGTTGATTTCTTCTTGACAGCCTTCTCTTCTTTTTTTTTTTAAATCAGCTTTCCACCAGAGTTATAATAAAGCATCACCAATTAGGGTGAGTGACATTTCCTCTGTTATTCTCCACATTTGAAGCTTCCTTGCGATGAGCCCTCAATAAACAAGGAAGCTTATACCGTACGTGATTTTCATGAAAATAGGAGACTTATGGTCAGTTAGGTTTGCGTGGAAAGCTGAAAGCACACAGTTAATAAACATGTTTGAGCAGGGGTTTCTTAATAAAATATTAACTTGCCTTTGTTGGAAGTTTCATGGCAGTAAACAGTTTCACGGCTAATTAAATGTTGACGCAATAGCAAAAGGTCTAAAAAAAGGTCTAAATTCCCTGCCACAGAGGGCAGTGGAGGCCAAATCACTGGATGGATTTCAGAGAGAGTTAGATAGAGCTCTAGGGGCTGGTGGAATCAAGGGATATGGGGAGAAGGCAGGCACGGGTTATTGATTTGGGGACGATCAGCCATGATCACAATGAATGGCGGTGCTGGCTCGAAGGGCCGAATGACCTCCTCCTGCACCTATTTTCTATGTTTCTATGTAAGGCTTTAAGGTTTCAAGGTCAGTTTATTGTCACATGCACCAATTAAGGTACAGTAAAATTTTAGTTGCCATTAATTAATGTAGGAACGGCAAATTCCTAAGGGGAATTCCAATAAGCGTGAGATATATATTGAGGATATTTGTCTAGAACGTATAGTCTTAAGCCTTTGATATTTGAGGCAGTCATGGACCAATTGCCCTCGGATTTTGCTACTTGAATGTACATGTGCATTTACACTGATACACAAGGAAATCAAGAACCATTGACCATTGAATAGATTGGGGACATTCTCCTCTTCTTGCCCATTTTAAGGTAGATGTTGCAAACCCCTTTCTACAGCAAAATCTTCTTCTATCAAAAGTTCTAATCTGCTTCAACCAAAGATTAGGGGGAAAAAAAATCTAAATTAAAAATTCTCTTTGATCAAAGCAAGCCTCTTGCTGAAGGAAGGGGGTCAAGAACCAGAGTCAGGAAAACACAGAATAGACCATTACCTGAATGAAAAGCAGGGTATTGGGATCAGTAGAGATGTCTACAGCATGCAACTTGGACATAATGGACTAGATTCTCTGTCCATAAGCAGAGTATTTCAAGCATAGAAACATAGAAAATAGGTGCAGGAGTAAGCCATTCGGCCCTTCGAGCCTGCACCGCCATTCAATATGATCATGGCTGATCATCCAACTCAGTATCCTGTACCTGCCTTCTCTCCATTCCCCCTGATCCCTTTAGCCACAAGGGCCTCATCTATCTCCGTCTTAAATATAGCCAATGAACTTTCCTCAACTACCTTCTGTGGCAGAGAATTCCACAGATTCACCACTCCCTGTGTGAAAAATGTTTTTCCCATCTCGGTCCTAAAAGATTTCCCCCTTATCCTTAAACTGTGACCCCTTGTCCTGGACTTCCCACAATCTTCCTGCATCTAGCCTGTCCAACCCCTTAAGAATTTTGTAAGTTTCTATAAGATCCCCCCCTCAATCTTCTAAATTCTAGCGAGTACAAGCATGTGCCTGACTATAAAATGTCCTGTCCGATGGTTCAGTTTGCACTTCCTTTTGTTAAGCTTACTGGACCTCATCCAGTCAAGACTGAACTCTGGTGAAAAGGACGTTACGGTGTGAAAATGGGCTTGGATTTCTTTAGCAAAATATAAATGATCTTGATAGCTTCGCAGCAAATAAAACTTTAGATATGCTTCACTGTCCTCATTACTGAAGATATGTTTAGACAGAATTCAGAGGTCAGTATGAAATACTACCCCAGTGTGTGCACACTTATTCATGCTTTTCAATATTCTCTTAACTTTGCTTTGCTGATTAAATGTGAAGCGGGGAAAAAGGCGTTGAATTGGCTTTGGTGTGCCGTTTCACAGCAGGTTTCTAATGCGCAAATTGGGCTTCGACTTAGACAAGCTTAATAAAGGGTCTCGACCCGAAACGTCACCCATTCCTTCTCTCCGGAGATGCTGCCTGTCCCGCTGAGTTACTCCAGCATTTTGTGCCCACCTTTAATAAGGCTGGGTGTTCAAAAGGGAACTGCAGATGCTGGAATATCGAAGGTACACAAAATTGCTGGGGAAACTCAGCGGGTGCAGCAGCATCTATGGAGCGAAGGAAATAGGCGACGTTTCGGGCCGAAACCCTTCGAGTCTGAAGAAGGGTTTCGGCCCGAAACGTCGCCTATTTCCTTCGCTCCATAGATGCTCCTGCACCCGCTGAGTTTCCCCAGCAATTTTGTGTACCTTTAATAAGGCTGGATTGGCTTTAACAAATACGTGATTTTTTTTTTTCCCTGCACCATTTGCAAAGTGGGATTGCTGCGTTAAACAGATCAGAGAAAATGCAATGAGTGTTTTCCCAAGAAGAGGATGCATTTCTACAGAAGATTATAAAGGACATAGACACAAAAAGCTGGAGTAACTGAGCTGGGACAGGCGTCTTCAGAAGGGTCTCGACCCGAAACGTCACCCGTTCCTCTCCAGAGATGCTGCCTGTCCCGCTGAGTCACTCCAGCCTACTGTGTCTATCTTCGGTTTGAACCAGCATCTGCAGTTCCTTCCTACACATTATAAAGGATATCATTAATACTCAAAACGTTAAAAGGAAAATCTGAATCTTTTTGTTTAAATTTTGTGTTCGTTTGTAAGTTAGACTTTTGTACAAGGTCTGTTGGTAGTTAAAAAGTGCTAGCAGTGATAATGTTCAGGGCCACAACTTGGCAAATGCCACATGTCTCTTTGAAGGCATGCAATTACTTGCATGAGCAGATCAATGGATTGCTTTGGGAACGTCACCCGTTGATATCTTAAGTGCATATAGAAATCAACAAAATTAAACTACTGAGTTTGATACAATTGTAGTGAAATACAATACTTAATTGTACTGATGGTAGTGAAGGCCGTAGTAGTCAAGTATTTCAGATGTAGTAAGTAAGTTATTTCAATCAATATAGAGTCATAGAGTGATACAGTGTAGATACAGACTCTTCGGCCCAACTTGCCCACACTGGCCAACATGTTCCAGCTACATTAGTCCCACCTGCCAGCATTTGGGCCATGTCCCTCCAAACCTGTCCTATCCATGTACCTGCCGAACTGTTTCTTAAATGCAGCCTCAATTACCTCCTCTGGCAGCTTGTTCCATACACCCACCACCGTAAACCTATGCTCTCTGGTCCTCGATTCTTGGCAGGAGACCCTGTGCATCTAAAACAACATGTATGGTTTTAAAATAAATGATTAGTTATCACAGTATGTATAACAGATGGCCTGTTGGACAGTGTCACACCATGCATTAGGATTATTAAGCCATTTAAAGCACGTTCAATTTGGAACTAAATAGCCTGTTCATATTTGCTTTGAGATTAAAGCTTTCTTTCGTGGGAATGAATGCCGAGACCACCAGATTGAGAACTGGTTGAGAACTGAAATCGGTATTCTGGAGATAACTAAGATAACATGACATTTGAATTGTGACAACTCTGTTATTGTAAACGCAGCAGGGATCATCACCAAATTAGCCCAGTGAAACGTTCTTTTAATCATGCAGATGATGGAAATCTCAAATACAAACAGAAAGTGCTGGAAATATTCAGTGATATGATATTGTCACATGTACCCAGGTACAGTGAAATATTTTGTTTTGCAAACAACCCAGTGAAATCATATGGCAGGGCTCACCAGGGCAGTACACAAGTCTGAAGAAGGGTCTCGACCTGCAATGTCACCTATTCCTTTTCTCCAGAGATGCTGTCTGACCCGCTGAGTTACTCCAGTTTTTTGTGTCTATCTTCGTACACAAGTGACGCCACGTTTCTGATGCCGACAAAGTTACAAAACTTCACCGAACCGTCCTATCGTCTGCCTGCCCTCCGTCGTTTTCGGCGACCCCCCCCGTCGGGCAGCACTAGACGGTCGACCTCGCTTTCGACGGTCCAGCTCACTCGCGGGTCCATCTTCGCATGGGTCCTATCGACGGCGGTGGCTCGGAGCTGAGTTCGGAGCCCACGTTGGGCGAGCCGGGACCTCTGTCCTCGGTAAGTGCGTCCTCGGTCAGGACCGTTCAGCAGGCCAGAGAGCATCTACGGAGAGAGAAACAGACCTCATGTTTGAATTGAAGAAGGCGCTAACCCGAAACTTCACCAATCCATGTTCTCCAGCAATGCTGCCCGACCCGTTGAGTTACCCTAGCACTTAGTGTGTTCTATTGTTTGAAGCTTGAGGCACTCTATTTCTTTCTTCACAGACACTGCCTGACCCGCTAACTATTTCCAATGTTTTTCGTTGTTGTTTTAAGTTCAACTTTTAAGCCAGGGTGAAGGTTGTCACCTTTGTCTAGAGGTTGACACCAAAGTTGCCTTTTTATTTTGAAGGAAACAAAAAGACGGACTCCATAATTCAATCTGTTTTTCACCAGACAGTGAGAAAAGAAAAACACAGAGTGCCGATGAAAGATCAGGGACTTGAAATATAAACTATTATTCTCTGCACAGATGATGCCGGACTGATAGTATTTTTCAACATTATTTGCTTTAAAATTTTAGATTGTCAGAATCTGTGGAATTTTCTGCCTCAGAGGGCAGTGGAGGCCGGTTCTCTGGATACTTTCAAGAGAGGGCTAGATAGGGCTCTTAAAGATAGTGGAGCCAGGGGATATGGGGAGAAGTCAGGAACGGGGTACTGAATGTGGATGATCAGCCATGACCACATTGAATGGTGGTGCTGACTCGAAGGGCCGAATGGCCTACTCCTGCACCTATTGCCTATTGTCTATTGAAGTGCAGTTTTGCATGCAATCCAATGAAAACAGGTAATACTGTACATAAATACAACCAAACCAAACTCAAGTACAATAGGTAGTGAAGGGAAAGATACAGAGTAGAATATAGTTCCCCACATAATGAGGCAACGGTTCCAGAGACAAAATCCAATGTCCGCAATGAGGTGGAGAAGAATTGGACTTTACCCCCACTTATGCACGGACCGTTCAGAAGCCTGATAATGGAGGGGAAGAAGCTGTTCCAGAGTCTGGTGGTGCGCGCTTTCAAGCTTCTGTACCCTTGTTCTGATGAGAGCAGCGTGAAGAAGGAATGAACAGGGTGGGAAAGAGCTTTGATTATGTTGGCTGCTTTCCTACGGCAGTGTGAAGTGTAGATGAAGTCAGTGGTGGGGAGACTGGCTTGTGCAGAGAGGATAACATCATGAATGAAATGCACCCGTTTGAAAAAGAAAAGGAAGATTGGGTGAGTGTTTGGCAGAATAATCCCTTGTAGTTTGCAAGAGGGGCCCTGGGCTTCCAGTTGCCTGAGACTTTAATTCTCTGTTCAATGAATGAATGAATGAAAACTTTATTGTCATTCAGATATACACCTAGACACAGTGCACCTTGAATGAAATTTCGTTGCATTTGACTCTCCAAATCAGGTAAATAGTAAAAGTAAAAGTGCTAGGTGCGTCCATAAAAATGCCTCATGTGCATGGTTCTGTAAAATAAATATATATAAAAAGTTTTTTAAAAGAGTCGACATTTAAAAAGTTCTAGCCTCGGTTTTGTTGATTGTTCAGTAATCTTATGGCCTGGGGGATGAAGCTGTTGCAGAACCTGGTTGTCCCGCTCTTCATGCTGCGGTACCTCCTCCCAGAGTTAAGCAGTATAAACAGTCCAAATTGTGGGTGTGTGGCGGCTCTGGTAATGCCCTTAGCTCTAATCAGACAGCGCTTGTACCCCATGTCCATGATGGAAGGAAGAGAAGTCCCAATGATTTTTTCCGCTGTCCTCACCACTCTCTGAAGGCACTTCCAGTCCGCAGCTGTACAGCTGCCGCACCACGTAGAGATGCAGCTGGTCATGACCGACTCAATTGTGCTTCTGTAGAAAGTGGCGAGGATGGGAGGGTGGAGGTGTAAACTTCTCAACCTGCGGAGGAAGTACAACCGTACTGATGTTGGCTGCTTTCCTACAATCTGCGGTCTCATTGTCATCCCTGCCCCAGTGCTTCAGCGATGCCCTTTGTATCATCTCAGATGCAGAACATCATCTACCCTCAGCGTAAATTACAGACCTCAGACTTCATATTGAATTGTACAATTTCAGTTAAGCACTCTCTATTCACTCTCTCCACAGTTGCCTGTTCTGGTTTTTTTAGTTTGTTTCTTTGTCTTGTTCGTCTATCTTTAATGTCAGATTTTTAAGGCTTTGGGCTGCAGTTTATCATGGGCATTGCCCCGTTCTCTCTCTCACCCTCTGCCCCGCTGCAACTCCCAACATGTTTCTTTTCGCATTAGTTGGCCAGTTATCTCAGTTGGTTAAAACGTGGTGCTAATAACGCCAAGTTCGTGGGTTCGATCCCCGTCCAGGCCACTGCTTTTCCTCACAAGAATGTAAGTTCTTCCCAGCTGTTAACAGGCAACTGAATCATCCTACCACAACTAGAGAGCAGTCCTGAACTACTATCGACCTCATTGGAGACCCTCAGACCATCTTTGATCGGACTTCACTGACTTTACCTTGCACTAAACGTTATTCAAGTTCTTCCCTTCATCATGTATCTGTACACTATGGAGGGCTCGAATGTAATCATGTATTGTCTTTCCACTGACTGGTTAGCACGCAACAACAGCAGTACAAGACACTAAACTAAACTTACTAATAAACTAAACTAACGTTTCTGATGGAGGGTTCTTGGCCTAAAACATTGACTCTCCTCGCTAACTCCCTCCATAACTCCCTGGTCAATTCGTCCCTTCCCACCCGAACCACCCCCTCTCCTGGCAATTTCCCTTGCAACCACAGGAAATGCTACACTTGTCACTTTACATCCCCCCTTGACTCCATTCAAGGACCCAAGCAGTCTTTCCAGAAGCGGCAGAGGTTCGCCTGCACCTCCTCCAACCTCATCTATTGCATCCGCTGTTCTAGATGTCAGCTTGGGTGCTGTCTGAAGAATAGTCTCGACCCGAAACTTCACCCATTCCTTCGCTCCAGAGATGCTGCCTGTCCCGCTGAGTGACTCCAGCATTTTGTGTCTACGTTCGATTTAAACCAGCAGTTCCTTCCCACACAAAACATTGAGTGACATTTTCTTATCCCTGCTCATATTCTCCTATTGAACATGTGTCAAGAATCGCACTTTGTTTGTTCCTATTATTTATCAACTCTCTCCCTGCACATTAGGGTTGTAAAATTGATCGGCATATATTCCAAGTGGCACGTAAATCAAGCTGAAGCATCCAGCGAAAAGCCGATCTTATCTTTGTAGGAACCTCCATTAAAATGGTTTGCTTCTGATAATCACTTCTGACCTTCAGTGAATCAATGAATCTAAAATTGTTCTGTTTTCCTTTTGTATGAATCATAAAGATGAATAACTATCCAGCGACTGATTAAAATGATAAATGTAGCAGACTTGTTGAGATTGATTGTATGAGACCTTCATTATAATTTTTAAAGTTATGTTATGAAAGCTAATGAGAATGTTTGAATGTGAATGCATAATTATGGGTTTGACTCCAAAAGTGCTTTCAACCCACAACATTAGATTTGGTTGGTTGCGAGCACCTGTATGGCACAAGCAATCACTTAAAAATGTATGTATTCACCAACATAAAACATCTAATCTATGCTGAGACAACGGCTCGCCAAATAATTTGAGATTTCATCATTTGGAAATAGTTGGAAAATCATGGCCTCTGGTGGGAAAATTTTGCTTTACAATTTATCAAATATGAAAAACCATTTCTCTTCCGACTAATGACGCAGGCAATTTGTGGCGTGTTGCATGAAACCAAGAAAGGTAAATCATGTATTCACGTACTCAGCTGTGTTTTAGTTTAGTTTAGTTTATTATTGTCACGTGTATCGAGGTACATTGAAAAGCTTTTGTTTGCATTCTGTCCAGTCATGAAAAGGACTAGACATGATAGAGTGCAAAGATAAAGGATAAAGGGTTCAACATTTAGTCCAAAGATATAACACTGTAGTTTGACAAAGTCAGATTAAAGAAAGTTCAAAGGTCCCAATGAGGTAGATGGGAGGTCAGGACCACTCTCTACCTGATGAGAGGACAGTTTCGTTGTCTGATAACAGCTTGGAAGAAATTGTTCCCAAATCTGGAGGTATGAGTTTTAAAACTTCTGTATGTCCTGCCCGATGGGAGCGGGGAGAAGAGGGAGTGACTGGGGGTGAGACTGGTTGTTGATTATGCTGTAGGCCTTGCCGAAGCTGCATGAAGTGTTGATGTCGTTTTCAGTGATATTCTTTCATGTAACTAGCGCAGTTGTGTCAGAGAAAGTTCATTTTAGGATTGTGTGATTGGATTTTATATGCAGTTGCTGACACCTGAATTGGTTAAGTGAATTACTTCAATCCCTCAGTTATACATAAGTTCAGAGAAAAGTTTGCAAAGCAGCTTCTGAAGAAGGGTCTCGACCCGAAACATAAAAACCTTGCACATATTTGCAAATATTTGTATTAAGGGAGGTTATCATTACATTATTACCTTATTATTACATTATGCAATTTGAAGTAAAAGATGTTGGTCAGTTTAGTTTTTAGTTTAATTTATTGTTTAGTTTAGTTTATCACCATGTGTGCAGTGAATAGCTATTTTGTTGTGTGTAATCCAGTCAGTGGAAAGACTATATGTGATTATACATGATTATATTGAATGTAAACATGCAGGTACAGCAGGCAGTGAAGAAAACCAATGGCATGTTGGCCTTCATTGTGAGAGGATTTGTGTTTAGAAGCAAGGTGGTCCTACTGCAGTTGTACAGGGCCCTGGTGAGACTGCACCCGGAGTATTATGTGCAATTTTGGTCTCCTAATGTGAGGAAGGACATTATTGCTATTGAGGAAGTGCAGCGTTGGTTCATCAGGTTAATTCCCGGGTTGGCGGGACTGACATATGATGAAAGAATGGGTCGACTGGGCTTGTATTCGCCGGAAATTAGAAGGATGAGAGGTAATCTTAAAGAAACATATAAATTCTTAAAGGATTGGGCAGGCTAGATGCAGGAAAAATGGTCCCGATGTTGGGGGAATACAGAACCTGCGGTCACAGTTTAAGAATAAGGGGTCGGCAATTTAGGACTGTGATGAGGAAAAACTTTTTCACCCAGAGAGTTGTGAATCTGTGGAATTCTCTGCCACCGAAGGCAGTGGAGGCCAATTCACTGGATGTTTTCAAGAGAGAGTTAGATTTAACTCTTAGGGCTAAGGGAATCAAGGGATATGGGAAAAAGCCAGAATGGGGTACTGATTTTGGATGATCAGCCATGATCATATTGAATGGCTCGAAGGGCCGAATGGCCTATTCCTGCGCCTATTTTCTATGCTGCTATGTTTCTATGATTCCAATCAAGCCGTCCACAGTGTACAGATACAGGATAAAGCAAGTGAAATAGCTTCTACCTACCTGTTCCTGTCATCCCATTTTCCAAATTTTACGGGGAATATTGCCTCAGTCTTCACTTCTGTCTAATATTTGCAGTAGGTTAAAATGATCTTTGTACTCTTTTGTTTTATTAGACTCAATGTTTTGGATTATATAAAGGCTGTTCACCTTGATCTTTAAGTAAGTTATGGCGTGTATGAGTAGCTCACTGCAATGTTAAATGCCCAACATCCAATCTGCATTTAGTTGTCCATTGTAGAGCAGCGTGGTGTGGAAAAGGTCATTGCTGGAGGTGCTTAGGTTTCTCACCTGTAATTCTAATGAAGGGTCATTGACAGAGTTAACTGTTTCTTTCTCCATGGATGGTCCTTGACCTGTGGAACGTCCCCAGCATTTGTTGTTAGTTCACGTTACTGCCCTGGGCTTCGAGACTCAAACATGCGCTTCCAAACCAAGAGGTTCGTTTTTCCAAATGGTTATAACTTCTCATTATCCACATCTTCTTTGGCAAATGGGAAGGTTCCTGTCACATCGGCAGACTTTGATCACCTTCAACATGGCACTGGACTCTCCATTAGAGACCAGCGGCAGGTTCATGAGGCTCTCTTGGTGCCATCCCCAGCATTTTGCTGGAGAAATGTCTATAGGCTCCTGTCCCAGATAGACCAGGGGACTGGAGATGAAACTCTTTTGATTTCACTGGGGATTAACTGGCAAAAGAGGCCAGTTGGATTTTTTAAGTTAATTATCGAGTCATAGTCATACAGCGTGGAAACAGGCCCTTCGGCCCAACAATGACCAATATGCCTCATCTACACTAGTTCCACCTGTCAGCATTTGGCTTATATCCCTCTAAACCTGTCCTATCCATGTCTAATTGCTTCTTTAACGTTGAGCTAGTCCCTGCCTCATCTACGCCTTGCGGCAGCTTGTTCCACACACCCAACTTAATGGAATTTTATTTAGTTAGACCCCGCCCATCAGACGCACGTGCAACTTGGACGATAGTGGTCAGGGGGAAAGCATGGCCAAAGTCTGGAGACTTTGTTATTCAGAAATACCACCCTCTTCTCCACCTTTGTAGGATTTTCTTTGCACGTCGTTTCCTCTGTTTTCCGTCGTTAGTCAATTTGAAACATAAAAAATTTAGCAGGTTGTGAAAATGAGAATAAACACAATTAATTATGCATAAAGCCAATCGCAGTGTCTAGTTATTGCTTCGTTTCTTTACCATTTATTTGCTCTTTCCGTTTCTTTTAGTTGGTTTACGCTACATTTTGTTATCATCAGGCCAATGCTTTCAATTTTGATTTTTTTGGTACGCTCAAAAGTGTCAGGACATCTAACATAGACAACAAACATAGAGATGGTGGCGCAGCGGTAGAGTTGCTGCCTTGCAGCGCTTGCAGCCACAGAGACCCGGGTTCGATCCCGACCGGTGCTGTCTGCATGGAGTTTGTACGTTCTCCATGTAACCCGCGTGGCTTTTCTCCGAGATCTTCGGTTTCCTCCCACACTTCAAAGACGTACAGGTATGTAGGTTGATTGGCTTGGTGTAAGAGTAAATTGTCCCTGGTGTGTGTAGGATAGTGTTATTGTGCGGGGATCGCTGGTCGGCGCGGACTCGGTGGGTCGGTAGGGCCCATTTCCTCTCTGTATCTCTAATGTACAATGTACCAGGATCTAAGCTGATGGTTACAAAGAGCAGATGATGTAACGTGATAGATACCTTGTTCCCCTTTTAGCTGCCACGGCCTGACTTAAGTATCGGAAATAAGAAAAATGTCATGTAATTGTGGAGGAAGGCAAGTGAGAAGAAAAAAGTGCTGGAATAACAGAGGGTCAGGCAGCATCCCTGGAGACCATGTTCTGGATGGACCATGACTGGATGTTTTAAGCCAGAAGGGATTATGGAGTGAAAGAGAAAGGATTGTGAGAAGGAAGATACCGACGTCCCCAGCTATTCAGTACCAGTGGCTCAGCAGCAGTTGACGTTATGATTATCAGCGCCTTCATGGACCCTAGTCTGGTAAGGTCATAAATTATGGTTGTTATAATTAAATAATCTGAAATATTAAATATTAAATATGTGGAATGCTTGAGATATGAGTATGATTGCTGTTGTAGGTATCTGAGCTACACGTATGTGCTTATTAAAGAGATATGTGTATGAGTGTTGTCTTGGTAGGTATCTGAGCTACATGGGCGGCACGTAAGCGCAGCGATCGGGTTGCTGCTTTACAGCGCCAATGACCCGGGTTCAATCCTGACTATGAGTACTGTCCATTTGGAGTTTGTACATTCTCCCCTTGACCTGCGTGGGTTTTCTCTGGTTTCCTCCCACACTCCAAAGACATACAGGTTTGTAGTCTAATTGGCTTGGTAAAATTGTACATTTTCCCTCCGTGTATGTAAGGCAGTGTTAGTGTCAGGGGATCGCTGGCCAGCACGGACTCAGTGGGCTGAAGGGCCTGTTTCCGCGCCGCATCTCTAAACTAAACTAAACAGAACTAAAGCTATGTACTTATTAAAGAGATATGGATATGAGTGACATCATGGCAGGTATCTGAGCTACACCGATGCATTTATTAAACCTCCTTCCTGCATTGTGACCACGTCCACAAGGCATCAACGTGGTCAATCCTCTCTTTGCCAAATTTGTCACACTGCCTGTTGTGAGATAAATGAAACTTTCACTACTCGTAATTAACTTAACTTTATTTAAGCTTTAAGCAACTTATTTCTTTAATACATAAACTCAGAAACGTCTGGCAAACATGGCTGATTCCACAGGCTTTTCCCGCCCGAAATACTTCGCACATGCGCACTCTAGAAGAGCTCCGCACATGCGCACATGCGCCCACTTCATTCTCCCCTCCTATTTATAAGTTGAGACGGTCAGGAGGTTTAATACGTCTTGATGACCGTCGCAGCACTGGAGCCTCAGGAGATACCGGTGTTTCAATAGCTGGGGGTAGATATATTGCTTGGTCATCAACTTCACTCATATTGTTATTTAGATTTTCAATTTTAGAATTTCTTGTAGAAGTTTCCATAGAGGATGCTGGAAGTGTTGGAGGAAGTTCCCGATTAGTGTTATCAAGAAGTGACGGAGCTGACGGAGGAAGTTCTCGATTGGTGTTATCAGGAAGTGACGGAGCTGATGGAGAAGGTGGACATGGTGCAAGGTCACGAAGTGAGACAGTTGACTGACGTCCATCCCGATACTTGATAGTTGCATAAGAAGGGTTGACATCAGTCAGTTCAACTTCATCAACAAAAGGTTCATTCTTATTTAATCGGACATAACGACGAAGCAACACAGGCCCAGGGCTCGTCAACCATGATGGCAGAGAAATACCACTAGAAGAACGCCGTTTGAAGTTAAAGAACCGCTCGTGTGGAGTAGTATTGGTAGCAGTTGACAGTAGCGATCTGATGGAGTGTAATGCATCTGGTAGAACACATTCCCACTGCTGATCTGGTATATCATTTGACTTTAAAGCCAGTTTCACTGCTTTCCAAATGATTCCGTTATACCTCTCAACCTGACCATTTCCAATAGGATGATATGGTGTTGTTTTACTTGTTGCAATTCCTCTCTTAGAAAGGTAGTCCTTTAAATCTTTTGACATGAATGAGGTGCCCCTATCAGAATGTATGTAACTTGGAAATCCACAGAATGAAAACAGTTGATCTAAACATTTGATAACCATAGCAGCTGAAATATTTGGACAAGGAAAGGCAAATGGAAACCTCGACTATTCGTCAACTAAGGTAAGTATATAAAAATTTCGAGAGGAGGATGGTAAAGGCCCTTTGAAGTCAATACTCAAACGTTCCATAGGTTGAGTAGCTTTGATCAATCTTCCTTCTTCAGGACGGAAGAACCTTGGTTTTAATTCAGCACAGATTCTACATGAAGCACACGTCATCTTCACATCCTCTGTAGAGAAAGGTAAATTTTTGGAACGAACATAGTGTAACAAACGAGTGACTCCAGGATGACACAGCCCATTGTGAAGATCAGTGAGTGCAGAATGAACAGAGGCACAAAATGCTTGAGTTAATGTGTCCAGAGCAACATTATCCTTACCAGGGCGGTACTCAATTGAATAACTATATGCGGATAATTCAATTAATTTTACTATTTTTAATCTTCGTTGGTTTCCGATTATCCAGCATAAAAGCTACTGAACGCTGATCTGTTATCAAAGTGAAGTGCTGGCGAGCAAGGAAATGACTCCATTTCCTCACTGCTTCAATAATTGCTGTAGTTTCCTTTTCGACGGGTGGGTAGTGCAATTCACTACCTTGGAGAGTACGAGGCATGAAAGCCACTGGTCGTCCTCCTTGATTTAATGTTGCTGATACTGCTAAATCAGAGGCATCACATTCAACAACAAAGGGGAGATCCTCATCGATGGCGTGTAATGTCGCAGATTCCAATTGTTTCTTTAAAGAAGTAAAGGCACCAATTGCTGTAGAGTCAAGGGGGAAAGATTTCGCTCTAATCAAAGGTTGAATTTTGTCAGAAAAATTTGGTATCCATTTAGCATAATATGCAAACATCCCAAGAACCCTTCGTAGAGAGTTTAATGTTGCTGGAACAGGTATCTCTTGGAGTGCGCGGAGTCTTTCTGGATCAGGCTTGATTATATCATTTCCAACCCAATAACCAAGAATATTAATTGATGACACTGATGTTATTGACTTAGCCTCATTTAATGTTAGATTTTTAGAATGTACAACATCTAAAAACCGTTGTACATTTTCATCATGTTCAGTTTGGTCTTTTCCTGCAATAGTTACATTATCAAGAAAAGGGAAAGTATCTTTAAGGTTTTCCTGTTCAACAAGTTTGTCCATCTCTCTCTGAAAAACAGCCACGCCATTAGTCACCCCAAAAGGAACTCTGCAGTAGTGATATAATTTCCCATTTGCTTCAAACGCAGTGTATTTCTTCTCTGATTCCTTCAGAGGAATTTGATAGTAAGCACTTTTTAAGTCAAAAGTAGAGAATATATTATACTTAGCTAATGTATTGATAATCTCTTCTATTCGAGGTAATGGATGTGCATCAAGCTCCGTGAACTGGTTTATAGTTTGAGAGTAATCAATGCAGAGTCACTTTCTATGTCTCTCCAAGGGGTCCTTAACCACGACAACTTGTGCCCTCCAAGGGGAAGAACTGGGTTCTATAATCCCTTCTTGTAAAAGATTAGTTACTTCTGTGTTGATAAAGTTCCTATCATCTTTACTAAAATGTCTTGATTTTGTAGCAATTGGCTTGCACTTGGAGGATAAATTAGTGAATAATGAAGGACATTCAACAGATGCAGCAGAAAGACCACACAATACTGGTAGCTTTGACAATACAAGATCAGGCATAGTTCCTTCATACATTATTTGAAGTGATCTGTGCAGTTTCTGGAAATCCTGACCTAGAATTATATCGCTACACAAATTTTTCAAAATACCAAGACATACTATTATCTAAATGGTGACCGACTAGGAAAAGGGGAGATGCAGCGAGACCTGGGTGTCATGGTACACCAGTCATTGAAAGTGGGCATGCAGGTGCAGCAGGCAGTGAAGAAAGCGAATGGTATGTTAGCTTTCATAGCAAAAGGATTTGAGTATAGGAGCAGGGAGGTTCTACTGCAGTTGTACAGGGTCTTGGTGAGACCACACCTGGAGTATTGCGTACAGTTTTGGTCTCCAAATCTGAGGAAGGACATTATTGCCATAGAGGGAGTGCAGAGAAGGTTCACCAGACTGATTCCTGGGATGTCAGGACTGTCTTATGAAGAAAGACTGGATAGACTTGGTTTATACTCTCTAGAATTTAGGAGATTGAGAGGGGATCTTATAGAAACTTACAAAATTCTTAAGGGGTTGGACAGGTTAGATGCAGGAAGATTGCTCCCGATGTTGGGGAAGTCCAGGACAAGGGGTCACAGCTTAAGGATAAGGGGGAAATCCTTTAAAACCGAGATGAGAAGAACTTTTTTCACACAGAGAGTGGTGAATCTCTGGAACTCCCTGCCACAGAGGGTAGTCGAGGCCAGTTCATTGGCTATATTTAAGAGGGAGTTAGATGTGGCCCTTGTGGCTAAGGGGATCAGAGGGTATGGAGAGAAGGCAGGTACGGGATACTGAGTTGGATGATCAGCCATGATCATATTGAATGGCGGTGCAGGCTCGAAGGGCCGAATGGCCTACTCCTGCACCTAATTTCTATGTTTCTATGTTTCTATGTTTCTACAGATTTATAGCTAGTTTTGTTCAGAATAAAGTCTACAATACAAGATCCTATAATTTGAGTATTGAGAGTTGTCAGAGCCATCGAGATTTCTCTATTTGAAGGAATTATAGTTAGATTTAGTCGGGACACAACTTGTTCACTTATAAAACTTTCTGAACTGCCAGAATCAAGTAGTACATTAAGTGTATGGCCATTAATGGATACCGTTGTAGCTGCATGAGACAAGCTCTGAGGAAATGCAGCTGTAATTGCACATAAAGAAGGCGTGTATATGGCAGCAGTCACACTTTTAGTAGTTGCTTTGGACTTGCATACTCTAGAATAATGTCCCTTCTTGCCACAACTGTTACAAGTTGCCTCTCGAGCAGGACATGTCTCTCTCTCATGAATATTACCCCCCGCAAAAGTAACAGTTCCTTTTTGAATAATTATATGCTGCGGCAAGGGCACCTTTATCAGTAGAAATTGTTTCCGTTTGCTCCATATTAGTACTCGAGTGAGATTCTTTTGTAGTAGTTGCAGCAGAATACATATTAGATGAGCCATAAGCATCTGAATTTTTCTGAGCCAAGTCTAAAGAGTAAGCTTGATTGTAAGCTGACTGTAAATCCAAGGTTTTGTGTTCTAATAGTCTCTGTCGTATTAAAGGCGATGCCAAACCATTGATAAAAGAGTCTCGAATAACTTCCTGTCGATATTGATCAGCCGTAACTGCTTTGAAGGCACAGTCTTTACTAAGTCTTTGAAGTTCTTGTAAAAATTCATCAAGTGACTCACCAGGTTTTTGTTTCCGAGTAGCAAGGAGGTGTCGAGCGAATATCACGTTGGGTGTCTTAACGAAGAGTTTGCTTAGTACATCAATAGCAGAATCATAAGTTGTACATTCCTCTATGTAATCATGTACATCAGAAGAGACAAAGCTTATTAATGTCTTGAGTCTGTCTGGTACATCATTGCCACACTCATCAAAGAGGTTATTTAGTATACGAAGCCAGTGCTTCCAATTCTTTGCAGCAGCAGGTGAGTTGGGATCCAGATCCAAGCGTTGTGGTTTCAGTAGCTTCTCCATCCCAAGTCGGACTGTTTGACTTCTGAGATAAGTTGCTTAAATTGTTGCGATAAATGAAACTTTCACTACTCGTAATTAACTTAACTTTATTTAAGCTTTAAGCAACTTATTTCTTTAATACATAAACTCAGAAACGTCTGGCAAACATGACTGATTACGCAGGCTTTTCCCGCCCGAAATACTTCGCACATGCGCACACTCCGGAAATGTCCTGCGCATGCGCACTCTAGAAATGTCCTGCGCATGCGCACACTCTAGAAGAGCTCCGCACATGCGCCCATGCGCCCACTTCACTGCCATTTCATTTTAACCAGAGCAGCCAGCTGTATCTTGCAGTGTGAAGAACCTCCCTCCCAACTTTGACCACGTTGGGTGTCAGGAAATGGGTCCTGCAGTCTGTGCTGTTATTGTTGTGTTGTTTTTCAGTGGACCCTAAGCTGCACGCAAGCCTTCATGCAGTAGTAGCATTCGGTGCACACACCTTGTACCTTGTACCCTCCGAAGAATCCACCAGGGACTATCCTGGAAGTTGGACAATTTTATACTGGACAATTCCTGTACATTTATCGAGCCAATTAACCTACAAACCTGTACGTCTTTGGAGTGTGCGAGGAAACCGAAGATCTCAGGGAAAACCCCACGCAGGTCACGGGGAGAACGTACAAATTCCGTACAGACAGCGCCCGTAGTCGGGATCGAACTCGGGTCTCCGGCGCTGCATTTG
Source organism: Amblyraja radiata (assembly GCF_010909765.2). Taxonomy (NCBI): domain Eukaryota; kingdom Metazoa; phylum Chordata; class Chondrichthyes; order Rajiformes; family Rajidae; genus Amblyraja; species Amblyraja radiata. The sequence continues at coordinate 29,675,557 of NC_045983.1, read as the reverse complement.
GCTGTAAGGCAGCAACTCCACAGCTGCGCCACCGTGACTGTTCCTTTCAAAGGGGCAAGTATCAGATCACTCAATACTGGTTAGTTTCAGCTGGTGCCAAATTACAGCCACTTCAAATTGTGCTGAGAGGGAAAATATCGTGAAATATTGAAAATATTAAAAATAGATTCATAAGGAAAATATTGTGAGTAAAACGTTTTCATTGCACGAGCCCTTACATGAGGCATGTGCATGGAAATCAGACACATGCACAGCATCAGATGAAAACTGATGTGGGTCTCACATGCAGCTGTGTTTTAGTACAGCTTTATTTATTTTATTGTATAAAATAAATAATATTGCATTTTATATTTATATTTTATTTTAATGTCTCAAAGATCAGGCATTAAAATCGCTAAAGGTTTTGTGTGCACTAGCAGATGGATGCCTGAAATCCAAAATCTATTAACCTTTGTTAAATTATGGCTCTATAAATTTGCCCCAATAAATTGATTCATTTTTAGACTCATTGCTTAATTCACTGCTGGTCAGTAGTAGTGCATTTCTATGTGTTTGCTACTATGCTACTTCTAAGAGTGCCAGTACTCTGAGATCCCAATCTTCAGATCAATAACACTCTAAAAAAAATCCAAATATCCATGGCGTAAAAATATCCAAAATGCTCCGTTCAGGATTCCCATTGAAATGGATCTGTTAGTTAGGGAGAGGTTGGACAGACTTGGATTGTTTTTTTCTGGAACACATGTGTTTGTGGGAACACCTGATAAAAGTATATAAAATTAAGAGTCATAAGGAATTGGAGGATAATTAGGCCATTCGGCCCATCAAATCTACTCCGCCATTCAATCATGGCTGATCTATCTCTCCCTCCTAACCCTATTCTCCTACCTTCTCCCCATAACCTCTGACACCTGATAGGGTAAACGTCAGGATCTTTTTCCCAGGATGGAAAAATCAAATAATAGAGTGCGCAGCTTTAATGTGAGAGGGACAAAGTTTAAAGGAGATGTGCGGGGCAAGTCTTTTAGACGGGCGGTGGTGAGTGCCTAAAACTCACTGGGGGGATGGTGGTTGAAGCAGATACATGCGTGGTATTTAAAATACTTTTGAGTAGCATATGGATATGCAGGGAATGGAGGGATATGGATTATGTACAGGTAGACAAGTGATGGTCTTGACATTATGTTTGGTATGGACTTTGTGCGCTGAAGGGCCTGTTCTTGTGCTGTACTGTTTAGTTTAGTTTAGAGATACAGCACGGAAACAGCCCCTTCAGCCCACCGGGTCCGCGCCAGGTCCGCTGTTCCCTGCACATTAACACTATCCTACACCCACTGGGGCCATTTTTTTAAACATATACCAAACCAATTAACCTACGAGCCTGTATGTCTTTGGAATGCGGGAAGAAACCGAAGATCTCCGAGAAAACACACGCAGGTCACGGGGAGAAGGTACAGACCGCAGTCATAGTCGGGATCGAACCCGAGTCTCCGGCGCTGCACTCGCTGTAAGGAGGCAACTCAACCGCTGCGCCACCGTGCCGCCCGTTCTATGTTCTATGGATCATGAGTATCTGGATCATGACTTTCAGCATTACTAGAATACATAAATGTTTTATATGTAGATACAGTAATTATACTCACAGCACAGCATGACAAATAAATAAATTGAAATAAAACTCCATGAGATATTTACAACTAAACACAGTTTCTGATTGACAAAGATTCATTTTTATATCTATCCATCCTTTCAAGTAGGGCTCACCCCCAGACCATCTAAACGGGAAATCTTGTCCACCCTGTCCACCCCTCCCAAATTGTGGCAACATGTTTCAGTAAGGTCATTCTCATTCTCCTTATATCCGGTGATTTCAGTCTTGTTTGAGGTTTTAATTTTATCTGTGCCTTATTTTAGTGCATCAATGACTGCATTGATTTAAATGGCCGTGTACTCAATCCTACTTCAGATGTTAGCCTATTCAAAATAAACAGGTTAACATTCAATGTCGGGGCAGCACAGTGGCGTTAGAGGTAGGTTTGCTGCTTTACAGCTCCAGGCACCCGGGTTCATATCTGACTACGAGTACTGTTTGTACGGAATTTGTACGTTCTCCCCGTGACCATGTGGGTTTTGCTCTGGGTGCTCTGGTTTCTTCCCACACTCCAAAGATGTACAGGTTTGTAACTTAATTGTCTTTGGGTATTTTTAAAGCAGAGATTGAGGGTTTTTTGTTTAGCAAGAGTGTCAAATGTTACTGGGAGAAGGCAGGAGAATTGGGTTGTGAGGGAGAAATAGATCAGCCATGATCGAATAGCGGAGCAGATTTAATGGATGAAATGGCCTAATTCTTCTCCCATATCTGATGGTCTTATGGAGCTCTTAAGGAGCGATGATATTTTACCAGAGAGCAAATTATTGGCCACATTAGCTGTGAAGACGCCATTTATGAACAGCGTGCTGCTCTCAATGGATGAAGACGCTACCCTTGAGCAGCCCGCAGTTCTGAAGGGGCATGGTAAGCTGGGCTGGATGAGTAGAGAAATGCTGTGTGTCAGCAGCTTGCCCTCCTGCATCAGCAGACAGACACCATGTGGTAGCTTTCTGCAGAATTAGTGCGGGTGTCAGGGGTTATGGGGAGAAGGCAGGAGAATGTGGATAAGAGGGGAAGATAGATCAGCCATGATTGAATGGCAGAGTAGACTTGATGGGTTGAATGGCCTAATTCTGCTCCTATCACTTATGAACTTATGAGCAGGGAGATGACGCATATGAGCTCATCTCTCTTAACTTGCTACATTTCACAAACAGAAGAAGAAGCATTTGATCGATTAATCGATCGGAAGATACAGCATGGAAGCAGGCCCTTCCACAGAGTCCACGCCGACCATTGATCACCCGGTCACTCTTGTTCTATGTTATCCCACTTTCACATGAGGTTCAAACGAAATTTGGTTTCTGCAGCCATACAAGAAAAGCACCAAGACACACACCAACACAATTTACACAAACATCCATCACAGTGAATCTCCTCCTCACTGTGATGGAAGGCAAAGTCTTGTCTCTCCCCTACCTACAGAGGCCAATGTTCCTACAAACCCGCATGTCGTTGGGATGTGGGAGGAATCAGGAGACCCTGGAGGAAACTCATGCGGTCACAGGGAGAACGTGCAAACTCCACACAGGTCAGGATCGAACCCAGGTCTCCGGCGCTGTGGGGTATTGGGTCTACTCACTGTGCCAGTGCGCTGCCCTGCATTTCTGCCTTCTCTCCATTTCCTGATGGTCATTGAACGTTTGTCCAAAGTCCTCATTAGACGTGGAGATACCGTTTCAAGGGTCCAGTGTTTTGTTGTCTTATGTCCAGAAACGGAACAATAAAATTCTTACTTGCAGCAGCACAAGTATGTCAACATAGTACAACAAAGAGTTTTAAATCTATATATATAGACATTTATTTAGTTTATTATTGGTTTTACAGTGTGCTATGTTTACACACATACATAATAGTAATATATATAGAAAATAGACATTTGACAATAGACAATAGGTGCAGGAGTAGGCCATTCGGCCCTTCGAGCCAGCACCGCCATTCAATGTGATCATGGCTGATCATCCCCAATCAGTACCCCATTCCTGCCTTCTCCCCATATCCCTTGACTCCGCTATCTTTAAGAGCCCTATCTAGCTCTCTCTTGAAAGTATCCAGAGAACCTGCCTCCACCGCCCTCTGAGGCAGAGAATTCCACAGACTCACAACTCTCCGTGTGAAAAAGTGTTTCCTCATCTCCGTTCTAAAGGGGCTTACTCGTTATTCTTAAACTGTGGCCCCTGGTTCTGGAAGTTTTATATATATACACATATATACACACATACATATATATATATAATCTTGAACTTTATATATAAAAAACACAGACAAATAAATAAACAATAATAATGCCAAGTTAATAATGATAGCCCCAAGTTTATATACAGTGCCCTCCATAATGTTCGGGACAGCCCCATCATTTATTTATTTGCCTCTGTACTCCACAATTTGAGATTTGTAATAGAAACAATCACATGGGACTATGTATAATGGGGGGACTGTATAAACACTGCTGTAATTTCTACATGGTAAAACCAAAATGTATAAAAATGGCCTGTAATAAAATCTGACTTTAACCACATGTGATTTTTTTTCTATTACAAATCTCAAATTGTGGAGTACAGAGGCGTATAAATAAATGATGGGTCTTTGTCCCAAACATTAAGGAGGGCACTGTAATTCAGAGCTTATTTGGAGGCTGCAGTCTTACATAGCCTGAAGGGTGGAAGGGAAAAAGCTTCTCCTGAACCTTGACGTTGCAGTTGTCAGTGGTCTCGGAGATGCTAGCCTGGAGCAGCTCGCTGTTCTGCAGGGGCAATGAGACGCTACATGTGAGCAGCTGGCGGTTCTGGATGAGTAGAGAAATGCCGTGCTTCAGCAGATCGTTATTCTGCATCAGCAGAGAGCTACCGGTTGCCGAACAGGTTGCTTTCACTGGTACATTGTTGCCTTCACCGTCAGTTTTATTTTCTGCAATAATCTTCAAAGGGGTGCATTATCAAACGCCTGTTGGTAACCTGAGTATAGGGCATCCTCTGGTTCCACCTCATCCACAGCACATACTGCTTCCTCAAAGAACTCCGATCAATTTGTCAGACATTAATTTAGTTTAGATTAGAGAACAGGCCATTCGTCCCATTAGTCCATGCCGACCAATGATAGACACAAAAAGCTGGAGTAACTCAGCGGGACAGGCAGCATCTCTGGAGAGAAGGGATGGGTGACGTTTCGGGTCGAGACCCTTCTTCAGACTGGTGTAAGCCGACCAATGATCGCCTGCTCACACTAGTCCTATCCTACACATTAGGGACAATTTACAGAAGCCAATTAAATGCACAAGTTGGAATGTGGGAAGAAACCGGAGCACTGGAGAAAACCCATGCGGTCACAGGGAGAATGTACAAACTCCGTACACACAGTACCCATAGTCAGGATCGAACCTGGGTCTCTGGCGCTGTAACGCAGCATCTCTACTGCTGTGCCATTGTGCCGCCCTGACATCCCTTTCACACGACCAAATTACCTTGTTTTCCTAATCTAAATGTATCTAAGTGTCCCGCTGTACCATCTGTAATTAATAACATCCGACATTTTCCCTTCACCAAATATTCAGCTCAATGGTCTGGAGTTTCCTGCTTTCTGTTTCTCACTCTGTTTAACTGTGGTCTTACATTTGGAAATGTCATAGTCTGAAAATTGACTTAATTTCTATATTCATTTTGAGGGTTAAAAGAAATAATCTAAAAGCAATATTGTAAACTTAAAGGGGCCATTTGTGAGGGCATGAGACCAAAGTGAATTAGGAAATTGATTTAAGAGACCTGTCTGTCGGGATGTAGTGGCATGTAAGGGCATCTTTCAGAATACACTGATTGGATTCATTGCAACACCTGATAGAAATACATAAAATGATTGAGACATAGATAAGAACCTTTTCCCCTGGGTGGAAATATCAAAGACCAAAGATCATAGCTTTAAGGTGAAAGGGACAAAGTTTAATGGAGATGTGTGGGGCAAAAATGTTTAGGCAGAGAGTGGTGGGTGCCTGGTACATGCTGCCAGGGGTGGTGGCTGAGACAGATACGATAGTGGAATTTAAGAGGCTTTTAGATAAGCACACGGATGTCAAGAGAATGTAGGGATATGAATTATGTGCAAAAAGATGCATTTTGGCATTATGTTTGCCATTGATTAGTACGGGTGTCAGGGGTTATAGGGAGAAGTTAGGAGAACGGGGTTAGGAGGGAGAGATAGATCGACCATGATTGAATGGTGGAGTAGAGTTCTGCTCCCATCACTTGTGTTTGGCACAGACATTGTGGGCTGAAGGGCTTCTCCTGTGCTGTGCTGTTTTATGTACAGAATCATTTAATGTGCATCTCTTTACCGCTGAGAGGCGGTTTAATGGAACGTGCTAACACATGGTGTAGGTAGCATAGTTTATGTGGGTGGAAAAATGGTTTAGAAATATATGCCGATAGGATTGGATAAGATAATGTAGAAAAAGGCTTCTGTGAAGTATTCACATAAGTAATGGCCAGTTGGGAGTGAATACTCTTTTCTCTAAACTTCAAGTAAATGACTAGCAATAGGAGTTCAAATGGGATTGGCACAAAATGCTGGAGTAACTCAGCGGGACAGGCAGCATCTCTGGAGAGAAAGAATGGGCGACGTTTCGGGTCAAGACCCTTCTTCAGACTGAGAGTCAGGGGAGAGGGAGACTAGAGATATGGAAGGGTAAGGTGTGAAAATGACAGATCAAAGCAGACAGTCAAGGAAATGTAGAATGGTTCATTGTTGGCTGAGGGGGAAGGTGACAAGGAGGTATACAAACGGTAAAATAAATCAGGAGGACAGTGAAACTAGACGGAGCACTAGGATGGGGGAGGGATGGAGAGAGAGGGAAAGCCGTAGTCGTCGTTGCTAACCCTCGAGGTCGAGGATGATGGTCTACGTTCCATTGTTTTCATGGACTCTCAGGTGGCTTATGAGTCCAATCCTGGCTTTGAAACTTCTTCGGCATTCAGGACAGGTAATTCCAGGTGGGGCTTTGGTTATTGCTGCCTCTCTTTCCATTTACTTCTCTTTTCTTCTAATTCTGTGCATCTCTTGGCTTCGAAGGTCGCGGTTCCTTCTTGGATGATGTTTAGCCAGAGTTTCCTGTCCTTGGCATTGGTTTCCCAATTGTCGATGTCGACTAGCATTTCCTTCTAATTTTTACAAGTAGGAATTTGGAGAGCATAACCGAAATCTGAAATCCGATGTATTGAGTAGTCTTAAGAAAGGTCTCGACCCTAGGCTTCATAAGCTTATACGGTTCACCATCCCTTCTCCGACACCTCGCCCCCGCTTCCTCCGAGAAATCACCTTCCGTAATCTAAAATCCATTGATTCCCACCATCTCTCTGACCTGCTCTCCACCACTCTCCCCCTGGACTCAACCCCCATCTCACCTGATGACCTCACAAACCATCTCAACTCCACCTTGTTTACCTCCCTCAACACTCTGGCCCCCCTCAAAACAAGAACCGTAACTTTCAACACATCCTCACCCTGGTACACACCTGCACTTTGTAAACTGTAACAGACTGGTCGCCAACTCGAACGACTTATAAAGAAATCATCTCTCACAGTCCACCTTGAAGCTTACAAACTCCACCTCACTGACTACAAAGATGCCCTCATTGCTGCAAAATCTGCCTACCTCTCCTCCATATTCACTGATTCCTGCCTAAACCAAAGAACCCTCTTCTCCACAGTGGGCAACCTCCTCAAGCCTCGAGCCAACACTCTCCCTACCTCTACTCCGGATCTCTGCTACTCATTCCTCCACTTTTTCGCAGATAAAATCAGCACCATCTATCAATCTTTATCCCCTGTACCCGACTCCCCAGCATCTACTCCACCACCTACCAAGGCCCCTCCTTTCAACATCTCCACTGACCTCCTTACCCCTCCTCCACACTGCTTCCTCTCCCAGTTTGACCTGGTCACCCCTATTGAAATCTCCAAACTCATCAGCTCTTCCAAACCCACTACCTGCTCCCTCGACCCTCTCCCCACTCCCCTGTTGAAGTCCTGCCTCCCCGTTCTCTGCCCCTACCTCACTAATCTCTTCAACTCCTCATTGTCTCATTTCAAAACTGCTGCCGTTACACCAATCTTAAAGAAACCTGGTCTTGATCCCTCCTCTCTCATTAACTACCGCCCAATCTCAAACCTCCCCTTTCTTTCAAAAACCCTGGAGCGTATCGTTGCGTCGCAACTTCATTCCCACCTCCTTGTGTATAACCTACTTGAACCCCTCCAATCTGGCTTTCGCCCCCTCCATAGCACAGAAACTGCTCTCCTCAAAGTCCTCAACGACCTCCTCACCTCTGCTGACACTGGTTCCCTCAACATCCTCATCCTCCTCGACCTGAGCGCAGCCTTCGATACAGTGAACCATAACATCCTGCTCACCAGACTCAAAGACCTCGGCATTGAAGGCTCTGCACTCAGCTGGCTCTGTTCCTACCTTTCCAACAGATCCCACTTCATCTCTCTCCACAACCACACCTCTGCTACAGCCGCAGTCACTCAAGGCGTTCCCCAAGGCTCCGTACTCGGCCCCCTCCTCTTCATCATCTACATCCTCCCCCTTGGTCAGATACTCCACCACTTCAATCTGGACTTCCACTGTTACGCTGATGACACCCAGATCTACCTTGGCACCAAATCCCCCCACAACCCCCCCCCTCTCCCATATCAACTCCTGTTTGTCAGCTATAAAAACCTGGATGCAACATAATTTCCTCAAACTCAACAGCGATAAGACAGAATTCCTCCTCATAGGCTCCAAAGCCACACTCAGCAAAATCAATAACCCCACTCTCACCATCGACGACACCACTGTCTCCCCATCTCCCCAGGCCCGCAACCTTGGCGTGATCTTTGATTCCACCCTCTCCCTTGAGCCTCACATCCGCCGTGTCATTAAAACCTCCTTCTTTCATCTCCGCAACATCGCCAAACTCAGACCCTCTCTCACACCGCCTGCTGCTGAAAGACTCATCCATGCCTTCATCTCCTCCCGACTGGACTATTGCAACTCACTTCTCCTTGGCATCAGCTCCACCTACATCAACCGACTCCAACTGCTCCAGAACGCAGCCGCCCGACTCATCACCCACACCAAATCCTGGCATCACATCACTCCAGTCCTCAAAAAACTTCACTGGCTTCCCATCTCCCACCGGATCACCTACAAAATCCTGGTCCTCACCTACAAAGTCCTCCACCATCTGGCCCCCCCATATCTCACTGACCTCCTCTCCCCCTACCAACCCTCACGGTCCCTCAGATCCACATCAGCCGGTCTCCTCTCCATCCACAAGTCCAACCTCCGCAGTTTTGGGGACAGAGCCTTCTCCAGGGCAGCTCCCAGGCTCTGGAACTCCCTCCCCCAACTGATCCGCAATTCCGTGTCCCTCACCATCTTCCAGTCCCGCCTCAAGACCCATCTCTTCACCTCTGCCTATCCTTAGCCCCACGTCCCCGTCCCTTTTCATCTGTGCATTAATTGCCTCATACTGTGTTTTGTATTGAATTCTGTCTTTACTTTGTGTACTAGTCATGTCTCTACTATTTATTTCATTCCCCTTACATGTTTTTCCTCTACATGCTCAATTTTTGTAAGGTGTCCTTGAGACTCTTGAAAGGCGCCCATAAATAAAATTTATTATTATTATTATTAGGCTGTGGGCCGAGCATCAAAGATGTGTCTAGACATCAACTTTCGTGACCCATGTCTCGGAACTACATGAAATTTTGCACAGATTTAGATAACATATAATTGAGAAGGAAGTCATAACTCGTCAGTGCCAAAAGTTGCACATTTATTAATTAAACTAATTAGAAAATGAGATCGATAAAGTAAGCACCATCTAGTGTCCAATGCCAATATTACACCTTGGGGAGCCTATTTCCGTGTTGCAGTCTCTTTAAACCATATATTATTATACCATATATATATATATATATATATATATGGTATAATATATATATATATTTTATTTTTTGAAAGAGTGCCGCAGTGTGCATAGTGGGGGTCATGGCTAAAGTGGGACTAGGGCAGTGCCAGGCTGGGGGAAGGCTAAGGCATATTCCACTGCCAGGAAAATGCCTAACCCTAACCCTAACTCGCCCCCCTTCCAGAGCTGCCCACGGCTGGAGCTGGAACCGCTTTGGGACCGGCTGCGGCCTCCGTACGTGTGGCCCCGCAGCGCGTGCACCTCGGCCAGCATGCCCTTCTGGTGGTGATGGTGGGGAGCAGCACTGCCCCGCATGCTGCCCGGGCTGCCTTCAGCATCCCCATAGCGCCGGCTCCGTCAGACACCGACATCCTGACAGCCTGACCGACCCCTCGCACCACCCACCGGTGGCCCGGCCCAATGCTCACCACCTGCCGGTGGCTCGACAGCCTGACCGATCCTCCATAGCATCCATCGGCCTACCAACAAGCCCGACCGACAGACTGACCAAATTGACCGACCGACTGACTGACCTACTGACTGACCCTAATCCTAACCCTAGCTCTACATTTGTTATTTACCAATTTTATTTAACAGTTCACATCATAACTTTATAAAGATAAATCAATTGAAAAACAAAATTATCAGCAAGGTGAGCATTACCTTTATCCTTGGAAACCTTGTAATTGTTTTGATGTAATGAGGAGGCAGCCATGATCCCCGGGTCCTCGCTGCCTAGCGACCATAAAACAAAGCGCGGGATTGGTCAATTTGCGTCCGACCTCAATGTCGAACGTGCATTGATTTGGCAATTACTACTCAGAAAATTTGAGATTTTTCTCATATTAATAATGTGCAGGTTTTGGTCTTGACGAGTTTCAGGTATGATTTATATAATATTTTTACACAATATGTTAAAAATATAGGTAGTTCTGTGAGTTGGGTCACAAACCTGAACGAAAAAGCTCCTCGGCCCACAGCCTCCACGAAATGTCACGCATTCCTTCCCTCCTGAGATGCTGCTTGTCCCGCTGAGTTACTCCAGCTTTTTGTGTCTATGTCCGATGTATTGAGATATGTTGTGTGGCATCTGATGTGCATTTGCTTTGTGTGGCCTTCTTTGTAAGCAGGTGTAAAAGTGATATATGTTGGAATTAGGACGAGCAGAGGCTGTGTCAACCAGGTGCTTAGCCTAACATCCTTCTGAGGTGCATCTGACTGTCATGCAACCTCTGTTCAAAATGTTATTTAGTGTTTAGATCCTGCGCGATTTATATATGGTAATGAGAGTTCATTTGTTCAATGCTCCCTGCAGAGAAGTAGACATGTCTGTGCATTTGAAATGTTGACGACTTAATGGGAGAATGCTAAACCTTTTTTTCCCCTCTGCAATACGCCAATAAATATGTAGAGAATTGCTCTTAGAAAAATTGTAAAAGATGGCAAGCTGAATATCAGAGTGACCTTTCGGAGCAAGATCTGTTCCCAGGATCAATTTGCATTTCATTATTAATTAATTCATTCAGCAACTCCAGTGGTCTGATGCTGGTATACACTGCCTTCCGTAGAGGATCTGCAATAAATCAGGTTCCCAGAATTGCATCCTCAAACACTGCAGTTCATCATCTTAGAAAGGCACAATGGAGTAACTCAGCGGGACAGGCAGCATCGCTGGAGAGAAGGAATGGGTGAAATTTCGGGTCGAGACGTCTGAGGAAGGGTCTCGACCCTAAACGCCACCCATTCCTTCTCTCCAGAGATGCTGCCGGTCCCGCTGAGTTACTCCAGCATTTTGTGACTATCTTCAGTTTAAACCAGCATCTGCAGTTCCTTCCTCGACAGTTCATCATCTTAACTTGATTACCATGTTTTTATACTTTGAACAGCTTTAAAAGAGGGGAGGCACAAAATGCTGGAGTAACTCAGCGGGACAGGCAGCATCTCTGGAGAGAAGGAATGGGTGACGTTTCGGGTCGAGTCCCTTCTTCAGACTGAGTCAGGGGGGGTGGGGTCATAAGGATATGGAAGGGTAAGGTGTGAAAAAGCAGATCAAAGGGGATGATGTTCAAGGAAATGTAGAATGGTACATTGTTAACTGAGGGGAAGATGAACGAGGCATACAATTAGTATATTTAATCAGGACTAGACCAAGTGGGACCCGTTGGATCCCTGTCACATGGGAAGCCTGGTCCCCAAACGCAATATTCCACCACTCACCCATAGCCCCCCATTTGAGTAGCCGCGGCTGACGGGTTCCCGTTGTGCCGCCAGAGATCCCCGTTGTGACGCGAGTCACGGCAACCCTCCCCAACTTTGCCTCGCCATCCCTCTTCCTACCCCTATCCTCCTCCATTCCCCCTTTATCCCCCAACACTCCCTTCCCCTCCTCTTCACCATCCCTCTTCTCTCCCCTCTCCTCCTCACCTCCTCTGCGCCCTTCCTCACCTCTCCCTCCCTCTCCTTTCCCCTACCTTTAGTCACTCCCTCCCTCCATAACCCCTCTCCCATCCCTACCCACCTCCTCTCCCTCTATCTCCCTGCTCCCCCACTCCTCACCTCTCCCCTATCCCACTCCCCCACTAAACACAATGTTTAAATAACATTTCTCCTCCTCCCCTCCCCCACCCCCTCCCTCTCCTTACAACAATGTAATAAATCTCTCATTGCACTGGGTGGAACATTGTTGATGGGCAGTTTATGTAAATAAGATCCCATTGTGACATCATAGCTGTGAACTGCCAGTGCAGATGAAAGATATGTGAAATGTGAATAACTTGTAAAATATAGCATCAGTCCGAACGAAACTTGATCCAAGACACCACAGGACAATGGTGAGTAAGGTGGTCCAAACATTGTAGCGCTATCGTGTACCGTTTTGGCATAATTCAGGGTGTGCCGCAGTCTTAAAAGAGAGCGGGCTGCGAAAAGTGAGCGGGGAGTTGAGGAAGGGTGCGGGCAGCGGGCAGCGGTCAACGGTGCACGCGTCAACCAAATTACTGCGTGTTCAGCGGCTTCAATCTAGAGCCTGGGGGTGGGGGGGCTGGGCTGCGGGGCGGGGCGCGGCGGGGCAGGGTGGACGATCGGCCGAGTGCAAGTCGACTGCGAGCAGGCGGCGACCAAATGACTGTGAGTCGGGGGGAGGGATGTAACTCGCAGCGCGTGGAAAACAGTGCGCAGCGGGCGGCGCGATCAGACCCATTGTTACGTCACCAGCTGCTCGTTAACTTTAGATTTCAGATTTGTGAACAATTTTAATAAATAACTCAAGAAATAAAGCTCAAAATTTTCAGGTAAGCCTGAATTTTGACTGCACGGGATAAAACTCTACAGGAATATGTAATGATTTTACGGTCAGAGCGTCGTGTTTTCGAGCAGTATGATCACACACACACACACACACACACACACACACACACACACACACACACACACACACACACACACACACACACACACACACACACACACACACACACACACAAGATTAGATTTTTAATAGTTATCAGATAGAGGTCAGTGAAACTGGCCGGAGAACTAGGATAGGGAGGGATGGTGAGAGAAGGAAAGCAATGGGAAATATTCATCCCGCTGAGTTGTAAGCTGCATATTTTGCGTATTAGTGTTGTTCAAGGCATTATCATCCATGTGGCAAATGATGTAAACTATTTGACTTCCCTGTACGCAGCAATTTAGGTTTGTGGTGCTGCAGTTCTTCAGTCTGTAGCTAAAGAGCAAGGGTCCCAGAGTAACTATGAGGAGCTAATGAGCCCAGACCTGAAAACTCACCAAAATCTGTCAATTAACTGATTGATTGATTGAAATTGATTAATTGAAAGATTCAGCATGGAAACAGGCCCTTCAGCCCACTGAGTCCATGCTGACCATCAATATTTCATACACACCAGTTCTGTTGTCATGCTTTCCCATCCATTCCCTGCTCTTTACTGAGGCCAATAAAGATTGACACAAAATGCTGGTGTAACTCAGCGAGTCAGGTATCATCATCTGGAGAAAAGGAATAGGTGTCGACAAACACGGATGTTTGGATGTGGGAGGAAACCGCAGCACTCGGAAGAAACCAAAATGCAGTTACAGGGAAAACGTGAAAACTCCACACACTCAGCACTCAAGGTCAGGATTGAACCCTGGTCTGTGGTGCTGTGTGGTAGAAGTAGTTCCAGCTGTGCCACTGTGTTTTGCTTAGTTTAGAGATACAGCGCTGAAACAGGCACTTTGGCCCGCCGAGTCCACACCGACGAGCGATCCCCGCAAATTAATACTATTCTACACACACAAGGGACAATTTACAATTTTACCAAGCCAATTAACCTACAAACTTGTATGGCTTTGGAGTGTGGGAGGAAACTGGAGCTCCCGAGGGAAAACCCACCCAGGTCACGGGGAGAACGTACAAACTCCATACAGACAGCGCCTGTAGTCAGGATCGAACCCGGGTCTCTGGTGTTGAAAGGCGGCAACTCTACCACTGCTCCACCGTGACGCCCATGGAACTTTCATTCTTCTTGGAACTCGATTCCACAAAGTTTTGCTTCAAGAACTTTCCAAAAATGCTACCAAAATGTCTAATTTTCCCGTAAACTGATCTATTTGGATATACGATTTGTACAATGCCCAAGTGATTCACTCAAATGGAAATTTGGTTAATTGGATCAGTGGGAAATTTCTGATCTGTCAAAATATATTTGCTATTTCTTCATTACTGACTTCAACACACAGATTGGAAATTAATTATAGGCATATCTAACTGATTTTTTTGGAATAATTATTTTCCTGCTGTTTAGGTGAAAATGTGTGATTAGCTGAAAGATTTCACTGATTTCAAGATATTTCGAAGCCTCCAGGAGAGAACAGTAAATGTGAAATAAAAGCTTGTTATGTGTTATTTATGATATTTCTTTCAGATCCTGAGTTTATGGTTTGTTGAAAAGTAAATCTGAATAATTTGCATTTAATACATTTCCCATTACAAAGACAAGAGTTAGCTGGTGAAATTACATTTCCATATTCTAAATTGCCACAAATTAACCTTCCACTGACAGGCAAATATGTTGATATTGTAGCATTGTCCCTGTCTAATAGGCATATCTTAGGTTAATTCTAGTAAGGCATGTTTCCAAAATTAACATTTTGTATTTGTCCAGCATGGGGACCCGGTAATGAAATGATTTTAGAAACCTTTCAGCATGGATCGCAATACAATTGACCCCTTCTTTACAGCGGATTAAAAACTGGCAAAACTGGACCAATATCTCATTTATTGTCCTATTAGCATTCTGCGGTTAAAAAAAAAAATCAGCTCTTTCACTGGGAATGGACGTCAATTATGAGCTAATAAGATCAGTTGGAAGGCGGAATTGAAAAATGTTAGAATCAATCAGTGGCAGACTTTGATTGCTTTGTCACGTGGCTTTTGCAACAATTGGTGAAGATTTTAAGATGGACCGATGGTTTCTGAGAAATGCAGCTATGGATGTAGTTATACGACTGAATGAGTAATCTATAACATGTAATCTATCTCTTTGATCCTCAGATGAGTTGTTCGGGTGGGACTAGGTATTGTAAGGGTGATTTTCTTCTACATTAAATGCAGACACTTTTTGAAAATGGATTATAATGCACTAATCATAGACAAAAAAGTGCTGGAGAATCTCAGTGGATCAGGCAGCATCTCTGGAGTAAAACGATGGGTAACGTTTCGGACTTTCGGTATAAACCTGCATCTGCAATTCCTTTCTATAGATAATGCACTCATTAACTTCATTTGCTTTATTTCACCTTTTCAACCATGACATGTGTAAACAAAATAGTGCAATAGAGTTGAAGTGGCGATAGGTTTATTTAATTTATTAAAAATATACATTTGTTTCGTTTAGAGAAACAGCATGGGAACAGGACCTTCAGCCCATCGAATCCACGCTGACCATCGATCACCCGTTCACACCCGTGCTACTAGTGCAATGTTATCCCGCTTTCGCATCCACTCCCTGCACACTAGGGGTAATTACCCTTTAAACCCACACTTCTATGGGATGTGGGTTGAAATGTGTGCACCAGGAGGCAACGTATGCTGTCACATGCGGGAGAACGTGCAAAATCTACACTGGCAGCACCCGAGGTCAGGATCGAACCTGTGTCTCTGGTGCTGTGAGTCAGCGGCTCATTCAGCTGTGCTACTGTGCCATCGAATTTTCCTATTTGTAATAATACCATCACATTAAACATTGTAACCCGAATATCTTACCCGTATGTGATCGGATTGTTCCATTATTTTAAATGAAGTTATATATTGACACTTCATCATCTCTGAATATCTAGTCCATTTGTTGATCAGTCTTTGTATAAACAAAAATTTCTTAATATTACTCCATAATTATTATTTTTTTTTTTTAACCAGCTTTCTGGTCTGCATTCCTTTTGCAAAATACGTAATTTCAAATTCATCAGCATTAAGATTCATATGCCTTTTCATCAAAGGTCTTCTTAAAGCTTATAGAAAATATGATTTATTCTGGTGGTTAAAACAGCTACCCATTACCCAGGGTTCTATTATATACCATGAGAATACATTTTATTAACAGGCGTATCTAACGCCATTTCTTAGTTTCCAGTCAAACTATAGTTCCAGCAGCACCAGACGGCACCTCTAGGTGGTTTCCATTTTCTTCTAGAATGTGCTCAGGAGCCAGAGCTTCATCTTAATGTGTGAGGTACATTTTCTGCTCGAGTGCCGCTAATAAGTGTTAACTATATTGAACAGGTTTGGAAAGTTAAAGGTCAAAAGTAAAATATATTAACATTTCATAATCACAATCATACTTTATTAGCCAAGTATGTTTTGCAACATATACGAGGAATTTGATTTGCTATACAGTAACACCAATAAAAAGCAACAGAACACACAAAATACATTTCAACATAAACATCCACCACAGTGACTCCTCCACATTCCTCACTGTGATGGAAGGCGAAAAAAAAGTTCAATCTCTTCCCTTCTTTGTTCTCCCGCGGTCGGGGACGTCGAGCCTTCCTTGACGTGACGATCTTGGCTCCCGTAGATGACGGTCGGGCCCCCTGCGTCGGGGCGATCAAGAATCAGGGACAGTTTCTATGTATCTAAATGTAGGAACTGCAGATGCTGGTTTAAAATAAAGAAAGCCACACAATGCTGGAGTAACTCAGCGGGACAGGCAGCATCTCTGACGAGATGGGTCTGAGGAAGGGTCGCGACCTCAAAACGTCACCCATTCCTTCTCTCCAGAGATGCTGCCTGTCCCGCTGAGTTACTCCAGCATTGTGTGTACATATATGGTGGTGCTGAGATTGGGTTTATGTGGTCTTAGTGGAAATGATGTGGTCTTGCTGGACAAGAGCCGAGTTCAATAGTGCCTTGGGGTAAATGGATAAACCTATCATTCTCTGCCTCAGAGGGCGGTGGAGGCCGGTTCTCTGGATACTTTCAAGAGAGAGCTAGATAGGGCTCGTAAAATTAGTGGAGTCAGGGGATATGGAAAGAAGGCAGGAACGGGGTACTGATTGGGGATGATCAGCCATGATCACGTTGAATGGCGGTGCTGGCTCGAAGGGCCGAATGGCCTACTCCTGCACCTATTGCCTACTGTCTACTGTCTATTGTCTATCAGCCTTTGAAACTAGGTGGAGTATCTGGGGTGATAAAGAATAAAGATTTCATTGGAGACTAAGGTGTCAAAGATGGTGTCAAGGATGTAGTCAAGTATATCAACATCTTCAGACATATGTTGAATGGACAAAGAAACAGCAACGGCAGCCAAAACAGATACTGCTGGTAAAACTCAACAGGTCAGGCAGCATCTGTGGAAAGAGAAACTGTTAATGTTTTGTCTCTGTAATCCCTTGTTAGAGTTTTGTAAATGTAGACATAGTCATATAGTTACAGGGTCATAGAGAACAGACACAGGCCCTTCGGCCAACGCATCCATTCCAACTAAGATGTCGGAGTTCTATTTACCTGCCAATGGCCCATATCCCTGTAAACGTTTCCTGTCCATGTACCTGCCCAAATGTCTATTAAATGCTGGAATTGTACCTCCCTCAATGAACTCCTCGGGCAGCTCGTTCCGTGCACCCACCATCCTCTGTGGGGAAAAAGTTGCCTCTCAGGTTCCTATTAACAAATCTTGTATGTGTGTGTGTGTGTGTGAATGTATACATACACTCTCACACACGCACAGACACACACTCTCACACACGCGCAGACACACACTCTCACACACGCGCAGACACACACTCTCACACACACACACACACACACACTCTCACACACGCGCAGACACACACTCTCACACACACACACACACACACACACACACACACACACACACACACACACACACACACACACACACACACACACACACACACACACACACACAAAGACACACACACACACAAAGACACACACACACACACAAAGACACACACACACACACACACACACACACACAAAGACACACACACACACAAAGACACACACACACACAAAGACACACACACACACACACACACACACACACACACACACACACACACACACACACACACACAAAGACACACACACACACAAAGACACACACACTCACACTCTCACACACACACACACACACACACACACACACACACACACACACACACACATACACAGACACATACAAAGATACACACTCACACACTCACACTCACACACACACAAACATATAAGAAACCACTTTTGAAGTATAAAAAGCAACAGACAAACTACAGTCTGAATATTATACAAGAAGATAAATCCTTGGAAGACGAGCTATAATACAACATGTTCTTTTTTTATATGGATAAGGCTTACTGTGACTTCACTGCCTCTGAATCTTTAGTACCTTTCCACAGCATGCTGGTATTACCATCACACCCTCAGCATGTGAATCTTGAAGCTTTAGCTTTCCATTCATGTCAGCAGGAAGGCAAGCATCATAAAAGCAGCACGGGTCTTTGCAAGGTTGGTGGTTTATCTTGCACACTGGAAAATGGTTGCATTAAAAATCACACAAAATGATTTACGTGAGGCAGCTCCATTTAAAAGTTTCATAAAATCTTCCCAAAACTTGTTAAAGAGGAAAGTGGACCGGGTGCAATTTGCACAAGCTACCACCAGGGACGTGATTATCAGTGAGCGCAGGTTAGGTAGCGTTCAGAGGTCGAACATGAAGAAAACTCTCTCTGGCTCTGGACTCTTGGTATGGCTTGCCTCATTATCCTTGTAACATGCCTGCGTTCACTCATGCATCTGAACAGTGTGCTTTGTGGCGAGTTATTTCTGTTGTTATTGGCACTGGGACACTTTCCAGTTATTTAGTCAACGTGATAATTGCAGAAAAAGTTCAGGCTCCCATTCTGGGGATTCAGAGGCGAGAGTCTGTTGTTTTCTTCGATAATAGGAGCCCAAGCGTTTTGTAGCAGGCAGTTAAGTGAGAGAATAATCCATATGACTCTTCGCTGGACATTGATCGAACAACCGCTCGCTTTGTTTAAATTTGAAGAAAGACAAGCAGTTGTAGAATGATTGCAGAGAAATGGTGTGGATTATCAGTCTTATCAAAACGAGAGATTAATTATAATAGACCCAATGCTTGAGCAGTTTTTCCCTGGTTTAGGGAACATCTACTGGGCCTTCAAACATATACTCATCAGAAAGAAACATCTAAAAGTGTTATAGGCTTAGTTAAATCCGGTTCAAAATGCATGTATAAATAATAGATAATGGGAGGTCAAGGATCACTTGCCAGTAATATGATTTGCGTGAAGGGTTATGTTTTGTTAAGAGGTGGCTAAAGAGAATCTCTGTAAAGGTCCTGTGGTAGAAGATGTTTCATAATGGCTTCAGTATGGTTTCACTTATGCAATTGCCATAGCTCTGAGGTTTTACGACAAAACTGATTTCCAAACTGCAAATGGCCCATGGGAATGACATGTGCTAACATGACATTCAGGGACTAATACAGACAACAATGAGTTTGCTTTGGTTGAAAGCACTAAACATGTGTGTGAGTGTTGACCACCTGCCCTTCCCACTCAAGCTTTGCTTCCAGTGAAGTTGACCAGCTTTCTCTCTCTGCACTGAGGTTTTATGCATGCTGGCCTGTAAACTCGAACATGTCAAAAAGTCCCCCTTGAACCAATTTTGGCATTGAATGTAGCATTCCACCTGGAGCACTGAATGGGGGAAATTAACGCACGTCATTCCAAGTTGGGCACACCTGGAACAACCAGGGTGGCATGGTGGTGCAGCGGTAGAGTTGTTGCCTTGCAGCGCCAGAGTTCCGGGTTCGATCCTGCTGAGTTACTCCAGAACTTTTAAGTCTTTGTTTGTAAACCAGCGTCTGCAGTTCCTTGTGTCTAGTTTTATCCAAGCTTATCTTCTTGGTCCCGCCACCTGAGATAAAGTGTTGCTTCACTTATGCAATTGCCATAGCTCTGAGGTTTACCTCAAAACTGATCTCCAAACTGCAAATGGCCCCAGTGGGATTACATGTGCTAACACCAAATTCTGGGACTAACACAGGCAGGACTGTACCCAGATCTCTGGCGCTGCAAGGCAAGTGATGGGTGATAATATCAGCTGAACAGATAGTAAATGCTTTCAGATTCAGATTCAGATTCAGAAAACTTTATTGTCTGTCGTAACAGAAAATCTTCTTTGACGTGGCTCAACATACAACCAGGACAATGTACTGATAAGCAGTCATACAACACAGATTTCTGCGAGCACACACAGTGTGTATAGATCTTAAAAGCAAGTATAAAGATTAGAAACTGTAAAAATAGACAAGATAAAAGTTGTGGATACGTGTAAAGTGACAGTGCGTCAGGGTTAATTTGTCCCTTGTTCATTTTTTATTTAAGCTATTTATGGCAATGGGTATGAGTGAGTTTTTGTGGATGTTTTTCTTGGATAGGGGGACTTTATATCGGCGGCCTGATGGCAGAAGTTGGAAGGACTTGTGCAGGGGGTGGGTGGGATCCTGTGTAATGAGGTTGGCTTTCCTTTTAACTGCCTGGGTGTGGAGTACTGATAATTGATTTTGAGTTTTGCCAGTTCTTTTGCTTGCTTGATTGATGATCCGGGAAAGCTTTGATTTGTCTTTGACAGAGGTGAGGGTCGAACCAGGATGTGATGTTAAAGGTGAGTACAGATTTTCTGCACCTCCTAAAAAACAAATGTTCATCGCTGCCAATGTATCGATTTTTATAAATGTATTATTCAAAATATTCACAGGTCAGTAAGCAGTTAAAGTCCTGTAAATTGATCGCTTTTGCATGGGTCTTTCACCAGGATAAGAGGATCAATTTCTAGTCTTTGAAATGCACCAATGCTCTTGAATTGATTGATTGAAGTCATTCATTCGTAATTTCGTGCTTTAAAAAAACCTCTTTAAAGCAGTGATCACTTCATCATTTTAGGATTCTGGTCATGCAGAAGTTGCTAAAAATCCAGCATGAAAAACATGTGTGGTGCAGATGTGAAATGTACATCGGTGGATGACTGAACTGTTCATAGTGCAGCATTCAGTGTATTGGTCAACAACACAACTCTGATTGGACTGATCCAGGATGGGGAGGAATCCGCCTACCGACAGGAAGTGTCACAGCTGGCGTCCTGGTGCCTTCGTAACAACCTGGAGCTCAATGCTCCTAAGACAGTGGAATTGATTGTAGACTTTAGGAGAGCTCCTCCTCCCCTCACCCCACTCACCATCAACAACACCACAATGACATAGAAACATAGAAAATAGGTGCAGGAGGAGGCCAGTCGGCCCTTCGAGCCAGCACCGCCATTCATTGTGATCATGGCTGATCGTCCCCTATCAATAACTCATGCCTGCCTTCTCCCCATATCCCTTGATTCCACTAGCCCCTAGAGCTCTATCTAACTCTCTCTTAAATCCATCCAGTGACTTGGCCCCCACTGCCCTCTGTGGCAGGGAATTCCATAAATTCACAACTCTCTGGGTGAAAAAGTTTTTCCTCACCTCAGTCTTAAATGACCTCCCCTTTATTCTAAGACTGTGGCCCCTGGTACTGGACATCTGTGGAGTCCTTTAAGTTCCTTGGAACCATCATCTCCAAGGTTCTTAAATGGGGGGCCACCATCGACTCACAGTCAAAAAAGGCACAACAGAGGATGTACTTCCTGCGGCAGGTGAGGAAGCACAATCTGCCCACGTCAATGATGGTCCAATTCTACACGGCCATCGTAGAGTCGGTCCTCACCTTCTCCATCATGGTCTGGTTTGGCTCAGCTACCAAGCACGACATCCGGAGGCTGCAGCGAATCGTTCGATCAGCTGAGAAGTTTGTTGGCTGCAACCTTCTCCCCATTGACGAACTGTACACTGCAAGGGCCAGGAAGCGAGCGGGCAAGATCATCTCTGACCCCTCTCACCTTGGCCACAAACTATTTGAAGCACTTCCCTCTGGAAGGCGACTCCGGACTGTCAAAGCCGCCACAGCCAGACATAAAAACAGCTTTTTTTCCACGAGCAATAGCTCTACTCAATCACCAAAAGTCTGTAGGTGTAGGCATCTATGGAGCGAGGGAAATAGGCAAAGTTTCGGGCCGAAACTTTGCCTATTTCCCTCACTCCATAGATGCTGCTGCACCCGCTGAGTTTCTCCAGCATTTTTGTCTACTTTCGATTTTCCAGCATCTGCAGTTCCTTCTCAACCAAAAGTCCGTAGCCTCCTTTTGCACTGGTATTTTATTTCATTCACATGTTTAAACTACAATGTTTTATTCTTAATGTTTTAATGTTTTATGTTTTATTCTTAATGGTTTACTGTATGTCGTGCTGTTACTTGCGAGCGGAGCACCAAGGCAAATTCCTTGTATGTGTACATACTTGGCCAATAAACGTCTTCATTCATTCCTTCATTTATTTATTGTGTGAAGAGCCATTATTTACTTAGAATATTGTGTCTCTCTGTGCAAATAGTGACTACTGACTTTGCAATCATGGCAAATTTTTCTTTTGCTCCTGAGCTCTTCTGTGAAACAAATCTACGACGACTTACAGCATAGGTTCACATTTTGCCCAAACGACAGATGGCACAATGGGCTAAGTGTTCGACTGGCAACCGGAAGGTAGCCGGTTCGAATCCCGCTTGGAGTGCATACTGTCGTTGTGTCCTTGGGCAAGACACTTCACCCACCTTTGCCTGTGTGTGAATGTGTGTGAATGTGTGTGAGTGATTGGTGGTGGTCGGAGGGGCCGTAGGCGCAGATTGGCAGCCACGCTTCCGTCAGTCTGCCCCAGGGCAGCTGTGGCTACAGAAGTAGCTTACCACCACCGAGTGTGACTGAGGAGTGAATGAATAATGCGATGTAAAGCGCCTTGAGTATTAGAAAGGCGCTATATAAATCCCATCCATTATTATTATTATTAAACATAATGGAATAGCGGATTTGGAGAGGATGTCTCAACTGGTGGGTGAGGGGTGAGTCTAAGACCAGAGGCCATAGCCTCAGAATAAAAGGACGTACCTTTAGAAAGGAGGAGGACTAATTTGTTTAGTCAGAAGGTGATGAATCTGCAGAATTCATTGCCACAGTCGACTGTGGAGGCCATGTCAAATGTTGTTTCTACGGGGGGAGTTAATAATAATAATGATAATGGATGGGATTTATATAGCGCCTTTCTAATACTCAAGGCGCTTTACATCGCATTATTCATTCACTCCTCAGTCACACACGGTGGTGGTAAGCTACTTCTGTAGCCACAGCTGCCCTGGGGCAGACTGACGGAAGCGTGGCTGCCAATCTGCGCCTACGGCCCCTCCGACCACCACCAATCACTCACACACATTCACACACAGGCAAAGGTGGGTGAAGTGTCTTGCCCAAGGACACAACGACAGTATGCACTCCAAGCGGGATTCGAACCGGCTACCTTCCGGTCGCCAGCCGAACGCTTAGCCCATTGTGCCATCTGTCGTCCAATGTTGACAGATTCTTGATTAGTCGGGGGTTATGGGGAGAAGGCAGGAGAATGGGGTTGAGAGGGAAAGATAGATCAGCCATGATTGAGTGGCAGAGTAGACCTAATGAATGTACAATTGACCATTTTTTTTAAACACAGTAATTAGGATAACATGTAGTGCTGGGGCCTTCAGCCACAGATATGTTTCCCAATACAATCGGATGGCCTGGTATTTTCTTCATTTAACCATTACAATGAAACAATGAGGAAAGCAAAAGGTCATCATACCACAAGCAACATTGGACATGTTGGGCGGCACAGTAGCACAGCGGTAGAGTTGCTGCCTTACAGCACCAGGGACCCAGGATCATGTGTGCAGTCTGTACAGAAATTGTGCATTCACCCTGTGACTGCATGGGTTTTCTCCGGGTGCTCCAGTTTCCCCCCTACATTCTAAAGATTCGTGAACGTTTGTAGGTTCATTGGATGATCAGCCATTGGATGGCTCGAAGGGCCGAATGGCCTACTCCTGCACCTATTCTCTATGTTTCTAATTGGCTTCTGTACATTGTGCCTAGAACTGGTGTACGGGCAATTATCGGTTTGTGGTGGGCTGCAGAGCCTATTTCCACACTCTATAAGGTCGAGAGTAATAGGAGCAGAATTAGGCCATTCGGCCCATCAAGTCTACTCCGCCATCCAATCATGGCTGATCTATCTCTCCCTCCTAACCCCATTCTCCTGCCTTCTCCCCATAACCCCATGAGAGCCCATACCAATCAAGAATCTATCTATTTCTGCCTTAAAAATATCCATTGACTTGGCCTCCACAGCCCTCTCTATATCTCGAAACTAAACATGCCCAGAAATGAAATACTGGCAAATGTGTGCTAAACAGCAGAATAAATCATGTGTTAGACAAAGATAAGTGATCCCACAACTCAATCTCACAGTGGCGTTGGACAGTAAAACATATAATGGGAGATGACATCTCCTCTCTGGAAGACAGCAGGTCCAGCCTGTGAGTGCCATAGATAAGATATTAAACATTGCCATCACGTTCAGCCAGAAATGCCAAGTGAATGTCTATCACTGCTTCCTCCTGAGATTCTAACATCATAGATGCCAGACAATTCAATTTATTCTAGCTGATGCCAAGATGAAAGTGTTAGATAAGGCAATTTGGACCAGGCAGCATCCTGGAGCATGTATATGAAAAAACACTGCAGATGCTGGTTTAAAAGAAGGGTCTCGACCCGAAATGTCACCTATTCCTTTTCTCCAACGATGCTGTCTGACCCGTTGAGTTACTCCAGCCTTTTGTGTTTAACATCCCGAAGTACTTTGTTCCAGAACTAGTCATGTCCGTTGCCAAGTTGTTTCAGTCGAGCTGTAACATTGTCACCTCGGGTAACGTTGCAAATGATCCAGGTATGCCCTGTCTGCCGTTTGTGTTTTGCCAGTTCCACTTGTTCATCTGGACTTCATCACAGCCTTTGTTTGTACACCAGACCAATGCAACGCTTGGTTGAATGTGGCATCAAGGAGTCCTGGAAAAAAACGAGATCAATGGGAAAGCTAGAGATTGGGAGTCGAACTCGCACATGGAAGATCGGAGCAGTTGTCGGTTAAACAACCCGGCCCCAGAATTTAAGTGCAGGACAGGGTCATAGTTCCATCTATCTTCAGTTGCTTCACCAGTGACCTTCCGTCCATCATGCAATGCTCAATTCCATTCTTTAGTCTTTGGTCTTTAAAGATACAGTGTGAAAACAGGCCCTTCGGCCCACCGATTCCGTGCTGACCAGCGATCACCCCGTACACTAGCACTATCGTTAAACACTAGGGACAATTTACAGTTTCACGGAAGCCAATTAACCTACGAACCTGTACGTCTTTGGAGTGTGGGTGGAAACCGGGGCACCCGGAGAAAACCCACGTGGTCACAGGGAGAACGTACAAACTCCACACAGACAGCGCTCGTGGTCAAGTTCAAACCCGGGTCTCCCGCGCTGTAAGGCATCAACTCTACCGCTGCGCCACGATGCTGCCCTTTTCCTATCTTCACAGTTCATGCATGCATGCAGCAAGACCGAGACAACATGCAGGCGTGGGCTGATAAGTGGCAGGTGATGTTTGTGTGATACAGGTTGCAGCCAGCAAACTGAAGAGAGAGAGGAGCCGAGAGAAGAGAGCGATGAGAGATGAGGGCGGAGGAGGGACGAGATGAGAGAGAGAGAGAGAGAGCGGAGAGCCGAGGAGAGAGTAGAGGCGTGAGAGAGCAGACGAGAGATGAAGAGAGAGTGAGGAGGAGAGGAGAACGGAAGGAGGGAAGGATTGAGAGAGAGAGAGAGAGAGTGAAGGAGAGAGAGAGCGCATTTCATTGACATTTAATTACATTATCATTGCCAAACGCCCCACGATCACATCTGGGGTGATATTGTGGGCCCCTGTGAACTGGATCAGCCACGTAACTACTTTGACCACAAGGATGTTTCCTTCCACGTCCCAAAGACGTGCTGGTTTGTAGGTTTATTGTAAATTGTCCCTAATGTGTAGATTTTGGATGAGAGAGTGGGAAAAGCATAGGACTAGTGTGAGCGGGTGATTGGCGGTGGGTGCAGACACGATGGGCCAAAGGGCCTGTTGTATCCATGCTGTATCTCTAAATTAAACTAAACTAAGCTAAACTCGGGTTAAGACACAGAGGCCGGTTGACCTACAAACCTGCACGTCTTTGGAATGTGGGAGGATACCGGAGAACTTGGAGGAAACCCACACTGTGACAGGGAGAACATGCAAACTCCACACAGACAGCACACAAGGTCAGATGGAACCTAGGTCTCTGGCGTTGTGAGGCAGTAGCTCTGGCAACTGCCAAGGAAATAGTGTTATTAACAACATTTGTATTATAATGAATGTTCACTTGTGTAGAGAAATCAACCATATCACCACACAACCAGATATTTGAGGGACACGCCTTCAAATTGGAGACTGCAGGTCATTTAATAATTTTTTGTCTGTATGTTGAACCTTATTGAAATCTTATTTGCAAGCTTTTACACCAATAAAATTAACTTTTTGTTGCTAGGCTTCGAATTGATTAATTTCAGTGCAGAGAATTAATGTATCAGATGAGTCTATCTGAATAGATTTTGATAAATGTGACACTATAAAGAACTAAATCTAGAATTTACAGTTCTCCACTCAATGTGAACAGTTCAGAGACAGATAGCGTGATTGTTTGATAATGCAAACACTTGAAAGAAGCAGAATGCTCTTGTTTAACATTGCAATTATATTTTCAAAAATTAAGAAGTAGAATTAGATAAAGAATAATTCCTGCCTTCCACCAATGATCTACCATTTCTCCTGTGGACAGATATTCCCAGTGCAGAGTAATCTGTACAGCCATGGGTAGCATAATGGGCGAGGAATCAAAGCAAAACCATTTTTAAGGCAGAGATGAATGGGTATTTTTAAGGCAGAGATGAATGGGTATTTTTAAGGCAGAGATAGATAGATTCTTGATTAGTGCGGGTGTCAGAGGTTATGGGGAGAAGGCAGGAGAATGGGGTTAGGTGGGAGAGATGGATCAGCCATGATTGAATGGAGGAAAGACTTGATGGGCCGAACGGCCTAACTACCCCTATCATATTTGGGACGGCAGATGGCACAATGGGCTAAGTGTTCGGCTGGCGACCGGAAGGTGGCCGGTTCGAATCCCGCTTGGAGTGCATACTGTCGTTGTGTCCTTGGGCAAGACACTTCACCCACCTTTGCCTGTGTGTGAATGTGTGTGAGTGATTGGTGGTGGTCGGAGGGGCCGTAGGCGCAGATTGGCAGCCACGCTTCCGTCAGTCTGCCCCAGGGCAGCTGTGGCTACAGAAGTAGCTTACCACCACCGAGTGTGACTGAGGAGTGAATGAATAATGCGATGTAAAGCGCCTTGAGTATTAGAAAGGCACTATATAAATCCCATCCATTATTATTATTATTATATGTGAACTTATGAACAGCCAACTTTGCAGTCAAGAGCTTTGAAGTGATCGATCAATAGAGACAGAGGAGACTAGTCCTGGTTTTCATAAGGATGTAAGTTGCTTTCTGATCTGGACTGATTGAATGATTGATTAATTGATTGATTGATTGAAAGCTACAAGTTCATGCCGCTCATCGAGCACCCGCTCACACAAATTCTATGTTATCCCAATTTCACGTCTACTCCCTACACACTTGGGGCAATTTAAAGAGGCCCAATTAACCCACCAACCTGGACGTCTTTGGGATGTTGGGAGGAAACTTGAGCACCCGGAGGAAAACTCAACACGGTCCCAGGGAGAACGTGCAAGCTCCACAGAGACAGCACCTGAGGTTAGGGTTGAACCCGGGTCTCTGATGCTGTGAGGCAGCAGCTCTGCCAGCTGTGCCACTGTACCACCCTTATGAAACGCAATGTAATGAAATGTAGGGAGGACAATGTATGCAGGATGATGAAAGCACATTGAATACGGGAGTAATTGGGAAGATTTCCATTTGGTTTAGAGATACAGCGTGGAAACAGGCCTTTGGGCCCACTGATTCCACAGTAACCTGGTCACACTAATTCTGTGTTATCCCAATATCACATCCACAGTGGTCCTTCTGGTACAGTGGAGGAATTGGGGGTTGGGGTCGATCAGCCGTGATCATATTAAATGGCAAGGTGAACATTAGAGATATGGTGGCCTTCTCCTAATCTTACTTTCTTGTCTGCTGTGTTTTATATTTGCCTTGTTCCTGGACATCATATTTCATAAAATCCCCACAACTACATGGTGTCACTTGACACCCCAACCTCCGAACAACCGCCTGACTCCTCAAACCCATGACGTTCGAACTTCTGCCATAACATCATAGAGTGATACAGCGTGGAAACAGGCTCTTCGGCCCAACTTGCCCTCACTGACCAACATGTCCCATCCACACTTGTCCCACCTGCCTGTGTTTGGCCCGTATCCTTCTAAACCTGTCCTATCCATGTACCTGTCTAAATGTTTCTTAAACATTGCAATGGTCCTTGCCTCAACTACCTTCTCCGGCAGCTGGTTCCATACACCTACCACCCTTTGTGTGGAAAAGTTACTCCACAGATTCCTATTAAATCTTTCCCCCTTCACCTTAAACCTACAGTATGTCCTCTGGTGTTGTCCTTGGACTCTTTGAACCTCTGAACACCTTGGTGATATAGATCCAAAAGGAAGCTAATTCTAACCAACCACCACCCCACAACCCTGGCCGATTATCTCATTGTGGGCGACTATTATCTCCATTCCACCTCCAATACAACCAAGCCATGGTCCTTACTCCCCTGTGGCATCTACTTATTGGGGAAAAGTGCATTGCCAGTTCAGTTGGCTGTTACAATGAAGGGTTGTGGTTGATTAACATCAGTGACATCCCACTCTGCCATTGTCATGGTTCACTCATTGAGTGCTCTAGATTGTCCCTGAACTTAAATCAGCCAGAAACACATAATAAGGTTCATATTATGCGGTTTTTTTTAAGTTTGATTATTTTGGCAGGTGGGAATCATGGACAATGTGGGTGGCGCAGCGGTAGAGTTGCTGCCTTACAGCGCCAGAGACCCAGGTTCGATCCTGACTGTGTATGTACTCCCCGTGACTATGTGGGCTTCCTCCGGGTGCTCCGGTTTCCTCCCATATCCCTAAGACTTGCAGAATTATAGGTTAATTGGCTTCTGTAAATTGCCCCCAGGGTGTAGGTTGGAACTAGTGTACGGGTGATCATGGGCTCGGTGGACCGAAGGGCCTGTTTGCATGCTGTACCTCTAAACTAGAATAGAGTCCAAGGGCATCAGCAAAAGTGAACTAATCGACAATTTTTTCAAGTTTGAATTTTCCTCCTCGGGGGTGGAGGGGGGGGGGGGGGGGGGGAGAAATAAATCCTGACAAATTCTATGAGCTGCTGAACAAGTACAGAGGGAATGTTTCCTCCATCATCATCATCATCATCATCATCATCATCATCATCATCATCATCATCATCATCATCATCATCGGCGGTCACTTGAAACAAGTGTGACTGTCCTCTCCTGGGGACGCCTGTGCGTGACTTTGTTTAACGTGGGGAGACTGGTGCACAGACAGCCACCACACGGTCCTTGACAGATCTGGGTCAGGATCCAGTGGCATGGGAGTCCAAGACGACCGGAGACCCTTTTCTGCTGCAGCCTTCATCCGCCTTCCCAGCCGTTGTGACGCTCCACTAAGGTCACCCATCGTCCTCCGCCTGTTCCACCGTCGAGGTCTTGGTTGGAGTGGTCTTTGTCAGGGGCCTCCCCCTCGACCTTACCGCCATGGGTGGCCCTACCAGGGGCATAGCTCCAGACGGCATCGCTCTCAAGATCTCAGGACCACACAAGCTTCTCCACCACGACAAGGTGACAATCCGCAGAGAAGTGTTCCCTCCAACAACATCAATGTCTGATCGTTATACCGAGCCTTCTCTGATCATTTCACGGAGGGCCAGATTGTGGTGAGCACCAAGTGATTACTGGGTTCAGCTGCTCACAAGTATTTGGAGCATCAACAGATTGAGACATTGAACGACAGAAGCAATGAGCTGTGAAACATAGTGGAACACACCTCTATTTCAACAGGCAGCAATGAATTAACTTGTTACAGGTTCAAATCTCATATTTATTATCATCCCATATTTCCATTCATTCATCCTGAATATATTTTGGAGCTTTAGGGTAGCAACACTCACATTTAAAACAAATTCATTTAGGGATGGTTTTGATTTGAAATTTTCCGAATCAGTGTTTGCTGCCTAATTTGTTCAGCCAAGCTGTCATGACATTGATTTGAATTAATGATCTTAATTCTTGTGAAGAAGTTTAATGCTTCTGAATATTGTTGTAGAACTTCTTGTGTTCAGTTCCGGGCACCATGTTAGAGTAAAAGATGTTGTCAAGCTGGAAAGGGTACAGGGAGGATGTTGCCAGGCCTAGAGGGTCTGAGCTATAGGGAGAGGTTGAGCAGGCTGGGACTCTATTCCTTGGAGGGCAGGAGGATGAGGGGAGATCTTATAGAGGTGTATAAAATCATGAGAGGAAGAGATAAGAGATCGGGTAGACGCACAGAGTCTCTTGCCCAGAATAGGTGAATCGAGGACCAGTTTAAGGTGAAGGTGAAAGATTTAATAGGAATCTGAGGGGTAACTTTTTCACACAAAGGGTGGTGGGTGTACGGAACAAGCTGCCAGAGGAGGTAGTTGAGGCAGGGGCTACCCTAATGTTTAAGGAACCATTTGACAGGTACATTGATAGGACAGGTTTGGAGGGATATGGGCCAAACGTGGGCAAGTGGGACTAGTGTAGCTGTGACATGTTGGCCAGTGTGGGCAAGTTGGGTCGAAGGGCCTGTTTCCACACTGTATCACTCTATGACATGATCCACATCCCTTTATTCCTTGCACCCATTTCTGTAATCCACATCTTCACTGGAGGTAATGCAGTATTTTTCCAGAACTTGTATGAGTTTTTTTGCTGATATTAGACCGTAATCGAGAAAGCATCATTGAAAGACCGTTAGTTTGCTACAAGCCTCTGATATTCCCAGTATTATCAATTTTGAGTCTGGCTCTAAAGGGATTTTCAGTGTTTTGGAGATGACGCCTGTTCTGCATCTTCTAGCTCAGATAACCCTCTTCTTCTGATTTAGTTTAGTTTAGAAATACAGTGCGGAAACAGGCCCTTTGACCCACCGAGTCCGCGCTGACCAGCGATCCCGGAACACACACTAGGGACAAATTTACATTTATATCCAAGCCAATTAACCTACAAACCTGCACGTCTTTGGAGTGTGGGAGGAAACCGGAGCACCTGGAGAAAATACACGCACGTCACGGGAAAATGGCTTCCCAGAGGCCATTAGGACTGTAAACTCCTATCTCACCATTACTGTACCACTCTACTGCTTTTTTTTAAATTGCTGTTTTTTTCCCTTTTTCCTTCCGCCCACAATGTTTAATATGTAAAAGAATATTTGATTCTGTTTGTCGTCAAGTCACATTTATTTATTTAGCACATTTAAAAAACAACTCTCATTGGCCAAAGTGCTTTATATTTGTTATAAAAATAGCACAACAAAACAAACTACATACGTATATACATGTAGCCCCCACTCAGAGGATGTCAGGAAAGGCTTTGGAGTATAGATAAGTCTTTAGTCTTGACTTAAAAGAGTCGATGGAGGGGGCAGTTCTGATGGGAAAGGGGATGTTGTTCCACAGTCTAGGAGGTCGCCCCTGAGCTTATGCCTAGACCGCGGGATATTCAGTAGCCCCAAGTCGGCCGATCTGAGGGGCCTGGAGGTGGAGTGGTGGGTGAGAAGACTTTTTATGTAGGAGGGGGCAAGCCCATTGAGGGCTTTGTAGACATGGAGGAGAATCTTGAAGTTTATACGGAACCGCACAGGGAGCCAGTGGAGAGAGGCCAGGATCGGGGTGATGTGGTCCCTTTTTCGGGTGCCCGTCAGGAGTCTCGCTGCGGCGTTTTGGACCAGTTGCAGGCGGGACAGGGAAGATTGGCTGATGCCAGTGTAAAGGGAGTTGCAGTAATCTAGGCGGGAGGAGATGAATGTGTGGATGATCTTTTCCAGGTCATCAAACTGGAGGAATTTTTTTATTTTAGCTACCGTCCGAAGCTGAAAGAAGCTAGCTTTTACCACGGCATTGACTTGTTTGTCAAATTTCAGTGCTGAGTCAAATATCATGCCAAGGTTTTTGACGTGAGGTTTGAGTAGTGGGGCAAGGCTTCCAAGGCTGCCTGCTATCATTTTGTTTGAGTCCGAGGGGCCGAGAAGGATGACCTCAGACTTACTCTCGTTTAGTTGGAGGAAGTTCTGGGCCATCCAACACTTTACTGTATATCCTCGAGGCAGTGGGTAAGGTTAAACAGATTTGTAGTTTGTTTGGTTGTTTGTTTGTTTGTCTTTTTGCACAAAGTCCGCGAGCATTGGCACTTTTCATTTCACTGCACATCTCATATGTGTATGTGACGAATAAACTTGACTTGACTCTGTAAAGACAGCACCCGTAGTCAGGATCGAACCTAGGTGTCTGATGCTGTA
This sequence comes from Amblyraja radiata, assembly GCF_010909765.2. Taxonomy (NCBI): domain Eukaryota; kingdom Metazoa; phylum Chordata; class Chondrichthyes; order Rajiformes; family Rajidae; genus Amblyraja; species Amblyraja radiata. The sequence continues at coordinate 29,642,811 of NC_045983.1, read as the reverse complement.
AGGCAGCAACTCTACTGCTGCGCCAACGCACCGCACTTCCTAAAGAGCTCTTCAAACTTAACAGCGATGTATTACTTTTGTAGCAAGGGAATATTTCTGCCCGTTCTGCATCTTCTTGCTTCTTATTCTTTCCGTTCTGGTTCTTAAAAGATCTAAGCACCGTTAACAAATTTGAAAGCCTTTTGCTCAACAATCTGCAGTAACTTTTGATTTTGACTGCTGCAACTGTACTCGATGGCTATTCAAGGAGAACAATCAAAGTTAAAATTTTCACTGATCTGCAGAGAGATTTCCTAGAAGCGCAACGACCTGAAACAGCCCTGTTGCTATTCTTTTCCCATCCGCCATCAATAATGTTCAGATAAAATAGCTCTCGTAGAATATTTCTTTTTATTATGTGTGCTGGCACAGTTAGGCACTTTGTGCATTCAATATTTAGATTGCTTGAGAATATAAACTCACACGAGGGTTGTTCTAATCTGTAGCATTTAATGGATCTATTCCGGTTTAAATTGCCTCCTGCGACTGTTACTGTACTGAGCTGTACCCAATTTGAGTGGAAAATGCATCTGAGAAAATCAATGTAACTTTTTGTGGTTTGTCATTTTTCCTGGTGGTTTTCTGTTTCACCAATGTAATAATTGAAGTCAAGGATGACAAAAAATAATGGCACGCATTTTTCCTGAACATACCAGCAGTTCCACAGGGAATGCTGACATTTCTCTGTGTAATTTAAAGAACTAGTGTGGAAATCCTTAACTTGCCGTCAAGGTGTTCCTCAGTTTTTACAATAATATTTCTCTGCTCAATGGAGTTCAAACCTCATACAATCCTGCAGCATAATGCTAGAAAAATCTATCTGCCACAGATGCAAAAAGGGCAACTCTATTTCATTTCAATTGAATACAATGGCTGCAAGCATCACATGCAATGTTAGGTGATTAACCTATTTCTGAACCAGGGGCGGCACAGTGGCGCAGCTGGTAAGAGCTGCTGTCTCACAGCGCCGGAGACCCGGGTTCGATTCTGACGTCGGGTGTTGTCTGTGTTGAGTTTGCACGTACGCCCTGTGACCGTGTGGGTTTCCTCCGGGTGCTCCAGCTTCCTTCCACATCCCAAAGACATGTAAAAGGGCTTGTAGGTTCTTGTTCTTCTCCTTGCGTATGGCGTGCACAGCCTAAAGTTGTAGGACAACTTGTTCTATTTGATCTTATTGAATTGTGCACGGCAAGTTGATTGCATTCGTTGAAACAGGGCGGACCACGTGAAGGTTGCAATCTCCCAACCCCGGCTTGTAGGTTGTTTGTCCTCTGTAAATTGTCCCTAGTGTACAGGGAGCGGATGAGAAAATGGGACAACGTAGTACTAGGGTGAATGGGTGACAATTGGTCGGCTTGGACCAAAGGCCTGTTTCCATCCATGCTGTATCTCTAATACTAAAACTAAAAACATTTCTTCGATTCGAAAAATAGCACTTTTACTTAATATTAAACATTTTAATAGATGGAAATGTTATTGAATGTTTCTGAATGTCTGATACACTGAGGAACATTCACTCCCAACGACTGTTTGGACAGCTGGGATCATTGGAAGAGTGCATCTGTCGGCAAGACTTGTTCTCGCCCACCGCGATGGATCATATGTCTGGAAGGTCCCATACTCTGCGGGGCATTGATTATGAGCGTTGAGATTACTTCAGCGAGGAAGTCATCTCTGGCCGATCTGCTCAATTGCAAATGTAGCAGATTAATGAGGAGATACGGTGCCAATTGATAATTAGTGAAGTTGACCATTATAACACTCGGGGAAATAGAGTCTCAGAGTCATACAGCATGGAAACAGGCCCTTCGGCCCAACTTGCCCGTGCCGCCCAAAATGGCCCTCCTACATTATTCCACCTGCCTGCGTTTGGCCCATATCTCTCTGAACGCTTCCTGTCCAAAATGCGTTTTAAGTGTTGTTGTAGTTACTGCCTCACCTGCAGTACCTGCCTTGCCTCTGGCAGCTCGTCCTATATACCCACCACCCTCTGTGTGAAAAGCTTGCACCTCAGGTTCCTGTTAAATCTTTACCCTCTTACCTAGACCTATCGTTAATGTTTCTTGATTCCCAATTCTGGGTTAAAGACAATATGCGTTCACTCTTTCTATTCCCCTCATGATCTTATACGCCTCGCCAACAGTCTGTCTGTCCTTTCGTCTTTTTTGTTATTTTTGGTATGTGTTAAAAGTATGTTTTGGTGTTCCTTGGTTTGTTTTATGTGGGGGGTGGAGGGGGAGGAGGAGGGTTGGGGAAACATTTTTTCAATCTCTTACCTTGACGGAGATGTGATTTTTTTCCGTATCGTATCTCCGTCCGCACTGCGGCCTAACATCGTGGAGTGGCGCGGCCTTTCCTGGAGATCGACGGGCGCTCCAAGCCGCGGGAGTCTGCGGGACTTTAAAATCGCGGAGCTTGCGACCCCTTTGCCGGGGATCGAAGTTCCAACTGCGGGGCCTATGGACTTTAACATCGTGAAGCCCGCGGTCTCTGGTAAGAAGAGGCCGACTCGGGAGCTCCATCGGGAGAGAGTTTCAACCGCCCCGACGCAGGAGTTTCGTTCACCTTGACGGGGGGCTTCGATCGTCGGCTGCGGGGGGTTTGAACGCCCCGACTGCGGTTGGTTCGACTGGTCCGACTGTGGGAGAACAAAGAGGAAGAAGATTGAACTTTATTGCTTTCCATCACAGTGAGGAATGTGGAATCCACTGTGGTGGATGTTTATGTTAACTTTTATGTGTCTTGTTGCTTTTCACTTAGTATGGCTGTATGGTAACTCAAATTTCACTACCTTAATTAATACATGTGACAATAAACTGACCTTAAAACCTTGAAACCTTGAAACCTTGAAGATCATCTCTCATCCCCCTGCAAGTCCAAATCTATGACTTAGGAATTGAGAACATTATCACATAACAGTTTTCCAATGTATACTAAATAATAGACAGGCTATAGTTCTTTGTAAAGTACAACTATCTCAGTTCATCAAGAGAAATAATATCTCTTGATATTAGAGAGATATCTAATTAGTGCTTCAACATTCTTTGTATTATGTTAGAAACAGGCATGCTCTGAAAAGGCAGAACAAAGACAACAAACATTGTGCAAAGTGATTATAGTGGAATTAATTTAATAAATACTGTAATATGCAATTCATTAAAGTTCTCCACACAACCTTTATTGATCCATTTTGCAAACGCATTTGCAAATAACAAAATCTACAAAAGCTATCTCCCCGTTGGATTGCAACCTTGTTGTGGTCGGGGAGCTTGTGTGTCTCAGTGACCCCTAGAGTTATGCCAGTGGGAGATTGGTCTCCTGTTAGGGTCTCCCATGCTGGACAGGTCGAAGGGTAGAGGCGAGACGAAGAGCGACCCACTGGTCCTCCAGGTTGGAGGTTGAGCACAGGGCGAACAACCCTGTCTCGTAAAACACATATGTTACGGAAACAGCAACTGAAGGAATCAACAAGGAGTGGAGGACCTTCATTTCTGCCCTAAATGCCAGGAGGCATACTAGGCAGTAAGTAATGCCCCTGTTCCACTTAGGAAACCTGATCGGAAGCCTCTGGAGACTTTGCGCCCCACCCAAGGTTTCCGTGCGGTTCCCGGAGGTTGCAGGTGGTTGCCGGAAGTTGCGGGTAGTGGAAACAGGTAGGGAGACTGACAAAAACCTCCGGGAACCGCACGGAAACCTTGGGTGGGGCGCAAAGTCTCCAGAGGTTTCCGTTCAGGTTTCCTAAGTGGAACAGGGGCATTAGTAAGTAAGTAACAAAAGCAATGCACTTCATCTAATCCAGAGCTTTAAATCCATTTTGCTACTTTACCACCAAATACCTGATCCCCTACGTATGCAAAAATCCATGTTCCAACTTTGAATGTGGTGATCATTCACATCCATGTGAGGAAGAGAATTCCAAAAGTTTACAGCCCTGTGAAGAAAATAAATATCTCCTCTCCTCTCTTTGACGTTTTTAAGAAGGAACTGCAGATGCTGGAAGAATCGAGAGTAGACAAAAAATGCTGGAGAAACTCAGCGGGTGAGGCAGCATCTATGGAGAAAAGGAGTAGGTGACATTTCTTTAAGTTAACTGAATTAAGTGTAACAATGAAGAAGTGTAACTTCTGAAGATGGGTCTCGACCCGAAACGACGCCTACTCATTTTCTCCATTGATGCTGCCTCACCCGCTGAGTTTCTCCAGCATTATTTATTTACTCTCACTTTGAAGTTACTCACTCAATTACGCACTAAGCAAGTTTATATCACTCGGGGCGGCTTGGGTGCGGTCTGTGTGGAGCTTGCACGTTCCCCCTGTGACCGCGTGGGTTTCTCCTGGGTGCTCTGGTTTCCCCCACGTTCCAAAGTTGTGTGGGTTTGTAGGTTAATTGTAAATTGCCTCCAGTCTGTCGGGAGTGGATGAGAAAGTGGGATAACACAGAACTAATGTGAATGGGTGATCAGTGGGTGGGCCGAATGGCCTGTTTCCATGCTGTATTTCTAAACTAAGCTTACCTGACAACGCCTCACAATTTGCAGTGAGGGTAGAGCATTCATTCTCATGCTTGACCAACCTCTGAAGGTGCTGGGAGATTGTTCGGTAAGTGATGCATTTCACTCCACCGGCATTCCCTGAGAATCCATTTGCATTGACCTATGATGCCTTTCAACAGTTTTATGCATTCACTTTTAAGATCATTTAAGATCACCTTTAAGATCAAGAGCGTGGGTTTTCTCCGCGATCTTCGGTTTCCTCCCACCTTCCAAAGACGTACAGGTTTGTAGGTTAATTGGCTTGGTCTAAATGTAAGTTGTGTGTGTAGGATAGTGTTAATGTGCGGGGATCGCTGGTCGGCGCGGGTTCGGTAGGCCGATGGGCCTGTTTCCGCACTGTATCTCTACACTAAACTAAACTAAAATCATTCTGCTTAAAAAAACATTTGTCATCATTGTGGCACAGGTCTTTCCTTCTATAGCAATGACTCCCCCTGTATCATTGTTCTTCCCCCTTAACCCAGTATCATGAAAGCAGAACATTCCTGCTCTTCCCAATGGCAAAAGCTACTCCAAGTGCACTCACTACTAACAACCACAAACAAAAAATGCCTGAGTAACTCAGTGGGACAGGCAGCAACTCCGGAGAGAAGGAATGGGTGTCATTTCGGGAAGAAAGGTCTCGACCCGAAACGTCACCCATTCATTCCTCTCTCCAGAGATGCTGAGTTACTCCAGCTTTATGTCACATGTCAAGTCAAGTCTTTATGTGTCGATATTCACAGCAATTGTATCTGTGCATGTTAAATGTTGTTAAATATTTTTCTGAATTATCAAACATTATCCTCAATTCTGCTATCTGCCGATGGAACCAACAAAGGTTCATTGTTGTGAGTTGTCAATCTGCGGAATTCTCTGCCTCAGAGGGCGGTGGAGGCTGGTTCTCTGGATACTTTCAAGAGAGAGCTAGATAGGGCTCTTAAAGATAGCGGATTCAGGGGATATGGGGAGAAGGCAGGAACGGGGGTACTGATTGGGGATGGTCAGCCATGATCACATTGAATGGCGGTGCTGGCTCGAAGGGCCGAATGGCCTATTCCTGCACCTATTGTCTATTGTTGGAATTTTAATGATAGAAAATAAAAGTTTTTTTTTTGTTTTTTGCTTCCTCTGCCCATTCAGCTGTGAAGTTAACAGCCCTGTTGTGGGTCTGTGTCATCAGCAGTGAGCTTTTTACAGCAGATAACAGTGGCAATGTGAAAAGTGCTTTGCGTCACATTCAGGTGGGATGAGGATTATTGCAGGCCTGTTATGATGAGTAAACAACCAGACAGTTGCTATGACTCAATTGGTTCAGTACAAGTTCGTGAATGGAAGCAATGGCAGCAGAATCTATTTTTCTCAGAGGGTTTGGCTAATGGAATTTACTTTGGTTGAATAATCTGAGAAATCGATTACTCAGCTCAGTGAAACTTATGATTTTTACAAATAGCAGTTCAGTCAAAGTGGCTGGAACACCATTCATCATTGAAAGTTTCACAAATGTCAAGATCTAGTACACAAAATAATGGCGATTGTGCGCTAAAACTTGAACTCTATCTACGGTACCAAATACAGGTCAATTTGAAACTCAAATAAGGTCATAAGGTCAAAAAGTGATAGGAACAGAATTAGGCCATTCGGCCCATCAAGTCTACTTCACCATTGGCTGATCTATCTCTCCCTCCTAACCCCATTCTCCTGCCTTCCCTCCATACTAATCAAGAATCTATCGATCTTATTTCACTGGCAGATTCATTTCACTTGCACTTTATGTGCAATGTGCTGAATAAATCCGTCTGGTATTGAATCTTTGCCTTAAAATATTCTAGATTTGGATAGCAAAACCCTTGATATCCTCGCTCATGATAGTTATGCAAAGATGATTTCCGCAATAATCCCAAATCCAGTAGCAGTGATGAGGAAAATCGTAAGGCCATTCAAAAACAAAACGTTTTAGTAAATCTCAGCAGGTCAGGCAGCATCTGTTAAGAGAGAAATAGAGTTGGCCTTTCAGATCAATAAACCTTCATCAACTTGGGGGAAATGTTGGAAGAAAAAAAAAACAAGTTTTAAGATGCTGAAGGCTTCAATTTGCACAATCAAAAGATTAGGTGTTGTTCCAGAAGTATACATTGAGCTTCGGTAGAATAGCACTAATATTGAAAATAGAGGAGTTGTCTCCTCCCCTTCCTTAACCCTCTAGCTGTCTCCTCCCACCCTCCCATCCGCCCGCCCTCGGGCTCCTCCCCCTCCTCCCCTTTTCCTTCTTTCTCCCACCCCCCATCAGTCTGAAGAAGGGTTTCGGCCCGAAACGTCGCCTATTTCCTTCGCTCCATAGATGCTGCTGCACCCGCTGAGTTTCCCCAGCAATTTTGTGTACCTTTGAAAATAGAGGGATTGGAGAGAAAGCAGGGAGGAATATTATAATGGAGACAAAGGGAACTGCAGGAAACCGAAGATCTCAGAGAAAACCCACAAGTTCACGGAGAGAACGTACAATTTCCGTAAAATGGCCATCCAATTTAAGTTTGGTTTCTCCCCTGAAGAGAAGACTACACTGTGGACACTGAGTAGACAATGGACAATAGACAATAGGCGCAGGAGTAGGCCATTCGGCCATTCGAGCCAGCACTGCCATTCACTGTGATCATGGCTGATCATCCACATTCAGTACCCCATTCCTGCCTTCTCCCCATATCCCCTGACTCCATTATCTTCAGGAGCTCTATCTAACTCTCTCTTTAAAGCATCCAGAGAATTGGCCCCCACTGCCTTCTGAGGCAGAGAATTCCACAGATTCACAACTCTCTGGGTGAAAAAGTTTTTCCTCATGGCCATTCTAAATGGCCTACCCCTTATTCTTAAACTGTGGCCCCTGGTTCTGGATTACAGTGTGTTATGGTGCTGGTGCAAGCATCCAGTGCCGGCATCATGTTGAAGATGTCAGATTTTATTGAGGTTGATCCATTGAATGTGGAGGGTAGCGGACTAGAATGTATGGACTTGTTTTCTGGGTGGGGGGGTGGGGGGGAGATGATGTGACTGGCCTCTGAATTATGGTCAAAGTGAGACCTTGCCTGAGCAGAAGGAAGACATGGGAAATCTGGCGTTGTCCCAACAAATGGAGATTGAAAACATTCATACAAAGGACTGGAATCCATACAGGAAGCAAAAAGCTGTGGTCGTATGAATCTGTGGGTTTGTAGTGGATACTGGCGCTGGAATTGGAGAGGTTGCAAAACGAAAGGTTCAGGGATGAGAGTGGGAGGAGAGTGGAAATTGCAAGCAGGGCTGATAAAATGTCTTGATGCTGCAGAACTATGAAGTGCTGGAAGCAGCATTAATGCATTACAGCGCTGAGAAATTCATTAGTTCCAGATGAAAGTATCCTGTCATCATCGCTAGTTCAAAGGAGCTACCGATCTTTATTAGATCCAACGCTACCGGCACAGCTGTGAGTAGCAACACGACAAGGAGGTGGGGCGGGGGGTGGGGGAGAAGCTTCAGCTGCGGCTGATCCAACGGAGACTGCCTCTCATCTTCTACCCCAACATCCGACCAGCTCAAAAGATAAAGACAGAATGCTGCAGTAACTCAGCGGGACAGGCAGCATCTCTGGAGGGAAGGAATGGGTGACGTTTGGGGCCGAGACCCTTCTTCAGCTCGCGTTCAACCGCTCGAGAACAAGCTTGAAGAGCTCACAGCAAGGTTGCTGTTTCAAAGGGAGATCAGGGTTCATTGTTTCCATAAATCATGGCTCAATCCTGACCCAGCTGTACAACTTGAGAGCTTCCCCATTTATGGGTGGACCAAGCAGAATCCTTGGGCAAGGAGGAAGATGGCAGTGTCTGCTTTTTCTTCATTGCTTTGTGGTGAAGATGTTCAATACTTCAATGCTGATGTGATGGTCTTCGTTTAATTCTACTCCCCTGAGCTGGAATAGATGTTCATAAAATGTCGGCCCTTTTATCCCCAAGGGAATTCAGGTCTACCATGTTATCTACATATCACCGCAAACCAACAGCAAGATGGCATTGTACTGGGTCATCAATGCTCTTGAGGCAGCTAACCCCGGGGCCCTGTACATCACTGCCAGAGAGTGCAACCAAACCAACTTCAGGAGTGTACTCGCCAGCATGTCTCCTGCCCCACGCAGGGAAATAACGCTCTTCACCACCTCTACGCCATCATCAAGTACGCCCATCGCTCAATCCCTCACCCTCATTTTCGCCAGGCTAATCACTTTGTCAGTGCTGCCTTTGCTGGCTCCCGAGACTGAAATGTCAAGAGTCAAGAGAGTCAGGAGTGTTTTATTGTCATACGTCCCAGATAGAACAATGAAATTCTCACTTGTGACATGCTAACAAAAAGAGTATTAATAATAATAATGGATGGGATTTATATAGCGCCTTTCTAATACTCAAGGCGCTTTACATCGCATTATTCATTCACTCCTCAGTCACACTCGGTGGTGGTAAGCTACTTCTGTAGCCACAGCTGCCCTGGGGCAGACTGACGGAAGCGTGGCTGCCAATCTGCGCCTACGGCCCCTCCGACCACCACCAATCACTCACACACATTCACACACATTCACACACAGGCAAAGGTGGGTGAAGTGTCTTGCCCAAGGACACAACGACAGTATGCACTCCAAGCGGGATTCGAACCGGCCACCTTCAGGTTGCCAGTCGAACACTTAGCCCATAGTATTGTCAAGGATGCCTGAGACATTGGCCATTCCCTTTTCTCTCTTCTCTCTCAGAGAAGCCCCAGGGGTTTGAAGGCTCATAGATCCAGATTTCAGAATGACTCCTTCCCCACTGCTATCTGACTCCTCAATAAAACACATCTTCATCATGTGTATGAAAGAACTGCAGATGCTGGTTTAAATCGAAGATAGACACAAAATGCGGGAGTAACTGAGCGGGTGAGGCAGCATCTCTGGAGATAAGGAATGGGCGACGTTTTTGGTCGAGACCCTTCTTCAGACCCTTCTTCATCACCGTGTTCGTGAAGCTTCTGCCTCCTTATTCTTAACTCTATCTCTTTGGTTATCCCATTATCGTACGTTAATATTCTTTAGCACTACTCAGTTTTTGTACTACAATCTTATACCATTCTGCTGAATTGTTCTCATCATTGTATTTATTGTTGTGTTGATCATTATTATATGTATACTGTTTACTCTGTGGGCTTCAAGGAATAAAGAGGGAGTGCAGGAAGGAGATCGAGAACCTCGTGCCCTGGTGTCGAGACAACAGCCCTTCTCTCATTGCCAGCAAATCAAAGGAGATGGTGATCGACTTCAGGAAGCGAAGCGGTCCACATACCCCAGTCTGCATTGATGGCGCCGATGTAGAGATGGTTAAAAGCTTCAAATTCCTAGGAGTCGATATCACCAACAAACTTCTCCTGGACCACACCTCATTGAAGCAACGACCAAGAAAGCACACCAACGCCTTTACTTCCTTAGAAGGCTTAGGATGTTTGGCGCATCCCCTACAACTCTCACCAACTTCTACAGATGCAGCAGAGAAAGAATTTTATCAGGATACATCACAGCTTGGTTTGGGAACAGCTTCATCAGCAACCACAACAAATTGCAGCAAATTGTGGACGCAGCCCAGACCATCACACAAACCGACCGATATAGGACAATGTTCAATGTCCACAATGAGGTGGAGGAGAATCGGACAAGTACTCTAGTTAGACACAAAATGCTGGGGTAACTCAGCGGGACAAGCAACATCTCTGGAGAGAAGGAATGGGTGATGTTTCGGTTTGAGACCCTTCTTCAGACAGATGAAGGGTCTCGACCCGAAACGTCACCCATTCCTTCTCTCCAGAGATGCTGCCAGCCCCGCTGAGTTGCTCCAGTATTTTGTGTCTATCTTCGATTTAAACCAGCATCTGCAATTCTTTCCTATGCAAGTATCCTGGCTTATTGAAGGACCGTTCAGAAGCCTGATAACAGAGGAGAAGAAGCTGTTCCTGAGTCTGGTGGTGCGAGGTTTCAAGTTCTGTATCTTCTGCCTGACTGGAGTGGGGAGAAGATGGACTGACAGGGGGCGAGAATGGTCTTTGATTATGTTGGCTGCTTTCCTGAGCCAACGTGAAGTGTATAAATGGAGTCAATGGTGGTGAATCTGATCTGTGTGATGGATGATGTCAATGGTAAGAATCTGGTCCGTGTGAGAAGATAGAGGAAAATCATCTCTAGGTCTCAAGAGAACTTCGGGATGGGCATTAAATGCTGGCCTCAGCTATACCCACACCCCAAATATATTGAATGCACGTGGATGTGCATTGTTGTAACTGGCCTAACTACATCTGATTTGCACTACAGTACTTTTGCTAATTAAAGTTGATGACTGCTGTTGAGCAGATAATTTAAGAGTTTGACTATTGATTTTGAGTGGCAGTTACATCGTTTTTAAGTGCCTACAGTTAATCTCATTAATCCATCGACAACAACTTTATATTAGATTGAGTGGGCGTAAAATTGGTTATTTCTGCCCTGAGGTGGCGGTCTATTGTATATAAAAAGCTGGAGATCAGGGAAAATATATTCAAATAACTCCACGCAGCCAAAGTTATAGGTCATTCTGCTTTGGGAAAAAAAAACGAATTTAGAAATGTAACACTAATTATATTGCATGTTATCGAGATACAGATAATAAAATTCAGGAGATAGACACTAATTGCTGGAGTATCTCAGCAGGTCAGGCAGCATCTCTGGGGGAAAGGAATGGGCGACTTTTCGGGTCGAGACCCTTCTTCAGACTGAGAGTCAGCGGAGAGGAGGTACAAAGAACAAAAGAATGAAAGGCATGAAAAGAACAAATCAAGGCGAGCAAGGATGATCAAGATAAACCCACATGAAGTTAATGTGGTGACATTTGAGTTATGTATATGGTTATTTACCTGCCGATACACTCAGCCCCGGTTCTCAGTCGCTTGAGACAGTCGGTTGGCTCTCAGCAATGGATATAGAAACTCTGTGGATTTATGCATCTTGTCAGAAAAATTCCTTTCCTATGTCAATGTACCTTGTAATGGAATTTATCCAATGGACCACCATAATGTCTGTGGAATTCTCCGCCTCAGAGGGCGGTGGAGGCAGGTTCTCTGGATAGTTTCAAGAGAGAGCTAGATAGGGCTCTTAAAAATAGCGGAGTCAGGGGATATGGGGAGTAGGCAGGAACGGGGTACTGATTGGGGATGATCAGCCATGATCACATTGAATGGCGGTGCTGGCTCGAAGGGCCAAATGGCCTACTCCTGCACCTATTGTCTAATGCTACTGTATCATGATATCTGTTCTGCAAAATTAAGTGATCTAGACTCATAGAGTCAGAGCGACATGCAGCACAGAAGCGGGCCCTTCGGCCCAACTTGCCCACACCAACCACGATGCCCCATCTACATTAATCCCACTTGCCCATGTTTGGCCCTATTCTTCTAAACCTTTCCTATCCATGTACGTTTCGAAATGTATTTTAAATGTTGTTACAGTGCCAGCTTCAACCTCCTCCTCTGGCACCTCGTTCCATGTGTGGAACCCTTTGTGTGAAAAAGTTGTGTGGGACAGAATGTGTGGACCCCACACCCTCTGTGTGGAAAAAGTTGCCCCTCACGTTCCCATTAAATCCTCTTCCTCTCACTTTAAACCAGCGTTTCTCAACCGGGGTTCCCCGGAGCGCTGGGGTTCCTTTTATGTAGGGGTTCCCCGAGACATGAAAATTATTTCAAGGGTTCCGCAAAGATAACAAGGTTGAGAAACGTTCATTTAAACCAATATCCCAATTCGTCACAAAAGGACACAGGAAATTCTATTTCAATCCGAGTGAGGTCCGTCTCTTCAGCCAGAGATTTTATTTCTTCCAATTTTGTCATTTTGTCAGCAAACCCTTATTAAGTGGAGATGAAAAGAAACAGCTGGAAACTCAAAGCCAAGTAGAAAAGCTCAAAATGCACAAAGGAGTTATTAGCAACTGCGATGAGAAAGGCTGGATTCAAATTCTGACTGGGACATTCTTCTTGCAAAAAGCTTACATCTGAAATGTTAACTCCTCTTTGTCCATTTTAGGCACAAAACATTGCTTTAACTGTTCCTTCAGGATGGGTCTTTCATTTCCATTACCTGGTTTAATTTCAAGTTTAATTCACCGAGTCTGCGCCGACCAGCTATCCCCACACACTAAAGGGCCTGTCCCACTTGGCTGTCATTTACGCGTAAATTACGCGACATCATTTACGTGTCACGACGCACGACACGCGCGACGTGACACGCATGTGATGCGCGCATGGTGCACATTACGCACGCATGGTGCGCGATGACATAGGCAGTGACGCGCGGCCGCGCGCGGCGTCGCAGGGTTTTGTGATGTACAAAATCTTCGCGCGCCATCTGCGTGACGGGCAAATGACGGCCAAGTGGGACAGGCCCTTAACACTATCCTACACACTAGGGACAATTTACAATTTTACCGAGGCCAATTAGCCCAACAAACCTGCACATCTTTGGAGTGTGGGAGGAAACCAGAGCACCCAGAGAAAACCCACACAGGTCATGGGGAGAACGTACAAACTCCATGCAGACAAGCACCTGTATTTAGGATCGAACCCGGGTCTCTGGCGCTGTGAGGCAGCACCTCTACTGCTGCACTACCGTGTCACCTGGGGTTCTTGTTATGAGAAGAAAAATCACTTCAGGAATAACACAAACACCGGACATGTCATTTGCTCCCTCCCATCAGCATGAAGACTTAACATCAACCTAGCATGTAAATGCTGAACAAGTCTGCTCTGTCCTGATTAGATTAGGATTATCCCCAGTGAGTGTTGGGTATGAAGGTAGAATCAATCATTCATTGCTACTGCTCATGTTGTCCGTCCTCTGGTGCTTGCTGCCAATACCATCGGGAAAAAAGGTTTGGATAGAACTGTGATGATGCCTTGCTAAGCATTTCTGGAATTATTTGGATGCGTTTATGATGCTGACACCAATGGAACAGTTTTAACAATCATTGTCCAGTGATGGATTCCTGCTGTGACCCACGCTATTTGTCATGTGTATTAATGGCATGGATGTAAATGGAGCTGGTATCAATTCATAAGTGATAGGAGCAGCATTAGGCCATTCGGCCCATCAAGTCTACCGCACCATTCAATCATGGCTGATCTATCTTTCCCTCTTAACCCCATTCTCCTGCCTTCTCCCCATAACCCCTGACACCCGTGCTAATCAAGAATCTATCTATCTCTGCCTTAAAAATATCCCCTGACAACCTCCACAGCCTTCTGTGGCAAAGAATTCCACAGATTCACCACCCTCTGATTAAAGAGTGTGATAATAAGTTGGCAGATGTCCCATCCAAGCTCGTCCCATTAGCTTACATTTGACTCATATTCTGCTAAACCTTTCCTATCTATGTATCTGTCCAAATGTATTTTAGACGTTGTTATTGTACCTGCCTCTACCATTTCCTCTGGCAGCTTTTTCCATATACCCACCACCTTCTGTATGAAAAATGTTGTCCCTCTGGTTCCTATTAAATCACTCTCACCTTAAACCTATGCCTTCTGGTTCTTGCTTCTTGGTTCCCTAAATGATTCTAATATTCACCCTATCTATGCCCTTCATGATGTTTCGTGTCTGTATATGATCACGCCTCAGCCTTTTGTGCTCCAACGAATAAAGCCCTGGCCGGCTCAGTCTCTCCCTATGACTCATTCCCTCACGTCTGATATTCTGACCTGGCAATATCCTTGAAAGTCTTCTCCGCACTCTTTCCAGCTTCTTCCCTACTGCAGGGCGATCGAAACTGAACACAATACTTCAAGTGTGGGCCTGGCCGACGTCTCTGGTACAACTGAAACACGACTTCCCAACTTCTGTGTAGGAAGGAACTGCAGATGCTGGTTTAAACCAAAGGTAGACTCAAAAAGCTTGAGTAACTCAGCGGGACAGGCAGCATCTTTGGAGAGAAGGAATGGGTGATGTTTCGGGTCGAGACTGAAGAAGGGTCTCAAGCCGAAACGTCACCCATTTCTTTTCTCCGGAGATGCTGCCTGTCCCGCCAAGTTATTCCAGATTTTTGTGTCTATCTTCTGTACACAATTGCCTGATTGATGAAGACAGGCGAATCCAAAGACTCTTCAGCACGCTGACTACCGGTGATGCCACTTTCATGGAGCCATGTACTTGTACTCCTTTGTCCCTCTGCTCCACAATGCTCCCCAGGGTCCTACCGTTTATTGCAAAAATCCTGTCTCAAGTTCACAAGTTATAGAGTAGAATCAGGCCATTCGGCCCATCGACTCCACTCCGCCATTCAATCATGGCTGATCTCTGCCTCCTAATCCCATTTTCCTGCCTTCTCCCCATAACCCTTGACACCCGCTCTAATCACGAATCACATCAAGGAACTATCCTAGTTTGACTTCCCAAAATGCAAGACCCCTCACCTATCTGAATTAAACACTATCTATCATTAATCATTGAGTTAAACTCGATCGTTTTGCCGAACACCTCCGCTCGGTTCGCATTAACCAACCTGATCTCCCAGTGGCTCAGCACTTCAACTCCCCCTCCCATTCCGAATCCGACCTCTCTGTCCTGGGCCTCCTCCATGGCCAAAGTGAGCACCACCTGGAAATTGGAGGAGCAGCACCTCATATTCCGCTTGGGCAGTCTGCACCCTAGCGGCATGAACATTGACTTCTCCAATTTCCGGTAGCCCTTGCTGTCTCCTCCCCTTCCCAGCTCTCCCTCAGCCCACTGGCTCCTCCTCTTCCTTTCTTCTTCCCGCCCACCTCCCCCCCACCCGACATCAGTCTGAAGAAGGGTTTCGGCCCGAAACGTTGCCTATTTCCTTCGCTCCATAGATGCTGCCTCACCCGCTGAGTTTCTCCAGCAATTTTGTCTACCTTCGATTTTCCAGCATCTGCAGTTCCTTCTTAAACAATGAATTAAACACTATTTGCCAACTGGTTCTTAACACAGTTGCTTAATTGTTGAACAAAGTATAAATCAAGATGCCAAGATGTGATAACCTCAGCTGGCTGTGACTTCTGAGAGAGCATGAATTTAACTATATTATATCCACAATACTCTCTGGTTTAGTTCACCAGCAGTGCACCCCTCTTCTGGCAGCTTGTTCCATATATCCATCACCCTCTGTGTGAAAAAGTTACCCCTCGGGTTCCAATTAAATCTTCCCCCTCTCATCTTAAATCTATGTCCTCTGATTCCTGACACCCCAACTGTGGGTAAAAGACTCTCTGGACCTACCCTATCTATTCATCTCTTATGATCTTATGATCTGTATGATCTTATACATCTCTGTAAGATCATCTCTCAGCATCCTGAAGTCCAAGCCTGCCCAACCTCTCCCTGCAGCTCAGGCCTTCAGGTCCTGGCAACATCCTGGTAAATTCGCTCTGCACTCTCTCCAGTTCAAACAGAGAGGTCCAATTTCTCGGCCTGCGGTTAGTATTGGGAAGTTCAGAATCATTCATCTGTAATTGGTAAAGTACTATGTGAAATACATGTAAAATGTTAAGAAAAGCAAGGAAGCGGACAACATGCTGGAATTCTTAAGACTTATGTTAATGAAATGTAACTGACAGTATGTCACTGAGCCGTAAAAGTGAGTTATGTGGTTCCCATCATGGTTTTTAAAATTGGCTGCTGGTGTTTTGATTAGTTTAGTTTAGAGACACAGCATGGAAACAGGCCCTTCAGCCCACCAAGCCCACACTGACCAGCGATCCCCATACACTCGCACTATCCCGTACACATTAGGGACAATTTACCATTTTAACAAAGCCAATTAACCTACAAACTTATACGTCTTTGGAGTGTGGGAGAAAACCGGAGCACCCGGAGATAACCAACGCAGATCACAGGAAGAACGTACAAACTCCGTACAGACAGCACCCTTGGCCAGGATCGAACCTTGGGTCTCTGGCACTGTAATAACCCTGTCCCAGTGTACGAGTTCATTCAAGAGTTCTCCCGAGTTTGCCTTGATTCGAGCTCGGAGATTTACGGTAATGGCCGCTCGTCGGTACTCGGGGCTCTCGTGGACATTTTTCAACATGTTTGAAAAATCTTCACGACTCTTCCCGAGCTTACCGCGTTTCCCGAGTACCTGCCGTTAGCGTTACGAGCCGCTAAGAGACGTCCCCGAGCTCCGACGTACCCGCTACGTACATTCTATGTGCTTCCACTTTTTTTTTAAACTTGGGAGAGCTCTTGAATGAACTCGTACAGTGGGACAGGGCTTTAAGGCAGCAACTCTACCTCTGCGCCACCGTGCCACCATGTTATTTTGCAGTTTGAAACTGCCTCAGCAGTTTGATAAAATTGGAGTTTTGAAAATTGCCTGTTGTTTTCATTCTCTTCTGCAGATGACCAGTCTCACCATCATGATAAATGGATAAGCTCTGATATGTATCTTGCTTGAATTGCCAGTGACATTGATAATACTTAAACAAATTCTGCAATCATTTCGGAGATAAGATTACTTATCAATATATATCATGCCACCCAAGATTGCCGCTGTTAAGTATTCTATCAGGCTGGTGCTTTCCATCTACCCTGTTCTATTCATGCATTTTACAAAATGTTTGCATTTTCAATGCCTGGCTGTTTTGAAGGGATTTTAGACAATGAAAGGAAGGTGGTGGAGTATGATGTGAGCATTCAGCACACTGCTCCCCGAACACTCACGCATTAAAGGGATGGGATCTGAAGCACAATGAGAAAATAATTATTGCAAATGTAAGAAAGCATTACGACTGTACTGATCGCTTGAAACTAGAAACTGTTGCACAAAATGGCTTTTGTTACCGATCTCTTGAATCTTGTATTGCTGCCTAAATCTGACCCTTTGGATGCCACAGAATGATGACAGTTTAAAAAAAAAAAGAATCATGGAATGAAAACAAAAGGTTAAAGTTCTGCCTTTACACCTCGATTCTTCTGGTTAGTGATGACGTAATCGCTGATACAAAAATATTCTGAATTTTCCTTTCAAATGAGCTGAGTTCAATAATTCACTCATCTCGATTCGGTCAACATTTCTAAAGAACCCTGTTCTAGCTGCATATGTTACAGTGCAAAGCAGCTAACAGAGCTGTGAATAGGTAGTGTCCTTAAAATGCGGCAGTTCTTTCTATAATCAGCGGATGCTAACACCAGGACATACGTCTGTTGGTTTTTCCATACTTTAGCTGGAGACCTCAGCTGCATGTGAATGAGGATGATTCATAAATCACTTGGAAGATGATGCAGCTGCCTCCCTTTACTGCCAGTGTAAATAGTGAAAAGCACTTAACTTGGTGCTTTGATGTGTAAGGGATTGGTTTTGTTGTATTAGTTAAGTAGCTTTGAGCAGGAGATTTACATAATCAGCAGGATGCAGCAATTTCATGTTATTTCTAGTAGAAAGTGTCCTTTTTTCTCACATTGTGTTGGTGACAAAATCGTCACGACAAGATGGCCACCAGATGTCAATGGGAGTAATTCCATGATAATGCATTATCCAATAAAGTGAATATGACAATTTAACATTTTTAAATTTCCATCACCTGTCCATTGTCATGGCTGCAAGGACGATAATTAATGGCCAGAGAAATTAATGAATGCTATATAATAATATCTTGCTATTAGCTACATGGGAACTTGAAGGATGATGTTGACCTTGTTATAAATTTCTACCCATGTACATTGGCAGCACGGTGGTGCAACGGTAGTGTTGCTGCCTTAAGGGCCTGTCCCACGAGCATGCGACCTGCATGTGGCAAGCGCAACCAAACCGGAAGCGGGAGCCGCGCGGAGGTCGAGTGAGTGACGTGTAGTTCGAGCGAAGTCCGCGGGAAGTTTGCGCGTGACGTACGGCGTCAAGACGCTGCGTACGGCATCAAGATGCTGCGTACGGCGTCGAGGCGGCTGCGGGCCGGCAGGCCGTTACCGCGCGGGATTTTTGAACACGGTCAGTTTTTCGGAGCCCCGCGCGACGTCGGGACCAGCTCCGCACAACTCCAGACGGCTCCGGCGATCGAAGTGGGACCGGCCCCGCGAGGCCGTACAGCTCAAGCTACCACGTTAGGTCGCGCTTGCCGCATGGAGTCACATGCTCGTGGGACAGGCCCTTTACAGCGCCAGAGACCCGAGTTCGATCCTGACCACAGGTGCGGTTTGTATGGAGTTTGTACATTCTCCCCGTGACCGCGTGGGTTTTTCCCCCGGGATCGTCAGTTTCCTCCCACACTCTGAAGACGTACAGGTTTGTAAGTTAATTAGCTTGGTATCAATGTAAATTGTCCCGTGTGCGTGTAGGGTAGTGTTAGTGTGCGGGAATCGCTGGTCGGCGTAGACTCGGTGGGCCGCAGGGCCTGTTTATGCCCTGTATCTCTAAACTAAATTGAACGACACTACAGCGCGGCGTTGTGCTTTAAAATATTGTCTGAATGTTTTTTAATAAAGCCCAACTATGTACTTTTTATGCAGCCAGCTGAGTTCATAATAGATGAGAACATATGGTTTTGTGATTGGTTTAACAAAAGATTAGCTCGGTAGGCTTGTTTGTTGCAAATCCTTCTTTCCCACACCCAGACCCACAAAGCTAATCATTTATTTTATGCTTTTTTGCCTGAGATTAAGTTACAGGCTGTTGAACCAGAAATAAAGAAATGCGCAGCTTAGAAAGGACATTGATAAAAGCATAGCTCACGGAACAACACTAAATTGCTGGCCTATTTTTTGAAATGGAAAATGGATCAAGTTAACAGCAAAAGGAATTCCAGGCGCAGTAGTGCTATTGAGTTACTTTCAAAATTGGAAATAATTTGTCCAAATGTGGGTTGACTTTCCCACTACACATGTATAATAATGTAAATGTTTAATTTTATTTCATCCTCATGCTGTTATAATATTCTTCTTGCTTCCTAACCGAGGACGTTGAATCCTTTCTGCTTATCTGAGGATCAATGAAAAGTAGATGCTGCTGTTTTAACTCACCAAGTGGCCATTCGTCCATGCTTGTGGTCTGACATTGAAAGTTGCCACGCTTCCCTGACTCCAGCACAAAATCACGGCACCAGATCATGCACTCGTGCATGTGTACGTGCAGTCAAAGTCACAGGTTGCGGATGGAGAGCGGAGACCGTGACTGATGCGCCTCCACTGCAGCACCTGGCTGAGATTAGTGAATTCGGAACAGATTGAGCTGGCCACGTTACTATGCCTCGGCTCCCATCCCCATCTCCAGCCGAACCATCGAACTGCTTCATTGTCTTGAACGATAATGTGTGGCCAACTTGTGTGCAATTCTAACGTAATATTCTTCTCTCGCCATGTGTATGGATGAAATGCAAGCAACTTAAGGCGGTCACGGTGGCGCAGCGGTAGAGTTGCTGCCTTACAGCACTTGCAGCGCCAGAGACACGGGTTCGATCCCAACTACGGGTGCTGTCTGTACGGAGTTTGTAAGTTCTCCCCGTGACCGCGTGGGTTTTCTCCGAGATCTTTGGTTTCTTCCCACACTCCAAAGGCGTGCAGGTTTGTAGGTTAATTGGCTTGGTAAATGTACAAATTGTCCCTAGTGCGTGTAGGACAGATGGCACAATGGGCTAAGTGTTCGGCTGGCGACCGGAAGGTGGCCGGTTCGAATCCCGCTTGGAGTGCATACTGTCGTTGTGTCCTTGGGCAAGACACTTCACCCACCTTTGCCTGTGTGTGAATGTGTGTGAGTGATTGGTGGTGGTCGGAGGGGCCGTAGGCGCAGAATGGCAGCCACGCTTCCGTCAGTCTGCCCCAGGGCAGCTGTGGCTACAGAAGTAGCTTACCACCACCGAGTGTGACTGAGGAGTGAATGAATAATGCTATGTAAAGCGCCTTGAGTATTAGAAAGGCGCTATATAAATCCCATCCATTATTATTATTATTATTAATGTGCGGGGATCGCTGGTCGGCGCAGACCCAGTGGGCCGAAGGGCCTGTTTCCGCGCTTTGAAAGGGAGAACCATGGCCACATTAGACCAATGTAGGAGCATTCTGCAAGAGAGTGAATCTACACAAAGCATCCAGCCTACATGGCGTACCCATCCAAGTGCTAAAGACCGATGGGCACCAACTGATTGGAGTAATTTGAGGAAGGACATTCTTGCTATTGAGGGAGTGCAGCGTAGGTTCACGAGGTTAATTCCCAGGATGGCGGGACTGTCATATGCTGAGAGAATGGAGTGGTTGGGCTTGTATCCTCTGGAATTTAGAAGGATGAGAAGGAATCTTATTGAAACATATAAGATTATTAAGGGTTTGGACACGCTAGAGGCAGGAAACATGTTCCCAATGTTGAGGGAGTCCAGAACCAGGGGCCACTGTTTAAGAATAAGGGGTAAGGCATTTAGAACGGAGATGAGGAAACACTTTTTCACACAGAGAGTTGTGAGTCTGTGGAATTCTCTGCCTCAGAGGGCAGTGGTGGCCGGTTCTCTGGATACTTTCAAGAGAGAGCTAGATAGGGCTCTTAAAGATAGCGGAATCAGGGATATGGGGAGAAGGCAGGAACGGGGTACTGATTGGGGATGATCAGCCATGAT
Source organism: Amblyraja radiata (assembly GCF_010909765.2). Classification (NCBI taxonomy): domain Eukaryota; kingdom Metazoa; phylum Chordata; class Chondrichthyes; order Rajiformes; family Rajidae; genus Amblyraja; species Amblyraja radiata. The sequence goes on along the minus strand of NC_045983.1, from coordinate 29,621,624 downwards.
CACAGTGAATGGCGGTGCTGGCTCGACGGGCCGAATGGCCTACTCCTGCACTATTGTCTATTGTCTATCGTCTATTGATTCAAGCACATTTTCAGTCTCTTGCTTCAGTGGTCTGAGGTTTCCCAAATGCTTCAAAAAGATATCAATCATACCAGTGCCTAAGAAGAGCTTCATGTCGACTCTCTGGCAGCAGTTATATCCACTGCAATGAAGTCCTTCAAGAGGTTGGTTTTGGTGCATGCCAGCTCCTGCCTCAGAGATGACCTGGATCCACATCAGTTTAAGTGTCACCACGACAGGTCAATGGTGGATTCTATCTCACTGGCTCTAGACTCCGCTGTGGATCATCAGGATAACAGGAACACATACGTCAGGCTGCTGTTCCGTGACAGCTCGGCATTCAACACTTTCACAGTATTGAGGTGCCGGAGTAGGCCATTCGGTCCTTCCAACCAGCACTGCCATTCAATATGATCGTGGCTGATCATCCAAAATCAGTGCCCCGCTCCTGCTATCATAGAGTCTTCCAGTGTGGAAACAGGCCCTTCGACCCAATTTGCCCAAACTGCCCAACATGTGCCATCTACACTAATCCAACCTGCCTGTGTTTGGCCCATATCCCTCTAAACCTGTCCTATCCATGTACCAGTCTAAATGTTACTTCAACGTTGTGATAGTACAAGCTTCTAGTACCTCAGCTGCCAGGTTCTATCATCCCCCATCACCTCCAGACTCCACACCAAGCTCCAGGGCACTAAACCTCCCTTTGCAACTGAGATCCTCGACTTTACCATCCGCAGACTTGAATCAGTGCGGACTGATGACAACATCCCCCCCGCACTGACCGTCGGCAAAGGTGGACCACAGAGCCGCATGCTTGTCCTCTTTACCGTGTTGCTAAGCATGGCTCCAATGCCATCTCCACATTTGCTGACAACAACGCTGTTGTTTGGCAGAATCATGTGTGGTGATGAGTCAGCAGACAGGAGTGAGATAGAACACCTGGTTGAGTGATGACACACCAGCAAAACCTCTCGCTCAACGCCAATAAAACCAAGGAACTAACTGTTGACTCGAGATAGGTGACGTTGTGAGACCATCGGTAGGTCAGCAGTGGAGAGAGTCGCAGTTTCAAATCGCTAGCCATTAACATCTCGGACGACCAGTCCTTTGCCCAGCACGTAAATGTAATCATGCCAATGACTCTGGTTTCTTAGAAGTTTAAGGAGATTTGGCGTCTCACCAAGTATTCTGACAAACCTCTACAGATGCACTGTGGAAAGTATCCTGGCTAGTTGCATCATGGCCTGGCAAGGATATCCCAACCCACAGGGCTTTCAAGAGTTAGATGCAGCTCTTTGGGCTGAAGGAATCAAGGGATATGGGGGAAAAAAGCAGGAACGGGCTACTGATTTTGGATGATCAGCAGTGATCATATTGAATGGGCCGAATGGCCTCCTCCTGCACCTATTTTCTATGTTTCTAACTGAAGAGGCTGCAGAGAGTGGTTGGCACAGCAGATAATCACTGGCACAGAACCTTCCCCACCATCGAAAGCATCTACATGCGGGGCAAGAAGGAGATATCTGTCATCAAGAATTCCCGCCATCGGGACTATCCCCTCTTCAGGCTGCTAGTGTGGGGCAGGAGGTACAGAAGCCTGAGGGGGGACCTCATTGAAATGTACGGAATAGTGAAAAACTTGGATTGAGTGGATGTGCAAAGCTCAATCAGTGCCGACTGATAACTAGTGGGAGAGTCTAGGACTACAGGCCATCGCCTCAGAATTAAAGGATGTTCTTTTAGGAAGGAGATGCGGTATGCTGAAGGGCTTGTTTCCACGCTGCATCTCTAATCAAAACTAAACTAAACTAAGCAGTATGAAGAAGGGTCTCGACCCGAAACGTCGCCTATTCCTTCTCTCCATAGATGCTGCCTCACCCGCTGAGTTGCTCCAGCATTTTTATCTACCTTCGATTTTTCCAGCATCTGCAGTTCTTTCTCAAATACTTCCCTTATTTGATTATTTCCTTACTTTCCTTCAGCACCTCATATTTTGCTTGGGCAGTTTGCACCCCAGCGGTATGAACATTGGCTTCTCTAATTTCAGGTAGTCCCTACTTTCTCCTCCCCTGGAGGTGGAGCTCTCCCTCAGCCCACCAGCTCCACCTCTTCCTTTCTTCTTCCCGCCTCCCCCCCCCTCCCTCCCCACCCCACCCTCACATCAGTCTGAAGAAGGGTTTCGACCCGAAACATTGCCTATTTCCTTCGCTCCATAGATGCTGCCTCACCCGCTGAGTTTCCCCAGCATTTTTGTCCACCTTTCCTTCAACTATCAGTTTCTTGAACAGTCAACCTCTCGCACTCCTATGGACTTGTTTTTAAACTGTGGTTTGTTTGCACTAAAGTCAATTTTTTGCAGTAGTTTTCTTTTGTCATGTGTAATTTGGCATGTGTAATTCACGACAGATGGCACAATGGGCTAAGTGTTCGGCTGGCAACCGGAAGGTAGCCGGTTCGAATCCCACTTGGAGTGCATACTGTCGTTGTGTCCTTGGGCAAGACACTTCACCCACCTTTGCCTGTGTGTGAATGTGTGTGAATGTGTGTGAGTGATTGGTGGTGGTCGGCGGGGCCATAGGCGCAGATTGGCAGCCACGCTTCCGCCAGTCTGCCCCAGGGCAGCTGTGGCTACAGAAGTAGCTTACCACCACCGAGTGTGACTGAGGAGTGAATGAATAATGCGATGTAAAGCGCCTTGAGTATTAGAAAGGCGCTATATAAATCCCATCCATTATTATTATTATTATGTATGATTTGTGTTTTTGTGTATCGTGTGAATCTATGTGCTGCAAGCAACATTCTCATTGTAGCTGTACCTCCCCATACTTGTGCATTTGACAAGAAACTCAACGTGACCTTGAACTTATTGCAGACAGATGCTGCAATGAAAGTAAAATGTCTGGGAGGAGCTGTGCATTGTTGGAACGCACCTTCAGTGTATCGGTGCACCATCTGTCAGTTGCTTTATACCAAGGGTTCCCAACTGGAGTAAATTTGTTGATTCTGGGTTTGTACATATTTTTTCTCATTGACTGACTGTGTTTGGTTCTGGTATCTGTTCATCATTAGTTGTTCATAAATAAGTGAAGTAACATTGTTATCTGCTATTAAAGTTGCCAGGGATAAACGGGACGAAAAAGGTTGTGAACCCTCCTGCTTTATACCATTATGCTCATCATGACTGGAGGTCCAAAACTAATATTATGCCACATTATCTAATGTAGCTGTGCAACTTATGAGTGCACGAGATGTGAGAAGTGGCCCTAATATGAAAGGAAACAGAATTCACTTACCAAGACACAGGTAAGACAGGTTTGGAGAGATATGGGCCAAACGCAGGCAGATGGGACTGGTGTAGATGGGGCATGTTGGTCGGCATGGGCAAGTTGGGCCGAAGGACCTGCTTCCACGCTGTATGACTTTATGACAATTTTTTCTTTGTAAAAATATTTTTTGATTTCTCTGTTGCAAACATGTGTCTCTGTGATCAGGTGAGGAAAAGAGTAGCTGTAAGCTCTGCGACTGGAGCCCATCACTACCACTCAGCAAAGTAGTCTAGTATCATGTTACCCCAAGTATCATGGCAGCTCTAGCACAGTCCAGGTCCTGACCTATTTCAAACATTAAGATTGCATGCAGTTTGGATGCATGGAGCCATACAGCGTGGAAACAGGCCGTTCTGCCCAACGTGCCCACTGCAAGCCCATCAAAACAATGTGTCCCAATGTGTAGGAAGGAACTGCAGATGCTGGTGCACACCGAAGGTAGACACAAAATGCTGGAGTAACTCACCGGGTCAGGCAGGAACTCGGGAGTAAAAGAATAGGTGACGTTTTGGGTCCGAACCCTTCTTCAGTTCCGACCCAAAACGTCACCTATTCTTTTTCTCCAGAGATGCTACCTGACCCTCTGAGTAACTCCAGCATTTTGTGTCTATCTTCACTAGTCCCACCTGACTTCGCTTGGCCCATAACCCCTCTAAACACTATCCGATCTACACTGTCTATTCAAGAGAGATTTGATCTACGTGCTTTGAGGTGACCATATTGTAGTATTATCGCATTTCAACACAAGCCTTTACAACCATCCCAATATATTATTCATGCAGCTCTTAATTTTCAGATAGCTGTTACTGCCACAATTAGATCATTTGCAACGCATTGACTGATAATTACATTTCTTTTAAAGTTGTTTTTAAAAAAAAACCTTATGTTCAACTTGGAGCCAACGTTTCTCAGATGCGATCGCAACAATTGTGATGGTGTTGTCTTGGTAAATTCCTTCCACAGCTTTTGCAACTAACAAAGCAATTAGGCATCATAATTGGGATATTTGTTAGCCCTATGAATCTAAAATACGACACAAAGCGTTGGGATAACTCAGCGGGTCAGGCAGCATCTCTGGAGAACATGGATAGATGATGGATTGGGTCGGGACCTGCCTTCAATTGTGTTAGTTGGGGGGGGGGGGAGGGGGGAGAGTGAACTGGAAGAGTGGAGGGGCAGGACAAACCCTGACGAGTGATAGGTAGATACAGGCGAGGGGATGTCTGATCGGCAGAGATGAAAAGACAAAAGGTGTGAGATAAAGTACTGTCCAGGCACTTGATGTACTGGAGTACCTCCCGATCCAAGTCAATCCCAGGCTGCTACAGGGCCTCCTCTGTCTCCTTGACTGGCCTCTGACATGCCCCCATATTGTCCTCCTTATCATTAATATATACTGTATGTTGAACAATAAAGGACCAAACACAGACCCCTGTAGCACTTTATTAGATATAGATCTCCAATCTGAACAGCAACCCTCCACGACCAGCCAATGTCTCCTCCCACTAACCCCATGCTGTACTACTGTAAAGTTGCTTAGATTATAGGTGACTACGGTGGGAGGTTTGTGCTGAATGGGCAGCTCAGCAAAGGACCATTTTGCCCAACAACTCATGTTTACACTCATTGTTCATCCTCCAATACTAAGATTCTAACCCTCCGTTTGTTTTTTCAGTTATATGCTTATCTTGTTCTTTCCTCAGCTGCAGACATGCAATTCACTTTAACTGTTTCCTGCGGGTACTTTGTCCGATGTTCTTGCTGTTTTCTGGATAAAGTTGTTTTCTTCTACGTTCACTATTAGATTTCTCTGTGACTTTTCATTCATTCGAACACGATGTGATCATTGCTGGCACAGTCAGCACTTCTTCCCCTGATCGAATTGCCCATGAGCTTAATGGCTTAATGGGTCATTTCAGAGGATAATTACTCTGAGACACGCACTGCCTATTAGCTTAAGTGGGGGCAGGATGGCGACACAGGTGGATAGGGTAGTGAAGATGACATTTAGCTTGCTTGCCTTCATAGGCAAGGATATTGTGTATAAAACAGACGCAAGAGTCTGTACGGAGTTTGTACGTTCTCCCCGTGATCTGCGTGGGTTTTCTCCGAGATCTTCGGTTTTCGCCCACACACCAAAGACGTACCGGCTTGTAGGTTAATTGGCTTGGTAAATGTAAAAATTGTCCCTAGTGGGCGTGGGATAGTGTTAATGATCGGGGATCGCTGGTCGGCGCGGACCCAGTGTATCTCTGTATCTCGCGTTGTTCCGCGCTGTAACTCTAAACTAAACATAATCTAAAAAAAGGGACTGCAGATGCTGGAATCTGGGGCAAAAAAAACCCCAAAGCGCTGGGGGAACTCAATGGGTCCGTTAGAAACTGTCAACATTTCGGATCAAGTCCCTGAATCAGTGATGGGACATCTTGTTGTTGCCCTACAAGACATTTCGTTGAGGCAATCTTGGAGTATTGTCCGCAGCTCCTGTCATCGTACAATAGAAAGGACGTGGTAACACTGGAAAGAGTGCACAAGAGATTTACCTGGATGAATGCCTCAACTGTGAGGAGAAAAGGAATAGGTGACGTTTTGGATTGAGACCCAAAACATCACCTATTCCTTTTCTCCAGAGATGCTGCCTGACCCGTCGAGTTGTATACAGAATCATGAGAGGAATAGAACGGGTAGACTTTTACCCAAAGTAGGGGAATCGAGGACCAGAGGACAAAGGTTCAAGGTGAAGGGGAAAAGATTTAATAGGAATGCGAGGGGTAACTTTTCACACCTGGTGTGGGTGTATGGAACAAGCTGCCAGAGGAGGTAGTTGAGGCTGGGACTATCCCATTGTTTAAGAAACAGTTGAACAGGTACATGGATAGGACAGGTTTGGAGGGTTATGTACCTAAGAATTGTGGAGTCCAAAACTAGAGCATATGGGTTTAAGGTGAGAGGGGAAGCTTTTTCACAGAGTGTGTTCGGCAAATGAAACAAGCTGCCAGAAGAGGTGGTAGAGGCAGGTACAATCACATAACTTAGAAAGTATTTGGGCAGATAATTGGCTTGGAAAGATATACGTTCCTAAGTTCATAAGTGATAGGAACAGAATCAGGCCATTCGGCCCATCAGGTCTACTCCGCCATTCAATCATGGCTGATCTATCTCTCCCTCTTAACTCCATTCTCCTACCTTCTCCTCATAATGCCTGACTCCCGCACTAATCAAGAATCTATCTATCTCTGCCTTAAGAATATCCATTGACACCCTCCACAGCCTTCTGTGGCAATGAATTCCACAGATTTGCCACCCTCCGACTAAAGAAATTCTTCCTACAATACAATACCTTTTATTTGTCATTTGAACCTCACATGAGGTTCAAACGAAATTTGGTTTCTGCAGCCATACAAAAAAAGAACCAAGACACACACCAACACAATTCAATTCACATAAACATCCATCACAGCGAGTCCTCCTCACTGTGAAGGAAGGTAAAACTCATCACCTTCCTAAAATAACGTCCTTTAATTCTGAGGCTATGAGTCCTGGACTCTCCCACTAGTGGAAACATCCTCTCCACATCCACTCTATCCAGGCCTTTCACTATTCGGTACGTTTCTACGAGGTCCCCCTCATCTAAACTCAAAAGAGAGAATAGAGAGATATGATTCAAATGGAAGAAAATGGGGTTGGTGTAGTTGGGCAATCTATGGTCTATTGCCTATTGTCATATGGGCATCTTGGTCGGCATGGGTGAATCAGGTCAAGGAGCCTGATTCCATGTTATCAATGTCTATGTATCCTTGGCTCTAAAGGCCAGAAGCAAACCGGCTTGGATTTTACAACAACGTGTTCTGTTATCTTTTTACTCCCGATAAATTCAATTACTTAAACTTAAATTCTCGAGTTGCTAAGGAGGGAAGTCTCCAGATCAATAGTTGAAGCCTCAGGATGTGAGTGCAGTAACTGAAATTACATGCTCTCCCTGCCTAAGATGTATCATAGCCACCAGGCGAAATGTGTAGGAAGGAACTGCAGGTACTGGTTTACATTGAAGATAGACACAAAATGCTGGAGTAACTCAGCGGGACAGCCTTCCCCTCAGCTAACAATGAACCATTCTACATTTCTATATCACCATCCGCTTTGATCTGTCGTTTTCACACCTTATCCTTTTATATCTCTAGACTCCCTCTCCCCTGATTCTCAGTCTGAAGAAGGATCTCGACCCGAAATGTCACCCATTCCTGCTCTCCAGAGATGCTGCCCGTCCCGCTGAGTTACCCCAGCATTTTGTGTCTATCATTCATAGCCTCCAGATTTGCTGTTCTTCAAGACATGTAACAGTTCTTTTAATGTCTATTCCATTAAAATCCTTCATCATTTTAAAGAGCATGATAAGATCATCATCCCTCAACGTTCTTCCTTCAGGATAAAGGAGGTCTACAAAGATGTAACTTTGCACGAATGCTGGAGGTCCACCAGTGGTTAAAGTGCAGGTATTGGAAGAAAAGGCAAGTGCTTCCCTGACCTCAACTGGCTGGCCAAGAATGGAGCCAAGCTTGTGTGGTCCCACCCAGATCTGCAATGGATGAGCAAACAAGATGTGTATGAAGGAACCGCAGATGCCAGTTTACACCGAAGATAGACACAGAATGCTGGAGTAACTCAGCGGGTCCGGAAGCATTGTTGCGATGTTGGTTTCATTCTAGTCGATTGTTTTCTGCACCTTCCCCAGCAACCTAATTTTCAATGGGTGAAGAATGGTCTCGACCCGAAACGCCACCCATCCCTTCTCTCCAGAGATGCTGTCTGACCCGCTGCATTACCCCAGCTTTTTGTGTCTATCTTCAATCGATTTTGCGATATGTTGACTGCAACTGTATATAAGGTTAAAATACACTAAGTTTTGCAGTTACACAACAGTTACAGAAAACAAGAGAGAGTCAAGAGTGTTTTATTGTCATATGTCCCACATAGAACAATGAAATTCTTACTTGCTGCAGCACACCAGAATATGTGAACATAGTACACTGTAAACAATATAATAAACAAGAGAGAAAAAAGATCAGTGTGTATATGTACACGCACTCCCAAGTACACACATATACATATATACACATATATATACACACATATACCAGTACATATATATACATATGTAACTGTTGTAACTGTCACTGTATGTCATGTTGTTACTTGTGGGCGGAGCACCATGGCAAATTCCTTGTATGTGAATACTTGGCCAATAAACCTACTTAGATACACACACACACACACACACACACACACACACACACAAAATAAACAATAGTAGTGCAATAATAACAATAATAGTCTATGGAGTTACGAGCTTATTTGGAGGTTGGAGTGTTTACTAGCCTGATGGCTGTAGGAAAGAAGCTGTTTCTGAACCTGGACGGTACAGTGAGTACAGGAATGTCAAAGCCGATAGGTCTGAGCTGCAGGTGATGGGGGAATGTTTCTCAAACCATTTCTTTTTATTAAAGTTTTGAAACTTTTCTGCAAATTCCCATCTTTCCTCAGCATTCTTATTTCAGATCAAACCGTTCCCTCATTTTGTCAAGGAAGGAACTGCAGATGCTGGTTTACACCAAAGATAAGACACAAAATGCTGGAGTAGCTCAGCGGGACAGGCAGCATCTCCGGAAAGAAGGGATGGGTGTGAAGAAGGGTCTCGACTTGAAAATGTCACCCATTCCTTCTCTCCGGCATACTCCAGCTCCATACTCCAGCATTTTGTGTCGATCCCTCATATTGTCAAATTTCCTTTTTACACTGATCATCATGCCTGCTTGGGTGCAGTTGGCTTGCCTGGCATGCAATGTTTTCTAAAGAGATCAGATTAGATTAGTTTAGAGGTACAGCGCGGAAACGGGCCCTTCGACCCCGCACCGACTAGCGATCCCCAGTACACTAGCATTGTCCGGGGGTGGGAGATTGTAACCTTCACGTGGTCCGCCCTGTTTCGACGAATTCAATCAACCTGGTGTGCACAATCAAATAAGATCAAACAGAACAAGTTGTCCTCCAACTTTTTGCAGTGCACACGCCATACTCAAGAAGAAGAAGAAGAAGCATTGGCCTATGCACAAGGGACAATTTACAATTTTTACCGAAGCCATTTAACCTACAAACCTGAACGTATTTGGAATGTGGGAGGAAACCGGAGAAAACCCACGCAGGTCACGGGGAGAACGTACAAACACCGTACAGACAGCACCGGTAGTCAGGATCGAACCCGGGTCCCTGGCGCTGTGAGGCAGCAACTCTACAGTTGCGCCACCGTGCTGAGATGACATAAGAAATTTAACGGAGTGCACAGTGCAGAATAAGAATGAATTGCATCGTATGTGGTTGCAACATCGCTGTGGGTTGAACAGTGCTGTGTCCAGCTGAGAGTGGCGAGAAAGAAATTGAATTCGGGAATCATGATCTGAAAAGTGTTGGTCAGGTTGTTTATTGGCAGGTGAACCTAACTACTGGATTATTTCTCCTGCAACGTCCTTCCCTTCCGAACAGCTTGAAGTTGATAGAATCCGTTTATTCCATTGTATCCACATGGAGGCACCTGTTCAAATTCACAGACAGAGCACACTGCACTGTTGATGTGTGAAAACACTCTGAAGGGTTAAAATCACAATCAAACTTACCACCAATGAACCTGCCGAAAATAACACCGTTGCTTCATTGATAACATGGATAGAATTGGTCGAAATTGTGCTTTGATATTTGGATAGGAAATTAATGGACACATGTTCAGCCTCTGAATGAGGATTGAAGTACACAATTTGAAATTGTTTTGAGAAGAATGAGAACTGGAATTGTTTAAAGAATGTGTCCCTGTTCTTGCTTATATATTTTATACATCTTCTGATCACGAAATCAAAGTATGTGTATCCCTTTCACAAGACGTTGCTTCAGGCACGCCGTTTGGTTTGTTCTGATGTCCCTGTTCTTCAGACTGACTAATACTTCTAATGTTTCTTCACGCCGACTGATAGGAACTACCGCGAGTTTAATCCTGATGAACAGAACGGTGTGCGAGGTGCCTCGGTTTAATTGAACCAATAATCTGTAGTCAGGTTAGTCTTCACAATCAGGCTGGCATTTAGCAGAAGGGTTTAAAAAAAAAAAAATTTAGGCGATGCATTTCACATGTTGCGGGTTAATCGAAGCTTGGTTTATGCCCCCGGGCAGACACTAAATCGTTAACCCTTGCACCCTGGATTTTGCCTTCATTCCAGTGCTTCCTGTTTACTGCTTGGTTGCTAGCCACTGACATCACTGTCTCCACCTCTCCCAATCAATCTCTCATACAGAGAGCGAGAGACACACACGCACGCATTCATAGGCTGAGCAGCAGTATTAGAAAGACAAGGAGCGCCGAGGTAGTGAAGCAGCATGCACAGGGTTTCTACAACTCAATGTATATGAGCACCCTAGCCCAGCGCTGGAGACTCGTCTGCGCTGTGTAACAGAGAGAGCACCTTATATTCGCTACTCTGTCCCCACTTCAAGATTCAGGGTGGCTTTCCCCCCCCCTCGCTCTCTCTCTTCCCCCCCTCTTTCTTTATCTCTTACTTCTTCCCTTCTGCCGACTGCTGTGTTTGAAAAGGGTCGCATGCATGACAGTCCGAAAAGGAGAGAAAATGGCCATAAGCATTCAGGAGCATATGGCTATCGACGTCTGCCCGGGTCCCATCAAACCTATTAAACAAATCTCTGATTACTTCCCTCGTTTTCCTCGTGGCCTTCCCTCGGCCGTGAACCGCAACAACTCTATGCATTCCACCGTCAGCCAGCCCCCAGTCACCCAGTCCGAGGCTAGGAAGGAGGATGATGATGTGGACAAATTGTTTGGTGCTTATGGAACCGCATCAGCAGCACCTGCCAAAGCTGAGGAGGAAATTGACATCGACGGCTATGAATCCGATGACTCCAGTAAGTCTCTTACTTCCCAACTATGTTCTACTTGTGTTTGTGTTGGTCTGCTGTTGCTGTAAATGTGTTCTTGGTTGGGGGTTTTTTTCTGCTTAAAATGTGAACCTGCACCTGAAGGATCTCGACCCGAAACGTCACCCATTCCTTCTCTCCAGAGATGCTGCTGCTGCCGCTGCCGCCTGTCCCGCTGAGTTACTCCAGCTTTTTGCCTCTATCTATCCTGATTATATTTAGCACGTTTCAGTAAATTCCGAAGCTGTTTTTTTTTTTTTGTTTAAACAAAAATATTTCATAATAATTCCGGGGGCATTTAAAGCGACCCCAGAAATTCCACTCAGAGGTTCGACTGCAAAGTGTTAACGCCAAACTTCACGGATGATAACTTGGTGAAGAAGCCATCTGCCATTAACCATTCCATCCCCAAGTCTCCCTTAATGAGGCAGGGTAGAAATCTGTCGTGACAAAAAAAAAAATGCAACTGGTTTCAGATAAATTAGCGGGGAAAATGTTTCACACTTGAGGTAAAACCGGAACGTGAGTTCCATTTTAATCTACCTGGCTCCAAGTGCTGAACGAGTGAATGTTTGTAAGTGATCTGATTTTCACTCTAGATCGCCTGCTTCGGAGTTTGACAAATAATTAGGGCTTCAGTCCCCAGCACTAGGGGTGGAAAAAAATAATCCAAAAAGAGGATTTAAAACCAGCATCATTTACAGCATTGAATGCAGCGTTTTTTTATTTAATTATTTTGAATACCGGTGCCATTAATTGATAGACTTTCAAATTTACATGTAGCTACTTGACCTGACATCGCATAAACAGCATAAAAAGCTCATTTGACCAAATGTCAAGCTGCGAGGTGTACTGTTTTGAATGCACTATGAGCATCATTACAAAGGGGAGTCGTTTTTATTTACATCACAGTCTGAGCAAAGTCAGTTTTTTTTTATTAATAGGTCGTTCATTACTAAGGATTTCAAAAAAAAAATGTGGCTGATGAAAATGTGCGTTAAATTGTAAATACTCGTGGAGGTGATGTTTTGTAGATTTGAATTCTCTTAACTGCGTTGCCACATCATTTAAAAAAAAAAATAGTCAGACAATAAATGTAGCAGGATCAAAATGTAAGTATATTCTTTAAAAGTTAGCATCTCGATGCTATAATTTATTTAAAACATATTCCCAGTATTGACATGTGGGAGGTGATATGTACACTTGTAGATTGCCACACCCAAATGAAATAACACGTGATTTTTTTTAGCTCGGGTGGTCTGATATTTTAAATATTAATTTTGAAGGTATCATTGTTCCTCCCACTAGATTAACCTGCCTGGCCAAGTTTGGGTATAGGAGAAAGCCCTTTGCAACCAGTTTTTATTTAATACACGATCGGGGTGTTTATTGATTTGGTCAGTGTTCCAAGTCTGTGAGCAGGTTCGGAAGGATGTCTGTAAAACTGACCAGACTAAAGAGTCAGATATACAAGAGTCTTTTAGATTATCCCTGAGTAATTAACTATCCTAGTTGACTCCAAATGGTTTTTTTTTAAAGAAAAAAAATATATATATTTAAACTACTTGTGTATAAATGATGTTAACATACTTGCAGATTACACTAGTTTGATATTTCTGGCAGGCTGCTACAACTGCATTATCCATTACAGCTGTTTCAGTCTTGAATTCCCTGCTTTGCGACCAAGCTGAGAATGGTCCAAGTTTCCACTTGCACTTTGCTGGAAGTACTTGTGATTTATACCTGGCCTTGGTTTCAGTGAGTCGGCATCAATTCTGGGTGAATGATAACTTGCAATTCTGCAGCACCTTCAGTGTAATGAAAAAATAATCACGGAGCATTGCACAGCAACAGAAATAATGGAGCATCAAGCAGTGTGAGGAGAAGGGTCAGGAACGCTGACCAAAGGGAGGTTCAAAGCAAATGATTTTGAGCAGTCTTTTGAAGGTGAGAGTATTGGTTACAAAGTGCAGGGTTTTGTGAAATCGTCCCTAGATGGTTACAGTCCATGCCTCTATGCATGCAGGGGCAAGTGTTTCTGCACAGAGTCTGGTGAGTACACAGTGACTCAATGGTAGAGTCGCTGCCTTGCAGCGCCAGAGACCCAGGTTCGATCCTGACAGCGGGTGCTGTCTGTATGGAGTTTGTACGTTCACCCTGTGACTGCGTGGGTTTTCTCTGGGTGCTCTGGTTTCCTCCCACACTCCAAAGATGCACAGGTTTGTGGGTTAATTGGCTTCGGTAAGTTGTAAAATTGTCCCTAGTGTGTGTGTAGGTTAGTGTCCGGGGTGATCGCTCGTTGGTGCAGACTCGATGGGCTGAAGGGCCTGTTTCAGCGCTGTATCTCTAAAGTCTAAAGTAGAGTGCCTGGAATGCACTGCCAGGGATAGTGGTTGAGACAGATATGATAGTGGGAGTTAAGTGACTTTTGGATAGACATATGGACGTGCAGGGCATGGAGGATATGCAGTATGTGGAGGCAGGTATGAGTTGGTCTTGGCATCATGCTCGGCACAGAAATTATGGGCAGAATGGCCTGTTCCCGTGCTATAATCTTCTATGCTCTATGTACTAAAAGAGAATATAAGAATGGGAAGATTCCAACAATATAAATGAGGCACAAACACATTTGTGATGGAATTTGCAGTGGTTTGGAGGAGCAAGACTGCTGAGGAGGTGCAGGGTGGTTGTGGGGAGATCAAAAGATATTTTCTGTTATACCGAGGATAGACAAAAGAGATTGTTTCGAGAGAAGGATAAAGTATTTTACCATTTGTGAATTATGGGCTTTTTGGTTACCTTTTTGTGAGGATCTGCTCAATTTTATTGAAGCTAAGTATACCAGAGTCGGGCAAGAGATGTGAAGTTATAGTTATGAGGGAAAAAAAGCAACAAGAGTACCATTTTCAGTGGAGTAGAAAAATAATATTGGAGGCTTTTTAAGTGCAGAGTGGATAATGGAAAGAGCAATATAGATTGGGGTTTGATATTTAAATGACCACAGAGAGAGTGAGGGGTGAGATGACAAGGAATTTCTAAATGCAGAAACCTGGTCAATGCTAAGGAATGAGAAAAGTTCTAATGCAGGTAAATGGGTTTAGCTGAGATGGACATCTTAATCGGCAGGGACAGGTTTGGCCAAAGGGCCTCTTTCTGTTTCTATAACTCTAGGAAAGCATTCCTCGCTACCTGGCCTGTTTAATAGTGTAGACACCAAAAGCTCGAGTAACTCAGCGGGTGAGGCAGCATCTCAGGAAAGAAGGAATGGGCGACGTTTCGAGTCGAGACCCTTCTTCAGACCCGCAACATCGCCCATTCCTTCTCTCCTGTGATGCTGCCTCACCTGCTGAGTTACTCCAGCTTTTTGTGTCTACCTTCGATTTTAACCAGCATCTGCAGTTCTTTCTTACACTGTTTAATAGTGTGTTGTTCTGGAGCTAACAAGACTACATGTTTACCTGACTGCAACAACAGATGTGAAAAACGGTGTGAAGGAAAGATTGTTTGGGGAGTGTTGCCACTTTCACACCCATACCTCTTTTGAGGAACTGCAGATGCTGGTTTATACCCGAGGATAGACACAAAGTGCTGGAGTAACTCAGCGGGTCGGGCAGCATCTCTGGAGATAAAGGATGTGTGACATTTCAGGTCGGGGCCCTTCTTCAGAATGTCTAAAGAGGAATCTCTACCCCGAAACGTCAGCCATCCTTTTTCTCCAGTGATGCTGCCCGACCTGCTGAGTTACTCCAGCACTTTGTGTTTATCCTCTTTTGAGGAAGTAGTGTAAGAAGTTAAGGGCCTGTCCCACTGTACGAGGTAATTCAAGAGCTCTCCCGAGTTTAAAAAAAAAAAATCAAACTCGTGGTAAGCATGGAGCGGGTACGTCGGAGCTCGGGACGTATCTTAGCGGCCCGTAACGCTAACAGCAGGTACTCGGGAAACGCGGTAAGCTCGTGAACTCTCGTGAAGACTTTTCAACATGCTGAAAAATGTCCACGAGAGCCCCGAGTACCTACGAGCGGCCATTACCGTAATTCTCCGAGTTCGAATCGGGGGAAACTCGGGAGAGCTCTTGAATTACCTCGTACAGTGGGACAGGCCCTTAATGCTGATTCTAAAAGCCAGGTACATACATGAATCCAGTCCCTCTGTGCTGAGTGTGTTTGCAGCTCTAAGACATGTGAGAGTTATCATATGGAAGTTTGCCTAAGAAGTTAAATGTCATGTTTGTGCATTGGTTTTAGTTTAACTTATTGTCACGTGGACCGATTTGCAGTGAAAAGCTTTTTCAGTCTGCTATCCAGTCGGCAACAATACTGGATCACAATCAAGCTGTTCAGTGTACAGATACAGGATAAAGGACATAATGTTCGTGCATGATAAAGAACAGTAAAGGTAGTTCAATGGCATAGATGGGAGATCAGATTCAGATTCAATTTTAATTGTCATTGTCAGTGTACAATACAGAGATAACAAAATGCAGTTAGCATCTCCCTGGAAGAGCGACATAGCAAATGATTTGAATAAATAATAATAAGTGTCCGGGGGGGGGTGATTGGCAGTCACCGAGGTACGTTGTTGAGTAGAGTGACAGCCGCCGGGAAGAAGCTGTTCCTGGACCTGCTGGTTCGGCAACGGAGAGACCTGTACGGCCTCCCGGATGGTAGGAGGGTAAACAGTCCATGGTTGGGGTGAGAGCAGTCCTTGGCGATGCTGAGCGCCCTCCGCAGACAACGCTTGCTTTGGACAGACTCAATGGAGGGGAGCGAGGAACCGGTGATGCGTTGGGCAATTTTCACCACCCTCTGCAATGCCTTCCGGTCGGAGACAGAGCAGTTGCCATACAGTTGGTAAGGATGCTCTCGATGGTGCAGCGGTAGAAGTTCACCAGGATCTGAGGAGACAGATGGACCTTCTTCAGTCTCCTCAGGAAGAAGAGACGCTGGTGAGCCTTCTTGATCAGAGTTGAGGTATTGTGGGTCCAAGAGAGGTCATCGGAGATGTTGACTCCCAGGAACCTGAAGCTAGAAACACGTTCCACCTCCGTCCCGTTAATGTGGATGGGGGTGTGCGTGCCGCCCCTGGACTTCCTGAAGTCTACAATGAGCTCCTTGGTCTTCTTGGAGTTAAGGGCCAGGTTGTTGTCAGCGCACCATGCTGCTAAGTGCTGGACCTCCTCCCTATAGGCCGACTCATTGTTGTTGCTGATGAGGCCAATCACCGTTGTATCATCTGCATACTTGATGATGGTGTTAGTACCATGTACAGGTGTGCAGTCATAGGTGAAGAGGGAGTAGAGGAGGGGGCTCAGCACACAGCCCTGTGGAACGCCGGTGTTCAGGGTGAGGGTTGAAGAGGTGTGCTTGTCTAACCTAACAGACTGGGGTCTGTTGGTTAGAAAGTCCAGTATCCAGTTGCAGAGGGAGGGATCGATGCCCAGGTTACTGAGTTTGGTGATCAGTTTAGATGGTATAATGGTGTTGAATGCTGAGCTGTAATCGATGAACAGCATTCTTACGTAAGTGTCTCTGTTGTCGAGGTGGGAGAGGGCGGAGTGAAGTGCCGTTGAGATGGCATCCTCTGTACTCCTGTTCTTGCGGTAGGCAAACTGATAGGGATCCAGTGTGGGGGGTAGGCAGCTTTTGAGGTGTGCCAGGACCAGCCTATCGAAGCACTTGGTGATGATGGGGGTAAGTGCAACTGGGCGGAAGTCGTTGAGGCTTGCCGCAGTGGAGTGTTTTGGCACTGGCACGATGGAGGTGGTTTTAAGGCACGTGGGGACAACTGCTTGGGCAAGTGACAGGTTGAAGATGTCAGTCCAGACGTCTGTCAGCTGCACAGCACAGGCCCTGAGCACGCGCCCGGGGATGCCGTCAGGGACAGCAGCCTTACGTGCATTGGTCCTACTCAGTGCCACGTATACGTCGTAGGGGGTGAGTGTGAGGGGTTGGTGATCGGCAGGTAGCACAGCCTTGATGGCTGTCTCTAGATTGTCCCTGTCGAAACGGCAATAGAAGTGATTAAGCTCCTCAAGGACCACTCTCCAGAGGATGGTGCAGTTGTGTGATTACATCGGGGAGGAAACTGTCCCTGAATCTGGAGGTATGTGTGTTTTCAACCTTCTGTGCCTCTTGCCTGATGGGAGAGGGGAGAAGAGGGAGTGGCCAGGGTGAGACTGGTCCTTGATTATGCTGGTGTCCTTGCTGGGGCAGCCTGAAGTGTAGATGGAGTCAACTGGTACTGCAAGAAAATTAGACTTCCAAATCTGAAACTCATTCAATATTTCTATCTTGTGGTGTGTGGACTGGCTTGATATATAACTGAGAGAGATTCTTTGGAGATTCCCAGTTCCCAGAAGAAAAAGTAATAACTGATTGCTCAAAGTTAAAATATGATATCATAATCTGTTTTCAATAGACAATTTGTGCAGGAGTAGGCCATTCGACCCTTCGAGCCAGCACTGCCATTCAATGTGATCATGGCTGATCAACCCCAATTAGTACCCCATTCCTGCCTTCTCCCCATATCCCCTGACTCCACTATTTTTAAGAGCCCTATCTAGCTCTCTCTTGAAAGCATCCAGGGAACCTGCCTCCACCGCCCTCTGAGGCAGAGAATTCCACAGACTCACCACTCACTGCGAGGAAAAGTGTTTCCTCGTCTCCATTCTAAATGGCTTACTCCTTACTCTTAAACTGTGGCCCCTGGTTCTGGACTCCCTCAACATCGGGAACATGACTTTTCATCATAGCCTCAACAGAATCAAGACCCAGTGGACATAGGTTTAAGGTGAGAAGAGAAATATTTAATAGGAACCCGAGGGACAACATTTCCACACAGAGGATGGTGGGCGTCTAGAACAAGTTGCCAGAGAAGGTAGTTGAGGCAGATACTACAACAACATTTAAAAGACACTTAGACAGGTCTACGGCTTGGAAAGGTTTAGAGGGATATGGGTAGAATGAGTGTAGATGGGACATCTTGGTCAACATGGGCCAAAGGACCTATTTCATGTTATATGACTATGATTCTCTGACATTAACAGACATTTAACTGTTTTATTAATGGCTATCTGAAGATATTTTGGAGCCAGCATGTTCCATTTATCCAGAATTATCTACATTCCTTACTGTGGACTGGTATCCATTGTGTTGTGATTTGCCAATTTCATAAGTGATAGGAGCAGATTAAGGCCATTTGGCCCATCAAGTCTACTCCGCCATTCATTCATGGCTGATCTATCTCTACTTTGTAACCCCATTCTCCTGCCTTCTCCCCAATAACCCTTGACACCTGTACTAATCAAGAATTGTCTATCTCTGCCATAAACATATCCATTGACTTGGCCTCCACAGCCTTCTGAAGCAATGAATCCCACAGATTCACCACCCTCTGACTAAATAAATTCCTCCTCATCTCCTTTCCAAAGGAAGGTCTTTTAATTCTGAATCTATGACCTCTGGTCCTAGACTCTCCCACTAGTGGAAACATTCCCTCCACATCCACTGTATCCAAGCCTAATTATGTTAAATTATGGATCAGATGTTGGAAAGGGAAACTTCATTTCATCTGTTTTGGCCAGCCACGTTGACAGTGGTTCTGGAACCTTGTCACCCATATTTTCACATTGCAACATTTACTAGGGCTCCAGTTACTGTATCAGACATTGGATTCTGCTCTTGAACTTTCTGTATGTAACAAATGATCCTATAGAGGTGGACAGGTCTTATCGAGGTGTACGAAATAATGACAGGAATAGATAGACGCACACAGCTTCTTGCCCAGAGTAGGGGAATCGAGAACCAGAGGACACGGGTTTAAGGTGAGAGGGGAAAGGTTTAATAGGCACCTGAGGGGTAACATTTTCACATGAAAGGTGGTGGGTGTATGAAACGAGTTGCCAGTGGAGGTGGTTAAGGCAGGGATTATTGCAACGTTGAAGAAACGTTTAGACAGGTACATGGATAGGATAGGTTTAGGGGGATATGGGCCAAACACAGGCAGTTGGGACCAGTGTAGATGGGACATGTTGGCCGGTCTGGGCAGGTTGAGTCGAAGGATCTGTTTTCCTGCTGTATCACTCTATGACTAAGTGCAAGCTCTAACCTTCCTTGGGGACAACGTTACTTACAGAAATGTAATGAATGCTGCCAATGAACTCGGTGTCAAATCTTACCCGCTGTACTGCCCCTTGTTCTCTGTCTTCAATTCTTGTCATCTCTCTTGTGTTAACTGGGTCCCTTTCATAGCTGCCTGTTTTTACCTTGTTAGCCCACCTTCCCCCATCCATCCCGTAGGGATTGCTTGTAGGCCATTAGCAGTTAGTGTCCAAAAAATTGCAAGGCTCTTTACTGGCCAGCTTCCTGGGTGGATTTCTAGGCCACTGGAAGCGGGTGAGTCTACATGTTTACCGTGACAGATGGGCGCAAGCCATTCTTTGGGCTAATATGTGTTGTGGATGTAATGTATCATTTAATGACGTTGACTTCAAACGGCAAAACAACTTATTTATAAAGTGTCTTTAACGTGGTCTCAGTGTGCTTCACTAGTGAGTTTTCATCCTAAGTTTGAACTAAATTCACATGTGGAGATAGACACTAAGAGCTGGAGTAACTCAGCGGGACAGGCAGCATCTCTGGAGAGAAGGAATAGGTGACATTTCAGTTCGAGACCCTTCTTGGGACCCGAAACGTCACTTATTCCTTCTCTCCAGAAATGCCTCCTGACCTGCTGAGTTACTCCAGGATTTTATCTATCGTCGGTGTAAACCAGCATCTGCAGTTCCTTCCTTCACATGAGGAGATTGGGTTGCGTGAGCTGGTGTTTACTTCAAATGTTGAATGTTTGCCGTTTTTTTTTAAAGTAGGAGAAAAGAAGGAGCATTAAAAATTTCTTAAAGGCAGGATATAAATTTGCATTTATTGTGTTAATGACATGACTTTTAAAGACTTTCATTGTAATATTATTTGTTTCATTGTCGTTCCCGTGTTGTTGCCAAACTGGGAAGCTGCTATCAGGATAACATTGCACTTTTATGGACAATTAAACTGAAGATGAAAAATCAATCAATTTAAAGTACTTTTCTAGCAACTAAGCAGACACAGTAAATATTATGAAGTTGCATTATTATCTAACTGTGAATTCAAACGTCATAATTACACACCACAGAGCACCCCCTCTCCCTACGCTTTGACTGGATGCATTGTGACAAATTAATCCATGCCAATTTTAAAAGGAAAATAAACTTCTGTTTAACACTTTCCAAACTAGTCAAAAATCTTGTTAAATTAAGGACTTCATAATTCATAAGGTCATAGAAACATAGAAAATAGGTGCAGGAGTAGGCCATTCGGCCCTTCGAGCCTGCACCGCCATTCAATATGATCATGGCTGATCATCCAACTCGGTATCCTGTACCTGCCTTCTCTCCATACCCCCTGATCCCTTTAGCCACAAGGGCCACATCTAACTCCCTCTTAAATATAGCCAATGAGCTGTGGCCTCAACTACCTTTTGTGGCAGTGAATTCCAGAGATTCACCACTCTCTGTGTAAAAAATGATTTTCTCATCTCGGTCCTAAAAGGCTTCCCTCTTATCCTTAAACTGTGACCCCTTGTTCTGGACTTCCCCAACATCGGGAATAATCTTCCTGCATCTAGCCTGTCCAACCCCTTAAGAATTTTGTAAGTTTCTATAAGATCCCCCCCTCAATCTTCTAAATTCTAGCGTGTACAAGCTGAGTCTATCCAGTCTTTCTTCATATGAAAGTCCTGACATCCCAGGAATCACTGGTGAACCTTCTCTGCACTCCCTCTATGGCAAGAATGTCTTTCCTCAGATTACGAAGCAATGGCCAAGAAAGCACACCAATGCCTCTAATAGAAGGCTTAGGAAGCTTGTCATGTTCCCAACAACTCGCATCGATGTTTACAGATATGCCGTCGAAAGCATTTTATCGGGAGTCATCACAGCATGGATTGGGAACAGCACCATCCAAGACCGCAGGAAATTACAGAGAATTGTGGACGCAGACCAGACCGTCACACAAACCAATCTTCCTTCCATTGACTCCATCTACACTTCATGCTGCCTCAGCAAGGCCAGCAGCATAAATAAGGACGAGTCTCACCCTGGTCACTCCCTCTTTCCCATCAGGCAAGAGGTACAGAAGTGCGAAAAACGCATACTTTCAGATTCAGAGGCAGTTTCTTCCCAGCTATTATCAGGTAATTGAACCATCCTACCACAACCAGAGCGCAGTCCTGATTAACTCAGCGGGACAGGCAGCATCTCTGGAGAGAAGGAATGGGTGACGTTTCATGTCGAGACCCTTCTTCAAAATGATCAGGGGGATCTATTTTTGTTGCCTTCTCCCCATGACTTGGCCTCCACAGCCGTCTGTGGCAATGAATTCCATTCTAAATGCGTCGTTTTATTCTGAGGCTGCTCCCTTTGGTTCTAGACTCCCATTCACTCTGTAATATTACTGAAAATAGTAATTGAGTCAGAAAACACAGAAACAGGTTCTTTGGCCCAACTTGCCCATGCCAACCAAGATGCTCCCTCGAAGCTAGTCCCAATGCCTCTGTTTGACCCGTACCTGTCTAAACCTTTCCTATCCATGTAACTGGCTTTGTATGTCTTTGTAAGATGCACAAATTGTTGTAAGATGCAAAAGTTGCCATTGTTTCCAGACATCATTTGTAGCAAGTTGATACAACTACCAGTGATGAGTGTTTTCAATTGACAAAGGGAGCATTAATTTGAAAGCATCTAACCTGGATGGAGCCAAATAGTATGTTATTCTCGTCAGGTTTACAGGTATCTGACTGACTGCATTTATGAAGAACGTAAATCTGAAGTCTATCATGGAATATCTAGCAAGTATTTGTTCCAGCATCAAGGGCGCAGCGGTAGAGGCACTGCCTTACAGCGCCAGAGACCCGAGTCCGATCCTTACTACAGGTGCTGCCTGTGCGGAGTTTGTACGTTATCTCCATGACCTGTGAGGGAGTTTCCCCAGATGCTCCGGTTCCCTCACACATTCCAAAGACGCACTATGAAGAAAGACTGGATAGACTTGGTTTATACTCTCTAGAATTTAGGAGATTGAGAGGGGATCTTATAGAAACTTACAAAATTCTTAAGGGGTTGGACAGGCTAGATGCAGGAAGATTGCTCCCGATGTTGGGGAAGTCCAGGACAAGGGGTCACAGCTTAAGGGTAAGGGGGAAATCCTTTAAAACCGAGATGAGAAGAACTTTTTTCACACAGAGAGTGGTGAATCTCTGGAACTCCCTGCCACAGAGGGTAGTCGAGGCCAGTTCATTGGCTATATTTAAGAGAGATTAGATGTGGCCCTTGTGGCTAAGGGGATCAGAGGGTATGGAGAGAAGGCAGGTATGGGATACTGAGTTGGATGATCAGCCATGATCATATTGAATGGCGGTGCAGGCTCGAAGGGCCGAATGGCCTACTCCTGCACCTAATTTCTATGTTTCTATGTTTCTATGTTTCTATGTACAGGTTTGTAGCCTAATTGGCTTTGGTCAAAATTATGAATTGTCCCTGGTGTGTGTAGAATAAGGCTGATGTGTGGGGATCGCTGGTTGGCCTGGGCTGGCCGAAGGGCCCGTTTCTGCGCTGTATCTCTAAACTAACCTAGTAAATGAATTATAATGGGATGCACAAAAACAGCCCTTTAATCGAGTCTGTGAATGGCTCGACAGCTAGTTAGTTGGGCAACTTTAACTGGGTTCAGAAACACAAGGCACTAACGGAGCACAATAGGCAATAGTGCTGAAGGTGATACATCTTGTCCTCCAACCTCATCTATTGCATCTGCTGCTCTAGATGTCAGCTGATCTACATCGGTGAGACCAAGCGCAGGCTTAGCGATCGTTTCGCCGAACACCTCCGCTCAGTCCGCATTAACCAACCTGACCTCCTGGTGGCTCAGCACTTCAACTCCCCCTCCCATTCCGTATCCGACCTCTCTGTCCTGGGCCTCCTCCATGGCCAGAGTGAAATTGGAGGAACAGCACCTCGTATTCCGCTTGGGTAGTCTGCATCCTAGTGGAATAAACATTGAAATCTCCCAATTCTGTTAGCCCTTGCTGTCTCTTAGCTCTCCCTCAGCCTTCGGGCTCCTCCTCCTTTTTCTTTCTTCTTCCCGCCCCCCCCATCAGTCTGAAGAAGGATTTTGGCCCGAAACGTTGCCTATTTCCTTCGTTCCATAGATGCTGCTGCACCCGCTGAGTTTCTCCAGCACTTTTGTCTACCTTCGATGTTCCAGCATCTGCAGTTCCTTCTTAAACATCTTGTTGAATGGTGGGTATTGTGCCAGACTGCTGCAACACAATGGCAGATTTCAGTTCTTGGGTTTGGAGGTAGATGCATTTCAAAAGATCATTGTGGGGGGGAGGGAGGGGGAAAGATGATTTTCTGAAACTGTTGGCCTGAGCTCATTTAGAATTTATAGATTCTCTGATGCAGTTAGTGAGGTGGGTGTTCATAGAGTGAGTGAATACCAGGAAAGAGGTGGCTTCCCTTAGAGCAGGCGATGAATACCCAGCCCAATGATTCAACCGCTGAAGGGAGCAATGGCAGAGAAAGTCAAGGCTGCCATCATTGTTCACAGAACCTGCCACTGTACAGGATGACACTTAGTGAAAATTATCTAGAATTACCAAGCTTTTCGTATTTCTTCTTTATACATTCCTACGCCACTTTAGCCTGATTATTATTTGTCCTTCCCCGTATCTACACTGACACCTCCCTCCCTCCAATTCGGTACCAGTGCCAAAGACCCAGGTTCAATCCTGACCCTGGGTGCTGTCTGTGTGGAGTTTGCACGTTATCCCTATGACCGACCGATTGGGTTTCCTTCAAGTGCTCCGGTTTCCTCCCTCCTATATCCCAGGGATGTGGGGGGTTTGGAGGTTAATTGACCTCGGTGAAAATTGCCCTTATATGTGTAAGGAGTGGATGAGAAAGTGGGATAACATTGAACTTGTGTGAACGGGTGATTGATGGTCAGCGTGGGTTCAATGGGCCGAAGGGCCTGTTTCCATGCTTGAATTTTCCTCTGTTTTGCTTCAACTTCAGCTCCTGTACGTCTTCATTGCTATTTCCTTCCCTTGGCCATTCTACTGTTGGTCCCTTTTATAATGGGCACGACATTAAGCCTCAGCAGATACCTTTAAAACAACAGCTCACTCGGTAGAACTCTTATTGCTGAGTCAGGGGGTTATGGGTTCAAATCCCATTCGAATGATTTAGCCCAGCCTAATGTGGGCTAAAGTCAGCCTAATGTGGGCTAAAGTCAGCCTAATGTGGGCTAAATCATTGCAATGGGGTTTACTATGCTGAGGAAATGTGTAGGAAGGAACTGCAGATGCTGGTTTATACTAAACATGGACATAATGCTGGAGTAATTCAGTGGGATAGAAGGAATGGGTGACGTTTCGGTTCGAGACCCTTCTTCAGACTGCTGAGTTACTCCAGCATTTTGAATTGAATTGAATAAATGTTATTCGCCAAGTATGTACACGTACAAGGAATTTGCCTTGGTGCTTTGCTCGCAACAGTAGTAGACAATGAAAAATAAAACATGATGATTTAAACATGTGAAGAATGAAATAAAATACCAGAGCTAAAGGAGGCGTACAGACATTTGGCTGTTGAGTAAACATCGCAGCAAAGATAGACACAAAACGCCATTGTGTATTTATCTTTGCTGTGCTGAAGGTTTGCTGCGCTAATGCAGGCACCTGCCTTTCAGAACGATTGGTAAAACCACGGCACGTCTCACACAGACCTGATCGATCCCTCGACATTATTATGAATGAAAGCAAGGGAATTACCACTGGATTCCGATCCACAATTTATCCCTCATTCCAGGTCACTAAATTTCCAAATTATCCAAACCTGGTGTACTTGCTGTTTGTGGGGGTGGGGGGGGGGGGGGAAGGGGGAGGGGAGGGGAAGGGGGAGGGGAGGGGGGGGGCTCGGTCTGCCAGTCACTCAACCACGTGGAACATTGATGTTTCGGGTGTTTCATAAGTGATAGGAGCAGAATTGGGCCATTCGGCCCATCAAGTCTATTCAATCATGCCTGCACCTATTGTCTATTGTCTATCTATCTTTCCCTCCTAACCCCATTCACCTGCCTTCTCCCCATAACCTCTGACACCCATACTAATTGAGAAACTATCGGTCTCTGCCTTGTATATACCCATTGACTTGGCCTCCACAGCCTTCTGTGTGCTTGAAGCATGGATAACATTGCACCCAAGTGACATATTCCATATTTCAGTGTGTGTGTGTGGGATTATTATTGATTAATTATGCATTATGCAATCGGGTTTCATGTGAAGGATTTCTTTTCGAGAGGACATCATTAGCCATGTAGTCATTATAAAATTTGCAGCTGCAATGTTCACCATGTTGCACCAGGGGCAAGCGTTCTGAGAGGTTGTGAGGATTTTTTTGACAGCATGCTTCCTTTGGCTTCATTTAGTAAAGGGTAATATTAACATGATATAAATTTTAAATGCACCTGTCTTTTACATGTGCACTGTGTGATGTTATCATTAATCTTATAGAAACGTATAAAATTAAAGGACTGGACAAGCTAGATGCAGGAAAAATGTTCCCAATGTTTGGGGGAGTCCAGAGTCAGGGGCCACATTCTAAGAATAAAGGGGAGCCCATTTAAAACTGAGATGGGGGGGGAAAAAAACCTTTTCACCCAGAGTTGTGAATTTGTGGCATTCTCTGCCACGTGGTCACGGGGAGAACGTACTAACTCCATACAGACAGCACCCATAGCCGGGATCGAACCTGGATCTCTGGTGCTATAAGGCAGCAACTATCGCTGCGCCAGCGCACAGCCCCTATAAGCAAGTCTGCGGTGTTAAACATGAGTAAAGGTGATGATGGGGGCAAGGGGGCTGGGTCATAACTTCATGTCCGTACGTTGTAGGAGCAGAATTAGACCATTCGGCCCATCAAGTCTACTCCGCCATTCAATCATGGCTGATCTATCTCCCCCTCTCAACCCCATTCTCCTGCTTTCCCCCCATAACCCCTGACGCCCGGATTAATCAACTGGTCTTATTATGGACGTCTTTAATGCTCCAGATGCAGAAACACTCCCACGTCCGAGTCTGACTTCAGGGAAGGTTCTGCTTGTTTCTAGGAGTCTGAAGAAGGGTCTCGACCCGAATCGTCACCCATTCATTCCTTCTCTCCAGAGATGCTGCCTGTCCCGCTGAGTTACTCCAGCATTTTGTGTCTATCTTCAGCTTGTTTCTAGTTCCATATCCTCTCAGTGGTGTTCCTTAAGCAGTTCAAGCAGGATTAGTAGTTCATTACCACCCTTGCAACCCCTCTCTAAAACCTCTGCATATGATTGTATGGAGTTGGGCATGGGTACGACGGGCTTGGGGGGATATGTGGCAAACATGGGAAGGAGGGACTAGTGTAGCTGGGACATGTTGACCAGTGTGGGCAAGTTGGGCCGAAGGGCCTGTTTATGCGCTGTATCACTCTATAACTCTGAGCTGAGCCTTGAGCTAGTGTTGGCATGTGATGATCAAATTGCTTCTTTGAGCAAACTCAATGTGCAATGTGCCCCTGTCCCACTTAGGAAACCTGAACGGAAACCTCTGGAGACTTTGTGCCCCACCCAAGGTTTCCGTGCGGTTCCCGGAGGTTGCAGGTGGTTGCCGGAGGTTGCAGTTAG
Source organism: Amblyraja radiata (assembly GCF_010909765.2). Taxonomy (NCBI): domain Eukaryota; kingdom Metazoa; phylum Chordata; class Chondrichthyes; order Rajiformes; family Rajidae; genus Amblyraja; species Amblyraja radiata. The sequence continues at coordinate 29,594,515 of NC_045983.1, read as the reverse complement.
TGGAAGCAGGTAGGGAGACTGACAAAAACCTCCGGGAACCGCACGGAAACCTTGGGTGGGGCGCAAAGTCTCCAGAGGTTTCCGTTCAGGTTTCCTAAGTGGGACAGGGGCATTAATGTCCTCAGCACACAGCCTGTTATGACACCATGGTGCAGCTGCTAGAGCCACTGCCTCACAACGTCAGAGACCTGGATTTGATCCTGACGTTGGGGTTTGCACATTCTCCCTGTGACCACGAGGGTTCCCTCCAGGCGCTCCGGTTTCCTCCCACATCCCAAAGGCCTTGGAATTGCCCGCAAGGTGTGGGGAAAGTGGGATAACCTAGAACCAGGTGTGAATGGTTATCAATAGTTGGCATGGACTCGGTGGGCCGAAGGGCCTATTTCCAGGCTGCATCTCTAAACCAAGCTAAACGTCCTCAGCTTTAGCGGCTGCAAATCCACAGCAGCAGAGCTCCTGGAGTCTGAAACTGCTGCCATACCAGTCTATGGCATCCAAACATCTAAGCTCTAACTTCCTAAACATGGCGATCCAAGGAACAGATGCAACACTATTGCAACACCATCTGTGGTAAGTATCGGATATATAAAATTCTCGTAGAAGGCATTTAATATAGCTTGGTGGAAGACTACAAGCACAGATGAATACAAATACAAATTGGTGAAATCTGATGAAGATAAATACTTGTTCAATATACTTTGAACAAAGAAAGCAGACTGTTGAATATGTGAATATGTGATTCTGTTTGTAGGTTGTTTGGTTTGTTTGTTTGTTTGTCTTTTTGCACAAAGTCCGCGAGCATTGCCACTTTTCATTTCACTGCACATCTCACGTGTATGTGACAAATAAACTTGACTTGACTTGGGAAGGATAGGTGAATTAAAAAAAAAAAAGGGCTTATTGTAGGAAGGAACTGCAGGTGCTGGTTTAATCCGAAAATAGACACAGAATGTTGGAGTAACTCAGCGGGACAGGCAGCATCTCTGTATGTAAGAAATTAAAAGTTAGTTAGGGCTAACCTGCGTTCTTTGTGCAGCCTCTGGTACCAAAGTGAGCAGAGCTGGGAACTGTTGCACTTCTTATTCCCACACTGATTGTGAAAGCCATACAATACAACCTGGATCCACCATCTTCACATTCAATCTGAAGCGAGAGAATGTTGAAGATAGACACAAAATGCTGGAGTATCCCAGCGGGACAGGCAGCATCTCTGGAGATGTTTCGGGTTGAGACCCTTCTCACCAGTCGGAAGTGTCTCGACCCAAAATGTCACCCATTTCTTCTCTCCAGAGATGGGACGACAGATGGCACAATGGGCTAAGTGTTCGGCTGGCGACCGGAAGGTGGCCGGTTCGAATCCCGCTTGGAGTGCATACTGTCGTTGTGTCCTTGGGCAAGACACTTCACCCACCTTTGCCTGTGTGTGAATGTGTGTGAATGTGTGTGAGTGATTGGTGGTGGTCGGAGGGGCCGTAGGCGCAGAATGGCAGCCACGCTTCTGTCAGTCTGCCCCAGGGCAGCTGTGGCTACAGAAGTAGCTTACCACCACCGAGTGTGACTGAGGAGTGAATGAATAATGCGATGTAAAGCGCCTTGAGTATTAGAAAGGCGCTATATAAATCCCATCCATTATTATTATTATTACCTGTCCCGCTGAGTTACTCCAGCATTTTGTGTCTATCCTTGATTTAAACCAGCATCTGAAGTTCCTACCTACACAGAGAGACTGTTGATTTTGGTTTGCTTCAACTGCAGGGTATTGTTTTTAGTTTGCCTGCTCTTGCTTGTCAATATGCGAGATATATAATATGGAAGTAAACTCAATATTACTGTGCTAATACTCATTTTGTTGGTAAACATATAAATATAAAGTGGTATTGCTTTTATTCATCACCCACAACCCCACCCACAATTGTATCTGAAGTTCAAAGTTTCTCTTACTCATTCTGCAAGGAAACTCTTTCTCCCCATCTTATTGTTCTTGTTTAAATTTAGTTTAGTATAGAGGTACAGCACCGAAACAGGCCCTTCGGCCCACCGAGTCCGCAATCTCCGAACTAGCGATCCCCGCACATCAACATTGTCCTACACACACACACACTGGGGACAATTTACATTTATACCCAAGCCGATAAACCTACAAACCTGTGCGTCTTTGGAGTGTGGGAGGAAACTGAAGATCTTGGAGAAAACTCACCGGGAGAGCGTACAAACTCCGTACAGACATCACACGTAGTCGGGATCGAACCGGGGTCTTTGGCACTGTAAGACAGTAGCTCTACAGCTGCACCATCATGCCGCCCATCGATGTGTTGTTTATTGTTTAAGAAGGAACTGCAGATGCTGGAAAATCGAAGGTACACAAAAATGCTGGAGAAACTCAGCGGGGGCAGCAGCATCTATGGAGCGAAGGAAATGGGCAACGTTTCGGGCCGAAACCCTTCTTCAGACTGATGGGGGGTGGCGGGGAGAAGAAAGGAAAAGGGGAGGAGGAGGAGGAGGCTGAGGGATGGGAGGAGACAGCCCGAGGGCTGGGGAAGGGGAGGAGACAGCAAGGGCTAACAAAATTGGGAGAATTCAATGTTCATGCCCGCAGGATGCAGACTCCCCAAGCGGAATATGAGGTGCTGTTCCTCCAATTTCCGGTGTTGCTCACTCTGGCCATGGAGGAGGGCGTGTTGTTTCTACCTCTGCTGCAACTTGACAGCTGCCGATTTCCCATTGTGGTCTGAACAAGATGTTGTCACTCACTACTTGTGTATTCATTTACTTCAAGGTCTTCCCTATTTGATGCTCATTAGCCTCTGGGTATCATATTCTGGAGCACAATGCAGCTATGACCCTGGCCTGTGCTTTTAAGGATAATGCTGATCTTTACCCTGTGGGGAATTAGATCAAAATCCTCTGGTAGTCCAGGTAATTGAAGCGTGTTGGAAATATTTTAGAACAATTATGACATCAATAAATTGTAGAGTGCGTGTTGGAAATTCTCTGCCTTTTTTTTCTTTATATTAAAAAAAACCCATTTATTTTGGGTTAAACATAACATGCTTTAATTGTGATGGTTGCAAAAGAGACTCGCGGAGGAGGTTCTGAGCTATAGGAGAAACATCTGATGATAAAATCTGCTGCTCTGCTGTTGAGGAAGAAAATCAAAATTATTTATCATTTTTGCTTCATCGGTACAGATGTTCGTTCTCCGATATTAATATCATGATGTAGTGGCTGTCAATGGAACAGGAATAACAGGCGTCAAATAAGTGTGATATTTATTTACTTATTGTGGATAACCGGGTTGTTAGAGTGTGTGCAATAAATCACTAAAATTGAACATTATGTGATGTATATCCTGCAAATAAACGTGGCTGCAAAATGGAAACATTATAGCCGTTTGCCAGTCTGTTTATTTATTTGTTTCTTTTCAATACATTTCTCGCACGATCTTCCCTCTGCATCGAGCATTGATGATGTGCTGTGATTCCTTCCCACGATCCTGTCACCCTTGCTTCTTTTTCAATGCGTATTCACACACCAAAGGCTCCTCTCTGTTTACCGTGTTCCTTCTGAACCGTACTAACACCGTGGGAAGGCATTCTGTGGTGCGCTTCACCTGATAAAACAATCTGCTTGTTCTGCTGATGCAATTACGTGGAGTGACTGCTAAACAAGGGGAGGATGCTGAGGATCGCCCGAGACCATGGTAACATGATCTTGTGCAGCCACATGCCATTTGTAGATTGGATTTGATGTCTAGACGTGGATGTCTGGCAAAGGATCGGCTTGGCCTCAGCTGCCACCTTCCGATCGCCTGCCAAAACTCTCTTGCCCATTTCCCCCCCCCCCCCCCCCCCCCCCCCCCCCCCCCCCCCCCCCACCCCCCCCAACGAGAAGCATGACCAAATTATCTCAGTGCTGTTTCTTAACATGGAACGCGGCACAGGCCGAAGATAGGCACAAATCTGGAGTAACTCAGCGGGACAGGCGGCATCTCTGGAGAAAAGGAATAGGTGACGTTTCGGGTCGAGACCCTTCTTCGGACGGAGCCTGAAGAAGAATCTCGACCCGAAACATCACCTATTCCTTTTTCCCAGAGGTGCTGTCTGACTCGCTGACTCTGGCCCAGCTTTTTGTGTCTATCTTTGGTTTAAACCAGTATCTGCAGTTCCTTCCTAGACAAGAACAAGGCCTTTGGCCCACAATGTCCGAGCCGACCATGATGCCAAGACCACGGCTTATCTACCTGCGCATAATTCTTATCCCGGGTCTTTGGTGCTGTGGTGCTGTGGGGCAGTAGCTCTGTGAGACAGTGTCACTGTGATACTTTGGTGCTTGTGTGGAACCAGCTGCCAGAGGAGCTTGGACAGGTACATGGATAGATAAGGTTGTTGAGAGGGATATCGGACAAATGGCATCAGCTTAGATGGGAATTCTTGTTTGGCATGGGCGAGTTGGGCCGAAGGGCCTGGTACTTTACTATGACTTCATGACTTCAAGGCAGAGATAGATAGATTCTTGAATTGTACAAGTGTCGAGGGTTATGGGGAGAAGGCAGGAGAATGGGGTTAGGAGGGAGAGATAGATCAGCCATGGTTGAATGGCAGTCTAGACTCGATGGGCCGAATGGCCTAATTCTGCACCTAGATATTATGAACTTCCTGGTGACCAACATCAGGGTAACCCTGAATGGCTGGTAATCCTATTATCTGGAAGGATTTAAAATAGACCATTAATGAGGAGAAGGAGATGAAGAGGAAGGGGCGTTTAGTGCGGGGACTCCATTATTCGTTGGTGTTATTGAGAGGACCATGTTCTCGAGGTCGGCTGCGGAAGGCACCCCATCCTGGGAACGAGGGCTGAAGAGGGCCGGGCGTGGAGAGGGACGTCGGATCACGGGACGGCCAAAATGGAGGCGACGGTTGCAACGGGCCTTTATGGCCATCTGCAGCTGGGACTGTAAAATGGCGCCTCTTGTGTATAGACTCGGTGGGCTGTTCTGTGCGGACCTTAAGGGTCTGTCCCACTTGGGCGATTTTTTTCGGCGACTGCCGGCGACAGTCACAGTCGTAGCAGGTTGCCGAAAAACCGGTGACCGGACCCCCCCCCCCCCCCCCCCCCCCCCCCCCCACGACAAGGTCTACGACAACCTACCTAGTCAACGTCAAGCTACGGCAAATTACCGACAACCAGCGACCCCTTGGGACATCCACCTACGACCACACCTATGACAACCTACGACCACACAGACGACAACCAAAGTCAACCCATGACAAGCTACGACCCTGCAGGCGACAACTGAAGACAATTCAGTCGCCGGCACCTGTCGCCGGTTGACGTAGGTAGTCGGCAATGGAATTCGCCGAAGTCAGCACCCGGCGACAACCTACATCCTCCTGGCGACAACCTACGACAGCGCCTACGACAGGAGAAGACAAGTTACGTCAAGCCCACAGTCGCCGAAAGATTTTGAACATTTCAAAATCCAGTGGGGACAAGAAAAAAGTTACGACTCTTTAGGCGCCTTGAGGCGACAACTCACGACCATACAGGCGTCACCCCGCGACCAGGTGGGCGACAGCCTAGTCGCCGAAAATATTGCCTAAGTGGGACACGCCCTTTACTGACTGGGGTGATTGTGCACATGTATGCGGACAGTTTTGCTGATCTGAATGCAAAAAATGTATTTCACTGTTGCCTGGTACACGTGACAATAAAGAAACCATTGAACGTGGAGCCAACGGAGAGGAAACCAGTTGGATTAGAGAAACACACAGAGGGAGGGAGTGGCAACAGTGCTGAGAGGCGTTAAACACTGATGTGGAGCTTTACATTTTTGGGATGAGAAACCACGGGAAATCTATCATAATCCTCCAGGTGCTTTGTTCTACCAGGCTGGGGACTTGTTTGAATCACTCATCATCCAAACCCAGTCGGGATGCAAGCCTGGCATGTCATTTAGAGAATGAATGAATGAATGAATACTTGATTGCCACATGCGACAAGTCACTGTGAAATTCCTTGTTTTGCATACGCAAGGTATACAAAGAGTCGAAGAGAGACGCAACAAAGCTGGAGTAACTCAGCAGGACGGGCAGCATCTCTGGAGAGAAGGAATGGGTGACGTTTCAGGTCGAGACCCTTCTTCGTTTGAATAAATGTTTGAAGAAAGGTCTCGACCCGAAACGTCACCCATTCCTTCTCTCCAGAGATGCTGCCTGTCCCGGTGAGTTACTCCAGCTTTTTGTGTCTATCTTCGCTTTAAACCAGCATCTGCAGTTCCTTCCTTCAAGTATACAAAGAGTCGCCACATACAGGGGACTGACAAAGTTACAAAGTATCCAGCGACGGGTCCTCTTTTGCTCTCTCTCCCCCACCACCCCCTCCCCTTAGGGTGGTCCCCCCCCATGAAGGGTCCTCCTTTGTTCCTGGCAGCGTTGGTAAAGTAAGTAGTGGAAAAACTATCAAAACTAACCCCCAATGCAGCTTTGTAGAATTTATCTTTAAATATTCAGAGTGAAAATTAAAAACTTTGAAACAACTTTGGGACATGTTGGCCAGTAGGCCAACTTTGGGACATGTAGGCAATTTGGGCCGAAGGGCCTGTTTCCGCACTGTATCACTCTTTGACTAATTCATTTGTAATCTCTGAATATATATTTTTAATGTATTACCAAATGCTATGTTTGAGAGACATTTAGACGCACTTAAATTGACAAGATATAAATAATAATAATAATGGATGGGATTTATATAGCGCCTTTCTAATACTCAAGGCGCTTTACATCGCATTATTCATTCACTCCTCAGTCACACTCGGTGGTGGTAAGCTACTTCTGTAGCCACAGCTGTTCTGGGGCAGACTGACGGAAGCGTGGCTGCCAATCTGCGCCTACGGCCCGTCCGACCGCCACCAATCACTCACACACATTCACACACATTCACACGCATATATAGATGGATATGGCACTAATGCGAGCAAATGGGGTTAATGTGGACTGGCAAAAAGGTTAGCATGGACATGATGGGCTGAAGGGCACGATTCTCTGCTGTATGTCTGTGATCTATTTATTGGCAGAATAAATGTCATTTATTTTTTATTTTAAATTTCAGTTTTTGCAATTCTTTCGAATTTAAAAAAAAAACTGTTCTTGCCTGGAATCCTTGGGCCCTATTGTTCAAAGGACCGAACTTCAAATGGATGCTTGCACGGAAGCTGCCAAATGCAGAACACACAACCTCTCCTTGTGTTCCCTTGTTAAAACAATAATGTATGCAAGACTGTCTGAAGAAGGGTCTCGTCCCGAAACGTCGCCCCTTCCTTCTCTCCAGAGATGCTGCCTCACCCGCTGAGTTACTCCAGCATTTTGTGTCTACCTTCGATTTTAAACCAGCATTTGCAGTTCTTTCTTGCAAATAATGTATGCAACGTGTGTACATATTTGAAATGCCAACAGGATTCGAGGAGCATCAAATTATGAGAGTTAGCATTGGCTACAGTGCACTTGGTTTGATTAATGACTTTTCTGAACAGATTGTCAACATTTGTTTACACATTTGTAGTTAGCTGGTAACAGATTAAACACTCCAAATCCCTTCAATCCTATGCTATGCATTCTGCATCTTAAATCTGGGAGACTTGGTGATGCATACGTCAGCTATGGATTTCTCATTACAGTGGTTTATGTCTTGCAGCCAATCTCAGTATTGGAACATTTACGAATGGACTATTCCATACTTGGTTTAGTTTAGAGATACAGTGCGGAAACAGACCCTTTGGCCCATCAAGTCCGCTCCATTCCCAGTCCACAAGCACTATCCTGCACACTAGGGACAATTTACAATTTTCATCGAAGCCAAATTAACCTACAAACCTGTGCGGCTTTGGAGTGTGGAAGGAAACTGCTGTTGGCTATTAAGCCAGAGTAGCAAGGTGGTGCAGCGCTAGAGTTGCTGCCTCACAGCGCCAGAGAGCCAGGTTCAATCCTAACTGCGGGTGCTGTCTGTACGGAGTGTATACCTTCTCCCTGTGACCGCATGGGTTTTCTCCGGGTTCTTCAGTCTCGTCCCGCATTGCAAAGACTTGCAGGTTTGTAGGTTGTCGGAAGGAACAGCAGATGCTGGTTTCAACTGAAGATAGACACAAAAAGCTGGAGTAACTCACCGAGACAGGCAGCATCTCTGGAGAGAAGGAATGGGTGACGTTTCGGGTGGAGACTTTTCTTCAAACATTTATTCAAACGAAGAAGGGTCTCGACCCGAAACGTCACCTATTCCTTCTCTCCAGAGATGCTGCCTGTCCTGCTGAGTTACTCCAGCTTTTTTGTGTGCTATCTTAGGTTTGTAGGTTAATTGGCTTCTGTAAAATTGCCCCAAATGTGCAGGATAGAACTAGTGTACCAGGTGATCACTGGTCGGCATGGACTCCGTGGGCCTGTTTCCACACTGTGTCTCCAAACTAAATAAACTAAACTTTCCATTCTAGAACATCTTTTGGGTATGATCAAAGACTGAAAGGTAGTTTAGTTTGCATGGAAACCAAGGGAGGTAATTACTGCTGCAACAGGAGAGCAAATGAATGGATGTGGGAAATCTGATGTTTGTCATTGCCTAATGGCTATTGCTGGAACTCCTTGTTTGAATGTTTCCAGCTGTGACCTACCATACTACAATAGTACTGGAAAAACTGCTGGTTGAAATCACTGATATGTTAGTTTGCAACAAAGATGTTATTCCATCTCAATAGACAATAGGTGCTGGAATAGGCCATTCGGCCCTTCGATCCAGCACCGCCATTCAATGTGATCATGGCTGATCATCCCCAATCCCCGTTCCTGCCCTCCCCATATCCCCTGACTCCGCTATTTTTAAGAGCCCTATCTAGCTCCCTTTTGAAAGCATCCAGAGAACCTGCCTCCACCGCCCTCTTGAGGCAGAGAATTCCACAGACTCACCACTCTCTGTGAGGAAAAAGTGTTCCCTCGTCTCCGTTCTAAATGGCTTACTTCTTATTCTTAAACTGTGGCCCCTGATTCTGGACTCCCCCAACATCGGGAACATGTTTCCTGCCTCTAGCGTGTCCAAAACCTTAACAATCTTAATTCTTGACTCTTGCATGGGCAAGCTGGGTCGATGGGCCTGTTTCCACGCTGTATCACTCCATGACACCATATGACCCAACTAAAAGCTGAGATTCATGTGGGGATGCACGATACAGTTTAATTTTAAAGATCATAAAATTCAAGAGCCCATTTCTGCAAACCAGGGATCTTTGAGCCAGCACCGCCATTCAATGTGATCATAGCTGATCTTCCCCAATCAGCACCCCCGTTCCTGCCTTCTCCCCATATCCCCTGACTCCGCTATCTTTAAGAACCCTATCTAGCTCTCTCTTGAAAGCATCCAGAGAACCTGCCTCCACCCCCCTCTGAGGCAGAGAATTCCACAGACTCACCACTCTCTGTGAGAAAAAGTGTTTCCTCGTCTCCGTTCTAAATGGCTTAGTCCTTATTCCTAAACTGTGGTCCCTGGTTCTGGACTCCCCCAACATCGGGAACATGTTTCCTGCCTCTAGCGTGTCCAAACCCTCAACAATCTTATACGTTTCAATCTCATTATCTCGTATCTCATATCTCATTTTCTTAACCAGTCTGAAGCCTTTGGGACAATGCTCTAGGTACGAATATTGATTCATTTACCTTCTAGTAACCCTCGCTTTCCCCCTCTCTCCATCTCTCCCCAACCCTATATTTCTGTTTCACTGTACTGATTAATTTTACTGTTTGCCCCTTTGTCACCTTCCCTTCAGACAACAGTGAACCATTCTGCATTTCCTTGAGCATCATCTGCTTTGATCTGTCATTTTGCCACCTGGCATTCTCTTTGTACCCATCCATATCTCCAGTTTCCCTCTCTCCCGACCCTCCGTCTGAGGGAGGGCCTCGACCCGAAGCATCACCCATTCCTTCTCTCCACAGATACTACCTGTCCCGCTGAGTTACTCCAGCGTTTTGTGTCCATCTTCGGTGTAAACTGGCATCTGCGGTTCCTTGTTTGCTCATTCAGTGCAGATCTGGGTGGGACCACACAAGCGTGGCTCCATTCTTGGCCAGAGAAGCACTTGCAGTAGCGTTTCTTCTAATACCTGCACTTTAACCACTGGTGGACCTCCAGCATTCTTCCTTGGCCTTCTCCCATTCCTTGTCCACACCGCACATTTGCAGTAATTAAGATGTTCCCATTTTTGGTGGCTGTGGTGATACACTTTACAATGTACCATACACAGATGCACCAGCACACAAGTCTCTAATGTGCTTAGTGAGATAGAGCTCTTAGGGATAGCGGAGTTAAGGGATATGGAGAGAAGGCAGGAACGGGGGCACTGATTGTGGATGATCAGCCATGATCACATTGAATGGCGGTGCTGGCTCGAAGGGCCGAATGGCCTACTCCTGCACCTATTGTCTATTGATCATGAAGAGAACCATTAGCCTGGGGACATGTATTCCATCATGCTTACACTTTGTGTAGGAAAGAACTGCAGATGCTGGTTTAAATCGAAGGTAGACGCAAAAAGCTGGAGTAACTCGGCGGGACAGGCAGCATCTCCAGAGAGAAGGAATGGGTGACGTTTCGGGTCAAGACCCTTCTTCAGACTCTTACTCTATTGTTTTGTAATTGGTATGATTCCCACTCAGCCGTTGAGATTGCAGTTTTCTCTCGGCAGTTAGTTCACCGTGTCAGTAGTTTGTATCAAATTAGCCACAAATTAGACATTTCTGGTTGCGATAATTGGACTGGGGCACAATCATGTGTCGGAAAGCTGAAGTTGCCGGCTGCCTCATCCAGGCTCTTGTGTCTTTCAACATAGTCACAACAATATTTAGTTCCCACCACCTTGGCTTGGGTTAAACACATCAAGCAACCTGTCGTAGCACAGAATTCGCTCACAGAATGGTTTTTGATCATTGTAGAGGCCCCATTTCCAACCTTCCCAGCCAACAGAGTCGTCGGTATGATCGAGACCATTGACGTTTGTGAACGCAATAGAATCTGTACAACAATGACTCCACTTGCCTCTCACCCACAGCCATTTATTCTCCCATTCTCCTCGATGGGTTTGCCGGGCTCATGCCAGGTTTAAGCCTGTCTAAGGGTGCCAAAGGTTACGGGGAGAAACATAAAAACATAGAAAATAGGTGCAGGAGTAGGCCATTCGGCCCTTCAAGCCTGCACCGCCATTCAATATGATCATGGCTGAGTTGGATGAGTTGGATGAGTTGAGAAGACGGGGGAATGTGGTTCAGAGGGAAAAATAAATCGTCCATGATCGAATGGCGTAGTGGACTCGAGGGGCTGAATGGCTAATTCTGCTGGGTACACAAAAATGCTGGAGAAACTCAGCGGGTGCAGCAGCGTCTATGGAGCGAAGGAAATAGGCAATGTTTCGGGCCAAAACCCTTCTTCAGACTGATGGGGCTAATTCTGCTCCTATGTCTACTGGCAAGGGGTCAGTTGGCAGTCTTGCCGTGCTGCGAACTGGCGCCCTTTCATGGGATGATATGTTTATTCCACTCTATTACAAACAATTTACGGGATGGAGTTGTTACTAAATTCACAAGTGGTACGGGTGCTTCCCCGTGGATTGTCACCTTGTCGTGGTGGAGAAGCTTGTGTGGACCTGAGATCCTGAGAGCGATGCCGTCTGGAGCTATGCTTCTGGTAGGGCCACCCATGGTGGTAAGCTCGAGGGGGAGGTCCCTGACAAAGAGCAATCCAACCAAGACCTCCACGGTGGAACAGGCGGAGGAAGACGATGGCTGACCTTAGTGGAGCGTCACGACGGCTGGGAAGGCGGATGAAGGCTGCAGCAGAAAAGGGTCTCCGGTCGTCTTGGACTCCATGCCACTGGATCCTGACCCAGATCTGTCAAGGACCGTGGGGTGGCTGTCTGTGCGTCAGTCTCCCCACGTTAAACAAAGTCACGCACAGGCCTCCTCCATATAGGGAATAACACCCTGGAGACACCTATGGTCAGCCACGAACGAAGGGGACCGAGGAACGGGTGCCTGAAACTGTACGGTGAGCATTCCTGGTGCAGACTGTGAACTGTACTACTGTTAAAATTTATAGATGAACCACATTATTTTTCAAACATCTAAATGCATCTTAAACAGAATAAAAATGGTTTGTAAGAAGACTATATAAAAGGTGAGCTCATTTTGACATTCAGCTCTATTAATTTAGAGTCGGAGATACAGCACAGAAACAAGGCCTTCGGCCTACCGAATCCTTCTTGGGCCCGCTTCGTTCATGCCTGACCATGGGTGTCTCCAGGGTTGGAGGACACCTGTGCGTGACTTTGTTTAACGTTGGGAGACTGGTGCACAGACAGCCACCACACGGGTCAGGATCCAGTGGCATGGACCGGAGACCCTTTTCTGCTGCAGCCTTCATCCGCCTTCCCAGCCGCTGTGACGCTCCACTAAGGTCATCCATCGTCCTCCTCCGCCTGTTCCACCATTGAGGTCTTGGTTGGATTGCTCTTTGTCAGGGACCTCCCCCTCGCCCTTACCGCCATGGGTGGCCCTACCAGGAGCACAGCTCCAGACGACATCGCTCTCAGGATCTCAGGTCTACACTAGCTTCTCCACCACGACAAGGTGACAATCCTCGGAGAAGTGGGGCCTACCGAGCCCAGACTGGCAATAAACCACCTGTTTACTGCTAATCCTACAATATTCTCATTTTATATTATTCTCTGCACATTTTAATCAAATTCCATTCACCTGCACACTGGTGCCAATACATCGGCCAACCTGCCCGTCTTTGGGATGTGGGAGGAAACCGGAGCACCTGGAGGAGACCCAATAGATCAATCAATGTGAGAGCGTGAGAACTCCAGAGAGACAGCACCCAAAGTCAGGATCAAATCCGCTTCTCTGGCGCTGTGCCACCAATTTAATAAGACTCCATTTAAAAGAAAAACATGGATATCGTGTTCATTCAGGTTTTTTTGTCTTTTGGCGTATTATTTGGTTTACTTCAGAGATACATTACAGAGACAGGCCCTTCGGCCCACCGAGTCCGTGCCGGCCAGCAATCCTCACACGCTAACACTATCTGACAAACTAGGGACAATTTTACTGAGCCAATTAACCTACAAACCTGTGCGCCTTTGGAGAGTAGGAGGAAACTGGAGCTCCTGGAGAAAACCCACGCAGGTCAAGGGGAGAACGTACAAACTCGGTACAGACCGCACCCATAAGTCAGGATCAAACCTGGGTCTCTGGCGCTGTAAGGCAGCAACTTTACCGCTGCGCCACCGTGCTGCACAGTGTAGTTTGCCAGATCTTTACCAACGACAGCTCAAAGTTGGCATGTGAGTGGAAGGTTTTAGTACCTATCTAAATGGCTTTTCAAGGTCTCTGCCTATGTACGAGCAGAAGGCATGAATAGCATAGATGGTAAGGGGGCTTGAGTAATGCATCTTGCTTAAACAAGATTGTAGCACTTTTCTGCCGTGCCAATGTGACATTCAAATGTCTGCATTAATAGAAGCACAGAATGATGTATCAGATTGCTATTTAGTATAATAGGAGACACAAAGCTGCAGTAACTCAACGGGTCAGGCAGCATCTCTGGAGAAAAGGAATAGGTGACGTTTTGGGTCAAGACCCTTCTTCAGACTTGGTGTAATGAGTGCTTTGATTGAGTGCTTATGTTAGTATTACGATGTTTATGATGTTTTAGTGTTAAAAATAACTGCAGTTTAGTCATTTTTAAGTTACAGTTTATATCATTAGTTGTATCTATAAGATTGAATTCTTAAAACATGTGTCGGTTACACAGTATCTACAGTAGTTAGTAATAAAATTAAATCCTGGATTTCATTCTGAAATTTTAAAGCACTGTTGCTTACAGTTCTAAATAAATTGGCTATTGCTTTGAAGTGGCTAAAATTTAATTAATTCACATTTTAAACAAATCTCATAAGCCTTGAAAGTCAGCAGATATTAACATAGAGAGAGGTAATCTGTCCTAGTGAAAATTCTTGGTCTGCAAATTTAAATTGTAGGCGTTAATGTATTCAGAATAAATGCCTCAGTACCTTCATTAAAAGACATCGAACAAAGGAATTTCATAGACACAGTTTAAGTAATCATGCATTATAATCTACACTTTGCAATTAAAAACAGTGGGAGAAAATAAATTCAACAGGCAATTGAATTGCAGAGGCATTCCCACTAATAAACGGCACATCCGCCATCATAGGCCTCAGTAACAGTATTTCCTTTATTGATATAAATAATCAAATGATTTGGACTTGTCACAGTCTCACTTTATGTTTAAAATGCATTAATAGTACTTCTTGCAAGACACTGACAACAATTTAAGTAATTAAGTTTATTGGCCAAGTATTCACATACAAGGAATGATTGGGGATGATCAGCCATGATCACATTGAATGGCGGTGCTGGCTCGAAGGGCCGAATGGCCTACTCCTGCACCAATTGTCTATTGTCTATTGCCTTGGTGCTCCGCCCACAAATAACAACATGACATACAGTGACAGTCACGAATGACTCAGAAAACACTAAACATTAATAATAATAAGACATTAATGATAAAACACCATTGATCAAGCATGTGAACCGACAAAATACCAGATCAAAGAGAGGCTACAGATTTTTGGCTGTTGAGTAGAGCAACTACTCGTGGATAAAAACTGTTTTTATGTCTGGCTGTGGCAGCTTTGACAATCCGGAGTCGCCTTCCAGAGGGATGTGGTTGCATTTAAATTAGCACTTTTATAGTAGCAAAACTTTCCAAAGGCGTTATGCAGGAGCATTATCAAGCAGAATTTGACAATGAGTTCGGGGGGCACGGTTGTGCAGCGGTAGAGTTGTTGCGTTACAGAGCCAGAGACCCGGGTTTGATCCTGACTACGGGCGCTTGTCTGTACAAAGTTTGTACGTTCTCCCTGTGACCTGCGTGGGTTTTCTCCAGGAGCTCCGGTTTCCTCCCACACTCCAAAGACGTGCAGGTTTGTAAGCTAATTGGCTTGGTATAATTGTATATTGTCCCTAGTGTGTGCAGGATAGCGTTGGTGTGCGGGGATCGCTGGGCAGTGCAGGCTCAGTGGGCCGAAGGGCCTGTTTCCGCGCTGTATCTCTAAACTAAACAATATTGGGGAAGATGATTAATAGTTTGGACTGAAATGTTCAATTGCTGTTTCAAATATCAATGGTAAGGACGGGTTTCCCTGTGGAAGAACCATATTTAATATACACACCCATTCATCAACGTTGAACACATTAGCGACGCAGTGGCGCTGGTTTCCAACGGGAACCGTGACGGACGCACCACACATCTCTGTCCTCCAGTTCCTGCGGACTTCCGCCGCTGGAAGTACAGGATGTTGGTGTGTGTGTGTGCTTCATCATCATGCCTTACAATGCCGTGTACGACAGTGATCACAACTTCTACTGAAGTGTGGGTGGCCATTGGCTTGCGAGAAGCTCATCCGGCCTGTGACAGGGTCTTGTTTTTGGTCCTGCTGGGGGTCCACAGCCCCCTCCTCACCTGGCAAACCAGGTGGGGGAGACGGTTTAGTCGCTGACTATCTGACCATAGGGCAAGTAGCACGGGATTACATGGTGAACGTGGGGGGGGGGGGGGGGGGGGTCATCTCCCCCCCGACCTGACCTAATATACACGTTGATCAGCAATGGGGCCTGAGTGGAGAAGAGTGAAGGTTTGCTGCCTGTCCATGATGGTGGTCAGCAGTACATGGAGTACAACGAGAAAAGGATACATTTCCAGTTTTGCTTCAGTTTCCGTGTGCCATCAGCTTTTTTCTTTGGCAGTGCCTCAGGATCGGGCACGACTTGCTTCCACTCCAGTTCTGTAGGATGAGCGATGATTGTTGAGGCCAGTGTTGTAACGCCTGGTCCCCCAACGCAACCCGTTCCCCAATACAATATTCCACCACTCCCCGTTCCGCCAATGCAATCCGTCCCCCCCCCCAAGGCAATATTGCACCCTCCGTGCATAGCCCCCAACTGCGCAGACACGGCTCATTTCCCCTCATCCCCCAACACTCACTCCCCATCCTCTTCACCCTCCCTCTTCTTTCCCCTCGACACCTCACCCCCCCCCCCCCCCCATCCCTCCCTCGCCTCTTGCTCTCTCTCCTTTCCCCTACCCTCAGTCCCTCCCTCCCTCCCTCCCTCCATACCAGCCCGCCCACTGCTGCAGCTCGGATGTCCCTGCCCTGCTGCCGCCGCCAGGCCACGGTGCGGGGGGGGGGGGGGGGGGGGGGATGGAGTCCGTGTTCGTCACGGTGGGCACCATGAGTTTCTATGAGCTGGTGGAGAAGATCGCCCCCGACGTGTTCCTAGCCGCGGGACAGGATGGGCGAGTGGCTCGTTTGTGAGCCGGCACATTTCTTCTGCCATCTGCATTGGTTTCCATGTGTTGCTGAAGAATGGACTGTAGATATTCAATGCTATCCAAAACGTTCCTTTTATCTACTCTTGGCGATTAAGTGAATAGTGACCAGCGTCAGTGGGGGTGCTGCACATTTAGTTTAGAGATACAGCGCAGAAACTGGCCCTTCGGCCCACTGGGCCCGTGCCGACCAGGGATCCCCTACACACACTGGGGACAATTTACATTTATACCAAGCCAATTAACCTACAAACCTGTACTTCTTTGGAGTGTGGGAGGAAAGCGAAGATCTCGGAGAAAACCAATATAGGTCCCGGGGAGAACGTGCAGACTCCGTACAGACAGCGCCCATAGTCAGGATCTAACCGGGTCTCTGGCGCTGTAATGTTGCAACTTTATCGCTGCGCCACCGTGCTGCCCTTTTAGATGTTGAGAATTCTTTGCCACTGTTCTTCAAGCAAACTCTTCCTGTGATAGATTGTGGAATAAAGTGTTTGACTCGGCAGTCTGCTGCCAAGTACATGATTCCAGAGGAGCGCAAAGGAAGTTGCGATGTCGGACTCTTTTGTGCATCTTCCTTTGGCAGGAGTCTCTTCTTGAAACGCTCGCCTGTAACTGGGATCCAGATCCCAAATTCCCAGGTGTCGGTGCCCTGCAACACAACTTTAACACCTGGGTGTGACACAGCCCACTGATGCCATGGGCATTTTGTCCATTTTGGCAAGAAGTGGCCCAGTGGCGCAGCTAGTAGAACCACTGCCTTTCTGCACCAGAGACCGGGGTTCGATGTCTGCGTGGAGTGTGCACGTTCTCCCTGTGACCACGCGGGTTTCGTCCAGGTGCTCCAGTTTCCTCCCTCATCCCAAAGATCTTCAGCTTGTAGACCACAATAAACTGCCTCCAGTGTGTAAGGAGTGAATGTGAAACTGGGATAACATAGATGGAGTGCGAACAGATACTCAATGGCCAGTGTAGTCTCGGTGAGCTGTATCTTTCAATCAAAGTTGGAAAGGTATAGACTGATTACACGTAGCAATTAAAACAGCTTCCTATTCCCACAGTGAACCACATTTTTAAACTATTTTCTACTTTCGCTGCTATTTTCCGAGCAATGTCAATTCTGAAAGTGTCGGAGGATTTTCAGCAACAGTTAAAAGACTGAGGTGGGAACAATTGTCAATTGTATTGGATTTATAAGCTGCCTGATATCTTTAGACATTGATTTAATGTCTTCGCTATTTGCAACAGAGTTAGAAAAGTTAATAACATCTGCCTTTGTTGAGCTCTTAAGTATTCTGCTACTTTAACATTCAAATTGAAGGGCTAATAATGGGAAAAAAGCTTATACTCAAATTCTGGAAAAACGCTCCAATACCAACAATAAAAATGTGGATTTCAAACATGTTCGAAACACTATACCTGGAAGAGATGAGACTCCTCCTAGCAGGCAAAGCAGACCACTTCCAAAAGACGTGGTCTGCATTTATGGCACTATTACAAGCATAAGGTGCAATAGTAATTTAAAAAATAAATGGTACCAGGATCTGGTAACGGGGGGGTAAAAAAAAACCCACGGTTGGTATATCCTTTTTTGCGGAGTTTTGTGTTATAATAGAGCGATTGTTTCTCCTTTTTTTTCTTTCCTTTCTAGGGACTATTTCCTTTCTTTACTTCCTTCTCTAACTTCTTCTCTAAGGGGCTTTCTTTTCCCAACACTTTCCTGCACCCTCACGACTCTTGCTCACTTTCCTTACTTCTTTCATTTCTACCTTTTTTAAAGCTCGAAAAATGAAGTGGTACAACAAATGTAATAAGATATATGTGATGTGTATTACTGTAATTTACTGTACTTCTAATAAAAATAAATATTAAAAAAAAACAACAACAAAAAACGTTCAAAATAAATTTCTAGCCCATAAGTGATATTCATTGATTAATAAATGGTGATTTGCATGAATCAATTCACTTTCTTAAAGTTATTCCAACTGTTTAGTCCTTCACATTTTATTAAAATAACCAACGTCTAAGGTCTTAAGTATTGTACAAATTTAGTTTAGAGATACAGCGCGGAAACAGGCACCTTGCTTCTTGTCCCACCAAGCCTGCGCGACCAGCGATCCCCGCACATTAACACAACTCTACACATACTATTTTCTACTTTTGCTGCAATTTTCCGAGCAATGTCATTTCTGAAAGTGGGCAATTTTCCATTGACATCACACTGATTAACCTACAAACCTGTACGGCTTTAGAGTGTGGGAGGAAACTGAACTTCTCGGTGAAAGCCCACGCAGGTCACTGGGAGAACGTACAAACTCCGTTCAGACAAGCACCCTTAAGGGCGACATTTACGCGTCATTTACGGGATATCATTTACGTGTCAAGGCGCACGTGATGCGCGCATGGTGTGCGCGGTGACGTAGGCAGTGACGCGCGGTCGCGTGTGGCGCCCCAGGATTTTGGGATTCACAAAATCTTCGCTCGCCATCTGCGTGACGCGCAAATGACGCCCAGGTGGGACAGGCCCTTTAGACAGGATCGAACCCGGGTGTCTGGCGCAGGAAGGCAGTAGCTCTACCACTACATCACCGTGCCGCCCAATCTAAATGTAAAACTAATTGCTGCAAGCCTATGGATGTTGGGCAATAGCTTTCTGGTTATTTTTAACGTTATCCAGTGGATGTAAAATAGTATGACTAGCCTATCAGAAAAAACTATACATTTTTGTTCAGTTGGTTAATCATGTTCTCATTTAATATTTCAAGAATCCTTTGGGGTACAATAGATGAGTATCGGGAAGACCATACTAATTGCTCATTAGATACAGAATCACTTGTAATGGAAACTTGCATCAAGCCATTCAAAATAATGAATTGATCAGAGCGTAAGGAGCAGGAATAGACAATATCACCTTCAAAGCCTACGCTGCCACTTAGTAAGATGCTCACAGATTTGATCTTGGCCATTTGTTTGTCTGTTTCCCACGACTGCTGATATCCCCGTAGACGACATCTTCGCCCATCTTGGCCTGGAATATTTATTTTAGTTCATAGATTCAGCGTGGAAACAGGCCCTTCGGCCCACCGGGTCTGTGCCGACCTACGATCACCCGTACACTAGTTCTATTATACTACACTAGAGACAATTTATAGATGCCAATCAACCTGGAAACCTGTACGTCTTTGGAATGTGGGAGGAAACTGGAGAACCCAGACAGGAAAACCCAGGCGGTCACGGGGAGAACGTACAAACTCCGTACAGACAGCACCCGCAGTCGGAATTGAACCTGGGTCTCTGGCGCTGTAAGGCAGCAACTCTACTCACTGCCCTGTATTTAATGATCTATCTTCCTCAGTTCTGGAGTATTGAATTCCATAGGTGGAAGGCTCTCTGCGGGAAGAGGTTTCTTATCATCTTTGTCTTAAATTGGCAAAAGGACTGGATTACCTATAACCCAGAATTGCAAATGTATTGGCATCAGGGAAAGGTCAATTCATTCTTTATTGCCACATGTGACAAGTCACAGTGAGATACTTTGTTTTACATACCCAAGGTATGCGAATGGTCGCCACATAAAGGGCGCCAACAAAGTTCCAAAGTAGTCTATTGGCACGTGTACCGAGGTACAGCGAGAAGCTTTTGTTGCGTGCTAACCAGTCAGCAGAAAGACAAGGTAGACAAAAATGCTGGAGAAACTTAGCGGGTGCAGCAGGATCTATGGAGCAAAGGAAATGGGCAACGATTCGGGCCGAATCCCTTCTTCAGACTGATGTGAGGGTGGGGTGGGGGAAGAAGAAAGGAAGAGAAGGAGCCAGAGGGCTGAGGGAGAACTGGTCCACTTTCCTCCCCCCCCCCCCACCCACCCTCCCATCAGTCTGAAGAAGGGTTTCGGCTCAAAATGTTGCCTATTTCCTTCGCTCCATAGATGCTCCAGCATCTTTGTCTACCTTAGATTTTCCAGCATCTGCAGTTCCTTCTTAAGCAGAAAGACAATACATTATTATAATCAAGCAATTTATAGTGTTTAGATGCATGATAGGGGAATAACGTTTAGTGCAAGGTGAAGCCAGCAAAGACCGAACAAGGATAGTCCGAAGGTCACCAATGAGGTCGATAGTAGTTCAGTACTGTGCTCTGGTTGTGGTAGGATGATTCAGCTGCCTGAAAACTGCTGGGAAGAAACTGTCCCCAAATCTGGAGGTGTGCATTTTCGCACTTCGGACTTTGCCTGATGGCAGAGGGGGGAAGAGGGAGTGGCCAGGGTGTGACTCCTTGATTATGCTGCTGGCCTTGCCGAGGCAGCGTGAGGTATAACTGGAGTCAATAGAAGGGAGTATGTTAGAAGGAACTGCAGGTGCTGGTTTAAACCGAATGTAGACACAAAAAGCTGGAGTATCTCATAGCACCTCTGGAGAGAAGGAATGGGTGACGTGATGGATGGGAGGTTGGTTGGTGTGATGGGCTGGGCTGCGTCCACAATTTGCTGCAATTTCTTGCAGACTTTAGAGATACAGTGCGGAAACAGGCGTTTTGCCCACCGAGTCCACACCGACCAGCGATCACTCCGTGCGCCAGTACCATCCTACGCACTAGGGACAATTCACATTTTTTTTTAACCAAAAACTTACAAACTGTCTTTTGAGTGTGGGAGGAAATCGGCGCACCTGGAGAAAACCCACATGGTCCACAGGGAAAACAGACAAACTCCATACAGACAGCACCTGTAGTCAGGATCGAACCCAGGTCTCTGGCGCTGTGAGGCAGCAACTCTGTGTCTCCCATGCCTTCTCACTGCCGGCCTCCCTCAAACCCCGTGCTGATTCCCAGAAAGGCAAAGAGGGCAAGCTGCATAATTTCACTGCATTGATCCTTGGAACTGAAAACTATTGTGATGAGAAGAGACACGAAGATATTCATTAGAGCAGAGAAACCTAAAAGGAAATTTAATTGGTTTCTAAAATTGTGAAGGTTTCTGATGAGAATGAATCGGGCGAGGTGAGTCATGGCAAGCACTTATCAATGCAAAATTATCACTGAGAGAGTGCAGATAAGCAAGCAAGAATTTCTTTGCACAGAAATTTACTGGAGTTTGGATATTTCCATAACCATGGGAAAAGTTAATGCACAAGTTATTAAATAAAGAAAAGTTGGAAAAAGGTATGAAGCAGAGGTCGACACAGGGTATGGGGAGGTTTGGCACAGGAATTAACTGAATTACTCAAACAAAGCACTAACACTATCTAGACTGAATAATCTTTTCTTATTACTCTTCCTAAGGCTGAACTAATGTTTGACTTTCACTGGGATAAAAGCAATGTGTTCTCCGTAATATAACTGGCACAAAAAAAACGAGGGAACTGCTTTGCATAGGTAAAAAATATTCCATGATTAATATGGTAATTGTTACAATATCTATAATGTCACAACAAATTAGCTGCTTGTGGACTAGAACTGATATTATGACTTTTCTGCATGCTCAGCTGTTCAAGTTTTTGCTGTGGTATGCATCAGGAAAGGTGCTGAGTTTGAGAGTAAATTGGCAAAAGTACCTCTTTTTATGTTGGAGAGAATTCTAATTTATTTTAGAGCTACAGCATGTAAACGAAGCAGGCCCTTCGGCCCACTGAGTCCACACCAACCATCGATCGCCCATTCACGCTAGTTCTATGTTATCCCACTTTCCCATCCACTTCCTACTCGCGCCGGGCAATTTTACAGACCTACGAAACCCGCGCGTCTCCGGGATGCGGGAGGAATCCGGAGCACCCGGAGGAAACCCGTGCGGGTCACGGGGAGAGCGAGCAAACTCCACACAGACAGCACCCGAGGTCAGGATTGAACGCGGGTTTCTGGCGGTGCGAGGCAGCAACTCCACCAGCCTTGCCACTGTGCTGCCTCGCCTGCTTGTCTCTTTTTGAAATAGTGAAAGTAAACGTCTCAAACTGTTTTATTTCTTTCGGAGAAAGCCATCAAAATACTGGGGACAGAACAATGCCGTGGAATTAGTTTTAGATTGCTAGTCTGAGATGTTTGATTGTTGGTTATTTGTGCTTTCAACAGTATTCACTCCTTTTTATCTCTACAATTTCTTGAAACCCAATATTTTTTTGGTGATCTTTGCCCTATTCTACTTCTAGCCTTTTGACTTTCCTGATTTATTCATTCACCACTGGAAATTGTGCCTTCAACTGACTAGATTCTAAGCTGTAATTCCCTTTCTTAACCTTTCCTTCTTTTTCCTCCTTGCTTTAAAATATTGACCTTTGACCTAACTTTTAGTTGCCTGTCCTAATATTTCTTTGTGTACCTCAGAGTTAAGTACTCCTGGTACTATAACAACATTTGAAATACATTTTGACAGCTTACTGGATAGGAGAGGTTTAATGGGATATGGGCCAAATGTAGGCAGGTGGGACTTGTGTAGATGGGGCATCTTGGTCGGGTTGGGCTGATGGGCCTGTTTCTGTGCTGTATGACTCTGGCTCTAAGTTCTGGATGTTTTTCAACATAAATTTGCTCTTAGATAGACACAAAATGTTGGGGTGACTCAGTGGTCCAGGCAGCATTTCTGGATAGAAGGAATGGGTGACGTTTCGGGTCGAAACCCCTTCAGACTGAAGTCAGACTGAGGGAGATGCATAGATAAGGAAGTGTGAGGTGTGAAAACGGGACAAAGGGGATGGAGAATAAGGAAAAAAATGTAGAATAGATCATTGTTATCTGGGAGAAGTTAACAACAAAGCAAACAGAGATAAAATGTAGTCGGAGAGAGTCAGACTGGTCAGAGAACTGGGAAGGGGGAGGATTGGAGAGAGAAGGAAAGCAAGGGTTACTTGAAGTTAGAGAAGTCAATGTTCATACCGCTGGGGTGTAAGCTGCCCAAGTGAACTATTGTAGGTGGTGGTTCTTTAGTTGAGGGACCTGTGGCTTCCTAATCCCAAGGATTTAAGTGGATACAGTCCAAATTATAGCCACGCATTTTCCCAATGGCAAAGTTATGTTGTACACAGATGAAAATCCAGCCTTGCGCATCGCTGTTTGAATGGTATGGACAGAGGCAAAGCTAACACGAGGAGGTTTTTCATGGGAAAAGCCAGTGTAGAAGATCAATGATTAGAAGCAAAGCATTGCGGGGGGGAAAAAAACCTGATTAAGTAAAGAAATGCTGAGGCCACAGATTAACCAAACTGAGTGAAAGTGGAAACGGGGCAAAGGTTCACACCAGGAGTTGGATTGTAGAGAAATCTCCCTGAATGAGGCAAGGAATATGTGCAAGTAATATAAAAAAGGTGCAGTTTTACTTTTCATTTATCATTTATTTGTTTATTTATTTATTTAAGAAATACAGAGGGGAAACAGGCCCTTCGGCCCACCGAGTGCAGGCCGACCGGCGATCCCCGTAAACTAAAACTATCCTACTACACATTTATACCAAGCCAATTAACCTACAAATTTGTACGTCTTTGAAGTGTGGGAGGAAACCAAAGATCGTCGAGAAAACCCACGCAGGTCACGGGGAGAACGTACAAACTCCGTGCAGACAGCATCACACGCCTCAGCACTCGTGAGTAAGGCAAGGCAGTGCCTTTACCACCTCAGGCAATTGAGGAAATTCATAGTGTCTCCGAGGATCCTCCAGTGCTTCTACGCAGCGGCGGTGGAAAGCATCTTGTCCGGGAACATTACCATCTGATTTGGGAATTGCTCTGCCAAGGACAAGAAGGCTCTGCAGAGAGTAGTGCGTTCGGCCGAACGCACTATGGGAACTTCACTTGCCCCCCTGCAGGAACTATACATCAGGAGGTGCAACTCCAGAGCCAACAATATCATGAGAGACCCCTTCCACCCCTGCAACGGACTGTTCCAGCTGCTACGGTCAGGCAAACGCCTCCGTTGCCATGCGGTGAGAACGGAGAGGTTGAGAAGGAGTTTCTTCCCAGAGGCCATTCGGACTGTAAACGCCTATCTCACCAGGGACTAACTCTACTGAACGTTTTTCCTTCCATTATTTATTATGTAAAAGAATATGTGTGTTATGATTGTGTTTATAGTTTGTTTGGTTGTTTGTCTTTTGCACAAAAGTCCGCGAGCATTGCCACTTTCATTTCACTGCACATCTCGTATGTGTATGTGACAAATAAACTTGACTTGACTTGACTTGACCTGTACTCGGGATCGAACCCGGGTCTCCGGCACTGCAAGCGCTGTACTAATAAGGCAGCAACTCTACCGCTGCGCCACTGTGCCTCCCATTTGATACAACTAACCTGTAAGATAAATCAAATCAATCAGTGGAGACCACTGTGACTGTTGAAAGGCTGAGCCACTTTGAAGTTATCTCACATTCCAACATTCAGCTTACTGTCCTGGATTTTGGGAATGGATCAGAGGTCTCTAACTTCATGTAACCCTTGCTTTCCCTCGTTCTCCATCCCTCCCCACCCTAGTTCCCCAACTAGTTTTACAGTTTGTACCACTCCTTGTCAGCTTCCCCTCCGCTAACAATGAACCGATCTATATTTCTTTATCAACGTCTGCTTTGATCTGTCGTTTTCACACCTCACCCTTCCACATCTCTCGACTCCCTCTCCCCTGACTCGCAGTCTGAAGAAGGGTCTCGACCCGGAACGTCACCCATTCCTTCTCTCCAGAGATGCTGCCTGTTCCGCTGAATTACTCCAACATTTTGTGTCTGTCAGAGGTGAGGTGTGGGGAATGCAGCGATGTGTGGAGCTTCATTTGTACCTGAACCACATTCAATTCAATTCAATTCAACTTTAATGTCATTGCACAAATACTGAGTATGGGTACAACGAAATGCAGTTTTGCGTCAGTCCGTAGTAGTGCATATAGAAATTAAAAAAAAAGAAGATACAGAATAATCAAAAATACAGAATAATTAAACAATGGGGACGGAGGGACCGGAGAAATCTATCGGCGGGACTCCGAGTTCAGCAATGTGATGGTATAATTGTAGAAGCTGTTCCTCATCCTACTGGTACGAGACCTGAGGCTCCTGTACCGCCTCCCTGATGGGAGGAGGGCAAACAGTCCATGGTTGGGGTGGGAGGGGTCTTTAATGATCTTCCCAGCCCGTCTCAGACACCGTTTTCGGTGGAGGGCATCCATGGCAGGGAGCGGGGCACCGATGATGTGCTGCGCGGTTTTCACCACCCGTTGTAGTGCCTTCCTGTCCGCAACAGTGCAGCTGCTGTACCATACCGTGAAGCAGGTGGTCAGGATGCTCTCGATGGTACAGCGGTAGAAGTTGGTCAGGATCTGGGGGGACAGGTGGGCTTTCTTGAGCCTCCTCAGGAAGTAAAGGCATCAGAATGCACCTGGGCACCTGGGGGGGGGGGGGGGGGTAAAGCAGATTACCAATTTCAAAATGCTAATCGTTGATTAAGTGTGATCTCACTGGAGATTTGAACTTTAATTCTGCACATACCAGTTTCTCCACCTTCTCAGATGTTTGCCAGTGGGAGTGGCTGACAGACCGATCTGATCCAGTTGCTGAAACGTTGCTGCTGCTTTATTCCATGGCTCAGTTGAAACCTTTGTTCAAAGACATTTTGGCATTAGGCTGGTAAATCTTTTGAACAATAGACAATAGGTGCAGGAGTAGGCCATTCGGCCCTTTGAGCCAGCACCAGCACTGTGATCATGGCTGATCATCCACAATCAGCCGTTCCTGCCTTCTCCCCATGTCCCTTGACTCCGCTATCTTTAAGAGCCCTATCTCTTGAAAGCATCCAGAGAATCGGCCTCCACTGCCTTCTGAGGCTGGGAATTCCACAGATTCACAACCCTCTGGGTGAAAACGTTTTTCCTCATCGTACTAAATGGCCTACCCCTTATTCTTGAACTGTGGCCCCTGATTCTGGACTCCCTCAACATTGGGAACGTTTCCTGCCTCTAGCGTGTCCAATCCCTTAATAATCTTATATGTTCAATTATATCCCTTCTCATCCTAAATTCCAGTGTATACAATCCCAGTCGCTCCATTCTTTCAACATTTGACAGTCCCGCAATCCCAGGAATTAACCTTGTGAACCTACGCTGCACTCCCTCAATAGCAAGAATGGAGACCAAAATTTGGAGACCAAAACTGCACAATACTTCAGGTGTGGTCTCACCAGGGCCCTGTAAAACTGCAGAAGGACCTCTTTGCTCCTTTACCCAACTCCTCTTGTTATGAAGGCCAACATGCCATTAGCATTCCTCACTGCCTGCTGTACCTGCATGCTTACTTTCAGTGACTGATATACAAGGACACCCAGATCTCGTTGTACTTCCCCTTTCCTAACTTGACACTGTTCAGATAATAATCTGCCTTCCTGTTCTTGCCACCAAAGTGGATAACTTCACATTTACCCACATTAAACTGCATCTGCCAATTACTCACCCAACCTGTCCAAGTCACCCTGCATCCTCCTCACAGTTCACACTGCCACCCAGCTTTGTGTCATCTGCATATTTGCTTATGTTACTTTTAATCCCTTCATCTAAATCATTAATGTATGTTGCAAATAGCTGCGGTCCCAGCACCGAGCCTTGCGATACCCCACTAGTCGCTGCCTGCCATTCTGAAAGGGACCCTTTAACGAAAAAAAAGTTAGTTAGTTAAACACAAGACCAGCTGGAGTACTCAGCTGGTCAGGCAGCATCCCTGGAAAAAAGGAATATATGATATTTCGGATTGAGATCCGTCTTCATAGATAAATATTGCACATGGGTTCTTAATTTCCAAAGAAGTGCATGGTTGAGCCGCAGTAGTGTTGCTGCCTTTTAGCGCTTGCAGCACCAGAGACCCGGGTTCTATCCTGACTACGGGTGCTGTCTGTACGGAGTTTGCAAGTTCTCCCCGTGACTGCGTGGGTTTTCTCGGAGGTCTGTTTCCATACTGTATCTCTAAACTAAACTAAAGTAGTTTGCAGAAAGTACGGACTGACACATATGAGATCTCAAACTGGGTGCAATGAGTTTAATTAAAGGTTCTGCTTAGACTGGCTACATGCATACTAGTTAAATGAAGGATTAATTCCCAGTATATCTTTTACTCTATTTACTGAGCTTCCCTGATTGAGGCTGGGGCATAAGGAACATTGAGAGGATGCTTCGTACCATTTGATTTTGTGTATTATTGAGACTGAAAAGAACTAAACAGCAGACCATTATCTGACATAATCTCCTCAAGAAGGCCATATGTGATAAACATGGATCTGACTTCCTCAGTCCTGTATTCTGTGATGGTGTATGACTCTATATGCTTGTGCCTTGTACCTTCCGAAGAGTCCACCAGGGACTATATTGGAAATTGGACAATTTTATACTGGACAATTTTTACATTTACCAAGCCAGTTAACCAACAAGCCTGCGCGTCTTTGGAATGTGGGAGGAAACCGAAGATCTCGGAGAAAACCCACGCAGGTCACGGGGACAACCTATAAACTCTGTAGCCGGGATCGAACCTGGGTCTCCGGCACTGCATTTTGCTGTAAGGCAGCAACACTACCGCTGTGCCACTGTGACGCAAATTGATTATCTGGATCTATTTCTATAGGCTCCCAGCTAACAGAAATCCATGGTACACAAAAATGCTGGAGAAACTCAGCGGGTGCAGCAGCATCTATGGAGCGAAGGAAATAGGCAACGTATCGGGCCGAAACCCTTCTTCAGAAATCCATGGCTTTTTTTCCCCCAATAATCCATGTGGACAGACCACAATTGTCTCAAAGTAGTCAGTCTGAAGAAGAGTCTCGACCCGAAACGTCACCCATTCCTTCTCTCCAGAGATGCTGACTGTCCCGCTGAGTTACTCCAGTATTTTGTGTCTATCTTCGATTTAAACCGGCATCTGCAGTTCTTTCCTACACACTCTGATGGTTGTGTTCTGCCGTCTGAGAAGACTGAATAGCTGTACACTCTTGAGATCGGTGTCATTATACAAATCCGTGATCTCTTGGTGATTTTCAATAATCCTGGCATCTGCATATTCTTTCTTTCTTCAACCTGCTCTCTGCTTG
This sequence comes from Amblyraja radiata, assembly GCF_010909765.2. Taxonomy (NCBI): domain Eukaryota; kingdom Metazoa; phylum Chordata; class Chondrichthyes; order Rajiformes; family Rajidae; genus Amblyraja; species Amblyraja radiata. Next base: position 29,566,043 of record NC_045983.1, on the reverse strand, counting down.
TAAATACCCTCAACATCCCTCTCATTGCTGCCCAGATTTGTGTACGACTCGTAGAGTAATGGCAATATCAAACGGTTCCATTGTCATTACTGCGCTGGCAGGGAGGAGTGGATCGAATTGACACAGCACGATAACAAGAACGAATCTTCCAGTCGTCATTTCCATTGATTCTTTATTGAAGTTGTTGTAAATACACAGAAGTATCTCATACAAATTGTGGCTTTCGTTTCCTACTACCCGAACTGTCCGTTCTTACTATCCACACTGGTAAAGATTGTGTCTTCTCTCTGTGGCCAGCTCTCGTCTGACCTGACCACCCCTGTCATATCGCTTAGTTCTATGTAAATCACGCTCATCTACATAAATCCACGCATATCTATGTATCAAAATCCCACCCCCAAGCGTTCAAAATGATACAACTAGAAATATCTGGACAAAATACCATAATATATTGTCATGTCAAGTTTATTTGTCACATACACATACAAGATGTACAGTGACATGAACGTGGCAATGCCTGCGGGTTGTGCAAAAATAACAGAACAGAATAGAACAGAATTTGTATTTACATGTTAGAAAATAAAAACAGCAATTTAAAAAAGACACAACACAACAGTAAATGAGTCCCTGGTGAGATAAGTATTTACTGTCCTAATGGCCAGTGGGAAGAAACTCCGTCTCATTCTCTCTGTTTTCACAGCATGACAGCGGAGGCGTTTGCCTGACCGTAGCAGCTGGAACAGACCGTTGCTGGGGGGGTAGGGGTCCCCCATAATGTTGCTGGCTCTGGATCTGCACCTTCTGGTGTATAGGTCCTGCAGGGGGGGGCGAGTGTAGTTCCCATAGTGCGTTCGGCCGAACTCACTACTCTCTGCAGAGCCTTCTTGTCCTGGGCAGAGCAGTTCCCAAAGCAGATTGTGATGTTGCCGGACAAGATGCTTTCTACAGCCCCCGCGTAACAGTAACTAACTTTAGCATAAATGGCTCCTACACATAGTATCCATGATGCAATGGCTTGCAAACATGGTGTTAAGTGTCAATGTCAGCTGCAAACAGAGGAGAGCGTGGATGGGTGTACTGGAAGTTGATTAGAGGAGGCGATGAAAGAAACTGCAGATGCTGGAATATGGAGCAAAATCAAACTGATGGAAGCAGTCCAAGTAATAATAATAATAATAATGGATGGGATTTATATAGCGCCTTTCTAATACTCAAGGCGCTTTACATCGCATTATTCATTCACTCCTCAGTCACACTCGGTGGTGGTAAGCTACTTCTGTAGCCACAGCTGCCCTGGGGCAGACTGACGGAAGCGTGGCTGCCAATATGCGCCTACGGCCCCTCCGACCACCACCAATCACTCACACACATTCACACACATTCACACACAGGCAAAGGTGGGTGAAGTGTCTTGCCCAAGGACACAACGACAGTATGCACTCCAAGCGGGATTCGAACCGGCTACCTTCCGGTTGCCAGCCGAACACTTAGCCCATTGTGCCATCTGTCGTCCCAGGGAGTCACGGTGGCGCAGCGGTAGAGTTGTTGCCTTACAGCGCCAGATACCCGGGTTCGATCCTGACTGCGGGTGCTGTCTGTACGGAGTTTGTACGTTCTCCCCGTGACCGCGTGGGTTTTCTCCGAGATCTTCAGTTTCTTCCCACACTCCAAAGGTGTGCAGGTTTGCAGGTTAATTGGCTTGGTATAAATGTAAATTGTCCCTGGTGTGTGCAGGATAGCGTGAATGTGCGGGGATCGCTGGTCGCCGTGGACCCGGTGGCCCAAAGGGCCTGTTTCCGCACTGTATCTCTAAACTAAACTTAAACTACAATTCAGCAGGTCAGTCAGTATTGGAGGAAATGGATCACCGGCATTTCAAGTCCGGGCCTTGCATCTGGACTGAGAGCAGAAGGGAGATGACCAGTATAAAGGGGTAACGGAGAGGGCAAAACCTGACAAGAGATGGTTTTGTGAATGAGGAGGTGGAATCGACAAAAGGGAAAATTTGAATGAGTTGAAATAATGCCCACATTCTGGGTGAAAGCTTTACCTGATTTAAGACAATAATACATAGGAGCAGAATTGGGCCATTCGGCCCATTGACTCTGCTCCACCATTCGATCATGGCTGATCTCCTTGTCCCTCTGAACCCCAATCGTCCTGCCTTCTTGCCGTCACCTTTGATGCCTTTGCCAATCAAGATTTTAAGAAGTCATTACAAAGTCCAGGAGTGTGGAACCACACTTCAGAGGACAATTTCTTCGGCCGACTCCAATCTTGACCTCATTGGCGGAAGTCTTCCTTCTGTTAGCGCAGCGCATTTCTCTCTCCAGGGATGGGCACAAAATGCTGGAGTATCTCAACGGGTCAGGCAGCCTAGAGTCACACAGCATGGAAACAGCCCCTTCGGCTCAACTTGCCCACGCCGACCAACAGCACCAGTCCCACCTGCCTGCGTTTGGCCCATACCCCTCTGAACCGAAGATAGACACAAAAAGCTGGTGTAACTCAGCGGGTCGGACAACGCCTCTGGGAAAAGGAATAGGTGACGTTTCGGGTCGGGACCTTTCTTCAGACTGAGAGTCGATGGAAATGAGCGATATAGACGGTGATATAGAGAGAGATATAGAACAAATGAATTAAAGATATGCAAAAAAAGTTACAATGATAAAGGAAATGGGCCATTGTGAGCTAGATTAAAACCAGTTATAGACAATGAGACAAGAAGTTGACTTTGAAGCTAGTATGACTTGGGTAGGTGAGGGATGGGCAGAGGGGTGATGCAAGGGTTACTTGAAGTTGGAGAAATCAATATTCATACCGCTGGGTTGTAACCCCAAAAAAATACCACCCTCCCTCTAAATACCACCACCCTGTCCATATCCTATAGACTCGAGTCCGAAGAAGCTTCAAACCGAAACGTCACTTATTCATTTTTTCCAGAGATGCTGCCTGACCCGCTGAGTTACTCTAGCGTTTCGTGTCCATCTCCGGTGTAAACCAACATCTGCAGTTCCTTCCTACGCATTTTCACTCTCCGGGCACTGTTGGTACTCCATTGTGCAGCCAATTGAGCTGTCAGTATCAGATGTCACATTTGCCGTCTCCTTTAAAATGTGGAGATGATAAAATGATCTTTTAAGTCGATCTGATTATTCAGGAAATCTGTACGTAATGTTTTAATGCAGTCGCTGGGTTAAAATCAACTGTCAGGCATACTGAGAGCAGCGATGTTCCTGCATGCTCCTAAACCCCTCCATAATCCACACTTCCAAAGGTCAGTGCATTAAAATTCAACCCATGGCTTCAACACTGTGAGAATGCCGGGAGAATATCTTGCCTCTCGGCTGCTGGTTAATACCTGGTGCTATTTCCCAGGGTCTGATTCTTATCCGGAAAGCCAAATTTAAGCTGAACTTAATGTCTACTGCTGAAAATGTTTGTTGGGGGGAAGCAAAATAACCTAAAAAGTGAAGGCCAGCGTGATATTTAGTCACCGACTGGAGATCTGATGGAGAAATTGATTGATTAGCTGCTGAATTGCATTCTCAAGACTGAGCCACTTTTATCTCCATGTAAATCTAGCAGGTACATGGAATAAAAAATAACATCGTGTAATGCTTACATGTGAATTACGAAAATGTTGGATGGGAAGGAAAAAGGATCCTGCAACAGAAAAGTAACGGATGAAACAGTGCTGAAATTTAGAATTGAGACTTTTTCTATAGTGGTATTGGGGGTGACAATATGCCTTTAAACAATAATAGATAATAGGTGCAGGAGTAGGCCATTCGGCTCATCGAGCCAGCACCGCCATTCACTGTGATCATGGCTGATCATCCACAATCAGTACCCCGTTCCTGCCTTCTCCCCATAGTCCCCTGACTCCGCTATCTTTAAGAGCTCTATCTAACTCTCTCTTGAAACCCCCCCCCCCCCCCAGAGAATTGGCCTCCACTGCCTTACGAGGCAGAGAATTCCACAGATTCACAACCCTCTGCGTGAAAAAGTGATTCCTCATCTCCATTCTAAATGGCTTACCCCTTATTCTTAATCTGTGGCCCCTGGTTCTGGACTCCCCCAACATCGGGAGCATGTTTCCTGCCTCTAGCGTGGCCAAGCCCTTAATAATCTCATGTGTTACGTTACATATTTAATAACTGGCTTTGGAGATCAGAAATGGGAGGGGGAGCTCGTATGTCTAGACTCGTGAGTGAAACAGTGAGAGTAATTAGTTTGTCTTGGAGATTTACATTCAGATACCACATCACTGCTTCATCTTGGTGTTCTAACACGTTCCTTGCGTAATTTCATGCAAAATCTACACCTGCCATTTATTATCTATTGATAAAATTGTCCCTTAAAGATCTGAAGATCGAGCTATTATAATAACCATATTGGGTTCGTCATGACTGCGGGGGCTGCCTGTACGGAGTTTGTACGTTCTCCCCCGTGGGTTTTCTCCGAGATCTTCGATTTCCTCCCGCACTCCAAAGACGTGCAGGTTTGTAGGTTAATTGGCTTGTAATAATGCAAAATTGTCCCGAGTGTGTGTAGGATTAGTGTTGGTGTGCGGGGATCGCTGGTCAGTGCGGTAGAGGCACAGCCTTGCAGCACCAGAGACCCGGGTTCGATCCTGATCCCGGCTGCTGTCTGTTTGGTGTTTGTACGTTCTCCCTGTGACCATGTGGGTTTCCTCCCACACTCCAAAGACGTACATGTATGTAAGTTAATTGGCTTCTGTCAGAGTACCAGGGTAAGCTGGTCGGAGCAGACTCTGGCCGATGGGCCTGTCTCCACACTGTGTCTCTAAAGTATAAAGTAAAAGTCTGACCATTAACCACCTCATTTATTATCCTACCGATCCACTGCTCTTTTGAATGCAGAAAAAACCCCACACAATTCATAAGGAATAGGAGTAGAATTAGGCCATTCGTCCCATCACGCCATTCAATCATGACTGGTCTATCTCTCCCTCCTAACCCCATTCTCCTGCCTTCTCCCCATAACCCCTGACACCTGTACTAATCGATTGTAGGGAGAATATAAAAACTCCATGCAGACATCACCCGAGGTCAGGAGCGAATCTGGGCTGCTGGAGCTGAGAGGTGGCAACTCCGCAAACTGTTCCACTCCGCTGCCCTTCATATAAAACAATCTTGCAAAATTAAAACAATATTGAGCCTCCCCAAGTGGTCAAAGGTCACGCTGATCCGTTCAGGGCCAGAAATTGTTGGACATGTTTCCAATTTGCCAATCGCCTAGAGTCCAGAGACCATTATAGATTAGACTGCAGAGAGGGTATCGAAGGTTCACAGAGGTCACCAGACTGATTTGACAGGGGTGCTCCTACAAAAGACACAAACATTTGGGTCAATCATTGTTAGGGTCGTCGTGCAATATTGCAGACGTGTTTTAGATTTTGCGAGCTGGAGTCCTGTCGGTGACGAAGAACAGGGCTGCCGTATGTGTGGGTCTGGGATAAGGATCAAAGGATAATAATGGATGGGATTTATATAGCGCCTTTCTAATACTCAAGGCGCTTTACATCGCATTATTCATTCACTCCTCAGTCACACTCGGTGGTGGTAAGCTACTTCTGTAGCCACAGCTGCCCTGGGGCAGACTGACGGAAGCGTGGCTGCCAATCTGCGCCTACGGCCCCTCCGACCACCACCAATCACTCACACACATTCACACACAGGCAAAGGTGGGTGAAGTGTCTTGCCCAAGGACACAACGACAGTATGCACTCCAAGCGGGATTCGAACCGGCTACCTTCCGGTTGCCAGCCGAACACATAGCCCATAGCTAGTTGAAGGTGGTTGCTGGAGGTTGCCGGAGGTTGCAGGTAGTGGAATGTAAGACCTTTTTTTCACCCAGTTTTATTCCACCAGGGAGGTCTAATACCTTCCACTACCTGCAACCTCCGGCAACCACCTTCAACTAGCATCGCAACCGGCTTCGACTCAAAAATTACCGATTTTTAAAACGGCAACCTATTTTTAGTCGCGGCCGGTTTTTAATTTTTTTAAATAATCGCCGGAACATAGAAGAAGCGGAAACCACTTTCGACCATTAGGGAGACTGACAAAAACCTCCGGGAACCGCACGGAAACCTTGGGTGGGGCGCAAAGTCTCCAGAGGTTTCCGTTCAGGTTTCCTAAGTGGGACAGGGGCATTAATGTGCAGGGATCGCTGGTTGGCATGGACTCTGTTGGCCAAAGGGCCTGTTTCCGCGGTGTTTCTCTAAACTAAACTAAAAATAAATTGGGTCAAGACCCTTCTTCAGACTGAAGAAGGGTTTTGACCCGAAACGTCACCTGTTCCTTCGCTCCATAGATGCTGCCTCGCCCGCTGAGTTTCTCTAGCATTTCTGTCTACCTTCGATTTTTCCGGCATCTGCAGTTCTTTCTTAAAAATAAATTGAATCATGTTAGGTGCATATAGTGAAGTCCACTCGCCTGTGTAAAGAATAAAAACCCCGATTTACATGCAGCAATATCTCTGCAATTTTGAGAATAATGCAAACATTAACTGCTACAGCTCAGATATTTTCCATTTAAGTCGACATGACTTGCATTCATGTTTCTGGATACGCTGATGAGGAAAATGCATTTAGAATCAAACAGCACAGTTCAACCAACTTTCTTAAAGACCTTTTATTCTTCTTATTCAGCAGCTGCAAATTCTTCCCACACACAACTTGCCAAAAATAATTCGAAATACGCTCCCTTAATACAATTGTTATTTAAAAAAAAAAAAGAATCATCCCAATGTGATTCAATTAACCATGATTGGGGGGGGGGGGAAGTCATTAAAAATACACTGCAATCTTATTTTGCTGCAGGGCCAAACTGTCAGCTTGCTTATGGTCGCAATAATAAGATATGGATATTGGCATTATGATTTTGCAGCAGGGCAGTTTTGTTTTTCTGTGCATGGTCATGGCAGGGTGTCGGAGCAGCCTCTGCGTGCATTGAAGGGGAAATCTGAAAGTGTGCATTGTTACAGCCTGGGATTCGAATGGTATTAAAATGTCTCTGTTGTTTTGTATCCCGTCGCCTTCTCCTTCCTCATTTCCTAAAGACGTTGACTAAATCGTCACCTATTCCTTCGCTCCATAGATGCTGCCTCACCCGCTGAGTTTCTCCAGCATTTCTGTCTACCTTTGACTAAATCGGATGTAAAATTCAAAGGTGTTTGTGATTAATGTATTGCTCCTGGGGGCACTTTCCAAGCATGTCAATTGTTTATTTTAGCCGCAGTGCTCTCATAATTAAGACCTATTTTATCCACGCGCATACGTACACCTTGTGTAGTATTTGCGGTTTAGTTAGATGACAAATGTTCTCCTTGCCCCCGGGAAAAACTGAGTCAAATTAAATTCCGATCAAGCAAGTCAATGGAGTATGATTATCCGGCTTTCTATGGCTTGTGTCACACTGAGTGTTATATATATCAAATACTAACCCATTAGCTCCAAAATCTGCAGGCTCTGATCCCATGGGTATTAACTGTCAGGATTGGGTGGGGTGGGGGGACCCATCAGCATACATCTGCTATTGGAGATCCATAAGATTCTAGGAGCAGAATTAGGCCATCCGGCCCATCAAACCTGCTCCGCCATGGCTAATCCATCGTTCCCTCTCAGCCCCATTCTCCTGCCTTCGTCCCATAACCCCTGACACCCATACTAATCAATCATTTGTGGCAACCATCTCACATAGGTGCCAACTTTCTCACTCCCAAATACGGGACAAAAGGTCAAAACAAGGGTCAAATTCCCGACGGCAAATCGTTGACCGACTCGGCCGTGGCTGGGTGAACGATGAGTTGGCCCGGGTGCTGGACTGCTCGTATACGGGATGTCCCGGCTAATACGGGACAGTTGGCAACTCCATTAGGAGGCCTCCTCTATACTTTGTCCACCTCAGCCACACCACTGGCATTTGCCCTACAATTGTGATTTGTTTTTAAGTTGTTTGTTTTTGGCTAACGTTAGTGGTTCCACATGCTTTCCGTCCACCGGGATATCCCTCTCCAATCCTTCATCCTGTTTCTCTGCCTGTGTGACCACTACCACTGTCTTCCAGGCCGTAAACCTGACTGATTATTCAAAGAAACTGCGTGGAGACGTGTTGTTCAGCCCGGTGATCCCACACCAAACATCGATCACCCATTCACAATCTACTCCACATACACTCAGGACAATTTACTTTCCAGGAGCCAATTAACCAACCAGACATGCATGTCTTTGGGATGTGGGGGAGAAACTGGATCGCCCGGAGGTAACCCACGTGGTCACAGGGAAGGCATGGAGACTCCACACAGACATTGCACCTGAAGTTGGATTATAACTGATTCTCTGGTGCTGTGTGGCACCCGGGTTCGATCCTGACTTTGGGTGCTTGTCTGTACGGAGTTTGTACGTTCGCCCCATGACCCGCGTGGGTTTTCTCTGGGATCTCTGGCTTCCTCCCACACTGCAAAGATGTACAGGTTTGTAGGAGGTTCATTGGCCTGGTGTAATCGTTAAGTTGTCCCCAGTGTGTAGGGTGGTGAGAGTGTGCGGGGATCGCTGGTCGGCATGGACTCGGTGGGCCGAAGGGCCTGATTCTGTGCTGTATCTCTAAACTAAACTGGTGGGGAACAGCAGAGTTCAGCTACAAGCCAAACAATGGGACTTTTCACCAAAGTAGTCATGAGATTTTCAGTGTGATCTTGTTAGGTGAAATTCAGCATTGATTTTTTTTTTTAAACTGCTCAATTCTCAATTCCTTTTGACATTTATTTATATTGTGGCTTTATCATTTCAGACCAAGTAGAGGAATGTTACAATTTTGTTCCATGATTTGGCACATTTGATAGTTGCCAAAACAAATCAAATTTCACACGACCTATTCCTTTGATAATTGTAAACCCAGGAATGATTCAATCTTCACCCTGCTCATGTTTTTTTCTCTTTCTCGATGAACCAAAGCTGCTTCTCACTGGTGCGATATCTAACCCTGCAATTGTCTCTCCGCCCTTATTACCTTTCAGTGTTATCTTTGATCTCCGATTGCACCAGCAAAAAGAAAGCCATTGATTCGAACATCAATATTTACAATGCTAAACGAACTCTCTTTCATTGGTACACATTGTCCAACGCATGTCCTTGCAGTAGAAGTGAGAAGTGAGACGCTTTATGATTGCATAGTACATATAACCTGTGTAGGAAGGAACTGCAGATGCTGGTATAGACTGAAGTAAGACACAAAATGCTGGAGTAACTCAGCGGGACAGGCAGCATCTCTGGATGAGCATGGGTCTTGACCCGAAACGTCACCCATTCCTTCTCTCCAGAGATGCTGCCTGTCCCGCTGATTTACTCCAGCACTTTGTGTTTAACCTTCAGTACATATAAACTTCCAGCTTCGCTATATAAAATTATCTCGCAAAATTTGACCTGAAGAAATTGGACCTCAGCGGCGGAATGTAAAATAAAATTACTCAACTTATATGTAGCAGTGTTAAACTTTAGATTTGCATGAGTAATAATTTTATCGATTAGAATTCACTTTGTATCTTTCGCCCTGGGATATCTACTTATTAGGTATTTACAAAATCACATTTTTATTTGGTCAGTTTTATTGATGGTAAAGCCTAAGGGCGGCACGGTGGCGCAGTGGTAGAGTTGCTGCCTAAATGCCCCTGTCCCACTTAGGAAACCTGAACGGAAACCTCTGGAGACTTTGCGCCCCACCCAAGGTTTCCGTGTAGTTCCCGGAGGTTGCAGGTGGTTGCCGGAGGTTGCAGGTAGTTGAAGCAGGTAGGGAGACTGACAAAAACCTTCGGGAACCGCATGGAAACCTTGGGTGGGGCGCAAAGTCTCCAGAGGTTTCCCTTCAGGTTTCCTAAGTGGGACAGGGGCATTTACACAGCGCAGAGTCCCGGGTTCAATCCTGTCTACGGGTGCTGTCTGTACGGAGTTTGTGCGTTCTCCCTGTGACCACGTGGGTCCCCCCCCCCCCCCCCCCCCCCCCCCCCCCCCCGGTTTCCTCCTGCATCCAAAAGACATGAAGGTTTGTAGGTCAATAGGTTTCTGTAAGTGACCCTAGTGTGTAGGGCAGAGCTAGTGTACGGGTGATCGCTGGTCGGGCTCGGACTCGGTGGGGCCGAAGGGCCTGTTTCCACGCTGTATCTCTAAACCAAACTAAAGCCATCTCCTTTACTTTTCCAGCCTCCCTGGGTACATTAGATTTCAGTTTGCTGTACGATCAAGAAAACAATGCCCTCCATTGCTCAATAAATAAAGCCAAGGTACGTAATCTTAGTACTTTGCAAATAATGGTCAATTTATTTATAGGTGTCACTGTCTTTTGATTCATGTTTGGAGTTTCTAATGCATGAAAATTGTACATCATTTATTTTCTTAATATATAGCAGCTAACTAAATTAACAGTCGATATGGCAGAATGGATTGAGAGTGATAGAGCTAGTTTACAATTTCATGAATAAGTGAATTGAATTCGCACACACTGTACTGTGTAATCTAAAATCTTGTTATCAGTCAAACTTATTTCTAATGCTGATTACTTCCAACTACTATTGTTGACTGCTTTCTCCCTCATCATCAGCTTGATACGCAAGTTCAGCTTCCTTCCGATATCTCATAGTCATAGAGTGATACAGTGTGTTAACAGGCCCTTCGGCCCAACTTGCCCTTGCTGGCCAACATGTCCCAGCTACACTAGTCCCATCTGCCAACATTTGGTCCATAGCCCTCCAAAACTGTCCGATCCATGTACCTGTCTAACTGCCTCTTAAATGTTGGGATAGTCCCAGCCTCAACCACCTCCTCTGGCAGCTTGTTCCATACATCCACCGTGCTTTGTGTGGAAAAAGTTACTCCTCAGATTCCTATTAAATCTTTTCCCCTTCGCCTTAAAACGATGTACTCTTGCCCTCGATTCACCGACTCTGGGCAAGAGACTCTGTGCGTCTACCCGATCTATTCCTCTCACGATCTTGTACACCTCTATAAGATCACCCCTCATCCTCCTGCGCTTCAAGGAATAGAGACCCAGCCTACCCAATGTCTACCTATAGCTCAGACCCTCTAGTCCTGGCAACATCCTCGTAAATCTTCTCTGTACCCTTTCCATCTTTCCTACAGCACGGTGCCCAAGAACTGAACACAATCCATCCATCCGCTAAACCAATATCACTTGCAAAGCTTCTGCAGAAGCCTGAAACCTTGCGTATCTCCTCGAGGCTAGATGTTCTCCTCAAAGTTTTCCCTGCCTCCCACCTCTGTAAACTGCTGGTTATCCAGAATATTATGGACCATGTTGTCCCCCCCCCCTCGATAGCTAAGGACCAAATCAACATCGACCTGTCCTCCGTAAATTCATAGGTTTCCTGCAGAATTAGCTCAAAGATTCTTGGAGTCCCTTTGTTAATTTTGCCAGTGGTCTTGCATGTGCCATTCTTCTGAGTGTACTACTCGCTAGATGTGCATTTCTGATCCAACTTTTGAATATTTTGCTCTGAGTTTGTTGACTAATTTTGATTGCTTCAAACGCACTGACTTCCTACTAATTGGAAATTAAAGGTGTGGTCACCATTTGTCTCTTGTTTCCCCAAACCAAAGCGTTGACTAGTTTAACGGCCGGGCAAATCAACACATACCCTCCTTAGTGAAGGTTTGTCCTCAGCTGAACTATTTTGATTGAATCTATGCCAATATATTAAAAGGGAACAACTAATGGAATAACTCGATGAAATTTATCGTGCCAAATTATTATGGGATGTGGGAAATGCTTTGATAGAAACTTCCTCCTTATGTAATACACAAAATTCAAAGACCCATTGTGTTGTCCATGCTTTATTTCATCCTAATGTTTGTTCTTTATGGTATCCATTAGTTCTCCCTGTACCCTAGTCATCACTACAGAGGATTGAACTGTGAGCCATTTCTCTGCCCCCAGATACATGAAACTGCAGATATCATTCACGCACCCATGAAAGTATGAATATATAAATATAAATATAAATATAAAAATTTTATTTATATATATTATATATAAAAATATATACATATACATATACACACATTGCTTTTGGCCATTCTCTATGAAGTGCATTTACTTTTTCATCAAAGAAGTCCAGGTAAAAAGAATCCCAATTTTACACCTGTGTGCGTCCACAGAGATTATGACATTAGATTAAATTTGTGGTCAATAAGTGAAAGAAGCTTGAAACAATTAAAGGGGATGTCGCAGTAATAACCTTGAGTTATTAAGTAAGATATATTGTACTAAAAGATAGAAATGGAAAATGTACTAATTACAACAATCCAACGTTTTAAAAAAAAAGACTGTTTTAAAGTAGAATAGAAAACCCTTGTGATCACTATTTTTCATTTTGTTGCACGATGGGTCAATGTCTGTCCTGACATTGTTCACCAACACTTCCTTTGATAAAATAGTTATTTTTGTAATTTAAAAAAATCTAACAAGAATCTGTTTGGTCCATATTTTAGAAGATTGAGAACCTCCGGGTATAAGCAAAATTCACCATGAATTCACTTCATCTAATCAGGCCAAAGGTAATGCTTTAGAAGCACATTGGGCAACACGGTGGCGCATCTGGTAGAGCCACTGCCTCGCAGAACCAGACATCCACGTTCCATCCTGACCTTGGGTGCTCTTTGAGTGGAGTTTGCACGTTCTACCTGTGCTCCGGTTTCCTCCCACATTCCAAAGACGTGCGGGTTAATGGGCCAGTGTAAATTGCCTCCAGTGTGTAGGGAGTGGATGAGAAAGTGGGATAACATTGAACTAGTATTAATGTTATCAGTGATCAGCATGGACTCGGTGGGCCGAAGGGTCTGTTTCTATGCTGTATCTCTAAACTAAACTCTAAATATTCTACTTGCAGATCAGGAAGCAAATTGAATTGCAATCTTCAAGCATTTAATCCTGTCTGGTCCACACTATTTCCATAAATATTAATTTTTTATGTAAATGTTCTAAATTAGCACTTCAAAATTTGGTCTAATTCTGGGATATTGCAAATGAATCAAAAATGACTGGGTAATTGTGTGGAGACTTGTGACCTTATTGGAGATGGAGTGAATCGTGTGGGGACTTGGAAATAAGCAAGATTTTTTTCCTCTCTGGTTAAAAACATAATTCTTCGTTCTATTTAAAATCATAAGTAGACTAGTATACGGTCTTGTATACTGTACAGTCTTATATACTGTACTGCAGTGCCACAGGGTTATAAATTCCGTTCAAAATGAATGTCGTATATTGTTCAAAAGGAAATTGTTGCCTGTTTGCTTTGTGAGTGGATGATGTACCTGACACATCTGCAACACTAACTTTCTCATCCAAACTGGATTCTTTTTCATGAGCAGCTTCTTCCACTTTGTTATCAGGCTTCTGAACAGTCCTTCCGCGAGGCAGCGTTCTGCCTGATTCACCTCCAATCCATTGTGGACATTGGACTTTTCTATGGAACTGATGCGCTACAATGCTGCAAACTATATTCTGCACTCTGCATCCACCCCTTTTGCTCTCCCTACTGTTCTTGAGTTTGACGATTGCATTTATGTGAAGTATACCTGATCTGTTCAGATAGCGTGCAAAACAAAGCTTTTCACTGTACCTCGGCCCACGTGACAATGATAAACCTCCACCTAAACCACAACCTTAGTCTTCACTACAACTCCTCCTCCCTCTCTACGTCTATCACCTTCCTTTTCTCGCTTCCTCGCAACATGACATTTGTCCTTCATTTCATGCAGTTTACCCCTTTTTTTAAATTATTTTTTTTTATTTTTATTTTTTTTTAATCTTTTTTTTTTTTTTAATATTTTTTTTTATTATAATTAAGTACAGTCATATGGCACCAAAGTGCCTAATATATATTTTCATAATACATTTTATGTACAACTTCTTTTTTTTTTTTTTATTACACTGAAAAAAGATTAGAATAAGAGAAAGAAGTTAGATAGTAAAGGATAGAAAGATGTGAAATATATAGTGTGTGAAAAAAGAAAACGAGTAAATGAAGAAAGTTGAGAGAGAGAATAGAGAAAAGAAAATAAAATAAAAAAAGAAAAGGAGATCATTATTTATAGTCTTGACCAACCCTCGTCCAGTCCTGAAACAGTTATTTTTTACAATTGTGTTGCACCATATGATTCCAAAAAAACGACGAATGGAGACCAACTCGTTATGAATTGGTCTGATTTATCCATTAGGAGGAATCGCAAGTTTACCCCTTTTAACGTGAAATTTGTCATTTCGTCACTGGTTATTTTGTGTACAATGTTCTAGGACAGTGAATGTAGAACAGTGCAGCACAGGAACAGGCCCTTCGGCCCACAATGACCGTGCTGCCCATGATGCTGTGAAACTAATCTCCTCTGCCTACACATGATTCATACCCCCCCATTCCCTGCATAGCCATGTGCCTATCTAAAAGCCTCTTCAATGGCACTATCATTGTCTGCACCACCACTCTGGCAGTGCATTCCAGGCACCCAGCACTCTCTGTGTAAAAAAAAAACTTAATCCGCACATCTCATATTCCGCTTGGGCAGTTTGCACCCTAGCGGCATAAACATTGACTTCTCCAATTTCCGGTAGCCCTTGCTGTCTCCTCCCCTTCTCAGCTCTCCTTCAGCCCTCGGGCTCCGTTCTCCTTTCTTCTCCCCCCCGCATCAGTCTGAGGAAGCGTTTTGGCCCGAAACGTTGCCTATTTCCTTCGCTCCATAGATGCTGCCTCGCCCGCTGAGTTTCTCCAGCACTTTTGTCTACCTTCCTTTAAACTTTGCCCCTCTCAGCGTAAAGCTACGCCCCAGGCCCTTGACATTTCCATGCTAGGATAAAGGTGCTAACTATCTACGCCCCTCAGACTATTCTTGACCGGACTCTGCTGGCTTTTACTTTGAACTAAACGTTATTCCCTTACGTTGTAAATAGATCGATTGTAATCACGTATACTCTTTCTGTTGACTGGTTAGCATGCAACAAAAAGCTTTCCACTGTACCTCGGTACACATGACAATAAACTAAACTAAACTATATCATTCTTGCTTTGAGTCCTTTGGTTACAAATTGCATGCTAATAGAACAGATTTTATTCTGATTACCCTTTTAAAACTGTACTTGATGTTGAACACCTCCTATCAAATCTCCTCAATGGGATGTGGTGTCTTACTCTGCTCTAGAACCCAAGTTGTCTTGTCCCCAGTACTCTTTGCTGAATCTCTGTTATACCTTCTTACATAAATCTCTTAGGAAGAACTGCAGATGTGGGCACACAAAAAAACACCAATCCATCTCTTCCTAATCTGATCCTATCATGATTTATTGTCCCTGACATTAGTTCAGATAGATTAGCCTTTGCTTGCACAAAAAAATCAAACTAATTAATTCCAGAAAACAAAAATGAGTTCAACAATATAATGACACTTTCTTAATTGTTTAGTGGTTCAATGCATCATTTTGTTCCATACAATGCAAGAAAGTTTTCAGGCTCAGTTCAATGGTGTCTGTTAAATTAGGTAGTCTTACCTTTTTGTCAGTATTCATGCTTGGCCTTGGTTATTAGATGCCCCATAGTTAAGTCCTTTGTGGCTGCTCGTGGTCTAGATAGGAAGTGGTGTTAGCTCAATGTTTGTTGTCATCTTCATGGGAGAAACTGGGTGGCAATAAGATGAAATGCATGGATAAAGGTTTGTGAAAATGTCATGGCCATACAGCGTGGAAACAGGCCCTTCGGCCCAACTTGCCCACACCAGCCAACATATCCCAGTTACATTAGTCCCACCTACCTGCGTTAGGCCCACATCCCTCTAAACCCGTCCTTCGCATGTACCTGTCTAAATGTTTCTTAAACGTTGAGATAGTACCTACCTCCTCTGGCAACTTGTTTCACCTACCACCCTTTGTGTGAAAAAGTTACCCCTCAGATTCTAATTAAATCTCCCCCCCCCCCCCCAACCTTAACCTATGTCCTCTGGTTCTCAATTTGCATTACTCTGGGCAAGAGACTCTGTGCATCTACCCGATCTATTCCCCTCGTGATTTTATACACCTCTATTAGATCATCCCTCATCCTCCTGCACTCCAAGGAATGTCATTCTATGGAAGTGGATAACCTCACATTATTTTTACATGGCTTCCACTATTCACCATCCAACCAGGCATTTCATCACCTGCAACATGACATTTGTCATTCATTTTGCTCCTGATTCTTTTACACATTACGTTGCCTTTGAGTCCTCTGGTTTCGATCTAATTGCACAATGATTACGATAGATTTCCAGAGCGCCGGTCTGCAGTGAACTGCCAGACTTGCATTTGTCCGTAAGTATACCATGGCTAGAGGCTCAGTCAACCATGCAAACGGCGCTGACGAGTTTATTACTTGACACTACATTGTGTTTTCCTAACAAAAGAAAGTTGTGCTTGTAGATTAATCTCCCTCCAGTAGCTCTGTATGTGCTGTATAATCACAGCTGCACAATGCATTTGGCCTCTCAAATTTATCCCATTGAAGTCTATTTAGTGCATTCAGCACAATCCCCAAGATGGATGACGTTCCAGGCAATAAAGCTTGTGCAAATAAAGGCCAACGAAACAAAGGCGTTGATGCAATTCTGAGTTTTCTGTTCGGATTTGTTGAAGGAAAGTTATTTTAGTAGCTGCTTTAATAGTTTAGTTTGGTTTAAAGATACTGTGCAGAAACAGGCCCTTCGGCCCACTGAGTCCGCGCCGCCCAGCGATCACCCGTACACTAGCACTATCCTACACACCATGGGCGGAAATCCTGGGGGGGACGGGGGCACGTCAGGTCACAATTAGGTCACAATTAGCCAGGCTCCCATCTTTTGCAGGACAAACTTGCTCTGCTCTGCTTGTGAAGAGGTTTTTTTCTGCTGAGACTCTCCACAACACCATCGGTCAGCAGTTCCTTCAACAGTTCAAAGCCGCACAGGTTTGTAGGTTAATTGGTTTCGGTAAACTTGTAAATTATCCCTGGTGTGTGTTAGTGTGCGGGGATCGCTGGTCGGCGCGGACTCGGTTGGCCGAAGGGCCTGTTTAGGTGTTGTATCTCTAAACTAAACCTAACTAGACTAGATCTATCCTTGATCGGAGTTTGCTGGGTTTACCTTGCACTAAATGTTAATCCCTTATGTATGTATTCACTGTAAATGGATCGATTGTAATCAAGCATTGCCTTTCCGCTGACTGGAGAGGACGCAACAAAAGCTTTTCGCTGTACCTCGGTACACGTGACAATCAACTAAACTGAACTGAAATAAACTATTGTTTCTGAAAATTCCACCTCTTACTGCATGATGGCTGTAAATAGCATGCAGCAAACTTCTTCCAGCAGCTTTGCATGGACACAGTCCATGAGAATGAACAGGAGGTGGGGGGGGTGAAGAGGCAGGAATGATGGCCCGTGTCCCGGCCATTCAGATAATATATGCACTTTGATCATCGTGGTAACCTTTCTTTCATCCACTACCACCTAAAGAGTGACATCTATAAAAGAGACTTTTGTTTTAGAGATACAGTGTGGAAACAAGCCCTTCGGCTCGCCACCGAGCCCGTGCCGACCAGCGATCCCCGTACACCAGCACCATCCCGGGATCACAGTCGGGGCAATTTACAATCTTTACCAAAGCCAATTATCCTAAAAAACCTGTTTGCTTTTGAAGTGCGGGAGGAAACTGCCGGAGCTCCCGGAGAAAACGCGGTCGCGGGGAGAACGCACAAACTCCGTACAGACAACACCCGTGGTCGGGATCGAACCCGGGTCTCTAGTGCTGTAAGGCAGCAACTCTACCGCTGTGCCACAGTGCCGCCCCTTCTTCTTCTTTCGAGTCCATCTTCCATGTTTCAAATGTTGACATCTTTGTCATCGTCCATCCTGAAAAGCTTCTGGCGCCAATCAGCGGGAGCCATCACTTGTTGCAATAGATGATGGTGGTAGCAGGATTAGCTCGGGATACGTCCCGTTTCCAGCCCCGCGACGTGGACGCTTCTGCTATGGGGCCCGTGCCACCCCGGAGGTAGTCAGACTTTAATGACTCCACCTGGTCAGTTGGTTCCCACTTGCATTGCATCTGCCGAAATGAACCATTTAAGTGGTGTCACGATGCCACCTTGGACAGTCTGCAGTTCCCTCTGTAGGTTCACCTCTTGCAAAGTAATCCATTCAGAAGGAAACTGCTTGCCTTTGATCATAATTTTAATCAAAGACAATAGACGCGAGGATTGAGCGGTATCGGCGCAGAATGGTGGCACGGTGGTGCAGCTGGTAGAACCGCAGCCTCTCAGTGCCAGGGTGCCGAGTTTGATTCTGACCTTGGGGTGCTGTCTGTCCTCCCGTGACTGCGTAGGTTTCCACCAGTTGCTCCGGTTTCCTCCCACATCCCAAAGATGCACGTGCTTGTGGGTTAATTAGCCTCTGGAAAATTGCCCCTAATGCGTGAGGAATGGTTGAGGAAGTGGGACAACATAGAACTAATGTGATAAGGTGATTGAAGGTCAGCATGGACTTGGTGGGCCGAAGGGCCTGTTTCCATGCTGTGTCTCCAAACTAAACGGGCCTAAAAACACCTTTATATTGTGTGCAGATGAAGTTAACCTTTAGTTTAGTCTCGAGATACAACGTGGATACAGGCCCTTCGGCCCACTGAGTCTGCACCGACCAGTGATCCCCGCACACTAACACTATCTCACACGCACACACACACACACACGATAATTTACAATTTTAACAAGGCCAATTAACCTACAGGCCTCTACGTCTTTGGATTGTGGTGGGAAACTGGGGAAAACCCATGAAGGTCATGGGTAGAACGTGCAAACACCGTACAGACAGCTCCCGTAGTCAGGATTGAATCGGTCTCCGGCGCAGCAAGATTTCTCACCTAGCCATAGCATGGAAGGTTTGCTGACTGCAACTGTGTTTGACACTGTTCCACAAATTCTGCAATGCTTTCACTTGTCCATCCATAACTTCCACAGCACTATTCCTGGGAATTTTGCCTGACTCCAAACACAAATACTACCACCAATTCTCTTTAACCTGACAGTCATGAAGGTTTGAAAATGAAGGGATCGTTGATATTTCCTTTAGTTTCCCTGATTTTCCCTCTCTGAAAATTAACACGTAATCTCTCTTGCATTTAAAAACAACCAGCTGGTGTAACTCCGCGGGTCAAGCAGTACCTGTGGAGTGAATAGTGAGGCGACATTTTGGGTTGGGACCATATTTCAGACTGGAATTTCATTGTTGGTCCTCCACTGATTATCAAAGTCCAAAATTCTTTAGAGATTCTATAGATCAGATATTGGGAGAATGGCGCGTTTACTAAATTAGATTGTGTTCATGTTCAAAAAGACCTAGGTGTGCTTGTATACATGTCCACAAGTGAAACAAGTGATTTGGAGAAAAAATGGTATATTAGCCTTTATGCGATTAGAGTCCCAAGGAACTGCAGGTGCTGGAACCCTGAGAAAATGCGAAGTGCTGGAGTCATTTGGAGAGTCAGGGACTGCTAAGTTTTCTCCAGGACTTTACAGAGTACTATGTTTACATGTCTGAAGAAGGGTTTCGGGCCCGAAACGTTGCCTATCTCCTTCGCTCCATAGATGCTGCTGCACCCGCTGAGTTTCTCCAGCAGTTTTGTGTACCTTCGATTTTCCAGCATCTGCAGTTCCTTCTTAAACAACATGTTTCCATGTCTGTTGTGCTGCTGCAAATACAAATCTCATTGTTTTGGGACATATGACATGAAAAAAATCTGTAAAAGGGACCTGACACAAAATAAAGCATCAAGTGCAATGAATTAGATGGAGGATGTTGGAGGAGTATGAAGGTTTACATACATTTGAAAGACTTGTCAGTTCAGGTATACTCTGTGCAGTATGCAATATATCGACTGTTCCCGATTTAGACTTTACTTTAGACTTTAGAAATACAGTGTAGAAGCAGGAACTTCGGCCCACGAGTCTTAAGGGGTTGGACAGGCTAGATGCAGGAAGATTGTTCCCGATGTTGGGGAAGTCCAGAACAAGGGGTCACAGTTTAAGGATATGGGGGAAATCTTTTAGGACCGAGATGAGGAAAAAAAATTTCACACACAGAGTGGTGAATCTCTGGAATTCTCTGCCACAGAAGGTAGTTGAGGCCAGTTCATTGGCTATATTTAAGAGGGAGTTAGATGTGGCCCTTGTGGCTAAAGGGATCAGGGGGTATGGAGAGAAGGCAGGTACAGGATACTGAGTTGGATGATCAGCCATGATCATATTGAATGGCGGTGCAGGCTCGAAGGGCCGAATGGCCTCTACTCCTGCACCTATTTTCTATGTTCTATGTTTTCTATGTCCGCGCCGACCAGCGACCACCCAAACACTAACACCAGGGACAAAATACAATATACAAAGCCAAGTGACCTACAAACCTGCACGTCTTTGGAATGCGGGAGGAAACTGGAACACCCGGAAAAACCCCATGGGGTCACATGCAGACGGCACCCGTAGTCGGGATCGAACCCGGGTCTCTGGCGCTGTAAGGCAGCGACTCTACCGCTGTGCCACCATGTTGTAATGAGCAATAACCATTTGTGTAAAAAGATTCTTATAAGATATCAGGGTAGCATTTCAATACATCCTTAACTTTTTAACCTTTCATATTTCTCTCCTGTTTGATTACTCATGACATTTTTTTATGTTAGAGTTCCTCCTGATATTGGAAAACATGTACAAGATTGTTGGTCTTTGCTTTTCTCCTTGTATCTTTATTGCTACATCTTTTCTGTTTCATCATTTTTGCTTGCCTTTCTTTTATTGCATGCTTTTTTGGGGGGAAAGGTGCCAAAACCTTGGCACAGAAAGGTAAGACGCACTGTATTACTCCTTCCGCCACTAGTGAGCAGAGCTAATCAATCCCGCTAATTAATGTCCATGTTTCCCTGCTAAATGGCTACATTGACATGGAAGGTAGACAAAAATGCTGGAGAAACTCAGCGGGTGAGGCAGCATCTATGGAGCGAAGGAATAGGTGACGTTTCGGGTCTCGACCCGAAACGTCACCTATTCCTTCGCTCCATAGATGCTGCCTCACCCGCTGAGTTTCTCCAGCATTTTTGTCTACCTTCTATTTTTCCAGCATCGGCAGTTCTTTCTTAAGCATTGACATAGAAGATGGATTGTCCCAATCTGAATGCGTTTGAAGGCACTGGGCCTATACTCGCTGGAGTTTAGAAGAATGAGGGGGACCTCATTGAAACTTCCCGAATAGTGAAAGGCCTGGGTAGAGTGGATGTGGAGAGGATATTTCCACTGGTGGGAGAGTCTAGGACCAGAGGCCATCTAGCCTCAGAATAAAAGGACATTGCTTTAGGAAGGTTTAAGAAAGAACTGCAGATGCTGGAGTTTCTCCAGCATTTTTATCTACCTTTGCTTTAGCAAGGAGTGAGGAAGAATTTCTTTAGTCAGAGGGTGGTGAAGCTGTGGAATTCACTGCCTTGGAAGGCTGTGGTGACCAAATCACTGGATATTTTTAAGGCAGAGATGGATAGAGTCTTTAGGAGGGAGAGATGGATCAGCCATGATTGAACGGCAGAGGAGTCTTGATGGGCCAAATGGCCTTATTCTGCTCCTATCACATGATCCCATGAACATGAATGCAGCCAGTAACACACCAGCTTCCTTTGACTGTTACTAGCAGTGTGTAGATAGCAGCAATTGCTGGCTGATCAATGAGCAAGGGGGGGTGAGATGGACAGCAGGTAAATCTGAGGTGACCGGAAGGGGACACTAGGCAGAGTTTACCAGTAACCTGCAGATGAGTACATGGGCATGATGATTTGCACTTCTGCACATTTTGGTTGAAATATTTGTGTGGCCACGTTTCTGGTGACCAGCTCCTCGTATTTCCTGAGGATCGATGGTTTGGCTGTTTTATTAGCAGTAACTCAGTCCTGATTCATTTGTACAAACCTGCTTGAATTAGGCTTTAAATCTCTGATCTTTCACGGACTAATAGTTGTAATACTTGTTTCGGATGAAAGATTAGGTCACAACAGACTTGACCGATGTAGGTTCCATCTCCATGCTGTTATGTAGCAACACACATTGCACGCAGCGCGATTTATAGGGTGATAGAGTCTTGCAGCATGGAAATGGGAGCTTAGACCAACTTGCCCATTCCGACCAACATGCCCCATCTACACTAGTCCCACCTGCCTGCGTTTGGCCCATATCACTCTCAACCTGTCCTATCCATGTATCTGTTTACATGTTTCTTAAACGTTGCGATAATGCCTGCCTCAACCACCTCTTCCGGGACCTCATTCCATACACCCGCCATCCTTTGCGTGAATAAGTCACCCCCTCAGGTTCCTATTAAATCTTTCCCCCCTCACCTTAAACCTATGTCCTCTAGTTCTCTATTCCCCTACTCTGGGCAAGAGACTCTGTGCGTCTACCCGATCTATTCCTCTCATGATTTTGTAGCCCTCCATATGATCCTCATCCTCCAGCGCTCCAAGCTGCACTGCACTTGGCTTTGTTGTGTCCAATTCTTCACTGCTTCTGTCCGTGTCGTCATATCTGAAGGGACATGATGTATTTCTGATGCTGGGCTCAATGTCTTGTTTTATACCGTGGCAATTGGAGGTTCCATTAGCTAATAATAACCGAATAGTGATATCATCCGTTAAATGTACAGGCTATTCGTTAAATGGAATATTTTGTGTTGTCTCGCAAAAGCTTTCAAAATATTTTTGTCATCCTGTGATTTGCCTGTGTATCTGGCTCTTTGACTGGCCATATGTTTCATTAAGGAACGAGCGAGGAACTGCCGTCTCAGTGTATTTTGTCAGGGAGGGAAGGAGTGCGGATTGGCATTTGCCAAACCGTGAGGATTGATGAAATATGTTATTGATATTGTTATAGAGATTGGATGAAGTGAGTGGCAACATTTATTAAAAAAAACAGTATGGGAGAACAGGGTGGCACAGCGGTAGAGTTGCTGCCCCTACAGCGCCAGAGACCCTGGTTCAATCCTGACTACGGGCACTGTTTGTACGGAGTTTGTACATTCACCCTGTGACCGCGTGGGTTTTCTCCGGGTGCTCTGGTTTCCTCCCATACTCCAAAGACGTGCAGGTTTGTAGGTCGATTGGCTTTGGTAAAATTGTAAAATTGGCCCTAGTGTGTGTAGGCCAGTGTTAGTGTATGGAGTGAACACTGGCCATATGGACTCGGTGGGCCGAAGGGCCTGTTTCCATGCTGCATTTCTAAACTAAAACTAAACAGCTATTGAATAATGGAGAAACTTGTCCACACGAAACTGAAGGAAATTCCTCGTCGAGCACTTAAATGTCCAATGCGTAGTAGGTTAGGACCTAAGTGTTTATAAATGGGCTTAGTGCAGATAAGTACTTGATGGTCAGCATGGACATGGTGGGCTGAATGGCCTATTTCTGTGCTGTATTTCATATCGACACTGGCTTATTGAATACGGATTTGATATTCTTCAGCAGGAGGTAAAGATTTGCTTTCCAGAATTACCTCAGGCACAACAAACTACTGACAGATTTCCACATGAGTTCAATGAGTTAGCTGTGTCAATACTTGATGATTAAGTATTAGTTTACAGATTTTTAGAAAAATGTTAGTTGCATCAATAGTTATGACTAAGCTACCATAAAAAATAAACTAGTATTTTCCTTTGGTATTTAATCTTTTATCAACAGATGTGAAGCAAAATAACCTTATACTTCACTGACTTTCATTTCTTAGTAATTTGACTGAATTTCATCAGCTTATTTCTTCAAGGCTGCACTCATCTTGGTAATCTCACTATATGGTCCAATTAAAAAATGTATATCCCAGTTCAATATTTTGAAAGTAACTTCTAAAATCATGGTTTGGCTCTAAACCATGATCAGTATGCTATAGTGCATCTACTGTCAAAGGAATTTATCTATGGCAATAGACAATAGGTGCAGGAGTAGGCCATTCGGCCCTTCGAGCCAGCACCGCCATTCAATGGGATCATGGCTGATCATCCACAATCAATACCCCGTTCCTGCCTTCTCCCCATATGCCCTGACTCTGCTATTTTTAAGAACCCTATCTAGCTCTCTCTTGAAAGCATCCAGAGAACCTGCCTCCACCGCACTCTGAGGCAGAGAATTCCACAGACTCACCACTCTCTGTGAGAAAAAGTGTTTCCTCATCTCCGTACTAAATGGCTTACTCCTTATTCTTAAACTGTGGCCTCTGGTTCTGGACTCCCCCAACATCGGAAACATGTTTCTTGCCTCTAGCGTGTCCAAGCCCTTAACAATCTTATGTTTCAATGAGATTCCCTCTCATCCTTTTAAACTCCAGAGTGAACAAGCCCAGCTGCTCCATTCTCTCAGCATTTGACAGTCCCGCCATCCCGGGAATTAACCTCGTGAACCTACGCTGCAATCCCTCAATAGCAAGAATGTCCTTCCTCAAATTAGGGGGCCAAAACTGCGCACAACAAATGGCATAACATTACTTGAAAAAATTCTGTCATATTAGATTTCTGAGAAGAAAATTACCTCAAAATTTACCTCAATTTAATTTGAATAATGTAACAAAACTTATTTTAAAGTGAACAACTTGTTATTGCAGCTCAAAGAAACCAATGCGAAGTCTGAACATAATGCAAAGTCCAGAGTTGTATGATTCTGCTGCCAAACCTCACAAGTCCTGTTCATCTATCTCCCCCCCCGATCCCCCCCCACCTAGTCTTCATTCACTACATTAGACTCCTGGTCTGGCAATGCCGACAAACTAATCTGTGACGAGCCTCCAACTTGAAATTCTATCTCTGATGTTCAAATGCCTTCATGATTTTGTTGCTCCTGATCATCAAGTCCCCTAAAGATTGTCGTTCATTCATTTCTGGTCTTCAGTGTGTCCTCGAGTTGCTCCATCATCCTTGGAGAAGAAGAAAAAGCATTAATAATATTGAGAATGAGGGGTCAGGAAGGGAGGATAGATGATCAGCAAATTCATGGGAACATAGTCCAGGGAGCAAGAAGCATGTATGGCGGACAAACTGAGATCTAAAATTGCATGAGGATTGAAGAGAAACTAGAAAAAGGTGTGAGTTCAGGCCAAGGCCATGGGGGAACATTAGATATTTGGCCACAAAGGCTAGGAGAAGGGAGAGAAAACGTTAGACTTTAGAGATACAACGTGGAACCAGGCGCACTGTCCCACTGACCCCGTGCCGACCAGCGATCACCCCGTACACTAGCACTATCCTACACATTGGGGACAATTTACAGGAGCCAATTAACCTACAAACCTGGACGTCTTTGGAGTGTGGGAGGAAACTGGAGCGTTGGGAGAAAACCCACGCAGGTCACGGGGAGAACATTCAACCTCTGTACAGACAGCTCCATAGTCAGGATCGAACCTGGATCTTTGGCGCTGCAAGGCAGCAACTCTATCGCTGCGCCATTGTGCTGTGCCAAGGGGAGACCAATGGCTGTGGTTTTATGGCCATTGACATGGACGTTCATAAACTGTTCAAAATATTATTTGAGTGCGGTCACGGTGGCGCAGCGGTAGAGTTGCTGCCTTACAGCGAATGCAGCGCCGGAGACCCGGGTTCGATCCCGACTATGTGTGCGGTCTGTACAGAGTTTGTACGTTCTCCCCGTGACCTGCGTGGGTTTTCTCCGAGATCTTCGGTTTCCTCCCACACTCCAAAGACGTGCAGGTTTGTAGGTTAATTGGCTTGGTAAATGTAAAAATTGTCCCTAGCGGGTGTAGGATAGTGTTAATGAGCGATGATCGTTGCTTGGCGCGGATACGGTGGGCCTGTTTCCGCGCTGTATCTCTAAACTAAACTATGATTAGGGTGGGGGAGACAATGGTGGAGGTGGGCTTAAGATACCGGGTTACATTAGAATTGGAGGTACAGTATACCTTTGATGTATTTCAGTAAGAATATTCAACTATACTTGGGTCACTGCTGTTGGTGCAGCATCAAAACCTTGGTGTTGGCGAGTAAAATGGCTATGATATATCATTTAGAAAGTGAAATAATTTTTAAAAATGCTTTTATTTTAGACCACAAAACTGATATAAAGCCACAAGGAAGTGTTTCACAGTTGATGCTCCAAGTAATTTGTTGGCAAGTTGGCAGTATATTTGGTGGACCCATGTATGTAGTCATCTGTCAATGGGAGGGGAGGTTGGGGGGGTGGATGGGGGAGGGGAGGGGGGGAGGGGGGTTGGGGGGAGAGGGAGGTTGGGGGAGGGGGGGAAGGTTGGGGGAGGGGGGAAGGTTGGGGGGGAAGGTTGGGGGAGTGGGGGGTAGGGGTGGTAGGGGGAGGGGCGGTTGGGGGGGGGGGGTTGGGAGGGAGGATTGGGGGGGGGGGGGTTGGGGGGGAGGGGTTGGGGAGGGGGGGTGGAGAGAATCTGTTACATCTACTGGTTCAAATCTTCATAAGAGAGTTACAATAAAAAGGATATCCAATATCAGAAATTACACGTTTCCAAAAACAATTAAAACATTGTTCCTTTGTACATATTACAAAGATGCAGGATAATATGCAATGGAGAAATATTAATATTGAGAGATGGGGAATCTAAGACTTGACTTGCTCAAATCCAGCTTCACCACGACCCTATTTAACTGGAAAGCATAACATGTTCTTCTGCTAAATTGGGGTCAGTATTTGAAAGCAGCTGCACTATTAAAACATGCGATGGAATTACCAATGAACTAATGGGAAATGCACCTTACAGGAAACAAAATGTGGTGCTGCATAAATTGCCTTGCAAAATATTTCTTGCAATAAAAATGTGAAAAAAAATGTTCACTAATTTACAACAATAGTCTAACGCAGGAGGAAAGTAATTTGGGTCATTACCCATGGCGGGTACAAGGATTTCAACTGTAATAGTATACTAATGCAATAATACAAATCATTTTTAACATGGCCTATGTTAAATTTTGTTATTTTATTTCCTTCAGGGTAAAATGAATAATATCCCTCTCAATTCTAAATATGGAGTTATAAATATGTATTGAAGTAAAATATGACAAGCGTACTGCTGGCTCCTATTGTAGACAAGAGCACAAATTCTTCCGTGCTCCAAAGAGTGAGGTAAAACAGCAATGTGCTGGGATGCACACGCATGTTTTGCGTCCATGCAACATGCGTGATGGAATTGCCGTGGTCAAAGCAAAAAGCGCTCCTGGTTTCTCCACGTAACCTCTAACGCGTTTTAGTTTTTTTTTTGGTTTTAGAGATGCAGTGCCGGAAACAGTCCCTTGGGACCACCGAGTCCGCACCGACCAGCGATCGCCGCACATTAACACTGTCCTACGCACACACACCAGGGACAATTTACGCATACACCAAGCCAATTAACCTACATACCTGTACGTCTTTGGACTGTGGGAGGAAAACGAAGCTCTCGGAGAAAACCCACGCAGTTCACGGAGAGAATGTACAAACGCCGTACAGTCAGCACCCATAGTCAGGATCGAACCTGGGACTCCGGTGCTGCATTCACTGTAAGGCAGCAACTCTACCCGCTACGCCACCGTGCCACCTAAATGTTGACATTACACTGGAATGAAATATAGATCGATCAGGCAGCACGGTGGCGCAGCGGTAGAGTTGTCTCCTTACAGTGCCGGAGACCCGGGTTCGATCCTGACTATGGGTGCTGCTTGTATGCAGTTTGTAAGTTCTCCCTGTCGGTTTCCCTCTCATAGAAACATGGAAAATAGGTGCAGGAGTAGGCCATTCGGCCCTTCGAGCCTGCACCGCCATTCAATATGATCATGGCTGATCATCCAACTCGGTATCCTGTACCTGCCTTCTCTCCATACCCCCTGATCCCTTTAGCCACAAGGGCCACATCTAACTCCCTCTTAAATATAGCCAATGAACTGGCCTCAACTACCTTCTGTGGCAGAGAATTCCGGAGATTCACCACTCTCTGTGTGAAAAATGTTTTCCTCATCTCGGTCCTAAAAGATTTCCCCCTTATCCTTAAACTGTGACCCCTTGTTCTGGACTTCCCCAACATCGGGAACAATCTTCCTGCATCTAGCCTGTCCAACCCCTTAAGAATTTTGTAAGTTTCTATAAGATATCCCCCTCAATCTTCTAAATTCTAGCGAGTACAAGCTAAGTCTATCCAGTCTTTCTTCATATGAAAGTCCTGACATCCCAGGAATCTCGTGGGTTTTCTCCGGGTGCTGCGGTTTTCTCCCAAACTCCAAAGATGTGCAGGTTTGTAGATTAATCTGTAAATTGCCACTAGCGTGTAGGATAGCACTTGTGTACAGGTGACCACTGGTTTGCACAGACTTGGTGGGCTGAAGGGCCTGTTTCTACGCTGTATCTCTAAACTAAATTTTATTCATAGTAAGAGATCATATGGCCAAGCTTGCTTGCAAACTATAATAAAAGCTTTCCAGTGAATTCCACCTCCCTGTATTTGGTTCAGTGTTCAGTGGCTCATGGTTATTTAGATCCAGATCCAAATTATAGGCACATATAAAATTCTTAAGGGATTGGACAGGCTAGATGCAGGAAAAATGTTCCCGATGTTGGGGGAGTCCAGAACCAGGCGTCGCAGTTTAAGAATAAGGGGTAGGCCATATAAGACTTTGATGAGGACATTTTCTTCACCCTGCGAGTTGTGAATCTGTGGAATTCTCTGCCACAGAAGGCCGTGGAGGCCAATTCACTGCATGTGTTCAAGAGAGAGCTAGATTTAACTCTTAGGACTAATGGAATCAAGGGATATGGGGAGAATGCAGGAACGGGGTACTGATTGTGGATGATCAGCCATGATCATATTGAATGGCGGTGCAGGCTCGAAGAGGCGAATGGCCTACTCCTGCACCTATTTTCTATATTTCTATGATTCTATGTTTCTTAAGTACAAAATTATTTTTAAGGTTTTTCTCTCCACTGCCCTTGTCAGTAAGTTCCAGACTCCAATCAGCCCTGGATCATCTACTTATCGAGTCCACACACAAGATTAGAAGCTGTTCAGCCAGAGCTGGAAACACTTCTCGGCATCTTAATACAATGGTGTCTGTCTTGTGCTTCTTGTGCGTGTAGGTTAGTGTGTCGATATATGTATAAATATATATATATATATATATATGTATATGTATGTTACCACACAGATTATGCTCACTGCACATTCCTTATGTCACTCGTACTACTGGTCTGCCCACAGGCTTATTAGTGAAGGTACACAAAATTGCTGGGGAAACTCAGCGGGTGCAGCAGCATCTATGGAGCGAAGGAAATAGGCGACGTTTCGGGCCGAAACCCTTCTTCAGACTGATGGGGGGTGGGGGGGGGGGAGAAGGAAGGAAAAGGGGAGGAGGAGGAGGAGCCCGAGGGCGGGCGGATGGGAGGGTGGGAAGAGACAGCTAGAGGGTTAAGGAAGGGGAGGAGACAGCAAGGGCTAGCAAAATTGGGAGAATTCAATGGAAAGCACCTTGTGTTTCCTCCACAGAGTTGCTAATAAAAGACTATGGATTCTGATCACTATGTGGGTGTCTGCTCATTTCTTACAATACGACAGCGATTTTCAGCAGTCTCCAGAGTGAGACCAGCATCACGTGGAAGTTCATGGCGCACCTTATGATTGAGAATTACATAAACCACTCTGTCTCGTATCAGACTATCGCACAAGTTGCCAAACTCTCACCGGCTGGCGATATGCTTCAAAGAACTGATGTACGCTTCGATAGGTTCACCGTGCCTTTGGCTGCGCGAAAAAAAATTATGGTGCTCCATATTTGAGTGGCTTGGCAAACAATGCCTGGTTCTTGTATTTCTGTGGTGGAAAGATTGGTGAAAACAGGCTTGGACGTGAACACTCTTTCCTTGACCACCCCCCACCCCTGGATGAGGAAGCTTTTACTCCAGTCCCTCTAATTCTTTCAAATATTTTGACTTTCCTACTCATGTTTTTTCAACCTGTTGCTGATGAGATAAGGTATCTCTGATTTATTCTGTCTCAGCTTCTCAGGAGAGCCGCCTCAGGGGAGACTTAATTAAGATGCATAATTATGTGCGTCTCAATTAGGCCTCCCCGATGCCCCTATTCTAACGAAAACAATCCCAGCTTCTCCAAATTGCTCTCCTAAACTCCAATTTTAATCTGCAAAAATCTCTTGGGCACCCTCTCCAACGTAGTCACGTCTTCAATGCAATATGGTGATCAGAATTGTACACATGTCCCAAGTTGCAATGTAACTAATGCATATTGTTATATAGTTCTAGTATAATTGGCGCCCGACACAGGCGAATAGTTGCGTGCTGGCCACAGAAACAGATCTACAGACTCATTACAATCGCTCCACACTCTTAACTCTCTATTCCTACAGCACCATTTCTTGCTTTACTTTGCCGGCTCTGCCTTGCACTAAACGTTATTCCCTTATCATGTATCTTCCTAAACCTTCCTAATAAAGAATAGCAATTCGCAGAGTGAATTTAAGTATTGGGGCAGAAGATTATAAGGAGGAATCTAGGGTTGTAATTTTAAGATTACTCCCTTTGACGAACTGATGTGCAGAGAAGCAAGAGGATGGGGCAGATGAATGTGTGGCTGAGGAGTCGGTGCAATAGGAAGGGCTTAAGGTGCTTGGACCTTTGGGATTGATACTGAGGCAAAATAAGAAGGACGGGTTACATCTAAACAGGAAAGAAAGTAATATTCATGCTCATAAATTCATAAGTGAGAGGAGCAGAATTGGGCTATTCGCCAACCAGTCAGCAGAAAGACAATGCATGATTACAATGGAGACGTCCACAGTGTACAGGTACATGATAAAGGGAATAATGTGAATTATGGTTAGAGCAAGATAAAGTCCAATGCAATCTGGTCAAAGATAGTCCGAGGGTCTCCATTGAGGTGGATAGTAGCTTAGTTGTGCTCTAGTTGTCGACAAGATGGTTCAGTTTGGCCCAAATGTAGAGCAAATGTCAGGCAGGTCCAGTGGGCTAAAAATGAACTGTGGTTGAGGGGCGTGGAGGATGGCAGCTTAATGTTGCAGGTATAGAAATCACAGATGAGACAGGGGATGGAAACTAGGTGGTGTGTTGCACTTCTTATTAGGGAGAGTATCACACTGGTACACGAAGAGGCTGATCTGAAGGATCATCGGCATGGCATTGTGTTGAATCTGTACAAAATACTGTTCAGGGCGTACCAGGAGTACTGTGTGCAGTTCTGGTCTCCGCGCTAGGGTGCGATTGCGCCGGGGAGAATGCACAGGAGATTAGGATTGAAGGACTTTACTTAAGGGCCTGTCCCACTTGCAGATTTCGGCGACTGTCGGCATCGTTGACTGATGTATCAGGTCACCGAAAAAGTCGCGGCACGATGACGTATTGACGCGCGGCGTCTCCTCAAGTGTCGCAACATTATTTTTGTCGCCGCTGTATTTTGAAATGTTCAGAATCTTTCAGCGACCCTGATACGTCAGTCAATGACGCCGGCAGTCGCCGAAAAAAAGCGCCAAGTGCGACAGGCCCTTTACTGAAGTACTGATACTGAATAGGCTGGATTTATTTTCGCTGGAGTGAAGGATGCCAAGGCATGAAACTGGTTGGAGAGTATAAGATTGCAGGAGGATACAGAAATCTTTTTTCGATCGTAGTGGCATCATAGGAAAGAGCGCATGGGTTGAAGGTAAAGTTATGCAGGGGATCTGAAGATTAAATGTCTCTTTTTCATTGCGAGTGGCTGATATCTGGAGCTTGCTGCCAGAAGAGGAGGTGGAATCAGACACGATCACGATGTTTCGATAGACATTTAAGTACACAAGGCATTGAAGGATTCAAGATTCAAGAGAGTTTATTGTCCCAGATAGGACAATGAAATTCTTGCTTTGCTTCAGCACAACAGAATATAGTAGGCATAAATAAATACATAGCAGAACAGATCAGTGTGACCATATACCAATTAATATATATATATACACACATAAATAAACAGATAAACTGCAATGGGCTATTAATGATCAGAGTTTTGTTTGGATTGAGTTTAATAGCCTGATGACTGCGGGGAAGAGCCTATTCCTGAACCTGGATGTTGTAGATTTCAGGCTCCTGTACCTTCTACCTGAAGGCAGCGGAGAGATGAGTGAGTGGCCAGGATGGTGTGGGTCTTTGATGCTGGCAGCTTCAGTCCCGATGCTGGCAAAAGGGATTAGTGTACTTGGGCAAGAAGGTCGGCATGTATATGGTGGGCCGAAGGGCCATTTCTGTGCTGTATAACTCTATGACACATGACTTTAAGTCATCTTAACAATGTGTTCCTCCTTGGTCCTTTTGTTCCTTCCCTCCCCATTCGATACCTTCACACTTGCCTTGAAGCCCCTCTCTAAATGCAGCACCATACATTTCTCTGGACTAATTTTCCATTTTGCCTAATTTGACCAGATTATCGAAGATAGGCACAAAATGCTGGAGTAACTCAGCGGGACAGGCAGCATCGCTGGAGAGAAGGAATGGGTGACGTTTCGGGTCTTGTCACCCATTCCTTTTCTCCAGAGATGCTGCCTGTCCCGCTGAGTTACTCCAGCATTTTGTGTCTATCTTCGGTTTAAACCAGCATCTGCGGTTCCTCCTTACACACTTGACCAGATTATCCATGCTGTCTTGCAGTCTAAAGCTCTTATTATCACTGTCATCCACAAACGTATTTGTTATGCCCTCGATATTTAAGTGTTTATCTTTTATGTATGTTACAAAACGCTCGGGGTTGTGTATTAAATCATGCCAAACTCCACTGGTACCAGCCTTCTGATTACAAAAGCTACCAACAAACATTACTGACTAAGAAGGAACTGCAGATGCTGGTTTAAACCGAAGATGGACACAAAAAGCTGGAGTAACTCAGCGGGACAGGCATCATCTCTGGAGAGAAGGAATGGGTGACGTTTCCCACCTCTGAACTATTACTGGATCAGCCTTGCCACTACATTAGATCCTATGGGTTTTTTTTCAATTTTGAGCTACCTGCCATGTGGCACTCTTATCAAATGCCTTGCTAAAATCATGCCGACATCTAAAGCACGAAACCTCAACCTTCCTTGTTTGGAAGATTGAGGGGGGATCTTATAGAAACTTACAAAATTCTTAAGGGGTTGGACAGGCTAGATGCAGGAAGATTGTTCGCGATGTTGGGGAAGTCCAGAGCAAGGGGTCACAGTTTAAGGATAAGGGGGAACTCTTTTAGGACCGAGATGAGAAAAACATTTTTCACACAGAGAGTGGTGAATCTCTGGAATTCTCTGCCACAGAAGGTAGTTGAGGCCAGTTCATTGGCTATATTTAAGAGGACGTTAGATGTGGCCCTTGTGGCTAAAGGGATCAGGGGGTATGGAGAGAAGGCAGGTACAGGATACTGAGTTGGATGATCAGCCATGTTCATATTGAATGGCGGTGCAGGCTCGAAGGGCCGAATGGCCTACTCCTGCACCTATTTTCTATTTTCTATGTTTCTATGTTGCCTCAAAGAATCCAGCCAAGGTACACACAATGTTCTTTGACAAATCGCTGCCGATTTCCATGGTTAATCTGTGCCTTTTCCAATTGAAGTTTAATTGTCTCTGAGAATGGATTCCAATGCACCATCAAAGTTAATGACCTGGCTTGTAATCACTCTCCGTGTCCCTAATGACCCGCCACCCCGACCTCACTCTTTTTAAGCTGGTACAAAGTTAGCAATTCTTCACTTTCAAGCCTCCTCTCCAATAGCCAGGAATGATAGTAAAATTGCCACCTCTGCAGTTTCTTCCCATGCTTCTTTGAACAGCCTAAAATGCGTTTTATCATCTTATCCGCACCAGATGATTTATCCTTTTTCAAAAGGGAAAATGCTGTAATACTTACTCTTCCAGCATTTAAATTATATATTCCCCATTTCACATTTCAGCAGCATAACAATAGCATTGTCGTCAATACTCTCCCCCCCATTGAAACCTTGCACCAGAAATTCTTTAAGCATCCTTTGCCTCTACACGGCACGGTGGCGCAGCGGTAGCATTGCTCTCTTACAGCGCTTACAGTGCCAGAGATCCGGGTTCAATCCCGATTACATGTGCTGTCTGTCCCGAGTTTGTACTTTCTCCACATACTCCAAAGAGGTTGATTGGCTTGGTATAAATGTAAATTGTCCCTCGCGTGTGTGTCGGATAATGTTAATGTGCGGGGATCGCTGGTCAGTGCGGACTCTGTGGGCCGAAGGGCCTGTTTCCATGCTGTATCAATAATAATAATAAACTTCACTACGGACTCGAGGTCCAGACAAGGGGCAACATTACATAAAAATATCATAAAATACATATAAAATCTTAGTATATCACTTATAAAAGCATCATAAATTATATTAAAAAAACACAATACATGAGTTAAAAATCCAGATCAAAAGAATGATCAATGTCCTACAATGAGACAACGATACCAGTGTCTCCACAGCTGGGATTCGTAGCGTGTAGTGCTAACCCTTATGTTTGACAAGGCCACAATAATTACATGTTCAGAGTCATTTATCCTGCAAATGAATTTATACATGTGATTTCTTAGGATAGCTTCTAAAGTACTGACTCCTGCAGCCACAAACATATTACTGGCACTACACCATCTAGGTTTCCTTAGCAGTGTTCTCATGGCATCGTTATATGCCACCTTTAGTCTCTGCATACTTGTCTATCCATAGTTCGACCACAGGTGCGCAGTGTAGAGTGGTGTGCAGTATGCTCTATATAGCGACATCTTCACCACATCTGCACACGCACCAAATTTACGCAAGAGAATATTCGCCTGTACATACAGCATGCGTCGTTGCCAATAAATATCCTCATCATCAGTCATTTGGTCAATAAACTAAACTACACCAAAGTTATCTTTTTGAGAGGACAAGGGGTGGATTCACTA
This sequence comes from Amblyraja radiata, assembly GCF_010909765.2. Taxonomy (NCBI): domain Eukaryota; kingdom Metazoa; phylum Chordata; class Chondrichthyes; order Rajiformes; family Rajidae; genus Amblyraja; species Amblyraja radiata. The sequence goes on along the minus strand of NC_045983.1, from coordinate 29,531,026 downwards.
ACACTTCATGCCACTACTTTTTGCATAGAGTACACAATTTAACATGATAAATTTGTGATCATGAACAAATCTAATTAGTCAGGATTTGTTGTCAAAATATGGCAAATGATAAATGTGGTTTAATTTGAGGGGTTTTTTTGTGTGCATTTGCCACATGCTGTTTTAATCTGCAACACGGGCAGTGATGTGGTGAGGAAGAGAGACAATAATTTGAACATAGCCACATGTTGCTGGAAGGCTCACAACACTTTATTCTGCATGACAAAAATGCAATCTTATCCTTTCTGGTATCTCCTGAAATCTATTAAATGTCCAATAATTAAAAATATAAACACCCTTCGACAATGGTCACCGTTTACAGTGAAATCTCTCTAATTCAGAAAGTAAATAGCTTAAATATTGTAGGCGCTATAAACAAATATCACATTTTATGTCATTATTCTTGTCCTATTTCTTTCATCATTCCTTTAATTATTTATTTTTCTCCTTTAGTTTAATTCAGAGATACAGCGCGGAAACAGGCTCTTTGGCCCACTGTGTCTGCGCCAACCAGTGATCCCTGTACACTAACACTATCCTACACACTCTGAGGGCAATGTAAATAAGTAAGTAAGTTTGTTGGCCAAGTATTCACATACAAGGAATTTGCCTTGGTGCTCCGCCCACAAGTAACAACATGACATATAGTGACAGTTACGAATGACTCCAAAAACACTAAACATTAATAATAATAAAACATTAATGATAAACCACCATTGATCATGCATGTGAACCAACAAAATACCAGATCAAAGGGAGGCTACAGACTTTTGGCTGTAGAGTAGAGCAACTACTCGTGGATAAAAACTGTTTTTATGTCTGGCTGTGGCAGCTTTGACAGTCCGGAGTCGCCTTCCAGAGGGAAGTGATTCAAAGAGTTTGTGGCCAGGGTGAGAGAATCTGTTCTGAAGCCAATTAACCTACAAATGTGTGCATTGTTGGAGTGTAGCAAGAAACCAGTGCACCCGGAGAGGGTGATGAACATTTGATAATCATGGCCAGACACAAAATGCTGGAGTAACTCAGCGGATGAGGCAGCATCTCTGGAGAGAAGGAATGGGCGACGTTTCGGGTCGAGACCCTTTTCCGGTTGAAATAGGACTGATACTTATCACTGAGGTTGACAATATGACTGCCTTTCAGATGATCAATGGCACATTATGCTTCCTCATAACATTCAGTATCAGGATGTTAGATCGTATTCCAAAGCATGTTTCAGCCACTGCTCGGAGATTGCTGACTGCCTGCCCTTGGGTCTCTCAGTTTCTTTTACCATGATCCTGGATGAAGCCTGGCTTCCAACACATGGACGCAGGGATAGTGGAAGCAGCTAGCTGCACACGGTAACCGATCTTGACGGCTGGTGATGCCCTACCCCCGGGCTTTTCTGCTCTTCGAACTGTCACTGCTATTAAATGTTTGTGGTCACAGGTCCACAAGGTCACAGAAAACTAACTCAAAATGAAAAATAATAAAATGATTTATTGACTTTGACTTGCTCTAAATGTCATGCCCTTTTTTTTTTTTTTTTTTTTAATATAAATTTATTCAATTATTAAAAAATAATATTACACTACAATAAAACAAGCCAGAACCCACCACCATAATACAATACAAACATGTAACAAACTACTATACAACTATGATACAATCCTTATTGAGGATACATTCAACACCCTGCGGAGCCCAGCGGTCCCGGAACTCCCTCAGGGTGCAATGTCATACCCTTTATCCTGTACCTGTGCAGGGTGGACGGCTTGATGGTAATCATGTATAGTCTTTTTGCTGACTAGATGGCATGCAACAAAGAGTCTTTTCACCGTACCTCGGTACACGAGACAATAGTAAACAAAACTGATTCATGGTAGAAAAAAATAAAAATATTGAAACTGGTAATTAAATCAAGTTATATATTTTTTCCAGCAGCGTTTTTTTTCCATTTATCCTGTGGAGGTTTAGTAGAATTAGGGTAGCACGGGGGTGCAGGCTGTAGAGTTGCTGCCTTACAGCACCGGAGACCCAGTTCGATCCCGATTAAGGGTGCATGTCTTTGTACTTTCTCCCCGTGACCTACGTGGGTTTTCTCCGAGATTTTCAGTTTCCTTCCACACTCCAAAAACGTACAGGTTTGCAGGTTGATCGACTTGGTAGAAATGTAAAATTGTCCCTAGTGTGTGTGTGTGTAGGATAGAACTAGTGCGCGGGGATTGCTGGTCAGCGCGGACTCGGTGGGCCGAAGGGCCTGTTTCCGTGATGTGTCCATAAACTAAACTGAACACATTTACCGAGAGCTGGAACATCTATGGAAGAGTCCACCAGGGCAAATGGTAGCATAAGCAGCAGGGAAGAAGGTAGACTTATACCCACACCACTGCTAGGCATTGTGACCTCCACTGAGACACCCTGATCTGTCCCAGGATAATCACTGGCATTACGGTGGAACATCTTCCCCTGGAGAAAATAAAGGCCAGGATAAGATTTGGTTTCAACAAAGTTCTCAACTATTTCCACTTCGGCACCATTGGTGTTAATTAGAGCATGTTCTCCACCATGCTCCTTGCAGCCGATAACTGGATCTTTTGTCTTGCTGATACTGAGCGAAAGATTGGTGCCCTTTCACCATGTTCCTAAGTTCTTAATTTGAGGAAGGACATTCTTGCTATTGAGGGAGTGCAGCGTAGGTTTACAAAGTTAATTCCCGGGATGGCGGGACTGTCATATGCTGAGAGAATGGAGCAGCTGGGCTTGTACACTCTGGAGTTTAGAAGGATGAGAGGAGATCTCATTGAAACATATAAGATTGTTAAGGGCTTGGACACGCTAGAGGCAGGAAACATGTTCCCGATGTTGGGGGAGTCCAGAACCAGGGGCCACAGTTTAAGAATAAGGAGTAAGCCATTTAGAACAGAGAAGAGGAACACTTTTTCTTACAGAGAGTGGTGAGTCTGTGGAATTCTCTGCCTCAGAGGGTGGTGGAGGCAGGTTCTCTGGATGCTTTCAAGAGAGAGCTAGATAGGGCTCTTAAAATTGCGGAGTCAGGGGATCTGGGGAGAAGGCAGGAACGGGGTGCTGATTGGGGATGATCAGCCATGATCATATAGAAACATAGAAACATAGAAAATAGGAGCGGGAGTAGGCCATTCGGCCCTTCGAGCCTGCACCGCCATTCAATATGATCATGGCTGATCATCCCACTTAGTATCCTGTACCTGCCTTCTCTCCATACCCCTTGATCCCTTTAGCCACAAGGGCCACATCTAACTCCCTCTTAAATATAGCCAATGAACTGGCCTCAACTACCATCTGTGGGAGAGAATTTCAGAGATTCACCACTCTCTGTGTGAAAAAAGTTTTCCTCATCTCGGTCCTAAAAGATTTCCCCCTTATCCTTAAACTGTGACCCTTAAATATTGATTGGTGGTGCTGACCCGAAGGGCCGAATGGCCTACCCCTGCACCTGTTTTCTATGTTTCATAGTTTGTGATCAGGCCCACCGCAGCGATGTCATCTGCAAACTTGTAAATGGAGTTAGAAATGAATTTGGCTGGACAGTTGGGAATGTGTATGGAGCAGTGACTGGGAACGATACAGAATTTCTGGAAATGAATGAAGATTTGGATTCCATTCCACTTTCTTATATCTATTTGTAAAAAAATCCCATCAGGACACTTCTGTCATGTAAATCATAATAATAAACCTCATTTTTAAATAGAGGTTTGCTCATAATAGTGCTGCCCACAGAGTCGCAGAGAGTGGAAAGAAGCCCATCTTGCCCACACTGGCCAACATGTCCCATCTGCACTAGCCCCAGGTCAGATCCATCAGTCTAACAGGACAGACCCAGCTAACAACGGCCTGTTGCCATTATCATCGTTACTTTTTTTGCATATCTTTCATTGTTCTATATCTCTCTACATCATCGTCTACATCTCCCGTTTCCCTTTCCCGTGACTTTCAGTCTGAAGAAGGGTCTCGACCCGAAAGGTCACCCATTCCTTCTCTCCAGAGATGCTGCCTGTCCCGTTGAATTACTCCAGCAGTTTGTGTCTGTCTTTGGTTTAAACGAGCATTTGCAGTTCCTTCCTACACAGGGCAGATTCATTGGTGGGAGGTTATATAGGCCATCTGCATGCGTAGTCCATAATATTTTATCTCCATATGTGGCAACTATATGATCATATCCGCATGTTTCTGATGTACGCTTCTATTTAGTTTGCCCACTCTAGTTAAACATAGAAAACAGGTGCAGGAGGAGGCCATTTGGCCCTTCGTGCCTGTACCGCCATTCATTGAAATCGTGGCTGATCATCTACAATCAGTAACCCGTGCCTGCCTTCTCCCCATATCCCTTGATTCCGCTAGCTCCTAGAGTTCTATCTTACTTTCTTTTAAATTCATCCAGTGAATTGGCCTCCACTGCCCTCTGTGGCAGAGAATTCCACAAATTCACAGCTCTCTGGGTGAAAACGTTTTTTTCTCATTTCAGTTTTAAATGGCCTCCCCTTTATTCTTAGACTGTGGCCCCTGGTTCTGGACTCCCCCAACATTGGGAACATTTTTTCCTGCATCTAGTTTGTCCATTCCTTTTATAATTTTATATGTTTCTAACTAAAGTTCCTCCTAAAATTTCCTCAGATAAGATTACAGCTGATGATTTGAATTCCAATCATAAATACATAAATCTAATGTATTAAGCAACCAATGGATCACAAGATGGATTATCAGGGCAACTGCACTAGATAATGTTTTTAACTATCTGAAGCAGCCATATCTACAGATACATGGCATTTTATAATAGCATACTGTAATTTCAAATTTGTATTCTCCCCTTTAGCAACAAACAGGAGGGGTTTGGATTTAAACGTGGCTCAATGTTCGAATATTTTTCTTTACTTATTTATTCTTCAGAATATGGGCATCGCTGGTAGGGTTGTCAACTTTCTCACTCCCAAATAAGGGACAAAAGGTCAAAATACGGGACAAATTCCCGACAACGATTCGTTGACCGACTCAGCCGTGGCTGGGTGAATGATGAGTTGGCCCGGGTACTGGACTGCACACAAAGCCCAGCCGGCGGGATAGCTGAGGAGTTTTGGCGCGCGCCTGCAAAGTCCGGCCCCCCATCCAACTCATGAACCGATGTTCGGCCGTGAGAAGGAGGGGTGGTGGTGGTGTCGGCGGTAAGCGAAGGTCTGAAGGTCAGACAGCTGGCCGGGCTGCCGACCGACAGGGAGACGGGCGAGGCGCTTCTGCTGCTGCACTCCATGGGCTGCACTACGTTGGGACGGGTGAAGAGGAGCCGGACGCGGCACTCCGACCCGACAGTCCCCTCGACCCGAGTAGTAGCAGTCAAATACGGGACAAGGGCACAAACCAATCTATGGCACAAACCAATTTAGCCCAATATACGGAATGTCCCGGCTAATACGGGACAGTTGGCAACACTAATCGGTGGCAAGATCAGAATTGACCTCTCAGCTACTAATTCAGCTTGAAGTGAATATCTTGCAAGGCCACTGGGCAGACCTGGCATCATATGTATGGCAAAGATAGGTAGATAAGGATTGTGGATTTCCTCCCCTGAAGGGCATTAGTAAATTAGATCGGTTTGTGCAACAATCTGGAAGTGATTGCTGATCACTTTTTTAAAGGAATATTGCAGGTTGATAACTAACTTTAAAGTCCTCGGGTGCCTGAGATGAATTTGAATTAATATCCTTGCATTTTTAGTCCAGGCTCTGGGGTGGGAAATTGCAACCTTCACGTGATCCGCCCTGTTTCGACGAATGCAATCAACCCGGCGTGCACAACCAAATAAGATCAAATAGAACAAGGTGTCCTACAACTTTAGGCTGTGCACGCCATGCGCAAGAAGAAGTTCGGACTCTGGATCGCTGGGACAGTTATTTAACCCAATGGTAGTTTAGTTTAGAGGTGCAGCGCAGAAACAAGCTTTGCGGCCCACCGAGTCCACGCCCACCAACCATCCCCGCACACTTACACACTCCAAGGACAATTTACAATTATACCAAGCCAATTAACCTACAAACCTGTACGCCTTTGGAGGGTGGGAGGAAACCAGAGATGCTGGAGGAAACCCACGCAGTCATGGGGAGAACGAACAAACTCTGTACAGACTTCCCCCGTAGTTGAACCCAGGTCTCTGGCGCTGTAAGGCAGCAACTCTGCCGCAGTGTCACCCTGCTGCCCCAGGTTGAAACATTCAAATTTCCAATTTCAAGTAGTCTCCACCCATTTCACCCAACATCTCCAAAGAACCCCCCCTCCCCCTCCCCAGTTATCCTAATCCTTTTCGGCCCATGCATTCATCTCCCATTCACGCCCCCCCCATTTCCCTTTTATCCCCCATCTTTCCCCTCTCCTGTCCTTAACTATACATATTCCTCACTCAAACTCTTCATTCCACTCCTCCGCTTCTCTGCTTATCTGACACCTATTTGTCTCCTTTTCGCCACTAGCCTTTGTTGCTTATTCCATCAATTAAGAACCTCCCTCCTCCCCAACTGTTTCCACCTAATCCTTGCGAGGCTTTGTCCCACACCCACGCCTCTTTTCCAGAATTCCCCCCCCCACTAACTCCTATCAGTCCTGAAGCAGAGTCCCGCCTCGAAACACGGACTTTCCATTCCCTCCACGCATACTGCCTGACCCACTGAGTTCTTCCAGCACTTTGTGTTTTGCCAGTAATTTAACTCGTGTGGTGAACAGTTCTAAATTAGGCATCCGATCCCGGGCCACCCCAGTTACACTGTGTGAATGAAACTCGAGACGTGTAAGCTCTTTCCAGGATTAATGCTGCTAATACTACTCATAAAGTACAGCAAATCCCATAATAACATCAGGTTGTTGAATGAATATCTGCAATATTTTTGTCAGCACAGGTTTTATTCGGCTAATTTAATAAACGTGATTGTTCAGAGAGTGTTTGCAAAAAGACAATCCCGTTGAAAAGTCCCATGACTATGATTTAATTTCACAGCGGGTTGTGTCATATTACTTATGTGATGCACGCAATATCTCTTGCTTGCATTCAAAATACATGTTCCTAAGTGGTAGGAGCAGGATAAGGCCCATTTGGCCCATTAAGTCTACTCCGCCATTCAATCATGGCTGATCTATCTCTCCATCCTAACACCATTCTCCTGCCTTTTCCCCATAACCCCATACCTCATTCTTGCTATTGAGGGAGTGCAGCGTAGGTTTACAAGGTTAATTCCCGGGATGGCGTGACTGCCATATGCTGAGAGAATGGAGCAGCTGGGCTTGTACACTCTGGAGTTTAGAAGGATGAGAGGGTATCTCATTGAAACATATAAGATTGTTAAGGGCTTGGACACGCTAGAGGCAGGAAACATGTTCCCGATGTTGGGGGAGACCAGAACCAGGGGCCACCGTTTAAGAATGAGTAAGCCATTTAGAACGGAGACGAGGAAACACTTTTTATCACAGAGAGTTGTGAGTGTGGAATTCTCTGCCTCAGAGGGTGGTGGAGACAGGTTCTCTGGATGCTTTCAAGAGAGAGCTAGATAGGGCTCTTAAAGATAGCGGAGTCAGGGGATATGGGGAGAAGGCAGGAATGGGGTACTGATTGGGGATGATCAGCCATGATCACATTGAATGGCGGTGCTGGCTCGAAGGGCCGAATGGCCTACTCCTGCACCTATTGTCTATTGTCTAACCCCTGATACCAGTACTAATCAAGAATCTATCTATCTCTGCCTTAAAAAATATCCATTGATGTGCATACCTGGCCATTTTGGATATGATTTTTGACGAGCTAAATCTAGTTGTTGGTGGAAAGAGCTGGTGCGTTAATCGCCTGCCCAGATTTGTTCAGGTCCAATTTTCTCCCAAAGGAGAACTTTGAAGAAGATCCAATATAAAAAGGGCAGACCAGCAATTCCTTACATCATCCAGACTGGTATGTATTTCTCTGGGCGCAGTTTGTGTTTCGTTCCTGCACACCTAAGATAATGCGGATTTATTTTCATCTCAATTTCGTATGGATTTATTTTGCTTTCCGTAAACCTTTCTATAAAAGCAACAATGTCGATGACTAATGCAATCATAATGGTTTGTTCCTAAATATTCTCTTCCTGAAATATATGACTAATTTGCTGCAGAGGCTGCTTAGAAGCCTTTTATACTTGGACTAGAATTCATTACAAGCAGCTCCACGTATGTATAAATCAGCAATTTATAACTGATGGATACATTTAAAGACAGCAATGAATGTATGAGAACCCATGGACCATCTAAATAGAGAAATTCCTTTTAATTTACACTCAATTTTGGAAAAAGACGACAGTTTCCACAGTGAAGATGTGGATTACTGATATGTCCGAGACACTACATTTCGAAAACATTAGGCAAGGCAAGGCAAGGCAACTTTATTTATATAGCACATTTCATACACGAGGCAGACTCAAAGTGCTTCACATAAAAACATGTCATACAATAAAATAGTAAGATTAAACGAGAACTTACCAGTTTGAAGTTTGATCTGTATTTTATGAGGAGTTACGATGAGGGATTACGTGAAGAACCCGCTCAGTGCGCAGGCGCGGCATACTTCCAAGCAGCGGTGTGGAATCACAGATAGACACAGTTATTTTGAAGTAAACATAGTAAAGATAAGGAGACATCAATTTATTAGTTTGATCCATATAATGAGGATGGGAGCGGAGGGCACGTAATCCCTCATCGTAACTCCTCATAAAATACAGATCAAACTTCAAACTGGTAAGTTCTCGTTTAATCTTACTATTTTACTTCGGAGTCACGTGAGTGACTACGTGAAGATTTCAAAGCTCTGTGATTTCAAACCGTGTAACAGTTTCATTTCACTCACTGCCGAAGTTCTTGAGGGAGGAAGTGTTATCGTAATGAACCAATGAGTCTATTTGTAGAAAAACACAATGGTATTTTTTAAACAATAACAACAAAGAATTAAGTTGCTCCCCTGGGCTTAAATTAAATATTTGCAGTTCGTAAATCTTTACTGCAAATAAACCAGGTTTTGCCAACGGCTTATTATAAAATTTCTGAACGGTCTTTTCCCTTCCCACCATCCTGCTGTAGCCAGGATGTGGTCTATAGGCATGTCCATTCTTTAGCCATCGACATGGATGCTGCCCTGGTGGAATAAAATTTGTACATGTTAGTGTTTATCCCAGCAATTTCTAGCACCTGCTTGAGCCATCTCGCAATGGTTTGGCTCGTACCCCACCATAAGGTTTTTGTGACTGACCCACAAGGCTTTTCATCTCCCTCGAATATTCTGGTTGTGTCTATGTAGGATAGTAGGTGGGTCATGGCACATAACCGTGGTTCTGGTGGGTAAGCCACGACTGGATTAGGTGTTCCTGGTCTGCTCTGTTTGACCAGTCGCTGGATAACGACAGATCTGGTCTGGAGCTGTGATCACGTTGTCCAGTCGCAATAGGTGTAGTGACTGGACCCTCTGAGCGGATACAAGTGCCATCAACATGAGCGTCTTTAGTGTAGCTTGCTCGAGGCCGGGGGATCTGGCTGGTGGCCATTCCCTGAGATATGTCAGGACCACACTGATATCCCAAATATGGGTATACCTGGGCTTAGGGCTTGATATTGTAAATGCCCTTCATCAGTTTTACCACCAGTGGATGGGATCCCATCGCCTGTTGTCCTGGCGCCGGTTTGAGATAAGCAGAAAGAGCACTCTGCGCTGTGTTGATGGCACTGTAGCTGATCCCTACATTGTGGTGTAGATGGCCAGGAACTCCAGTATGTTGGTGGCTGTAGCTGTTGCGTATGTTGTCCATGTTTCCTGGCAGTACTTCTCCCTTTTTTGATGCTGGTTAAGTACTGCCTCTTGGTGGATGTTCGAAGGGATGCCGACATGGTGGTGATGGTTTGTTTGGACAATCCCAGTTCCAGGTAAGGTCTGTTCAAACTTGCAACCCAGGCGTTTAATTTTCTCATGGCATGGGTGTTTAGCTTACCTGGTAGGTAAGTAGCTGATAGCCAAATATGTCTTTCGACATACCATTGCCAAATCATGTTGACCAATTTGTCGCATGATAATGATTTTATGCCACCCATATGGTTAATATAAGCCATCACCGTAGTATTTATCAATTTGTAACCGAACATGCAAGTGCTGCATATTAGATACATATGCTTTTAAACCATAAAAGGCGCCCAACATCTCTAGATAGTTAATGCCCAGTGTAAGTAGTAATGATGACTCTAGTTTAGTCCATCTACCACTTGTGCTGGATATGGAGTTAGTCGCTCCCCAGCCTTGAGCACTGGCATCTGTTTGAATAACTAAAGTAGGGTTAGTGATAAAGATAGGGCTGAAACTATGCCAAACGTTTTCTGCCCACCACTGTAGCTCTGATATTGCTTCAGTGGGTAAGTTCATGACACGATCATAGTGACCTGTATGTCGTTTTATTGCCCGTACCTTTGCTCTCTGTAAATTTTTTGATAGTGCAAAGGTCCGAATTGTGTAGCCGGAAATGCTGCTACCATTTCCCCAATTACTCTTGCTACTTGTCGAATAGTTGGTCGCTCGTTGACCATTAATTTGTTGCATGATTGTGCTAATTCAACCATTTTTGCCTTTGGCAAGGTAACAGTCATATGGACTGAGTTAATTGTGAAGCCCAGGTAGTCCATGATAGTGGATGGCTTCAACTTAGATTTATCTGGATGTAGGACGAACCCCAGAGTTTCGAGGAGCTGTTTTGTAGCTGATACTGCTGCCACAGCCAATTCCATCGTTTTCCCTACTATCAGAATATCCTCCAGATATGCCATGACAATATGTTTTTGTTTTCTTAGTATTGCCATGGCTGGGTTCAATATTTTGGTGAATAATCTTGGGCTGAAGTTCGCCCATAGGGCAATGCTTTGTACCATCCAGATAAATTTTAGGTATCTGCGATGATCCTTGTATATGGGTACTAGATAGTAAGCATCTTTAAGATAAATGCTTGCCATGAAGTGTCCTTTGGAATTCAGTTGTTTGGTAGTAACATATGTCTCCTTTTTGAAATGTATATACTTAACAAATTTGTTTAGTGATGTTAAGTCAATGATGATGCGACAGACACCATCTTTTTTGGTTTTAGTGAATATATTCGATACAAATTCCAAAGGTTCATGTTTGGTCTTTTCGATGACCCCCTTTGTGATAAGTCTCACCAGTTCAGTTTGTCCCTCACGTTTCTCTTTGACGGAGGGAGAAATACCCTTTGGGCCCATTGTTGAACTGGCGGCGTTTTTTCTGACATGAATTGTATTTTATATCCTGTAATGTTGTTGAGTATATACTTGTCACTCGTGACCATACCCCATGCTTCTTTAAACAAGTGTAATCTCCCCCCTGTTAATAAAGCACCCTTATTCTCTATATGCTGGTAGGGACCAGACCCACCTACCTCCATGGTTATTGGCGATTCTGTTTCTTCATTTTCCTGAAGATTTTGTTCTGACGTGCTGGCGATGTTGGGGGGAGGCGCATTTTCCAGAGGGTCCGCTGCGGGCCCTGATCTAAAAGATCTTTGGGGATAATGTGCGGACCCCAAGCGTTCACCAGTCCCATATTGCGGACGTCGACTGGTGGATGCCGTGGGGTGCTGCCGCTTGGGTATCGGAGGTCTTGGTTTGCTCGTCCCGGGGCCTGCCCTCATTAGGCCGAAGGTTTTTGATGCTTCCTGCATCTCCTTCAGTTTTTTATTGAGATCTTTCCCAAATAGCAGCGCGTCCGTCTCCGCAGCTGGGGCTTTACACAAGCCAGCAAATTTGGGATTGAGGGCAGGTCTTATGTTTCCCTCCGGAGATTGTTGATCTCAAATTGTGTGGTACACATTAATGCCAGCACATCCTGCTGGCAGGTATCCATCTCCGTGGTCTCCACGGAACGAGCAAAGGCTGTGATGGCCGACGTCAGGAGCCTTAGGATCCGCTGTAGCTTGAGTTCTTGGGTCCGGATGTGTGACCCACATGCCCCCAGATTTGGCTGTTGACACTTTTTACTTTGAGGGCCTCACCGTTTTCTGGTGCTGTGTTGTTTCAGCACCTCAGCGAGCACCTTTTCCAGTAATGGTTGATGCTGGCCGCCATTCTTGGTTCCAGCGGTGCTCCAGCCCGTGGGGTTGCTACAAGCGGTCCATCACACCCAACAGCTCTTCATGTTCCTGCACCCCTGGCATACTCCCGAATTCGTCCGCCTGCCCCTGTTCCAGACCAGCCCAGCCCTGGTCACCAATGCCAGTCTCCAGTAATGAGGGAGCAGAGGGCAGTGTATGAAGCACTGTGGAGGGGGTGCCTGACCTCCCTCCGCAAGAGCGCTCTTTCTGCGCATCTCGCTGGAGCTGGATGCAGCTCAGGCGGCTGTCTCTCCTCCATTTAGGTGGAGACATGTCCCCGTCCGACGAATCGGACGCCACCGGCCGGATGCCTGTTCGGATGGCTAGACATCCAGCCCGCAGTTCAGGCACTAGCGGGACTGGGCTCGGCGCGGTGATGGGGATAGCGGAGCGCCCGGTAAATGTTCCTACCGCCTTCTTCTGGAGCTTTTGTGCCTTGTAGTAGCGAGAGCGCCCCTCAAGCAGCGCGTCTCGCAGGCACCTGCTCCGTGAGCCGCTCCAGCGGCTCAGGCGGCTCTCTCTCCCCCCGTGCGGGTGGAGAGACGTCCCGTCCGACATCGGGAACACCTGCCGGATGCCTCTCGAGTGGCTATGCGTCCAGCCCACTGCTCAGGTACTAGCGGGCTGGCCTCGGCACGGTGTCGGGGAATTACGGAACACCGGGTAACGCTCCTACCGCCTGTTGCTGCCCCCCTCCCCAACGGGAAAACGGGGGACAGTTTTGTTCCAGAGCCTTTTTCTCTGCCTGTAAAAAACACAAGCAGAAAAAGGCTCACCTGTAAAAGAAAACCCGACCTCAGGGTACTCACCTGACGGTCCGGTTCATTCTGTAGCGGGAGAGCCTAACTCCCGTGGCAGCCGCTGTTGCACTGCTGGCGTAATGCCGCGCCTGCGCACTGAGCGGGTTCTTCACGTAGTCACTCACGTGACTCCGAAGTAAAATGAAATAATAAAGTGAAATAAAATAGAACTAAAAGAAAAGAAAAGCAAAATTAAAAATGCATTATAAAAAGTGCAAAAGTTAAAAGTGCAATGTAGTTAAGATTTAGCTGAAAGCTAAAGTAAACATAAAAGTTTTCAGTCTTGTTTTAAAAGTGGTCAAAGTTGAGGCAAGTCTTAAATCTTCAGGAAGTTTATTCCAGCTATTTGTTGCATAATAACTAAATCCTGCTTTCCCATGTTTTGTATTTACTCTGGGAATCACTAACAGATTGGTTTCAGAAGATCTTAGCGGTCTAGAAGGCTTATATAGTGGAAGCATGTCAGTGATATACTTTGGTCCTAAACCATGTAGTAATTTATAGGTGAGCAGCAGGATTTTAAAATCAATTCTCTGACATACAGGGAGCCAATGTAAGGATTTAAGAATTGGTGTAATGTGTTCAAATGTTTTGGTCTTTGTTAGAACTCTAGCAACAGCGTTCTGAACAAGCTGTAGCTGCCTGACAGTTTTTTTTGGAAGACCTGCAAGGAGACCGTTACAATAATCTAGCCTGCTAGTAATAAAGGCATGTACAAGTTTTTCTAAGTCTTGGCTGAAAAAGCAGATCAATTTCTCAAGACATGGTTGCCTTTCACTGAATTTCTGCAACAACGGAACGGTCAAACACAAATTTAAACCCGATGCCAGGGATGGGTGGGGAGGGGGGGGGGGGAGGTATATCTCCATCTTCTCTTTTCTTATTTCTTTTCTTTCCTCTTGCACTTCTTTGGCAGCTTTTTAGGGTCTTTTTCTTACTTTCTTTTATTTTACTTCTCTTTCTCCATTCTCTTCTTTTTTTCTCTCTTTTTTAAAATTTAGGTTTCAATGTTAAAAATGAAGCTGTACAATAATTGTATGACTGTTATGTCGATTGCCTTATCCCTGTATCCCCTATATTATTCTAAATACATTTTTTTTTTAAATTAAAAAAAAAGATTTACACTTTTGTGGAGGTTATTTCTTTTGACTAACACTTTTGGGCAAGAAAATTCCTTTGAAGAATCTGGAAGAAACTTTGAAGAACTGCTTGGATGGGAGTGGCAGCGCCTAACGGCAGCGGCTCGACTACAGTCGTCTGTCTTTTTTTATTTTTTGTCTTGTTAAATGTATGTCTTTGAGTCAGTTTTTATTTTATTTTTTTAGCTGTGTATATGTGGGGGGTGGGGGGGGGGGGGCTGTGGGGGAAACCGTTAATCTCTTCCCGGTGCAGGGACCCGACTATTCCCTGTCGGGTCTCGGATGTCGTTGGGCCTAACATCGTGGAGCCGACGGCAACCTCCGGCCGGGACTAGCCTGAGAGCTCCAGTTGCAGAGCCTGCGGAACTGACATCGCGGAGCTGGCCGACTTCGGAGCGGGAAGAGCTGTGGTGGCGCGCGGCTGCGACCCGACCTTTGGAGTTCGGAGGCACCGGCCGCAGACCCGGTGGACGGGAACATCGGGAGCTCGCAGGTCCCTGGTGGGAGACCGCTTTTCCGAGCTCCGCAAAGGCGACTTCTCCCGCTGGAATCGCGGGTTTGAAGGACATGGAGCCGCGGCCTAACATCACCCGGCTTGGCTTAAACGCCCTCAGGACTTACCATCGCCCGCCGGGGGCATTAACATCGGAGCCCCAGTACGCCTCGACACTGCAGTTGGACTGCTGGACCACGGGAGAAGGAACAAAGGAAGAGATAAAGACTTTGCCTTCCATCACAGTGAGGAGATGTTGGAGACTCACTGTGATGGATGTTTATGTAAACTGTGTTAAGTGTGGGTCTTGGATTGTTTTGTAATGTAAAAAAACTGCAGAAATGGAATTCCGTTCAAACCCAGGTTTGAATGACAATAAATAGCATTCTATTCTATTCTATTGATGTTGATGTTCATGAGATAGGCTGTGGGCCTCTTAAATAGAACTTTATTTGCTGGAGAAATGAATTACTGCTTTCAGCCAGGCAATAAGCCTGCTCCAGCGACAAGATTGGTTGCCCCAATAGACTAGTTTAGTTTGGTCTAGAGATATAGCATGGAAACAGGCCCTTCGGCCCACCGAGTCTGCTCTGACCAGCTTCGAACCCGGGTCTCTGGCTCTGTGAGGCAGCAACTCTACCGCTGTGCCACCCTTTACTGTTTATTATGGAATTAGAGGAGCAGGAAGGCTGTCTCCACCCCACAATCTGAACAATGACCCCACAAGGCCTGGCCTTCATAAGTTGTAGGAGCAGGGTTAAGCCATTCGGCCCATCAAGTCTACTCCACCATTCAATCATGGCTGATCTATCTCCCCCTCTCAACCCCATTCTCCTGCCTTCCCCTCATAACCCATGACACTCGTACTAATCAAGAATCTATCAATCCACCTTAAAAGTATCCATTGACTTGGTCTCCACAGCCGTCTGTGACAATGAATTCTGCAGATTCACTTAGAGTCATAGAGTGATACAGTGTGGAAACAGGCCCTTCGGCCCAATTTGCCCACACCGGCCAACATGTCCCTGCTACACTAGTCCTACCTGCCCGCATTTGGTCCATGTCCCTCCAAGCCTGTCCTTTCCATGTTCCTGTCTTAACTGTTTCTTAAATGTTGGGATAGTCCCTGCCACGACTACCTCCTCCGGCAGCTCGTTCCATACACCTACCACCCTTTGTGTGAAAAAATTACCCCTCAGATTCCAATTAAATCTTTCCCCCCCCTCACCTTAAATCTATGTCCTCTGGTCCTTGATTCACCTACTCTGGGCATCTCGGACTTAACCCCTTCTGGTTCGAATATCCAACTTCATAGGATGTAACTCCAACACTGTCATGCTAATTGATTCAGTAACATATGCAGACAATAATCACATGTAGATGCATTGTGTACAGGTACCACACAACCCCCAGCTCACTGTATCCTCTACCATCGACCTCATGACAATCCAATAACAGGTATCAGATCAGATGAATTACTGCCGCGTTGATTTAATTATCTGAAACACAGAAATTCAATTTTTATTGTTTCAGAGGGGATATGTGAGAGGCAGTGTCATTGAAACGAAAGCTCGGACTGAATCCCGATTAGCAGTCTCACCAAAAGATGAGTGTGGCTTTTCCTTCTTTGTAGGCGATGATCAAACCTCTGTGTGTTCCCATCTATTTCTCTTATGGTGACCAATCACCATTGACAACTCACTGCAGATAACTGCTTCAAATGCTCAATAGACCACCGCTTCTATTTTACCGGATAAATCGAATAATGCATTTTTCAAATAACATGAAAAGGCAAATCATTTACATTTTTGCATCCTTCCCGAAGAAGAATGATTGACACATGTAAATAAGGCAGGTACAAATCGGACCTGGAGTGGAGCTGCTTGTGTGGGGTTTGCATGTCCTATAGACAATAGACAATAGGTGCAGGATTAGGCCATTTGGCCCTTCGAGCCAGCACCGCCATTCAATGCGATCATGGCTGATCATCCCCAATCAGTACCCCGTTCCTGCCTTCTCCCCATATCCCCTGATTCCGCTATCTTTAAGGCTTAGGCTGGATGCCATCTCCCAAAATGGGGCAGGCAAAAGGTATTAAAAATCAACTTGCAATCCAACTGTGCCTGAGACAATGGCGAACCGCAATGACGTAAATAGCACAAACTATGTTTGCCACTGTTCAGAGATTAGAAATACAGCGTGGAAACGGGCACATCGGCCCACCGTGTCGACCATCGATCACCCGTACACTAGTTCTATGTTATCCCAGTATTGCACCCTTCACACTAGGGGCAATTAACAGAAGCCAATTAAGTTACAAACCTGTGTGGGAAAGAACTGCAGATGCTGGTTTAAATCGAAGGTAGACACAAAATGCTGGAGTAACGCAGCGGGTCAGGCAGCATCTCTGGAGAGAAGGAATGGGTGACGTTTCGGGTCGAGACCCAGTTCTTCAGGCTGATGTCAGGGGAATGGGCGGTACAGTGATAAAATGTAGTCGGAGACAGTAAGACTGGTCGGAGAACTGGAAAGGGGGAGGGGATGTAGAGCGAGGGAAAGCAAGGGTTAAGTGAAGTTAGAGAAGTCAATGTTCATACCGCTGGGGTGTGAGCTGCCCAAGCGAAATATGAGGTGCTGTTCGTCCAATTTGCGCTGGGCCTCACTCTGACAATGGAGAAGGCCCAGGACAGAAAGGTCAGTGTGAGAATGGGAGGGGGAGTTCAAGTGTTTTAGATTAGATTAGATTAGATCCTTTATTTGTCATTCTGACCTTTTGGTCTGAACGAAATGTCGTTGCCTGCAGCCATACATATAATAATAAACAACAAAACACACAATAAACACAAATTAACATCCACCACAGTGAGTTCACCAGGCACCTCCTCACTGTGATGGAGGCAAAAGTCTTAAAGGCACTGTCTCTTCCCCTCCTTATTCTCCCTCTGCGCTGAGGCGATCCAGGCCTCCGATGTTGTTACCCCACCGGGCGATGGTAAGTCAAGTCCCGCGGCTCAACCGAGCTCCGCGAACGGGCCGGTTCAAGCTCCGCGGCCCGGGGTGTTGAGCATCCAGGTAGGTTTAGGCGGACCGAGCGGAGGTGTTCAGCGGAACGATCGCTGAGCCTGCGCTTGGTCTCACCGACATACAGGAGTCCACACCTGGAACAGCAGATTGAACCCAGGTCTCTAGCGGGTGTGGCAGCAGCTCTACCGCTGTCCTTTTCCTTCGAGTGATGCAAGGAACAACATACAGTATTTATACATTGTCAATGCCATGGAAATGTGGCATCATTTAGTATTATATCCCTTCAACAATAATGTTACAGTATCAGTACAATAGTTAATACAATAGTACAATCGCTGCATATTAGCTGCCCTGGTCCATACGTCCCAAGGTGACTTGAACTATGTTGTTAGTTAAACAAGGCAAATACAATCAGAGATAATCCCAAATGATCGAATCTGCATGAAAAAGTTGTGACTAAAATGCTGATAATTTAATGTTGGCTATCATTAATCAAATCTAAACAGTTTAATCATTAGACCCATGGTGTTGATAATGTAATTGCATCTTCTATATTCCACATGCATACACCGACTGTTACTCTTGATTATTCAGAATGAGAACTGATGGCATTTATTTTGTTGCCGTAATTGAATTGGAATAAGTTAAATCGTAATTTTCAGGGCTGGTATGATTATTGGCACTTATTGATTGAAATGACCTTCAGATGTGTCTGCTTTTGGAGAAATCTTAGATCGACACAAAATGCTGGAGTAACTCAGCGGGACAGGCAGCATCTCTGGAGAGAAGGAATGGGTGACTTTTTTCGGGTCGAGACACTTCTTCAGACCGATCAAAAGACTTCTTCAGACCGCCCCGAGACATCACCCATTCCTTCTCTCCGGAGATGCTGCCTGTCCCGCTGAGTTACTCCAGCATTTTGTGTCTATCTTCGGCTTAAACCAGCATCTGTAGTCCCGTCCTGCACATTTAGAGAAATCTTCAGCTCCCCATCGTACTTCTTTAGTTGTTGTAATTTCCCCCCCAATCTTCTCATCCTTGAGTTCTTGATCCCTGTCCCTTTATGAGCACTGGCAGCTTCATTAAATTATTCCAAAATTGAGATGCTTCATATGTGAGCTGGCCATCAACAGAGTTGAGCTAAATCCAGTTTTTACCTAAGGTCCATGCACTATCAAAGACTGCAAGAAACTTCAGTTCTCAGTTTAGTTAATTGTCACATGTACCGAGGTACAGTGAAAAGCTTTTGTTGTGTTAATAATAATAATAATACATTTTATTTATGGGCGCCTTTCAAGAGTCTCAAGGACACCTTACAAAAATTGAGCATGTATAGGAAAAACATGTAAGGGGAATGAAATAAATAGTAGAGACATGACTAGTACACAAAGTAAAGACAGAATTCAATACAAAACACAGCATGAGGCAATTAATGCACAGATGAAAAGGGACGGGGACGTGGGGCTAAGGATAGGCAGAGGTGAAGAGATGGGTCTTGAGGCGGGACTGGAAGATGGGGAGGGACACGGAATTGCGGATCAGTTGGGGGAGGGAGTTCCAGAGCCTGGGAGCTGCCCTGGAGAAGGCTCTGTCCCCAAAACTGCGGAGGTTGGACTTGTGGATGGAGAGGAGACCGGCTGATGTGGATCTGAGGGACCGTGAGGGTTGGTAGGGGGAGAGGAGGTCAGTGAGATATGTGGGGGCCAGATGGTGGAGGGCTTTGTAGGTGAGGACCAGGATTTTGTAGGTGATCCGGTGGGAGATGGGAAGCCAGTGTTGTAACCAGTCAGCGGAAAGACAACACATGATTACCATCGAGCCATTTGCAGTGTACAGATACATGATAAGGGAATAACGTTTAGTGCAAGGAAAGCCCACAAAGTTCAGCACTGCTCCCTGGTTGTGGTAGGATGATTCAGTTGCCTGATAACAGCTGGGAAGAAACTGTCCCTGAATCTGGAGGTGTGCGTTTTCACACTTCTGTACCTCTTGCCCGATGGGAGAGCGGAGAAGAGGGAATGGCCAGGTGACTCGTCCTTGATGATGCTGCTGGCCTTGCCGAGGCAGCGTGAGGTGTAGATGCAGTCAATAGAAGGGAGTCCAACGGGATCCCACCACTAGCCACATTTTCCCAACTCCAACCCTTTCCGCCTTCCACAGAGACCGTTCTCTCTGCAACTCCCTGGTTAACTCATCCCTTCCCAGCCAAACCACCCCCTCCCCAGGTACCTTCCCCTGCAGCCACAGAAGATGCAACACCTGTCGATACACATCCTCCCTCGACTCTGTCCAGGGACCCCGACAGTCCTTTCTGGTTAGGCAGAGATTCACTTGCACCTCATCCAACCTCATCTACTGTATCCATTGTTCAAGATGTGGACTCTTATACATTGGCGAGACCAAACGCAGACTGGGCGATCGTTTCGCGGAACACCTTCGCTCAGCCCGCGTGAACCAACCTGATCTCCCAGTTACCGGACACTTTAATTCTCCTTCCCATTCCCACACAGACCTTTCTGTCCTTGGTCTCCTCCATTGTCAGAGTGAGGCTAAACGCAAATTGGAGGAACAGCATCTCATATTTTGCTTGGGCAGTTTACAGCCCAGTGGTATGAATATTGATTTCTCTCACTTCAGGTAGCCCTGTCATTCCCTCTCTCTCTATCCCTCCCCCACCCAAGTCGCACCAGCTTCTCATTCTCACCCAACAAACAGCTAACAATGGCCAGTTTCCTTTATCACCATTACTTTTTTTACATATCTTTCATTCATTGTTCTTTATCTCTCCATATCAGCGTCTATATTCCTCATTTCCCTTATCCCTAACCAGTCGGAAGAAGGGTCTCGGCCCGAAACGACACCCATTCCTTCTCTCCAAAGATGCTGCCTGTCCCGCTGAGTTACTCCAGCATTGTGTGTCTATCTTCAATAGAAGGGAGGTTGGTTTGTGGGAATTGTGGACGCAGCCCAGACCAACACACAAACCAAACTGCCTTCCATTGACTCCATCTACACTTCATGCTGCCTTGGCATAATCACGAACGAGTCTCACCCCGGTCACTCCCTCTTCTCCCTTCTCCCAACAGGCACGAGGTATGTACGTGTGAAAAGGCACAATTCCAGATTTAGGGACAGTTTCTTCCCAGCTGTTATCAGGCAACTGAACCATCCTAGCAACTGCTGGACAGCAGTCCTGAGCTACTATCTACCTCATTGGAGACCATCCATAGGCACAATCATACTTAAGTACAAGAATGCAGGAATAGTAGATCACAACGAGACAGTACACACGAGTCACCGTGTTTCCCACGCCATTTAATATGATTAAAGTCCAAAGTTGCTAAAAATGTAGTCTCAACTTGCATCAAATTAGATTTTCATTGTTAGGATCATTTCACCTGAACAAGCATCTGATTGAGGGATCCACAATTGATTGATTGATACTTTATTATCACATATTACGGTGAAGTTCTTTTGTTTTGCACACCGTACACAAACTATTCAAAGAGTCCCCACATACAGAGCGCTGACAACGTTACTCTTCAATGTAGTCCCAATGGTCCCTCTCTCTGTCCTTAGCGACCCCCACTACTCCGGGCCCTTCCTTTGTTCTCTGTAGCCCCCCTCCACTCCCCACGCCTCACACCGGGTCTCTCATTGTCCTCGGCGCCTCCCCCCCCCCCCCCCCCCCCACCCCCCCCCCCCGCACGCCGAGTCCCCCTAGTCCTCAGAAGCGTTTCCTTGACTGGCCTCCAGCACCCACTGTAGGCCCTACAACTAGTAACTTGACGCTATAGTCTGGTTCAAATACAGTATTGATAACAATGACTTTGAACGTTACTTCCAAGCAGTATTTTTGTTACCAGATCTCGGTTGCCCAGAATGTGATATTCATGATTCCTCCCGGGCCACAATAATGCTTTTTTTTTTTTTTTTGCCTCTGTTAAATTGTGCAATTAGGTTCCTTCGTGTGAAAAGCGCTAATAATCCTTTCGCAATAAGCATCAATTTGGGTTTTATGTTTAATTATGCTTCTGGAAATCTGCCCATATAAATGAAAGGATTTAAATGTTGTGGACTACAAATGAGCGTTATTACACTATTGAAGGTCTGAAGAAAGGTCACGACCCGAAACGTCACCCATTCCTTCTCTCCAGAGATGCTGCCTGTCCCGCTGAGTTACTCCAGCATTTTGTGTCTGTTTTCGGTGTAAACCAGCATCTACAGTTCCTTCCTACATTGAATCAATATTCCCGTGTTCTTTCTCCCCAAAAGTCCTTTATTTGAACGTGGTATTTGGGTCCTACTGTTTTATTTTAGCAGATAGGAATCGATTAGTGGCCTCCAATCCACTTAATAGCAATTTCCATGATTAAGTTGTGCAGGAAGGAACTGCAGATGCTGGTTTAAACGGAGGGTAGACACAAAAAGCATGGAGTAACTCAGCGGGGCAGGCAGCATCTCTGGAGGGAAGGAATGGGTGACGTTTTAGGTCGAGACCCTTCTTCATCTATGATAGCATTTCAATGAGCTCTTGGCTCTGTGCTGGGCACTTGAAATTGGAGATAGTATAGGTCGGTTCTATCCCAATTTTCGAGTGTTCAGACCAGTCTGAAGAAGGGTCTCGACCTGAAACGTCACCCGTTCCTTCTCTCCAGAGATGCTGCCTGTCCCGCTGAGTTACTCTAGCTTTTTGTGTCCATGCTTACGTGCACGTGTTTGTGTTCACTTCAAGCTCGCTTGCTGAGAACCACACAGTCGGGCGTATCTGTTAAGCAATGGCATGAGTGTAAGTGAAGAAATCGTTCTGGGGTCAATAGTTATTTGTCGACAAACGTGCTGCTTTAATCGGCCATCAATAATGTCAATGCATTCTCACTTCTTTCCCCAAAGGGCCTGAAGTCAATGGACCACAACGGGCTTGCCGATCCATATGTCAAATTGCATTTGCTCCCAGGCGCCAGTAAGGTAAGGTTATGGTTTAAAGCCAGTCGCGTTCTCAGCTGCATCGAACGGGAGAGGAGAGATTAATTTTATCCATCTCCACAATATGAAATGCACTGCAAATCCACTTGGTATCGCAGATGAAAATCTGCTATCGCTTGTTGACTGGGAGCTTTTGTAATGCTTGGGACTATGTTTAGCGGGCAGGCTATTTGCACACAATTGCCTGTAATGCAGTAGAAATTGGTACTTAATTGAGAGTTTAACTCGGATTACAGGATGGCTTGTTCGGTAGATGAACAAATGGCACGGTGGCGTGCCGAATGGTGAATGATGCTTTCATAGCGCAGCTATAAGTCCGAGGACAATTTACAAGAACAACACTGACTCCATCGGTGGGAATTCAGCTGGGCAGGCAGGTTCCTCCAGCACTTTGTGTTTTGCTCGCCATTCCAGCATTTGCGGTGAATGAATCCAGGAGGATAGACAGTACTTCATTAGCGATGGACACAAAATGCTGGAGTCATGCAGCGGGTCAGGCAGCATCTCTGGAGAATATGGGAAGGTGACCTTTCAAGTCAGGACCCTTCTTCAGACAATCAGTACAAAAAAAAGAAGGGTCCCGACCCGAAACGTCACCTATCCTTTTTCTCCAGAGATGCTGCCTGACCCGCTGAGTTACTCCAACATTTTGTGTCTGTCTTCAGTATAAACCAGCATCTGCAGCTCCTTTCCAGTTGACTTTTGATTTTAGAAATACAGAATAGACAATAGACAATAGGTGCAGGAGTAGGCCATTCAGCCCTTCGAGCCAGCACCGCCATTCAATGTGATCATGGCTGATCATCCCCAATCAGTACCCGTTCCTGCCTTCTCCCCATATAGAGACATTGAAAATAGGTGCAGGAGTAGGCCATTCGGCCCTTCGAGCCTGCACCGCCATTCAATATGATCATGGCTGATCATCCAACTCAGTATCCTGTACCTGCTTTCTCTCCATACCCCCTGATCCCTTTAGCCACAAGGGCCCCTGACTCCGCTATCTTTAAGAGCCCTATCTAGCTCTCTCTTGAAAGCATCCAGAGAACCCGCCTCCACTGCCCTCTGAGACAGAGAATTCCACAGACTCACCACTCTCTGAGAGAAAAAGTGTTTCCTCATCTCCGTTCTAAAATGGCTTACTTCTTATTCTTAAACTGTGGCCCCTGGTTCTGGACTCAAATACAGGTGGAAACAGAACCTTCAGCCCAACAAATCCACGCCAACCAGTACACAAACTAGGGACAATTCTATAGTTAACCTACAAACCTGTACATCTTTGGAGTGTGGGAGGAAACCGGAGAAATTCCCGATGTTGGGGAAGTCCAGAACTAGGGGTCATAGTTTAAGGATAAGAGGGAAGTCTTTTAGGACCGAGATGAGGAAAACATTTTCCACACAGAGAGTGGTGAATCTGTGGATTCTCCGCCACAGAAGGTAGTTGAGGCCACAGTTCATTGGCTATATTTAAGAGGGAGTTAGATGTGGCCCTTGTGGCTAAAGGGATCAGGGGGTATGGAGAGAAGGCAGGGATGATCAGCCATGATCGTATTGAATGGCGGTGCAGGCTCGAAGGGCCGAATGGCCTACTCCTGCACCTATTTTCTATGTTTCTATGTTTCTAAATCCATGCGGTTGAAAGGGGAACGTTCAAACTCCGTACAAACGGTACCCGTTGTCAGGATCGAACCGGGGTGTCTGGCAGCAACTTTACCGTTGTGCCACTGTGCCGCCCTTAAATGTAGTGCTTAGCCCTTTGTACTTAATTAAAGCGATATAGAGAGAGCACTGCCCTGCTGACTGTGAGAGAGTTCAGGATATGCCTCAAAGCACACATGCACCATACTTTTGTCTCATCAAACCCAGTGGATGGTGAGTGTAAGCTGCAGTTCATGCCCTCTCATCATGTACGTGAACTCTGGGTGAGTCTAGAAAGTCAACAGGGTCAAATGAAGACGTGTTAATCCTGTTTCAAACACCCAGCCTGGAATTTCATTTTGCAGAGTGTTGAACTGAAGCAGTGTGATCCGTTCTTCAGTGTCGACCCGAAAGGTCACCCATTCCTTTTCTCCAGAGATGCTGCCTGTCCCGCTGAGTTGCTCCAGCTTCTTGTGTCTATCTTTGGTTTAGTTTAGATTAGTTTGGAGATACAGCAAGGAAACAGGCCCACCGAGCCCGCGCCGACCACCGATCCCCGCACACTAACACTATCCTACGCACACTAAGGGCGATTTTGAGCCAATTTACTCAAGCCAATTTACCTACAAACCTGTATGTCTTTGGAGTGTGGGAGGAAACTGCAGATCTCGAAGAAAACCTACGGGGAGAACGTACAAACTTTGTACAGACAAGCACCCGTGGCCAGGATCGTACCTGGGTATCTGCCGCTGGTAGGTAGCAACTCTACAGCTGCTCTACTGTGCTGCCTGATTCTGAATTTAAATTGCAAATTTAGTTTTACCACAAAAATAAGTGAAAATAAATTGTGGGGAGGAGTTTTCAGATTGGAAGCTGTGGACTTCCCTACGGAACACCAGACATGTTGGATAGTCATAGACAATATAACCAGGATATGCTGACATCTACAATTGCTGAGTAAAGTTCATCATTGTGTCAGATGTAACTGTTGTGTAAGCAACAGCATAGTTGACCTCCAAACATATGGGAAAACTGGGAAGCAAAATGGATGTATCCCATTACTTTCCAATGGCATGTTTCACTCAACACAAAATTGGGGGCAGTACGTAAATAATAGTCATAGTATCGTGTAGTTTATCAGCAGACAAACAGGACCTATGGCCCAGCTTGTCCATGCCAACCAAGTTGTCTGCCTAGGTTGACCCATTTGCCCATGTTCGACCCATATCCCTTGGTGGCGCAATGGTAGAATTGTTGCCTTGCAACGTCAAAGGCCCGGGTTCGATCCTGTCTATGGGTGCTGTCTGTGCAGAGTTTGAACGTTCTCCCCGTGACATCAACGGGTTTTCCTCGGGTGCTTTGGTTTCCTTCCACATTGCAAAGACGTACAGGTTTTGTAGGTTAACTAGCTTTGGTAAAGATTGTAAATTATCCCCAGTGTGTAGGATAGCGTTAGTGTGCGGGGATCACTGAATGGTGCGGGCTTGGTGGGCCACAGGACCTGTTTCCGTGCTGAATCTATGAACTAAACTGAACTAAACCTTGGCTATCCATGGCTACATGTCTTCTACACCTTGAACTTGTACCTGCCCCTGCAGCTTTCTCTGGCATATACCTACCATATACCTACCATATACCTACCATATACCTACCATATATCTACCATATATCTACCATATATCTACCATATATCTACCATATATCTACCATATATCTACCATATATCTACCATATATCTACCAGCCACTGTCAGAAAAAGTTTCCCCCACAGATCCTGTATAGATCTTTCCCCAATCACCATCGGAAAAAAGTTAGAATTAGACTAATTATTGGGATTAAAGTCCTTAACTCCGCAGGAAATGACTCTCTGCAGCCAGGGGGTGGTTGAGGAGATGGTGGACACATTGTTCGCCATCT
Source organism: Amblyraja radiata (assembly GCF_010909765.2). NCBI lineage: Eukaryota > Metazoa > Chordata > Chondrichthyes > Rajiformes > Rajidae > Amblyraja > Amblyraja radiata. The sequence goes on along the minus strand of NC_045983.1, from coordinate 29,504,832 downwards.
ACAAAGGCCCATCGATCCTCGAATGATTCCTGTGGATCGGAAGTTAGCAACTGTTATTTGTTATTCAAAAAGATAAAGAAGGGAACTGCAGACGAGCACAACATTCGAGGTTGGGAAGATGCTGGAACCTATAATGAAATAATTGACAACAAGGGGAGATCACGTTTAAAAAATACTTTGACGACACAAGAAACTGCAGATGCTAAAACCTTGAGCAAAAAACAAAATGCTGCAGGAACTCAACTCAGTGGAGGGAATGGCAGACGATGCTTTGGGTTGGGACCCTTTTTAAAGGTGAGAGGAGTCATAAGAGAAGGTATTATAGACAATAGACAATAGGTGCAGGAGTAGGCCATTCGGCCCTTTGAGCCAGCACCGCCATTCAATGTGATCATGGCTGATCATCCACAATCAGGTCAAGTCTATGCAGGAGGAGAGTGTTGGTTGAAAGGAATTGATTGAGTTTCTGCTTAGGGAAGAAACAGAGGTCTTCCTAGAGAGGAATGGAGGTCTGAAGAAGGGTCTGGACACAAAACATTGCCTGTCCATTCCCTCCACAGATGCCGCCTGACCTGTTGAGTTCCTCGTGGAACTTGTTTTGAAACGCACTTTAGTTTTTTGAAGTTGTCCGTGTCAGAGCAGATGAGGACAAACCAGTTGAAGTGGTGAATCGGAAGATCTCACAGAGGGGACTATTTAAAAAAATTAGAACGCATGAAATTGGAGTTAATAGATTGGTGTGGATTTGAATGGCACAGGAACCTCCCTCCACTTTAAAGCCGCGGGGCGGCTAAAGACACAAAAACTATGTTCATGTTGGGTTTTATAAATATTGTGTTTAAATGCTTCTATATATTTCAAAGTCTATTTATGCATTTTTCTTTTAACTTTCTTAAATTTTTGATGATTTGAAATTTATTTCATGGCTTGAATATTTAAAATTGTTTTTGAATGTTTCAGATTATTGCTAACTGATTTTTGCTGTGTTTGACAAACAACTAAGCCGCATAGCTGGCTGTCAAAGTATTTTTCAGACTCTGAATTTCATCCACCCTCCCCCCCCCCCCCACCCTCTCCAATGCACAACTTTAAAAAAAAATGATGACATCTACAGATGTGAAGTTGTACCTCTGCACAAGGTTTTCGAGAGATGTTTTGAGGCAGTTTGGTTCATTAATTTGACGATGGTGTTTATATTGAAAGCAACCCAAGAGTTAGCTCAGAGATCAGTGACAAGTAGTGGTCATGAATGGTTTAGTGTTTAAGAAGGAACTGCAGATGCTGGAAAATCGAAGGTACACATAAATGCTGGAGAAACTCAGCGGGTGCAGCAGCATCTATGGAGCGAAGGAAATAGGCAACGTTTCGGGACGAAACGTTGCCTATTTCCTTCTCTCCATAGATGCTGCTGCACCCGCTGAGTTTCTCCAGCATTTTTGTCTACCTATGAATGGTTTAGTGTTGACAGGAAATTTAAGCTTACATCTTGGATCATCCGGGACTTGAGTTTAGTTTAAAGTCACGTGTACCGAGGTACAGTGAAAACCTTTTGTTGTGTGCTTTATTAGTCGGCAGAAAGACAATACATGATTACAATAGAGCCATTTACTGTGTGTAGAGGCATGATAAAGGGAATAACGTTTAGTGCAAGATAAAGCCAGTAAAGTCTGACCAAAGATACTCGTGCATGTAAAGAGAGAAGCAGTGCACAGATAATTTGTCAGCATCTGTATAGAGTGAATGCAGATGTGATTTAGTTTAGTTCAATTTATTGTCACGTGTAGGGAGGTACAATGAAAAGCTTTTGTTGCGTGCTAACCAGTCAGCGGAAAGACAATACATGATTACAATCGAGCCATTTATAATGTACTGATGCGTGATAAGGGAATAACGTTTAGTGCAAGATAAAGGCAGTAAAGTCCGATCATCGACTGTCCCAAGGGTCTCCAATGAGGTAGATAGTAGCTCTGGACAGGGTTCTAGTTGTGGTAGGATGATTCAGTTGCCTGATAACAGCTGGGAAGAAACTGTCTTTGAATCTGGAGGTGTGCGTTTTCACACTTCTGTACCTTTTGCCCAATGGGAGAGGGGAGACGAGGGTGTGGCCTGGGTGCGACTGGTCCTTGATCATGCTGCTGGCCTTGCCGACGCAGGGTGAGGTATAAATGGAGTCAATGGAAGGGAGGTTGGTTTGTGCGATGGTCTGGGCTGCGTCCACAGTTCTATGCAATTTCTTGCGGTCTTGGATGGAGCTGTTCCCAAACCGTGCTGTGATGCATCCCAATAAAATGCTTCCACATGACTTGCCAGTTAAACTTCTGGTTTTAAAGCTATTGGAAAAGTTATTTTTATTTCTATCTATAAAATCCAAAGTCATTTATTTCTTAAGGCCCTGTCCCACTTGGGGCGCAATTTGAGCGTCATTTACGCGTCACGACTGAGCACGGGCGTGAATTATGCGCGCATGGCGCATGGTGAGGTGCGGTGGTGTAGGCAGTGACGCACGATTAGCGCACGGCACCCCAGGATTTTGGGATGTCCAAAATCTTCGCACGCCACCATCGTGACCCTTTAGTGAAATTTGCGCAGGAAATATGAATAGTCACGTGTGATGCAGCAAAGCTTGTACAGGTATATTAGCAACTAGTTTAGTTTAGAGATATAGCATGGAAACAGGCCATTTGGCCCATCGAGCCTATGCCGACCATTGATCACCCATTCATACCAAGGTATCCTATTTTCTCATCCACTCCCTACACACCAGGGGCAATTTTACTGTGGTCAACTAACCTACAAACCTGCACGTTTTTGGGATGTGGAAGGAAACTGGAGCACCTGAAGTAAACTCACGTGGTCACAGGGAGAATGTGCAAACTCCACACAGACAGCATCTGAGGTCAGGATCGACTCTGGGCCCCTGGCGCTGTGAGGCAGCAGCTCTACCAGCTGTGCCACTCTTGCTGTCAATTATGATTCATTGCTTTTTTTTCACAAGTTGAGAATTGAGGTAAACAACTTATTAATGCATTTCTACTGTGGCCACACCTTTTTTAGTAGGTTCAGTACTTGTTGTCGGCAGTGAGAAAGAAAGGGTGATGAATGTTTAGTAAATATCAATGGCAAAATGCTGCCTGAAGTACAAATTGATTGATTGCAAGATTCAGCATGGAAATTGGCCCTTCAGCCCACCCAGACCATGCGATTATCAATCATCTGTTCACAGTACGTGTAAGAAAGAACTGCAGATGCTGGTTTAAATCGAAGGTAGACACAAAATGCTGGAGTAACTCAACGGGTGAGGCAGCATCTCTGGAGAGAAGGAATGGACAACGTTTCGGGTCGAGACCCTTCTTCAGACTGGGTCTGTTCACAGTAGTTCTATATTAACCCATCTTTGCACCCACCCCGACACACCAGGGAAATTTACAGAGGCTAATTAGCCTACAGATCCTTGTAAATGATCAGCATGGTACAGATGTAGTTTAGAGATACAGGCCCTTCAGCCGACCGAGTCGGCACCGACCAGCGATCCCCACACATTAACACTATCCTACGCAAACTAGGGACAATTTTCACATTTATACCATGTCTACAAACCTGCACGTCTTTAGAGCGTGGGGGGGAACCGAAAATCTCGGAGAAAACTCACGCAGGGAAGAATGTACGAGATTCTGTACAGACAGCACCCGTAGTCAGGATCGAACCCGGGTCGCTGGCACTGTAAGGCAGTAGCTCTATCGTTATGCCATCGTGCCGCCACAAATATTGTGCTTGTTTTGAATAAGCCTGAAAGAAATGTCCCATTGTGCTTCATTTATTACAAATTCACGATCATGCTTGTGACCAATAATCCACCAGTCTTTGACACCGTGCCTGTACGGGTTTAAAGTTAGAGAGAGTGTCATAGAGTGATACAACATGGAAACAGGTCCTTCAGCCCAACTTGCCCACACCGGCCAAACATGTCCCAGCTACACTAGTCTCACCTGACCGCGTTTGGTCCACATCCCTCCAAACCGGTCTATCCATGTATCTATCTAACTGTTTCTTAAATGTTGGGATAGTCCCTGCCTCAACGACCACCTCTGGCAGCTCGTTCCATACACCCACCACCCCTGTGTGTGAAAAAGTTGCCCCCTCAGATTCCTATTAAATCTTTGCCCCTTCACCTCAAACCTCTGTCCTCTCCACCTTAAACCTATGTCCTCTGTGTTCACAATAGCTTTTAGTGGAGAGCCGTCTCCCACCCTTTGCCCAGTGTCACACATCACAGGAACAGCAGCCCAGAGATTGATGCTGGTGGTGAAAGAGGTTCAAGTGTGGGAGAGTTGTTTCATCTGGCGCTCCTAAGCATTCCGCTTTCCAAAATGGGTGGGGAACATGTAACTCCCTGTCCCATAATAGTGTTTACCATTCAGAGTAACTTTCTGCCAAAAGTTGTTTGGAAAAGAAGGTTGAGTGGAGATATGATAGAGGTAGTTTTGATATAATAATGACAAACAACAAGGGTGTACAGATTTAACATGTTGCCAAAGGAGACAATGAGGATTTTGAGCGGAGTCTAGTTATGATGCATAATTCATTGTTGGCAGGAGTTTTAGATACAGATTATTGCTTGAGAAGACTGTGGGGACAGAGCATGGGAGTGATGTTGATGTGATTTCTCTTCTAAAAGCTAACTGAGTCGGTCCTTGTGGCTAAAGGGATCAGGGGGTATGGAGAGAAGGCAGGTGCAGGATATTGAGTTGGATGATCAGCCATGATCATATTGAATGGCGGTGCAGGCTCGAAGGGCCGAATGGCCTACTCCTGCACCTATTTTCTTTGTATCTATGAGTCGATGAGCTGAACGGCTTTTTATTGCTGAAAAAATGCAACAATTCTATGAAAAAAGTGAGGAATTTGACGGCTGTACAACCAAGGTGTCAAAGACTGTTGGATTACTGGCTATCAACATACAACATTAGTTCAGTTTAGTTTATTGTCACGTGTACCGAGGTGCAGTGAAAAGCTTTTGTCGCATCCCAACCAGTCAGCGGAAAGACACAATACTCTATTACAACCGAGCCATCCACGGTGTACAGACACACGATAAAGGGCGTAACGTTAATAAAGTGAGAAATGCTGCTGTTGGAGTAGAGGTTTAAAAGAGTGGAGCGATTGTAACGCGTGATTGCAGATCCACTTCGGTGACCAGCGCACAAAAAGCCGCCTGGCCCAAATTGGGCGCCATCTTGGATCACAATGGGCGCCATCTTGGATCACAATGGTATTTCCTTCAGGGTTATTCAAACAAAGTTAGCTGCCATCATTTTACAGAAACATGGGTATCTGTTGCATTTCAAGGGTTTCCCTCCTACTCAAGACTAACTCCATGCATCCAATGTTTACCATGCTTGCTGATTAGTGGAAACAGGCCCTTTGGACCAGCTTGCCCACACTGGCCAACATGTCCAGGCTACACTCGTTCCACCTGCCTGCATTTGGCCCATATCCCTCCAAACCTGTCGTATCCATGTACCTGTCTAACTATTTTCTTAAACAGGTGTGATTGTCCCTGCCTCATTCTGCAACAAAACACAATCTTACAAAATGAACTCATTGCTCTTTACCCACTGATAAATTAAAAGGCTTTCGCTCAAAAATTACTTCCAATAAATCTAACTGCAATGCAGGTGAAGATGTGCTCCTGCTCACAATAGATGGATTAGGCTGCGTAACTCAGATAACTCTGTGACGCAAGCCTGCGGGATGTGGAAGGAAGCCAGAGCATACAGAGAAAGCCCACGCGGTCATGGGGAGAATGTCAAACTGTATACAGGCAGCACCAGAGGTCAGGACTGAAGCTGGGTCTGTGGAGCTATGAGAGCAGCTACATTAGCTGGGCCACTGTGCAGTCCACGGTCTAGATTACTGGGTTATTATTGACAGGGCTCATTGAGTCACCATTCAGAAATCTTTCCCTTCGTCAGTTCTTTGGGTCTCCAAAGGATCTGTGTGGAGATTTACTACTTCTCCAGAGTTACCTCTCAGCATCTTCCATCATTCACTCAGCTTATTAAAATTACCAGCAGATATGCTTCCACATTGAAATCCTGGCAAATACATTTCAACCACAGTCTTAAACCGTATACAGAATAGTCACAAATATTTAGACACAAAATGCTGGAGGAACTCAGCGGGACAGGCAGCATCTCTGGAGAGAAGGAATGGATGACGTTCGAGAAACAGGAACGGACTGCGTGCAGGAGTTCTGGAGGCAGGGACTTTCACATCTAAAATAGCATTTCCAATGAGTTGGCTCTGGGTTGAACGCTCAAAAATGGGGAAAGTATAGGGTTGGGACTATCCCCATTTTCGAGTGTTCAGCCCAATCTGAAGAAGGGTCTCGACCTGAAATGTCACCCATTCCTTCTCTCCAGAGATGCTGTCTGTCCCGCTGAGTTACTCCAGCTTTTTGTGTCTATCTTCGGTTTAAACCAGTTCCTTCCTCCACAGTCACGAATATTTAGTTTAGTTCATTGTCACGAGTACTGAGGTACAGTGAAAAGCTTTTGTTGCGTGCAAACCAGTTAGCGATGATTACAATCGAGCCGTCCACAGTGTACAGATTCACGATGAAGGGAACAACATTTAGTACATGATAAAGTTCAGTAAAGTCTGATTAAATATAGTCCTTGGGTCTCTATTGAGGTAGATAGTAGCTCAGGACTGCTCTCCAGTTGTTGTTAGGATGGTTCAGTTGCCTGATAACAGCTGGGAGGAAACTGTCCCTGAATCTGGAGGTGTGCGTTTTCACACTTCGGTACCTCTTGCCTGATGGGAGAGGGGAGAATATGATCATATTGAATGGCGGTGCAGGCTCGAAGGGCCGAATGGCCTACTCCTGCACCTATTTTCTATGTTTCTATGTTTCCAAGAGGGAGTGACCGGGGTGAGACTCATTGTTGATTATGTTGCTGGCCTTGCCGAGGCAGCGTGAGTTTTAAAATGGAGTCAATGGAAGGGGCGTTGGTCTGCGTGATGGTCTGGGCTGCGTCCACAATTCCCTGCAACTTGTTGCAGTCTTGGGTGGAGCTGATCCCAAACCAAGCTGTGATGCATCCCGGTAAAATGCTCTCAGCAGGTGATGGTGTGTGAATCACCATTGTGACGGGGAGCAGTAGAGTGAAGGGCTCGTATGTATCCTTCTTACACTTGCTGAGCTAAACGGTTTACACGAGGCAGGCATTGCATTTAAAACAGGTCTGGCGGATAAGGAACTGAGTCTATTAAGCAGCAGCCTGGAGGGTCTGGTAGTGATCCTGGAAAAGATAAACTGCTTTGTGTAATCATACACGAACATTTAATAGTTTTGCTGTTCACCAAGGCAGTATCAGGGCATCTACATTAAATCTCTCAGTGAAAATGCATATAAAACGTGTTGGAGAACTTACAAAGAGATCCTGACTCACAACAGAAACACAACTGGAGAAGGGGATGAAGCCTTGTGTCTGCATTTCACTTGAGTGAATGAATCTTCTGTTTCTCAAGGACTTTTTTTATTCTGACGGTGGGTCTTGACCCGAAACGTCACCCGTTCCTTTTCTCCAGAGATGCTGCCTGTCCCTCTGAATTACTTCAGCATTTTGTGTCTTTTATCTTTTTATTTGTTGACAGGATTGGGGCATCGTTGGCAAGGCCCGTCCTAGTTGTCCTTGAAGGTGAGGCTGAGTCATTCAATACTGGATGTGGCACTGTGTTTTTAGATAGTTCCTCTGCATGCTCCTGCAATTGCCACCACACTCATCATTGCACCAGGCTCGTTCATAATGAAAGACAGAAATATATGCTAGCCCGCGAGATTGTGGTGGAATACATTTCTGCTGCTGCTCTTGTTCATAAGTTCTAGGAGCAGGATTAGGATTAGGCCATTCGGCCCATCAGGTCTACTCCGCCATTCAATCATGGCTGATCTATCCTTTTCTCTCAACCCCGTTCTCCTGCCTTCTCCCCTGACACCCATACTAATCAAGATTCTATCAATCTCCACCTTAAAAATATCCATTGACTTGGCCTCCACAGCTGTCTGTGGCCATGAACTGTTCTATATGTTCCACAGCGCTTCATGGATATCTTGCTTTGAACTACCAGACCTGTTCTATATCCATTTGGCAGAGTGGTGTTCATCTACAAGCTGATGGACAATTCCTGCACTGCAAATCAGGATCTTAAGACTGGAAATCACATTTAGTTTAGTTTATTACCACGTGTACTGAGGTACAGTGAAAAGATTTATTGCTGCGTGCTATCCAGTCAGCGGAAAGACTATACATGATTGCATGATCAGGCAGCATCTCTAGAGAAAAGGAATAGGTGACTTTTCGGGTAGAGACCCTTCTTCAGGCGGTCTGAGGGTCTGAACGAGGGTCTCCACCCGAAACCTCACCTATTCCTTTTCTCCAGAGTTCTGGCCTTGCCTGCACGTGGAATTTGTTTTTCTCTGCACCTCCCCTCGCGAATGCTTTCATGCCCTTAAAGATCTCAATCAGCTGAGTATTTAGAAGAGTGATGCTCCCAGTTTAAGCAGCGCACAACCATGCACGTGGCCACGATTAACCTGGGAAACTGCGCTGGATTGATAATACGTTTCAGCCTGAAGGTCAACAGATGCCAAAAGCTTTCTATTTAATGGTTGCCGAACTACAACTCGTTTTCAAAGCCCATTTTGATAGCGTGTCGATGCCTCTGACATTCAGAGGCACTTAAAAGCAAATTAACAATGAAGTTAGTAATTAATTTAAATTAGTAAAATTAAATGAACAGTTAATTAAAAATACATAGAAACAATCCAAAAAAAAAGCAGTCGCTATGGAACTGTTGGTTATTGGCAGGTATAACAAACTAAAAATATAAGCACATTTGTTTCTGCCAGAACCAAAGAAAGGCTGCAAAATGGAGATATTGAAAACAACATTAGTACAAATGTTCAATGATATGGTAAAAAACAAGCAAATGGAAATAATTTCCTCCACCTTTTGCTTTCTTATCCATAGGGTGGCAGTGGCAGAACGAGTGAAGATTTAGGGCAAAGATCCTATAGATAGATCACTCCTTCTAAATGCAATGGGCTGACATGTAGTACGCAACGGAACGGAACGTGGGCCTTTTTTTCATCCATTTCCGTAACCCGACCCGACCCGACCCGCAGTGTAATCAACGTTGCAGGGGAACAGTTTGTGTTAATAAATTTAAATTCTAAAAATGAGGAGAAGATTTTTACCTAATAACTTTTATTTTTATGAGGATGTTTCCGTAACCGTCTTCCGTCTTCGCACTATTATTCTATGGAGTCTTTGGTACAGAGACGGAAGCCGGTTACGGAAATGGGGCAGAAAATTACCCATGAATCTGCCCATGACCGTACTATGTCTTTTTCGTCGAGTGATCTACCTTGCTCGCTATAGGATCTTTGGTTTAGGGTGGTGGTTTAGTTTAGTTTAGTTTCGAGATACAGCGCGGAAACAGGCCCTTCGGCCCACCGAGTCTGCAACGACCAACGATCCCCGCACACTGGCACTATCCAACACACATGAGGGAAATTCACATTTATACCAAGCCAATTAACCTACAAACCTGTACGTCTTTGGAGTGTGGGAGGAAACCGAAGATCTCGGGGAAAAACCCACGCAGGTCACGGGGAGAACGTAAAAACCCCGTACAGACAGCACTCGTAGATCGAACCCAGTCCTCTGGCGCTGTAAGGCAGTAGCTCTACTGCTGCACCATCGTTAGTTGCCAGTTGAAGATGCTGACTGGAGATGTACTCATCCAGTTAAGGGAGTAGGAAGGAACTGCAAATGATGGATAGACATACAATGCTGGAGCAACTCACCGGGTCAGGCAGCATCTCTGGAGAAAAGGAATAGGTGAAGTTTCAGGACTGAACCCTTCTTCGGTCTGAGGCAAGTGGAATGTTTCCCGTTGTACATGTTGATGGTGCAAAGACTTTTGGAATTGTGAAATGGGTCATTTAATGGGAGAGATCCCATCACAGACCTACTTGAAAATCAAGTCTAGCAGATGCTGGAATTGTGAAACAAAGACAAAATTGCTACATAAGGCCATGTCATAAGTGATAGGAGTAGAATTAGGCCATTCGGCCCATCAAGTCTACTCTGCCATTCAATCATGGCTGACCTATCTCTCCCTCCTAACCCCATTCCCCTGCCTTTTCCCCATAACCTCTGGCACTCGTACTGATCAAGAAACGAACGCTACAAAGCTACAAACACGGCACGGTGGCGCAGCGGTAGAGACCCGGGTTAGATCCTGACAACGGGTGCTGTCTGTTTGTACGTTCTCCCCGTGAATTGCGTGGTTTTTTTCCGGGAGCTCCAGTTTCCTCCCACACCCCAAAGACGTACAGGTTCTTAGGAGAATTGGCGTGGTAAAATTGTAAACTGTCCCTAGTGTGTGTAGGATAGTGTTAGCGTGCGGGGATCGTTGGCCGGCGCAGACTCGGTGGCCGAAGGGCCTGTTTCCGAGCTGAATCTCTAAACTATGCTCTGGAGTTTGGGCAGCATCAATGGAAAGAGACACGGAGCTGACAAAGAATCTTCATCCTGAACTATCAACTCAATATTTCCCTTTCAAGGGAGGCAGCCTGAGCTGATAAGTGTTTGCAGCAGACAAAAGTGCTGGAGAAACTCAGCGGGTGCGGCAGCATCTATGGAGCGAAGGAAATAGGCAACGTTTCGGGCCGAAACCCTTCTTCAGACTCCAGACTGAAGAAGGGTTTCGGCCTGAAACGTTGCCTATTTCCTTCGATCCATAGATGCTGCTGCACCCGCTGAGTTTCTCCAGCATTTTTGTCTACCTTCGATTTTCCAGCATCTGCAGTTCCTTCTTAAACAACACAGTGTTTGCAGCATTTGTTTCATTGATGTGTTATTATAGGCAATTCTATTGATGGAGCCAGTCCAATTAAGTTCAGGTCAAGAGTGACTCCATGGTAGTGGAACATAGAACAGTCCTTTGACCCACAATGTTTGTGCCTAACATGATGCATGGCGGAACTGATCTGATCCACATACAACAACATTCCCTGCATATCCACGTGCCTATCTAGAAGCCTCTTAAACACCACCATTGTACGTCAATACGGAGTTTGTATATTCTCCCTGTGGCTGTCTCAACCCAAAACGTCACCCATTCCTTCTCTCCAGAGATGCTTCCTGTCCCACTGAGTTACTCCAGCATTTTGAGTCTACCTACCTGATCTCCCGGTTGCTAACTCCCCCTCCCATTCCCAATCTGACCTTTCTGTCCTGGGCCTCCTCCACTCTCAGAGTGATGCCCAGCACAAATTGGAGGAACAACACCTCATATTTTGCTTGGGCAGCTTACCCCCCAGCGGTATGAACATTAACTTCAAGTGACCCTTGCTTTCCCCCTCTCTCCATCCCTCCCCCTTCCCAGTTCTCCGACGAGTCTTACTGTCTCCGACTACATTTTATCTCTGTTTGCTTTGTTGTTACCTTCTCCCAACCAACAATGATCTATTCTACATTCTACATCTCCATTCCCTTTGTCCAGTTTTCACACCACACACTTCCTTATCTATACACTTCATTATTTATGTACCTCCCTCTCCCCTGACATCAGCCTGAAGAAGGGTCTCGACCCGAAACGCCACCCATTCTTTCTCTCCAGAGATGCTGCCTGTCCCGCTGAGTTACTCCAGCATTTTGTGTCTGTCTCCCTGTGACTGGGTGGGTTTTCTCTGGGTGCTCCAGTTTCCTCTCACATTCCAAGGACGCGGGTTAATTGGCTTCTCTCAATTGCCCCTATGGTGTCGGATGCGAAACTGGGATAACATGGAACTAGTGTGAATGGATGAGCGTTGATCGGTGCGGACTCAGGGGGCCTCTCTGTATCTCTAAACTAAAACTAAGATCATCCAGCTCAGAAACAGGCCCTTCAAGCCATCGAGTCCATATCTGCCCACTTCATCCAGATCTTCTGCCCCATCTCTGGAAGACTTTGCTATTCCCACATTAGTCTCATCGTTTACTTCTGCACCCGTGGGAATGGAGTCAAAGCAAGTCGCCCCCAATCGTGGGGAGGGGGTCGGGGTAGTAGAAGAAGAAGTTGTCATTGTTTCTGCTGGTTGGCCAATTCCTTAAAAGCTTTGTAGATTATTTAGAGTCAAATTAAATGCTTAAAATTACCAATTTACTCTTCGTTCTTAATTGTTTGCCAAGTAGGCATTAGCATGGTGAGAATTGCACAGCGCTGGACTGCGCAAATGAACAAATGATAGACAAAAATCAACATCTTCTCACTCCTGTAATCAGTGACCACTGATGTGCGGCGTATTCAGGCATTATAATAAGCAGTCGGCATGCCTGCGTGGGTTTTCAATTAAGCACTCTTCGAACATGGATCGTTTACCAAAATAAAATCCTCTAAGCATCAGATAATTTAATGTACATGTTTTTTTAATCTATTGGATTAAGAGCCATTTTATTTGCTTGCATTAACTGATGACAGAAGTCCAAGCCACTGCTAGGGAAAACATCATTATGCAGCACTTAGATTTGAAATTTCTCATTCTTGTTTTCAAATTCTTCCACTGCATTCACTCTTTCAACTAACTCTGCCAGTGATATCACCCACCAAGGTTCATGTGCTCCCCCTAATTCTGACGTCCTGAGCATCTCTCATTCATGCCTGTCTGTTTAGTCACCACCGTCTGATATCTCCTCTATAAATTCTTCCAACTTTTTACTGCTCTTTCATAGAGAGTCACACGGCTCAGAAACAGGCCCTTCAACTCACCAAATCCATCAAGCACCCACTACACTAATCCCATATTAATCCCAATGTATTCACCCCCACACTCTCATCAACTGTGTTTAAGATTCTATTCTCGCACGACACACTGAGGGCAATTTACAGTACCAACTAATCTACCAATACACGTTTAGGGTTGTGAGAGGGAACTGGTGTACCAAGAGGCGACCCATATAGTTAAGGGCCTGTCCCACTTTCACAACCTAATTGACGACCTCTGGCGAGTTTGCCCTTGACTCACACTCGCAGCATGGGCGTCACGAGGTCGTAGGAGGTCGTAGGCATGTCGTAGGTAGGTCGTGATGGTAGTCGTAGGGACTCGTGGCATCATGTAGGTCGGGGCGTTTTTTTTAGCCTGACGAAAAATGTCCACGAGTAAAAAAGGTCGTGAATTAGGTCGTGAAAGTGGGACAGGCCCTTTAGACTTTAGAGTCTACTTTAGACTTTGGAGATATAGCACAGAAACAGGCCCTTCAGTCCATGCCGACCAGCGATAACCCCATGCACTAGGACTATCCCGACAAACAAGGGACATTTTACGATTAGCAGAACCCAATCGGCCTACAAGCCTGTACTGCTTTTGAGTGTGGGAGGAAACCGGAGAACCCGGAGAAAACCCACGCAGTCACAGGGAGAACGTACAAACTCCGTACAGTCAGCTCCCCAGTCAGGATCAATCCCGGGTCTCTGGGGCTGTCGGGCTGCAACTCTACCACAGCGCCGACATGCCGATCTTGTTGCAAGAAAAAGAAAGTGACGTAGGTTAGGTTTGAGGCTTGGTCACTGGAGCTATAGAACATCAGCCCTACCATTAGATTTAGATTTAGCTCTTAGGGTGAAAGGAATCAAGGGATGTGGGGAAAAGGCAGGAACAGGGTAATGATTATAGATGATCAGCCATATGATCGGTGCTGGCTCGAAGGGCCAAATGGCCGACTGCACCTGTTTTTCTATCTTTCTATGTTTCTATGTTTCGATATCAAAGATTGAACATGCTGCCAATACTCCCGGCCAATAGTTTATAATGGGCTGGCGGTGAGTCAAAGGACCAATTTTTGTTCTATATTGAAGTTGGTAGAAAATAAATCTGAGCACAACATTGTCAATTCAATATCTGCCGGTTCATGGCTTAATTGGCTAATTAGAGTTCAGTTTAGTTTAGTTTCTTGCCACGTGTACCGAGGTACAGTGAAAAGCTTTTGTTGCGTGCTAACCAGTCAGCAGAAAGACAACACATGATTACAATCGAGCTATTTACGGTGTACAGATACATGATAAGGGAATAACATTTAGTGCAAGTTAAAGCCAGCAAAGCCCAATCACAATACAATATACAATCAACCTACAAACCTGTCCTGCTTTTGAGTGTGGGAGGAAACCGGAGAACCCGGAGAAAACCCACGCAGTCACAGGGAGAACGTACAAACTCCGTACAGGCAGCTCCCCAGTCTGGTCTGAAGGTCTGAAGAAGGGTTTCGGCCCGAAACATTGCCTATTTCCTTCACTCCATAGATGCTGCTGCACCCGCTGAGTTTCTCCAGCACTTTTGTCTACCAAAGCCCGATCAAGGATAGTCGGAGGGTCACCAAAGAGATAAATAGTAGTTCATCACTGCTCTCTGGTTGTCGTACCTGTGGTATTCAGTTGCCTGATAGCCGCAGGCAAGAACCTGTCCCTGAATCTGGAGGTGTGTGTTTTCACCCTTCTATACCTTTTAAAAGGTTAAAAGATTAAATACCGTTCAAAAGGCTTTGCACTAAAGTAATGAAAAAGATATCTAAAAAAAAGTTGTGTGTCTAAGTAAGAAAATTAATTATCCCAAAGAACAGAAGAATCCTCACTACTCTTTCAGTCCTTTGATTATTCTCAACATGGCATCTGGGTCTCATTCAGATATTTGTTGTTCACAAACGTCAATGGGATTGTTCTTATGCACAACTTTTTCACCCAGAGTTGTGAATTTGTGGAATTCCCTGCCATAGAGGCCAAATGGATGGATTTAAGATAGAGAGAGTTAGATAGAGCTCTAGGGGCTGGTGGAATCAAGGCATATGGGGAGAAGACAGGCACGGGTTATTGATTGGGGACGATCAGCCATGATCACAATGAATGGCGGTGCAGGCTCGAAGGGCCGAATGGCCTCCTCCTGCGCCTATTTTCTATGTTTCTATTATCTTCAGCCGCATGTAAATCGTTCAATCATCAAAGTGTTTTTTTCCCCCCTAGATTTAGTTTAGTGTCTTGTCACGTGTACCGAGGTACAGTGAAAAGCTTTTTATTGTTGCGTGCTGCCCAGTCAGCTGAATGACTATACTTGATTACACTCCAGCGGTCCACAGTGTACAGATACAGGATAACGGGTAGTAGAGGTTTAAAAGAGTGGAGCGATTGTGAAGAGTGCTTGCAGCTCCGCTTCTGGGCCCAGCGCGCAGAGAGCCGCCTGGCTTTCAGCACCATCTTGCCAGTAATCTAATATTTCTGAAGTAAATTCTAAATCTGCTGATCAAAAACTCAAAACTGCTAACAAAGTGACTTGGAAGGAACTGCAGATGCTGGTTTACACCGAAGATGGACGCAAGAAGCTGGAGTAACTCAGCGGGGCAGGCAGCATCTCCGGAGAGAAGGAATGGGTGACGTCTCGTGTCGAGACCCTTCAGAATTATAGCTGCATGAATGATGACTTATTCTGTAATGTAGGAGTGAAGGTCAAACATTTACTCAATTTTTCAGTGAGGGCTTCAATATGATTTATCTTCGTGAAGATTGGATCTAAAATGTAGTTTTGTATTTATACGTTTAATGTTTAGACTACGGAAAACACCCTGCTGGATTTTTGTTTTTGATGGATTGTCAGTGAAAGGGATGAATACAATTGAAACGTCCCATTTGTGACAATTGAGAAATGTTTGGAATTTCAGAACACCCCTGTTGCACCTGAAATCCATGGTCCGCAAGTCCAACTTTAAATGATCAATCATGGTTCAATGGTTCATTATTGCCACGTTTGCACAGCGCAGTGAAATTCTTTTGCACGATCACAAATGCACACTCGCCATATTTCGGTGCCATTTACAGGTTGAAAAACAAATTGTCCAAGGTCATGTTGGAAGTACTGGAGCGTCGCCGATCCAGGTTTAGTTTAGTTTGGAGTTACAGCGCAGAGAAACAGGCCCTTCGGCCCGCCAAGCCCGCGCCGACCCCAAATAACCTACAAACCTGCACGTCTTTTGGAGTGAGCGAGGAAACCGGAGCTTCCTGGAGAAAACCAACGCAGGCCACGGGGAGAACGTACAGATTCCGTACAGAGAGCATTTGTAGTCGCGATCGAACCCGGGTCTACAGCGCTGCGAACGCTATAAGGCAGCAACTGTGCCGCCCTGATTTCTGGTGTAACCCCAATCTAATTCATATTCAAGGCAGGTCACCTCTGGGAATTGCTACCTAGTATTTTGTGATACAGCAATTTGGAGGGAGCAGCAAAATATCAAAGATTGAACATGTTGCCTGTGCTCCCAGCCAATAGTTTATAATGGGCTGGCTGTCGGTCAAAGGACCAGTGTATGATTTGCTCAATTGTGTTCTATATTACACACCAACACTATCCTACACACACTAGGGACAATTGTACACTCACACCAAGCCAATTAACCTACAAACCTGTACGTCTTTGGGGCGAGGGGGGAAACCGAAGATATCGGAGAAAATCCACGCAGTCACGGGGAGAACGTACAAACCCTGTACGGACAGCACCCGTAGTCAGAATCGAACCCAGGTCTGTGGCGCTGTAAGGCAGCGAGACTACCGATGTGCCACCCTGCCACCCAGATAACCCCCAGGCTGCTGCAGACCTGCCAACCGACATCTCTCTCCTCCACCGACCCCCCCCCCTGACCAGGGCGTGCCCCCTGCAGCCGACATTGAAGCTGAATTATGGGAAATTTGTTGAGCCTTTAAAGGTTCAACGTATATTTCCTCTTTTAAGATTGAGCAATAACGAAGAATTGTTTTTTTTAATTATTCACCAGACAGGAAGATATTAATCTAGATGTCTCAGGCGGGTTTCCAAGTAGTTTGTCTCAAGGACACCACACCTGCAGTGGGAAGATTGCTAAATTCATGCCAGCAGCAATATCAATGACAACTACCATTTTATGTGTAAGATGGAACTACAGATGCTGGTTTAAACTGAAGCTAGATTATAAAAGCTGGAGTAACTCAGTGGGACGGGCAGCATCTCTGGAGAGAAGGAATGGGTGACGTTTCAGGTCGAGACCCTTCTTCAGACCATTTCATGTAGCCTATTAACTAAATAGAGACAAGGTTATTTATAAGTGCATAAAGAATAAAACTGGTGGGTAAGCCACAGGTGAGCTTGGTGGAGCTTGTAGTGAAGGGAAAGGATTAGATGGGCTGGAACCGGTGTTTAGTTTAGAGATACAGCGCAGAAACAGGCCCTTCTGCCCACTGAGTCCGTACCGACCAGCAATATTACCACTATCCTACACACACTAGGGACTTATACATACACCAAGCCAATTAACCTACATACCTGTACGGCTTTGGAGTGTGGAAGGAAACCGAAGATCTCGGAGAAAACCCACGCAGGTCACGGGGAGACAGCACCCGTAGTCGGGATCGAACCCGGGTCTCTGGTGCTGCTAGCGCTGTAAGGCAGCAACTCTACCGCTGTGCTACTGTGACTGCCCAGTGGCTGGAATCAGTGGAGGGCAGTGACTGAGAGCAACTGTGTACCTGCCCACTCTCTGGTAAAGGAATATTCCTCCTTAAAATTTACCAAAGGCAGTATTACAAACTCCAGATATAGAACAGCATCGCCCTTTGGCCCACAATGTCCACCCCAAACATGATGCCAGGTTAAACTAATCTCCACTGCATGTACTTTATCCTTATCCCTCCATTCCCTGCATATCCATGTATGTATCTAAATGCCTCTGAAATGCCACTATCATATCCCTCCCACTACCACCCTTACTTAAAGATCATTTGCCCTTGATGATTTCTTCAGTAGCCAGCATTTTGTGTCTGTCTTGGGTGTAAGCCGGCATCAGTAGATCATTCAGAGAGAGAGAGCATTCAGCTCATTGTGTCGCCAATTCTAGTTTCCTTGAATCTTTAACCAGAGCACTAAGTGGCTTTGAGGAACAAAATCAGATCAGACATGAGGAATCATAAGGTCTTAATGAATAGGAGTAGAATTAGGCCATTCGGCCCATCAAGTCTACTCCGCCATTCAATCATGGCTGATCGATCTCTCCCTCCAAACCACATTTTCCTGCCTTCTCCCCACAACCTCTGACACACACAGTAATCAAGAATCTATCTAATGAAAGGCGTGGATAGAGTGGATGTGGAGAGGATGTTTCCACTAGTGGGAGAGTCTAGGACTAGAAGTCACAGCCCCAAAATTAAAGGATGTTCCTTTTGGAAGGAGATGAGGAGGAATTTCTTTAGTCAGAGGGTGGTAAATTTGTGGAATTCTTTGCCACAGAAGGCTGTGGAGGCCAAGTCAATGGATAATTTTCAGGTAGAGATAGATAGATTCTTGATTACTACGGGTATCAGGCATAATGGGGAGAAGGCAGGAGAATGGGGTTAGGAGGGAGAGATAGATCAGCCATGAGTGAATGGCGGAGTAGACTTGATGGGCCGAATGTCCTAATTCTGCCCCTGTCATTAATGAACTTATGACTCTAGAAGAATGAGAAGTGATTTCATTTCCACAGGACTTGACTGGGTAGATAGTGGAATATTTCCACCAGATGGGATGACCAGAATCAGGTGACACAGTATCAAAATATGTGAGTAATGAGTCATTTGAACTCTCTGCCAAAGAAGACTGTGGAGACTCCGTGTCTGAGTGTGTTAAGACAGAGATGGATAGGTTCATAGATATGAAATGAGTCAAGGTATACAGGGGTAGTGTAGGAAAGGTGCACTGAAATAATAGACTATTACGGGCATTTGGGGCCACCTGGCGTATACCTTCCTCTGTCCTTCATGTCCATATTTAGTTTAGTTTATTTCATTGATACAGCGCGGAAACAGGCCCTTCGGCCCACACTGACCAGCGATCCCCGCACATTATCCTACGTTAGGGGCAATTTACAATTTTACCAAACCAATTCACACCTTGTTCTGACTGTCAAACTATTATTATTGTTAATAACAATAACAATTGCCCAATAACATCTGGTGTTGAGATTGAATATTATAATTAGCCCACCATTTTTGCTACATAGGTGTTTTTCCACCCAAAAGGTCAAGGATAGTAGATGCATGGATCCCCTTCCAACCCACACAAGACTGCTCCACTCCATCGATGCCCTGTGTGTTTTTCCTATAATTTGTCAATGAAGCTGTAGGCTGCTCGTCTTGCTTGCCAACTCTGGTCAATTGGAACATCGTCATAGAGTGATACAATGTGGAAACAGGCCCTTTGGCCCAACTTGCCCACACCGGCCAACATGCCCCAGCTACACTAGTCCCACCTCCAAACCTGTCCTATCCATGTACCTGTGTTCAAGAAGGAACTGCAGATGCTGGAAGATCGAAGGTACACAAAAATGCTGGAGAAACTCAGCGGGTGCAGCAGCAACTATGGAGCGAAGGAGGTGACGTTTCGGGCCGAAACGTCACCTATTTCCTTCGCTCCATAGATGCTGCTGCACCCGCTGAGTTTCTCCAGCATTTTTGTGTACCCACCCTATCCATGTACCTGTCTAACTGTTTCTTAAACAATGCGATAGTCCCAGCCTCAGCTACCTCCTCTGGAAGCTCATTCCATACACCCACCACCTTTTGTGTGAAAAAGTTACCCCTCAGATTCCTATTAAATCCTTTCCCCTTCGCCATTAACCTATTTCCTCTGGTCCTCGATTCACCTACTCTGGGCAAGAGACTGTGTGCATCTACCCGATCTATTCCTCTTGTGATTTTATACACCTCTATAAGATCACCCCTCATCCTCCTGCGCTCCAGGGAATAGAGACCCAGCCTGCTCAACCTCTCCCTCTCGCTCAGACCCTCTGACCTAGCAACACCCTGGTAAATCTGTTCAAGAAGGAACTGCAGATGCTGGAAGATCGAAGGTAGACAAAAATGCTGGAGAAACTCAGCAGGTGCAGCAGCATCTATGGAGCGAAGGAAATAGGCGACGTTTCGGGCCGAAACCCTTCTTCAGACTGATCCTGAAGTCTGAAGAAGGGTTTCGGCCCGAAACGTCGCCTATTTACCCTGGTAAATCTTCTCTGCACCCTTTCCATCTTTCCTACGACATGTTGCCCAGAACTGAACACAATGCTCTAAATCGTCCTTGGTCTTGACTGCATATGTCTAATATTGGTGAGATCAAGTAGTATTAGCAAAGTCTCAGGTGCTTCTAAGGCTCTTAAGATTGCAGTGACAGCTTGACTGGCTTATGCGTCACGTGCAGGGCTAATGCCGTATTCGAGTATCTCAATTGAATGGCAACCTTGCAATACAATTCAAACAACTATTTATATTCCTTGCATTGTGAATTGTGTTTTTTTTTAAATGTTTATTTAATACATACATAGCCCGATGTCCTTGCTCCTTTACCTATACTGAAATTTAACTTTCACCTAGCCTGGCCACGCTTCCCACAGGTGTGAGTAAGGTTAAAAAGTAAACCTTTAATAATCTGCTCCAAAGCGGCTTCCGGTCCATTTTGTAAATGTGGATTAAAAGACTTTCAAATAATTTACAGTGGAGGTACTAAATTGCACAAACTTAATGCATTCGTGCAGCAAGGCACTGCAGAACCTTATTACAATTCACACACCTTGTCTGCTGCTAGTTTAGTGGAGCAGTGTACAAGCAGTGTAGACCACAGCAGGTTGGTTAATTGTCCAGAGGATTATTTAGTTTAGTTTATTTTAGAGATATCGCCCTTCGGCCCACCAGGTCCGCGCCGACCACCGATCCCCGCACATTGATACAAATACATCAATAGATGCTCCTGAACACATCATCAGTGATGTAACCTGGGGTCATTGGGTGTTTCGGGTCTTTCAACATCAGACACCCTCACCCAGGCGACCCAGCCGTGGTTGATCAGACCACGACTTGTGTTCAGGTGGCATTCGCTCCTCCCCATGGACCTCCTCTTCTGATCCAGAGCCATCTCGAGGCCTTCTCCGCTGCCTCTGTGGTGTTCTTGATGGCCCTTCTCCTCGCCACTCCGTTGATGCCCAGTGCACTCAAGGCTTTGTAGAGCGATTGCCCTGCAAAACCTCTGCAGCCAACCTCGATGGGCATACACCTTGCCTTCCAGCCCAGCTTGCGGCAGTCTATGACCAGCTCTTCATACACCCACTAGGGACAATATTTACATTTATACCAAGCCTACAAGCCTGTACGTCTTTGGTATGTGGGAGGAAACCGAAGATCTCGGAGAACACCCACGCAGGTCACGGGGAGAACGTACAGACTCCGTACCGACAGCACCCACAATCGGGATCGAACCATTTGGCCCATCAAGTCTACTCCGCCATTCAATCATGGCTGATCTGTCTCTCTCTCCTAACCCCATTCTCCTGCCTTTGCCCCGTAACCCCTGACACCCGTCAATCTATTGTGGCAACTATCTGAGTCAACTTGGCCTCCCCTATACTTTGTCCACCTCAGCCACACCATGGGCATTTCGCCTACAATTGTCATTTGCTTTTAAATTGTTTGTTTCTAGCTAACCTTCCTGGTTCCATCCACTGGAACATCCCTCTCTAATCCTTCATCCTGTTTCTTGGCCCGCGTAGGGTTGTCAACATCTCTGGAGAGAAGGAATGGGTGACGTTTCGGGTCGAGATCCTTCTTCAGAGTTATCTATTACCATTCCGGGGAGAAGATGACTCCACTGCCAGAGTGGCCACTTGTTGGTGGTGCTGGTCTCCGTTTGGTTTCTTGCCACTACTGTTGCCTCCTTGTGATCGTGTGGGTTTCCTCAGAGTGCTCCAGTTTCCTCCCACATCCCAATCGGGGTGGGGGTTTGCAGTCTAATTGCCCTCTGTAAACTGCCCTGAGTGTGTAGGCGGTGGATGTGAAAGTGGGACAACATAGAATCAGTATCAACGGGGGTGATCGATGGTCGGAGTGGGCTCGGTTGGCTGAAGGGCACGTGTCAATAGCAAACGTTGGAATAGAGGAGACTACGTTGCTTGGTAAAGCGGAAGAAGAACAAAAATGGAGGATGTCCGTGTACAAGGTGGACGGGCATGTGTGGGAAGGAACTGCAGATGCTGGTTTACACCGAAGGTGGACGCAAAAAGCTGGAGTAACTCAGCGGGACAGGCAGCATCTCTGGGGAGAAGGAATGGGTGACGTTTCGGGTCGAGACCCTTCTCCAGACCTCTTCAGTCTGAAGGAGGGTCTCGACCCCGAAACGTCACCTAGTCCTTCTCCCCGAAGACACTGCAGATGCTGGCTTACACTGAACATAGACACAAAAAGCTGGAGTAACTCAGCAGGCCAGGCAGCACCACTGGAGAAAAAGGATGAGCGACTTTCCTTCAGTGTCTGCAGCACTTTGCGATATTGTTAGTGATTTTGGAAGGTGCAAGTCTATTGTTTAACTCTGTATTCATGGGACATATGTGATTTTACCAGTTAACTACATCGTAGATCAATATGTCCAAGGAGACATTTCTTAACTCATTGACCATCTGTGCATTTCCTTCAGTCATTTGTGTTTTGTTGCCATTTTCCATTAAAGGTATAACATAAAACGTGGTCGGAGAACCAGGATGGGAGACGGATGGAGAGAGAGAGTTACTTGAATGAATGAATGAATGAATGAATGAATGAATGAATGAATGAATGAATGAATAAGTTTATTGGCCAAGTATTCACATACAAGGAATTTGCCTTGGTGCTCCACCCTCAAGTGACAACAATGACATGAAGTTAGAGAAATCAATATTCATACTGCTGGGGTGTAACTTCAAGTAACCCCTGCTTTCCCTCTCTCTCCATCCTTCTCCCCATCCACTGTCAGAGTGAGGCCCAACACAAATTGGAGGAACGGCACCTCATATTTTTGCTTGGGCAGCTTACACCCCAGTGGTATGAAGATTGACTTCTCTAACTTCAAGTAACCCTTGCTTTCCCTCTCTCTCTCCATCCCTCCCCCTTCCCAGTTCTCCGACCAGCCTGACTGTCCCCCTGATTAAATATTTATCTCTGTATATTTCATTGTCACCTTCTCCTAGCGAACAATGATCTATTCCACATTTTCATTGATCCATATCTCCTTTGATGTCTCGTCTTCACACCTTAACCTTCCTTATCTCTGTTTCTCCCTCTCCTTCTGACTATTGGTCTGAAGAAGGGTCTCGACCCGAAACGTCACCCATTCCTTCTATCCAGAGACGCTGCCTGCCCCGCTGAGTTACTCCAGCATTTTGTGTCTATCTTCGGTGTAAGCCAGCATCTGCAGTTCCTTCCTACACAAGTAGCAGAAGGTTGTCCTATTCAAGTGTGAGAATGCTGCCAACAGACAGACACATTGCCACATCCCATTAGTTAACAGTTCTCTGACTGGCATAGCTCCCAACAGATGGCACTGTTTGCAATGACTTTTATTGGCATTATATACCAAATGAAATGTTAATCAGACCTCAAACAATCCTATTGATGTTGATGTTGATTTTTGCCCAGTCCCTGAGATGAGTAGAGGATGAATTGTATGAATAGAATTGTATATGCAGTAATTCAATTCCAGGATTCAATTTCTAGCCTATAAATATTTCATGTACGTTTTAATGCCTTAAAAATCATGAATCTTGTTGGATGTTTTATTTTCTTGGTCAATCCCAGATGACCAAGGAAGGTTTAAAATGCTTTAAAAAATTAGATGAATTGTGATTTTTTAAAAACTTTTTACTTCAAAAAATTGAAGTGGAAATTTTTTGTCCATTTTTAAATCATTTTTATGATAGCAGAATTATACTTCAGCTCCTTGTCCATTAGGATTTGGACTGGAACTGAATGAATTTCAGATGGTAGCTTTATAGCTGGCTTTTGGAGACTACTTTCATATCATCAGTCTGTGCTGGGTTTTGAATGCAGAGGAACATGACTAATTCATTACATCCAGTGTGGTTACCTCAGGCTCGCTTTTAACCAGGCATGACTCTTTGAGGAGATACACAAAATGCTGGAGTAGCTCAGCCGGTCAGGCAGCATCTCTGGAGAAAAGGACCAGGTGATGATTCAGGGCAGAATATCTGACGAAGGGAGCACACCTGAAACATCACCCGTTGCTTTTCTCCAGAGACGCTGCCTGACCGGCTGAGTTACTCCAGCACTTTGTGTCTATCTTCGGTATAAACCAGCATCTGTAGTTCCTTGCCCGCGTGATAGACGCGAAGGGGTCGTCGGTCAGCGGGGTCCATCCGAAGGCTCGTCGGACCGCGGACCCCCGCCCGAAGGCTCGTCGGACCGCGGACCCCCGCCCGAAGGCTCGTCGGTCGATGGGATCGGGAACCCGCTAGATGGCCCGTTTTGACAGTGGGACCAGGAGGGAGGTGGAGACATCAGACATGAGGAGCAAGGGCCGGTAGGGGGGTGAACTGGGGAAATAAGATCATAAGTGATAGGAGCAGAATTAGGCCATTCGCCCCCCCATCAAGAATACTCTGCCATTCGATCATGGCTAATCTATCTCTCCCTCCTAACCCCATTTTCCTGCCTTCTCCCCATAACCTCTGACACCCGCACTAATCGAGAATCTATTAGCGCCTTCAAGGCCAGCTGCAGGAGGCACCCCCGGGACACAAAGATGGCCGGGCGAGGAGAGGAGAGGAGAGGAGAGGGACGTCGGTTCGCGGGAACTGCTCCAGGACATCGAGCGGGCGGGCCGAACGGACCTTTTGATTTGGGAGTGGCGCTACAAATGGCGGAGCCAGCATGTGTAATACACGCTAAGCGAATTTCACCGTGTCAAATAAAGCACCATTGAATGACAGGAGCATTATGTTATGTATTCTGCAGCCAAGATAAAGCTGCATTTCGTTGAGACCTCAAAATCTAATTCCAGTTAAGCAAACACTGGGTCTTTTAGTGAGAGTTCAACTCCCATTCAGGCTCTGAGTCGGGGAATCCCAGATTTCATTTTTTTAATGTTTTTATGTATGATTGATAAGGTCAACAAGGGTTCTTCAGACATGAAGTGCTTTGCCGCCTTGTTAAAACCGGCTGATCATTAGATGCTCAATGCATTTGTGCTGAAATATGACAATTGCAGCAGCAGTGAGGAGGGGTTTGAACAGAGATGATCAGTGGAAACAATAGAGGATGAAGTTAAGGAACACCATTAACTAGACCGACCCAATCTCCCGGTTGGTAAACATATTTGGAGGAACAGCTCCTCATATTTTGTTTGGACAGCAGCAGTATGAATATTGATTTCTCTAACTTCAAGTAATCTCATTCCGTCTCTCCCCCATACGAATTGTCCGACTGGTTTCGTTGTCCTCCTGATTAAATAATATGCCACGCTCCACGGAGCGTGGCATATTATTTAATCAGGAGGACAATAATAATAATAATAATAATAAATTTTATTTATGGGCGCCTTTCAAGAGTCTCAAGGACACCTTACAAAAATTGAGCATGTAGAGGAAAAACATGTAAGGGGAATGAAATAAATAGTAGAGACACGACTAGTACACAAAGTAAAGACAGAATTCAATACAAAACACAATATGAGGCAATTAATGCACAGATGACAAGGGACGGGGATGTGGGGCTAAGGATAGGCAGAGGTGAAGAGTTGGGTCTTGAGGCGGGACTGGAAGATGAAAGGAAGATGAAAGGAAGATGAAAGGAAGATGAAAGACTGGAACAATGAAACCAGTCGGACAATTCGTATGGGGGAGAGACGGAATGAGATTACTTGAAGTTAGAGAAATCAGCTAACAATGTACCATTCTACATTTCCTTGATCATCTATTTTGATGTCTCATTTTCACACCTTACACTTCCTTATCTCTGTATCTCCCTCTCCCCTGACTCTCAGTCTGAAGAAGGGTCTCGACCCGAAACGTCATCCATTCCTTCTGTCCAGAGATGCTGCCTGTCCCGCTGAGTTACTCCAGTATTTTGTGTCTATCTTCGGTGTAAACTAGGATACTTTCAAGAGAGAGCTAGATAGGGCTCTTAAAGATAGCGGAGTCAGGGGGTATGGCGAGAAGGCAGGAACGGGGTACTGATTGGGGATGATCAGCCATGATCACATTGAATGGCGGTGCTGGCTCGAAGGGCCGAATGGCCTACTCCTGCACCTATTATCTATGTCTATTGTCTATCTGCAGTTCCTTCCTGCTCATTGTATTTCTGAGGTACTTATAATAATAATATTGGATGGGATTTATATAGCGCCTTTCTAATACTCAAGGCGCTTTACATCGCATTCTTCATTCACTCCTCAGTCACACTCGGTGGTGGTAAGCTACTTCTGTAGCCACAGCTGCTCTGGGGCAGACTGACGGAAGCGTGGCTGCCAATCTGCGCCTACGGCCCCTCCGACCACCACCAATCACTCACACACATTCACACACAGGCAAAGGTGGGTGAAGTGTCTTGCCCAAGGACACAACGACAGTATGCACTCCAAGCGGGATTCGAACCGGCTACCTTCCGGTTGCCAGCCGAACACTTAGCCCATTATGCCATCTGTGGATGGAGATGAGGATACTGCAGGATATAGGCAACCTAACATTGTGTTCTGGGATGTGGTAAAGATGGATCAATTATTCAACACCTCTGGCTACAGGTTGTTGCAAACCATTTACTTACCATTTATTCCATATTAACAGAGTGGGCAGCAACATGGTAGATGAAAACTCCAGACTTTTACTTTAGAGATACGGCATGGAAACAGGCCCTTCGGCCCACTGCGTCCGCGCCGACCAGCAATCACCCGATACACCAGCACTATACCACGCACTAGGGACAATTTGCAACATTTACCGAAGCCAACGAACCAACAAACCTGTACATCTTTGGAGTGTGTGAGAAAACTGGAGCCCCCCCCGGTGAAAACCCACGCAGGTCACGGGAAGAATGTACAAACCCCGTACAGACAGCACCCGCAGTCAGGATCAAACCCTGGTCTCTGGCGCTGTGAGGCAGCAACTCTACCGCTACGCCACTCTGCTGCCCTATTGAATACAATTTGAAGTTCACGTGATAGGATCAGAATTAGGCCATTCTGGCCAATAATGTCTACTCAGCCATTGAATCATGGCTGATCTATCTTTCCCTCTTAACCCCATTCTCCTGCCTTCTCCCCAGAACCCCTGCCGTCCGCACTAGTTCAAGATTCAAGTTATTCACCGGTGTAAAGAATGGCATTTTTTAAATAATGGAAAATGTCGAAGTTAACGCAGTTTAGATGTCCTTGCAGGCCAAAAACGGACATGCAAATGCAACAATCGTTCGGAAGTCAAATGGTACATTGGCTTCTATTGCAAGAACAAATGTTGCACGATGGCGCAGCAGTAGAGTTGCTGTCTTACAGCGCTTACAATGCCAGAGACCTGGGTTCGATCCTGACTTGTCTGCACGGAGTTTGTACGTTCTCCCCGTGACCTGCGTGGGTTTTCTCCGGAATCTCTGGTTTCCTCCCACACTCCAAAGACCTACAGGTTTGTAGGTTAATTGGCCTGGTATAAAAATGTAACCATTTTCCCCAGTGTGTGTTGGATAGTGTTAATGTGCGGGGGGGATCATTGGTCAGCGTGGACTCGGTGGGCCAAAGGGCCTATTTTCCACGAAGTATCTCTAAACTAATACTAAAAAATAATATTGCTATGTTCCGGTTATGTTGGCTCCATGCCTGAAATATCGTGCACCATTTAGGTCTCTTGACTCAGGGAAGATTTTGCTTTTGAGAAAAAGCAGTGAGGTTCCATCAGACTGGTGCCTGGGATGACAGATCTGTCATGTGAAGAGTGATTGATTAGACTTGGCCTCGATCCTGCACCATTTTGCAGGATGGGATTTGCGATGTGTAAAATACTCAAAAGGACTTACATGGAAACATAGAAACGGGTGCAGGAGTCGGCCATTCAGCCCTTCGAGCCAGCACCGCCATTCAATATGATCATGGCTGATTATCCAAAATCAGTCCCCCGTTCTTGCTTTCTCAAGTTCAAGTTCAAGTGAGTTTATTGCCATGTGTCCCTGATAGGACAATGAAATTCTTGCTTTGCTTCAGCACACAGAACATAGTAGGCATTTACTACAAAACAGATCAGTGTGTCCATATACCATAATATAAATATATACACACATGAATAAATAAACTGATAAAGTGAAAATAACAGATAATGGGTTATTAATAATCAGAGTTTTGTCCGAGCCAGGTTTAATAGCCTGATGGCTGTGGGGAAGTAGCTATTCCTCAACCTGGTTGTTGCAGTCTTCAGGCTCCTGTACCTTCTACCTGAAGGTAGCAGGGAGATGAGTGTGTGGCCAGGATGGTGTGGGTCTTTGATGATGCTGCCAGCCTTTTTGAGGCAGCGACTCTCCCATATCCCTTGATTCCGTTAGCCCTAAGAGCTAAATCTAACTCTCTCGTGAAAGGGTTGGTGCATGGAGAGCCTCTCCCTGGGTGAGGAGTCTACAGTTGGAGATCAAAAAACAAATGGTAGGCCATTTAGACTGAACTGAAAGGGGAATCTCTTTACTTGGAGAGTGGTGAGTGTTAGGAATACCTGTCCCAGAGGCTGGATAGGGGCAGCACAGTGGTGCAGAGGGAGAGTTGCTGACTTGCAGCACTAGAGACCTTGGTTCGATCCTGACTATGGATGCTGCCTGTACGGTGTTTATACATTCTCACTATGACCGAGGGGGGGTTTTCCTCCGACTGCTCTGGTTTCCTCCATGGATGGTGCTGGTGTACGGGGGGGATCGCTGGTCGGTGCTGACTTGGTGGGCCGAAAGGTCTGCTTCCGCACTGTATCTCTAACCTCTAAAGACTGTGGAGGTTCGGCCATTGACAACTTTACCATCAGATGTCAATAGATTTTTGACTATTAAAGGAAAAAAGTATTGGGGAGGAAAATGGTATTGAGGTGGAAGATGAGTTAGATCTTGCTGAATGGCGGAGCATGCCCGTAGGGCTAAATGGCCGTCTCTTAGTTTGGAGAACAGGCCCTACACTACAGCCCAACTTGCCCACACCAACCAACATGTCCCATCTATAGAAGTCTCACCCGTCTTATCCATGCACCTGTCTAATTGCTTCTTAAACGTTGCGATAGTCCCTTCCTCAAGTTTCCCCCTCCAGCAGCTTGTTCCATACACCCACCACCCTTTGTGTGAAAAAGTTACGGCTCAGTTTCCAATAAAATCTTTCCCCCTTCACCTTAAACCTATGCCCTCTGCTTGGTTCTTGGTTTTTTGGTCCTCCAAAATATTCCAACTGGAATTTAAACTGGAGGTGGTGAAGGGAGGGATTAAGCCAGAAGGGGTTATTGGGAAGAAAGTGCTACTTTAAATTTAGTTGCATCTGGTTGGGTAACTATAGTTTGGTGGAGATTATTCCATGCTTCTCGATTCCCCTACCCTGGACAAGAGACTCTGTGCGTCTACCCGACCAATTCCTCTCATTCTCTCTTGCTCCTAATTTTCTGATGCAAATAAATACTGCAGTGCAGCTATCTCTGTTGAGTTTATTCTTCTTGTCTGTCCAAACATAACTCTGCGATGTAGGATTAAAAGTCATAACTCTGAGGTGTACGGTATGCTGACCATCATGGGTTGGGCTTGGAGCATCAAGGTCAGAAAGGTATAATACAGGAATTTGGTTAGGTTGCATGTTGGCATATTCAATGCGTGCAGTTCTAGTCACCCCATCACTAGAAGGGTGTGGAGGCTTTGGAGAGGGTGCAGGTTTGCCAGAACGATGGCTGGATTTGAGGATTTTAGCTATAAGTTGGACAGACTTGGATTGTTTTCTTTGGAACGCCAGACGTTGAGACCTGATAGAAGTGTATAACAGTATGAGAGTCTTTGATACGGTCCGCAGTCAGAATCTTTTTTCCAGGGTGAAAATATCAAAGACAAAAGGGTAGACAAAAATGCTGGAGGAACTCAGCGGGTGAGGCAGCATCGATGGAGAGAAGATTAATACCTTCGATTTTTCCAGCATCTGCAGTTCTTTCTTAAGACCCGAAACGTCACATATTTCTTCTCTCCATAGATGCTGCCTCACCCGCTGAGTTCCTCCAGCATTTTTGTCTACCTTCGATTTTTCCTGCATCTGCAGTTCTTTCTTAAACAAAAGACAAGAGGGCGTAGCTTTAATGTGAGAGGGACAACGTTTAAAGGAGGTGTGCAGAGGTTGTCGTTTTAACAAAGGGGGTGATGGGTGCCTGGAACTCGCTGCTTGGAACTGGAGGTGATGGAGGCAGGTACAAAAGTGGCATTTAAGTAACTTTTGGATGGGCACATGGACATTCGGGAATGGAGAGATATGGATCATGTGCAGAGATAATTAGTTTATCTTGGCATTATTCCGGGCAGCACGGTGCCGCAGCGGTAAGGTTGCTGCCTTACAGCGCCAGAGACCCGGGTTCGATCCCGGCAATGGGTGCTGCCTGTACGGAGTTTGTTCGTTCTCCCCGTGACCTACGTGGGTTTTCTCCGGAATTTCCGGCTTCCTCCCAAACTCCAAAGATGTCCAGGTTTGTAGGATAATTGGCTTGGTATAAATCTAGTATAAAACTATTGTCCCTAGGGTAGTGTTAGTGTGCGGGGATCGCTGCTCAGCACGGACTCGGTGGGCTGAAGGGCCTGTTTCCACGCTGTATTTCTTAAAACTGAAACTAAATTATTTGCAGCCTAAGGGCCCGTTACTGTGCGATACTGTTCAATTCTCTATGTTCTACAACAATGTCTGACGTGTGTCTATCCCTTGAATCTGGTGCATAATGTGTGTGTTCTTTATGGTGTTGAAGCATAGCCAGTTGATGGCCCCGCGGCTTGTTAGCAGAGTGCAGGAAGTATTTAAGTATCAACAACGTTGCCAAGGGCCACACTGGGAAAGGACAACAGATGTCCTTCCCCGAGGAGCATTAGTGAATCAGATGGTTCCTCGTGGCAGTCTGGTAGTTTCATGGCCTGACTCAATTGCAGATTATTTAATTAGCTGCCACTGAGCGAGTTAAACGGACAACTCCAGGTCATCTTGTAGCCTGTGGGTGGTTAATCTTGCAGATTCACAGCTACGCTGCCAGTCCACTACCAACGAGGCCATTTGTTTTCTTCGCCGCACCTTGAAATAATGTGGCGAAATGAGTTGAATTTTATGTTTTCAACAGTTCATATTTTTAAGTAGTCTTATGCCAGTGTTTCTAAAGACACAAAATGCTGGAGTAACTCAGCGGGTGAGGCAGCATCTCTGGAGAGGAATGGGTGACTTTTCGGATAGAGACCCTTCTTCAGACTGATGTCGGTGGGGGGGGGGGGGGGCGGGACAAAGATTGAATGTAGGTAGAGACAGTCAGACTAGTGGGAGAACTGGGAAGGGGAAGGGGATGGAGAGAGAAAGCAAGGGTTATCTGAAGTTATGTCAGTGCTTTTTGAGACACCAGCGTGTAGCACCCCAGGGTGGCATGGTAGCGCAGCGGTTAGTGCGGCTGCATAAAGGGACCCTGACCTCTGGTGCTTTCTGTGTGGAGATTACACCTTCTCTTCAAGAGTTTACAGTGAGTGCACAGGTTAAATTTCCCAATTCCCACATGTTCGGTTAACTGGCCATTGTAAAAATATAACTAGCTAGCGTAGGTAAATGGCAAAAAATGAAAAAAGATTGATGGACCTGTGAGGATGTTAAACTGGATTCTTTTCCCCTCGATCTTTCCTCAGTAAATAGACTGAACCAACAAGTTTATTCGTCACCCTTGAGGGACTTACTCTGGTCCAAGACCTGTCACTCCTAAAGGAGTTCCAAGTGTTCCCCAGAGCAAGTGATTTATAATCGGCATAGCGCTAGTATATAAGTAGTAACAAGCTGGAGTAATTTGGCGCGCTTTCTTGGTCCTCCAATCATACAATGACACGGAGGTAGACAAAAATGCTGGAGAAACTCAGCGGGTGAGGCAACATCTATGGAGCGAAGGAAATAGGCAACGTTTCGGGTCGAAACCCTTCTACAGACCATGAAACGGTATGTGTGTAAAGACAAAGGTCAGGTTCCTCAAGACAAGTGACTCGCAAACACATGATCTCATTATCACCAGTGATCAGGTTCCTCAAAATGAGTGACACTAATAGCCCTGTCCCACGGTACGAGTTCATTCCAAGAGCTCTCCCAAGTTTAAAAAAAAATCAAACTCATGGTAAGCACGGAGAATGAACATAGCGGGTAGGTCGGAGCTCGGGGACGTCTCTTAGCGGCTCGTAACGCTAACGGCAGGTACTCGGGAAGACTCGCTAACGGCAGGTAAGCACGGGAAGACTCGTGAAGATTTTTCAACATGTTGAAAAATGTTCACGAGAGCCCCGAGTACCGACGAGCGGCCATTAGCATAAATCTCCGAGTTTGAATCGGGGCAAACTCGGGAGAACTCTTGGAATGAACTCGTACCGTGGGACAGGGCTTTAACTTCATCATCACAGCGGCAACAGAACCTAGTCTTTTACCACTCCACGCTGTAATTTTCCACCAACTTACACAGCAAAAAACAAACTCGTCAAGGAAGCTTAGGGGGCTGCAAGGTAATATAGAAAGGATACAGGTATGGATGTCAGAGACAGTTATCAGGCAACTGAACCATTCTACCATCACGAGAGAGCGGTCCTGAACTACTATCTACCTCATCGGGGACCCTCGGACTATCTCTGTTCGGGCTTTAGACACAAAAAGCTGGAGTAACTCAGCGGGACAGGCAGCATTTCTGGAGAGAAAGAATGGGTGACGCATCGGGTCGAGACCCTTCTTCAGACTTTACCTAAACGTTATTCCCTGTATCATGTATCTGTACACTGTGAATGGCTCGATTATAATCATGTATTGTTTTTCCACATGGGTGGATAGCACGCAACAAAAGCTTGAACTGAATTGAACTGTATTTCTCATGGGAGCCAGTATGGACCCTCTGGGCTGAATGGCCTGTTTTCCTCATTTTCATACGTGAGTTTGGAGAATGGAGCTTAAATTCCACGTGTAACCTGAAATTGGTAGTTAGAAAAAACTTAATGAGCACGAATGATATAAAGGACATTAATCTGGAAATATATTCAGCTTGTTAGCAAGCAAACTGCTTAGGTTGTATATGAGTGGGGACAGTAAATTGTAATGACTTTTACATGATTTGTAATGACTTTTAAAACTCATTCATTCTCTCCAGAGATGCTGCCTGTCCCGCTGAATTACTCCAGCATTTTGTGTCTACCTTCGGTTTATACCAGCATTTGCAGTTCCTTCGTACACAGCGAATTGTAATGAACAGGTTGCCCTGGAATCTTGTTCCACTCAATTAGCTGCAAGTGGTATTTGACATTGTTGCAAAAAGCAAAGAGAATGTTTTTAAATTCCTGTGTTATGCACCGAAATTTCCAATATGAAGTATAAATACAGAGCTATTTATCTTTCCCTGCCACCACTACGCAGGTACGTTCAAGCCAACTTGAAGTGTCTCCATTTGAATTTGTCGATTACAGGAAAGCAAATATCCTGCTGTCAAAACGGCGTGACTATGATTCAAATAGACTAGTGGGTATCCCAATGTCTAAGATAGTTGAAAACTCTGCTGAGCCCTATAATTTTATCTACAAGGAATCTGTGGAATGACAGTGGTGGTTCTTCCCAGCTAGAAAAGAGAAGTCAATACAGTATTCAAGTATTATTGTATTGAAAGGCAGATCAGATTAAAGGACAAAATGTGTCGGAAGGAACTGCAGATGCTGGTTTACATCGAAGATAGAAACATGGAAAATAGATGCAGTAGGCCATTTGGCCCTTCGAGCCAATACTGCCATTCAATATGATCTTCTTATCGAGTCCACACACAGGATTAGAAGTTGTTCAGCCAGAGCTGAACACACTCCTCGACATCTGCAGATAATGGTGTCTCTCTTGTCGCTTCTTGTGCGTGGCGGTGGAAAGATTGGTGGACACAGGGCCGCGACGTGAACACACTTTCCTTGACCACCATTCAATATGATCATGGCTGATCATCCAAAATCAGTACCCCGTTCCTGCTTTTTACCCATATCCCTTGATTCCCTTAGCCCTAAGAGCTAAATCTAAAGGGCCTGTCCCACCAGCATGCGACTGCATGCGGCGAGCGCGCCCAAACGTGGTGGCTTGAGGCGTACGGCCTCGCGGGGCCGGTCCCACTTCCAACCGCGGAGCCGTCTGGAGTTGTGCGGGGCTGGTCCCGACATCATACTCACCAATCAGCTGGGCAGGAGGCGGGCCGACTGAATTTGGATGTCGCACGGCGTCGGGCGGTTACGTCACCACGCAACGGCACGCTGGGCAGTGACGTCATCGCGCAACGCCACGCGCTAGGTGTATGCCGTCAAGACGCTGCGTACGGCGTCAAGACACTGCGTATGATGTCGAGACCAGCCCCGCACAACTCCATACGGCTCCGGCGATCGAAGTGGGACCGGCCCCGCGAGGCCGTACGGCTCAAGCGACCACGTTAGGTCGCGCTCGCCACATGCAGTCGCATGCTCGTGGGACAGGCCCTTAACTCTCTCTTGAAAACATCCAGTGAATTGACAACAAAGCATACCAAGATAAAATGTAATCAGTTGTGAATGGTGTTGAAGAAACAAATAAGTAGAGCAAGAGTCTTCAAAAACGTTGCAGCTCTCAACAACGGCAGGGCTCAGCTGTGAGCAGGAACTACGACACTGAAGCAATTGCATCCATGTTCATCCAGAAATTCCCAATGGATCATCCACCTCAACATCTTCCTGCGACCCCCAGCATCATGGAAACCAGTGTTCAGCCAACATGACATCAAGACACAGCTAAGACTTTAGACTGTAGAGATACAGCACGGAAACAGGCCCTTCGGCTCACCAAGCCTGCACCGACCAGTGATCCCCCCTTACAAGAGCATTATCCAGCACGAGGGGCAATTTACAATTTTTTTTTTTTTTTAAATCTTTTTATTAGTTTTTCCAAAAAATAAAAACAAAACAAAAACCCCCCAAAAAAAGCAAAGCAAAAAGAATAATGATAAACATAACAATGGTATTGATACATATGGATCAGGATTACATTAATAACAGGTATAACCTAAATATGAGTCCAGTGTCAAAATACACATTGGATATATACCTCTATGTAAATATAGTTAAATGTTTAAAAGAAAACTTATATATGTAGAAAAAAAAACATAAAGATGAAAAGAAAAACAAAGAAAAAGGGAAAAAGGAAGAAACAAAACCCCCCTAAACTAAACAAAAAAAAAGGAAAAAAAACAGAATCTGAGAATTTCAACAATTTAAGTCTGTTTATCGTCAGGTCCGTTCCACCATATAAAGGGAGATACAATTGAGTTAAATTAGCAACTGGAGGATGCGGGTGTGTAAGGGCTTCACATTCTGACGCGGGGAAGTGACACAGGCAGAGAAAAATGAAAATGTCAACGAGTCAGTTGTTAAAAAATGGAACCGTTTCTCCAATGAGTTGGGAAAGGATCAGGAATGTGAGTGATGATGTTTTCATGACCTGTGCATTGACGTAGATCGAGAATGATGAGCCTAATGGGCCTGTCCCACTTATTTCGGCGACTTACCGGCACCCGTCATAGTCGCAGCAGGTCGGCAAAAATGTTCAACATGTTGAAAATCCAGCGGCGACCAGAACAAGGTACGACTCTTTGGGCGACTACTCACGACCATACAGGCTTCACCCCGCGACATGTCACCAGGATGTCGCCTGTATGGTCGTGAGTCATCTCCTCAGTCGCTCAAAGAGTCGTAGCCTTTTTCTGGTCACCGCTGAATTTTCAACATGTTGAACATTTTCGCTGACCTGCAACGACCTATGACGGGTGCCGGCAGTCGCCGAAAAAGTCGCGCAAGTGGGACAGGTCCATAAGAGATGGCTGTGAGAAGTCGAGATTGTAGAGAGGTATGTGCATGCCCAGGGAAGGCCAGTGGACCACAAGTTCAAGGATGTGAACTGTAAAATGTCGGTCAGAGTGTGTACCGAATCAGCAGCCCAACCTGTATATCCAAGAAGAGCATTTTAATCGTGGAAGATAGACGCAAAATACTGGAGTAACTCAGGGGGTCAGGCAGCATATCTGGAGAAAAGGAATAGGTAACATAGAAATGTAGAAAATTGTTTACCTACAAAATCCAATTTCATGTTTGAACCTTATTGCTTATGATCGGAATTTTTAATTCCTGCAGCATTAGAATTGAGTTGGCACACCTTGAGGTGGGGAATTCTATTGGAGAAAACTGAAGGACGACTCATCTACAATTTAAAAAAATGGATTCAAGGACCACATGTGGATTAAATCCAAATTATTTTATTGATCTTGATGAAAATGGTGCAAAAACTGAGTGTTATACTGTGACATCAATTATTGCCATTTACAGTGTGTGTGCAGGTAGCCAATATATAATCTAGCAGCGCAGAGCAAATTTGGATAGAAACATGGTACCCTGCTATAATTTCTATACTTTAGAGTATTTTTATGTTTAAAGATATGGACAATTGTTATAGAAACATAGAAAATAGGTGCAGGAGTAGGCCATTCGGCCCTTCAAGGCAGCACCGCCATTCAATATGATCATGGCTGATCATCCAGAATCAGTACCCCCCGTTCCTGCTTTCTCCCCATATCCCTTGATTCCGTTAGCCCTAAGAGCTATATCTAAAGGGCCTGTCCCACGAGCATGCGACTCCATGTGGCAAGCGCGACCTAACGTGGTAGCTTGAGCCTTACGGCTCGCGGGGCCGGTCCCACTTCGATAGCCGGAGCCGTATGGAGTTGTGCGGAGTTGGTCCCGCACGGGGCTCCGAAAAACTGACCGTGTTCAAAAATTCCGCGCAGCAACGGCCTGCCGGCCCGCAGCCGCCTCAACGCTGTACGCACCGCCTCGACGCCGTACGTCACGCGCGAACTTCCCGCGGACTTCGCTCGAACTTCATGTCACTCACTCGACCTCCGCGCAGCCCCCGCTTCTGGTTTGGTCGCGCCTGCCGCATGCAGTCGCATGCTCGTGGGACAGGCCCTTTTAGGTCACGCTTGCCGCATGGAGCCGAATGCTTGTGTGGCAGGCCCTTTACTCGACGTTTCGGGTCGAGACCCTTTTTCAGACTAAAAATTTAGAATCATGTTATTATCAGTTCAAAACAAAGGAACGCTTAAAACCAGCATTGGTTAAGTTAAATGAGAAATGATGTTGTAAGCATTTGTGTCGACGTCACGCTTTGAGATACACTGAACCACTCTTACATTACGCCATTTGCACTCTTGGTTCCAGGCGAACAAACTGAGGACAAAGACTTTGCGCAATACTTTGAATCCGGTCTGGAACGAGACTCTCACTTACTATGGAATCACTGATGAGGACATGGTACGAAAGACATTAAGGTAATGTCAAACGTTAACCTCTTGAAATCCTTGAGGCCCTTGAATTATTTCTGAGCATCTGCTGAAATTTAAGGAAATCTATGTCTAAGCAGGTGGAGAAGGAAGGGAGCTTAACCTGGCAGCTCAGAAACATTTTACAAATGGCAGGTCATGACTGATCTTCATAAGATGCTCAGGTCATAAGTTATAGGAGCAGAATTGGGCCATTCGGCCCATCACATCTAGTCTGCCATTCCATCATGGCTGATCTATCTCTCCCTTCTAACCCCATTCTCCTGTCTTCTCCTCATAACCCCTGACACCTGTACTAATCAAGAATCTATCTATCTCTGCCTTAAATATATCCACTGATGGCCTCCACAGCCTTCTGTGGCAAAGAATTCCACAGATTCACCACCCTCCAGCCAAATACATTCCTCCTCATCTCCTTCCTAAAAGAATGTCCTTCAATTCTGAGGTTATGACCTCTAGTCCTAGACTCTCCCACTGGTGGAAACATCCTCTCCACATCCACTCTATCCAAGCCTATCACTATTCTGTACGTTTCAATGAGGTCCCCCCTCATTCTTCTAAACTCCAGCGAGTAGAGGCCCAGAGCCGTCAAACGCTCATCATAGGTTAACCTACTCATTCCTGGGATCACTCTTCTGGACCCTGTCCAGAGCCAGGACACCCTTCCTCAGATATGGTGCCCAAGATTGCTCGCAGTATTCCAAATGCGGCCTGACCAGCGCCTTGTCGAACCTCAGCGTTACGTTCCTGTTTTTGGATTCTAGTCCTCTCTTAAACATTTTTTCCAAAAATAAGAGAGAGAATGAGAAAGAAAAGTAGTTGTTTGGATCGGTTCTCTTGTCCCCCCTGGCTCTAGTTTACAAGAACGTAACATGCCCGAGTTTGCTGTGTGTGTCAACCTTTAACCTTGACTTAAATGGCTCCAAGGTTTAGCCTGCTCATCATTATTCAGTTTGTCGATAGGAACGTTTAACAGGCATTCACATCCTCATTTCTGCTTCAAAATGTTCAAAGACATTTTTATGTGTTCCCTTCGAAAAAACACTTGTGATTTAGGAATTGGAATCAATGTGCACACAAAAATGCTGGAGAAACTCAGCGGGTGCAGCAGCATCTATGGAGCGAAGGAAATAGGTGACGTTTCGGGCCGAAACCCTTCTTCAGACTGGAATCAATGTGTTTGCAGGCTATCCATGCACTGGCCCAGCGAACCAAACTCCATCCAGATCTTCTTTCTCATTGATCAGTGTTAATCAATAATGCATGATCCATTAACTACATCTTGTTTACATGTGTAACTAAGATGGGAGAAAGAGAAGTTGTCTCCCTTAATCACGTAAAACATGTGTTCTTACAGTTTCCGTTTCACTTGCCCGTGACAGCGTTTCTCTCTGACTTTGACGTAGGATAGAGTTACAGCAGGGGAACAGTACTTCCAGCCTTCCGAGTCCACACTGACTGCTGATCACCCGTTTACACCAGTGATCCCACTTTCTCATCCACTCCCGTTACATTAGGGACAATTTACAGAGGGCCACTTAACCGACACACCCCACATCTTTGGGATGTGAGAGGAAACTGGAGCACCAGGAGAAAACCCATGCAGTCACAGGGAGAACTTGCAAACTCCTCATAGAAACATAGAAACATAGAAAATAGGTGCAGGAGTAGGCCATTCGGCCCTTCGAACCTGCACCGCCATTCAATATGATCATGGCTGATCATCCAACTCAGTATCCTGTACCCGCCTTCTCTCCATACCCACTGATCCCTTTAGCCACAAGGGCCACATCTAACTCCCTCTTAAATATAGCCAATGAACTGTGGCCTCAACTACCTTCTGTGGCAGAGAGTTCCAGAGATTCACCACTCTCTGCGTGAAAAATGTTTTTCTCATCTCGGTCCTAAAGGATTTACCCTTTATCCTTTAACTGTGACCCCTTGTCCTGGACTTCCCCAACATCGGGAACAATCTTCCTGCATCTAGCCTGTCCAACCCCCTAAGTAAGTTTTGTAAGTTTCTATAAGATCCTTCCTCAATCTTCTAAATTCTAGCAAAATGCTGGAGTAACTCATAGACGCACCTGAGGTCAGGATCGAGCCCAGGTCTCTTCTGCTGTGAGGTAGCAGCTGTACCTGCTGCACCACTGTGCTGCCCACAAGGTAGTGAAGATAAGCTCGTACTTATAATGAAGATAGACACAGAAAGCTGGATAACACAGCAGGTCGGGCAGCATCTCTGGAGAAGAGGAGAGGAGGAGAACTTCTACAAAGTAGGCATTCCTTGAGGGGATTTTGCAGCGGAATCAACAAAATGTGTAGGAAGGAACTGCAGATGCTGGGGTTTAAACCGAAGATAGACACAAAAAGCTGGAGGAGCTCAGCCGGTCAGGTAGGATCTCTGGGGAAAAAGAGAAACATAGAAACATAGAAACATGGAAAATAGGTGCAGGAGTAGGCTATTCGGCCCTTCGAGCCTGCACTGCCATTCAATATGATCATGGATGATCATCCAACTCAGTATCCTATACCTGCCTTCTCTCCATACCCCCTGATCCCTTTAGCCACAAGGGCCACATCTAACTCCCTCTTAAATATAGCCAATGAACTGGCCTCAACTACCTTCTGCGGGAGAGAATTCCAGAGATTCACCACTCTCTGTGTGAAAAAAGTTTTCCTCATCTCAGTCCTAAATGATTTCCCCCTTATCCTTAAACTGTGACTCCTTGTTTTGGACTTCCCCAACATCAGGAACAATCTTCCTGCATCTAGCCTGTCCAACCCCTTAAGAATTTTGTAAGTTTCTATAAGATCCCCCCTCAATCTTCTAAATTCTAGCGAGTACAAACCGAGTCTATCCAGCCTTTCTTCATATGAAAGTCCTGACATCCCAGGAATCAGTCTGGTGAACCTTCTCTGTACTCCCTCTATGGCAAGAATGTCTTTCCTCAGATTAGGAGACCAAAACTGTACGCAATACTCCAGGTGTGGTCTCACCAAGACCCTGTACAACTGCAGTAGAACCTCCCCTGCTCCTATACTCAAATCCTTTTGCTATGAAGGGTGGAGAACGTGGTTAGTTGGCGGAACTATCATGGTTGGTCTGAAGAAGGGTCTCGCCCCGAAACGTCACCCATTCCTTTAATCCAGAGATGCTGAGTTACTCCAGCATTTTGTGTCCATCTTCGGTGTAAACTGGCATCTGCAGTTCCTTCCTGAACATGTTAAGTAGACTGCAACTTTATTATTCTTCAAGGCTAAGGGAAGGAAAATTCATTCTTCACATGCTCACTCAGCCGTTTAACTTGATGGTTTTGATTTTTTGACGCAGTCTTTCACCTCGCCTAAAGTGTTACTTTAGCTACCTTCGGCGTGGCAATATTGTGATGGATTTCAGTAGCCGATACAACCCTTGCCCTGTGATGATCATAGAAACATAGAAACATAGAAAATAGGTGCAGGAGGAGGCCATTCGGCCCTTCGAGCCAACACCGCCATTCATTGTGATCATGGCTGATCGTCCCCTATCAATAACCCGTGCCTGCCTTCTCCCCATATCCCTTGACTCCACTAGCCCCTAGAGCTCTATCTAACTCTCTCTTAAATCCATCCAGTGACTTGGCCTCCACTGCCCTCTGTGGCAGGGAATTCCATAAATTCACAACTCTCTGGGTGAAAAGTATTTTCTCACCTCAGTCTTAAATGACCTCCCCTTTATTCTAAGACTGTGTGTGGCCCCTGGTTCTGGTTCACAAACAGGCCAGCGAGGATTCTGTTACAGATCATCGCCTAATGAGAAAGAATGTGTAAGAAAGATCTGCAGATGGAGGCGTAAATCGAAGGTAGACACAAAATGCTGGAGTAACTCAGCGGGTGAGGCAGCATCTCTGGAGAAATGGAATGGGCGACGTTTCGGGTCGAGACGCTTCTTCGCCCATTCCTTTTCTCCGGAGATGCTGCCTCACCCGCTGAGTTACTCCACCATTTTGTGTCCACCATCGCCCAATGAGAGTTAGTGATAACCCTGAACTGAAGAGGACATGGAGCGCAAGAAAAACTTGGCAGCTATGAAGGATGGTGATTGTTACCTGTAAGATGAAGCTTTTAATTTAAGGTAGTAATTGAAGGAATGTTAGGAAAATATGTATTGGTGAGAAACTAGTATACCATGTGAGGCAATTGATACAAGCTGCATATGGATATAAATAGAAAAAAAAAATCGAAGGCTATGCCAATAGAGTTAATCGATGAGGCAAGGATGGAGCTAAAGTACGGGCATATTTCCTGTGGACCAAATAGTCGGTCTGCCTGCTGTTGTCAATGTGGGCCAATGTGGTCAATCTGCCGACATGGTGGCGCAGCGGTAGAGTTCCCGCCTTACTGCGCTTACAGAGCCCGAGACCCGGGTTTGATCCTGACTATGGGTGCTGTCTGTACGGAGTTTGCACGTTCTCCCCGTGACCGCGTGGGTTTTCTCCGAGATCTTCGGATTCCTCCCACACCTCAAAGACGCACAGGTTTGTAGGTTAATTGGCTTGGTATAAATGTAAGATTGTCCCTAGTGTGTGGTAATGTGCGGGGATCACTGGTCGGTGCGGACTCTGTGGGCCGAAGGGCCTGTTTCTGCGCTGTATCCCAAACAAAACTAACCTGGGTCATCGGTACACAAAATGGCTGGAGGAACTCAGCGGGTGCAGCAGCATCTATGGAGCGAAGGAAATAGGCGACGTTTCGGGCCGAAACCCTTCTTCAGACTGATAGGGGGTGGGGAAAGAAAGAAGGACAAAGGGAGGAGGAGGAGGAGCCCGAGGGCGGGCGGATGGGAGGAGACAGCTGGAGGGTGAAGGAAGGGGAGGGGGGGAGGGGGACAGCACGGGCTAGCCAAATTGGGAGAATTCAATGTTGATGCCAAGGGGACGCAAGGACCCCAGACGGAATATGAGGTGCTGTTCCTCCAATTTCCGCTGTTGGCTGACGAATGTCCGACATACAGAATAGTGAAAGGCTTGGATAGAGTGGATGTGGAGAGGATGGTTTCACTAGCGGGAGAGTCTAGGATTAGAGGACATAGCCTCAGAATTAAAGGACATGCTTTTAGGAAGGAGATGAGGAGGAATTTATTTAGTCAGATGGTGGTGAATCTGTGGAATTCTTTGCCACAGAAGGCTGTGGAGGCTGTCAGTGGATATTTTTAAGGCAGAGATAGATAGATTTTGGATTAGTACCGGTGTCAGGGGTTACGGAGAGATGGCAGAAGAATGGGGTTAGGAGGGAGAGATAGATCAGCAATGATTGAATGGCGGAGTAGTCTTGATGGGCCAAATGGCCTAATTCTACTCCTATCCCTGATGACCTTATGTCCTATGTACAACTCATTTATACAGGCTTTTGGGAGACTGGAAAGATGGATTGGTTGTCCTATTTTCTCATCCAGTCCATTAAAGCAATTTTACAGAGGCCAATTAACCTAAATTCCTGCACCTCTTTGGGATACGGGAGGAAACCGGAGCACCTGAAGGGAACCCAGGCATTCGCAGGTAGAACGTGCATACTCCACACAGACAGCAGATGAGGTTGGGATCGAGCCTGGGTAGGATGCTAGAAGTTACTTTATCTTTTGAGTTACAAGAAGAGCCCTGGTTTGCAGAAATGGACTCTTGCATTTTATGATCTTTAAAAATATACTGTATCGTGCCTCCCCACATGAA
Source organism: Amblyraja radiata (assembly GCF_010909765.2). Lineage (NCBI taxonomy): Eukaryota > Metazoa > Chordata > Chondrichthyes > Rajiformes > Rajidae > Amblyraja > Amblyraja radiata. Next base: position 29,461,655 of record NC_045983.1, on the reverse strand, counting down.
TCTCAGTTTTTAGTTGGGTCATATAGTCATAGAGAGTCATAGAGTGACACAGCGTGGAAACAGGCCCATCGGCCCAGCTTGCCCACGCAAGAGTCAAGAATTAAGATTGTTAAGGGCTTGGACACGCTAGAGGCAGGAAACATGTTCCCGATGTTGGTGGAGTCCAGAACCAGGGGCCACAGTTTAAGAATAAGGTGTAAGCCATTTAGAACGGAGACGAGGAAACACTTTTTCTCACAGAGAGTGGTGAGTCTGTGGAATTCTCTGCCTCAGTGGAGGCAGGTTCTCTGGATGCTTTCAAGAGAGAGCTAGATAGGGCTCATAAAAATAGCGGAGTCAGGGGATATGGGGAGAAGGCAGTAACGGGGTACTGATTGGCGATGGTCAGCCATGATCACAATGAATGGCGGTGCTGGCTCGAAGGGCCAAGTGGCCTCTACTCCTGCACCTATTGGCTATTGTCTAAGAGAGTTTTATTGTCATGTGTCCCAGACCGGCCAACAAGACCCAGCTACACTGGTCCCACCTGTCTGCGGTTTGTCCATATCCCTCCAAACCTGTCCTATCCATGTACCTGCCCAACTGTTTCTTGAATGTTGGGATAGTCCCTGCCTTAGCTACCTCCTCTGGCAAACATTTAATTCAATTAAACTGAATATCACCAAGAGATTAGTATATTTTAAATTTCATAAGCAAAATTGCGGTATTAACACGAAACGTTGCAGTTCACCCGAGATATCCACAGCTGCTGCCTGACCCACTGATCTCCTCCAGCGCTTTGATTTTTGCTCCATTGGTTTGGATGATTCTTTGAATCAACGGAGGTGTGCACAGTACAAGCTTTCCCAGTGCATTGCAGCAGTAATAGTCAAATGTTGTTTGAAGCATTCGTGTGACTTGAATACTGATGTGTATCTTTTGCATTTTACTGCTTGGTGTTTTATTTTTCATTATTCTCTTTGTATATAATAACCAGCATGTTTGGAGGCAAGAACGAACCCTGCCTAAAGTGGCACAAGGGCACGGGCAGCTGGATACAGTTTTATGCCCCTGTCCCACTTAGGAAACCTGAACGGAAACCTCTGGAGACTTTGCGCCCCACTCAAGGTTTCCGTGCGGTTGCCGGAGGTTGCAGGCGGTTGCCGGAGGTTGCAGGTAGAGGAAGCAGGTAGGGAGACTGACAAAAACCCCCGAGAACCGCACGGAAATCTTGGGTGGGGCGCAAAGTCTCCAGAGGTTTCCGTTCAGGTTTCCTAAGTGGGACAGGGGCATAACAGTTCTCCCTCTCCTCCCATCAAGCAAAAGGTATAGAATGTGGGAAAACGCACACCTCCAGATTCAGGGACAGTTTCGTTCCCAGCTGTCATCAGACTACTGAACCATCCTATCACAATCAGAGAGCAGTCCTGAACTACTATCTACCTCTTTGGTGACCCTCGGACTATCCTTGATCAGACATTGCTGGCTTTACCTTGCACTAAAAGCCCTGTCCCACTGTACGAGTTCATTCAAGAGCTCTCCCAAGTTTAAAAAAAAATCAAACTCGTGGTAAGCACGTAGAATGTACGTAGCGGGTACGTCGGAGCTCGGGGACGCCTCTTAGCGGCTCGTAACGCACTCGGGAAACGTGGTAAGCTCGGGAAGACTCGTGAAGATTTTTCAACATGTTGTAAAATGTCCACGAGAGCCCCGAGTACCTACGAGCGGCCATTACCGTAAATATCCGAGTTCGAAACTGGGAAAACTCGGGAGAACTCTTGAATGAACTCATACAGTGGGACAGGGCTTTAAACGTTATTCCCTTATCATGTATCTATACACTGTAAATGCATTGATTGCAATCATGTATTGTCTTTCTGCTGAATGGTTAGCAACAATAAAAGCTTTTCACCGTACCTCGGTACACGTGATAATAAATTAAACGGATAAACAGTTTTGTTTATAGGAAGGAACTGCAGATGCTGGTTTAAACCGAAGATAGACACAAAATGCTGGAGTAACTCAGTGGGACAGGCAACATCTCTGGATAGAAGGAATGTGTGATGTTTCAAGTCGAGACCCTTCTTCTGAAGAAGGATCTCGGCCCGAAACGTCACCCATACTAAGATCCAGAGATGTTGCCCGTCCTGCTGAGTTACTCCAGCATTTTGTGTCTATCTTCGGTTTATTGTCATGTGTACCAAGGTACAGTGGAAAGCTTTTGTTGCACGCTATCCAGTCAGCAGAAAGACAATACATGATCACAATCGAGACATTAACAGGGTAGAGATACATGATAGGGGAATAACGTTTAGTGCAAGGTAAAGCCAGCAAAGTCTGATCAAGGATCAGGGATGATACAGGAAGATGGTCTTTCATGCCAAAGAGGTTGCAGATGTGAAGTAACTGTAGACGAGGAAGAATTACATTAGTGCTCATGAAATTTAATATATCCAGTCATTGTATATGTTGGAAATTTATCAATAGTTGTAACTTAATTCGTACAGCAGTAAAATAGAAGATATGTTGGTATGTGTCTGAATACCTCAGCTTTGTTTATGGCTACTTCTCAGGTTGATAGGTAACAGATTCAGATCAGTTTATTGTTACATATACTGGGATGGTATGAAAGTGCTTCTTTCAGAGGTGTCAGGGGCTCTGGGCAGAAGGCAGGAGAATGGGGTTGAGCGGGAAAGATAGATCAGCCATGATTGAAAGGCGTAGACATGATGGGCCGAATGGTCTAATTCTGTTTCTGTTACATGAACTTCGCATGAAGCTCATGAAATGCACTGTATATATTCATAACAGATGCAACAAAAACACAATTTACAATTCTCCTTTAATTATGTGTGTTTCAGGCAATTTTTGCACTGCATTCTCGAGATAGGCTCTTTTCTCCTTATAATTAGTGTGTTCAACATAACAGATATCACTTGACATTTTTTAAACCTTCACAGCCTTCCCTAGTGTTACGATAATCCATTAAACCCATTTGTGCATTTCATTATCTAAGAAATGTAATAACAAATAACGAAACAATTGAATAATACTGAAAATACAGCCCACGCAATAGTGGAAATCTTTACAGTTGTTTATATTACAGAAAATTAATAGTTTGTATGTAATGCTAATCATTTTCTTCTTCATTGGCCAAAGAAAGGGTCTTATTTTTGAGAAATGAAAACTCATTCATTACATGAAACTGCAAGAAGGAAAAGAAAATCACACCATCAAATATGAGAGTTAATCAAAGAGGATTTTACTGAGAATCTTAAAGGAGGCAGAGTGTTTTCAAAGATAATTTCAGAACAGAACTCGTGAGGCATGGTGGCGCAGTTGCTCTTTATAGCGCCAGAGACCTGGGTTCGATCCTGACTGCAGGTGCTGGCTGTACGGAGTTTGTACGCTCTCCCCGTGACTTGCATGGGTTTTTTACCGGGAGCTCCGGTTTCCTCCCACACTCCGAAGACGTACTGGTTTGTAGGTTAATTGGCTTCGGTAAAATTGTAACTTGTCCCCAGTATGTGTTGGATAGTGTTAGTGTGCAGCGACGGCTGGTCGGCACGGACTCGGTGGGCCGAAGGGCCTGTTTCTGCGCTGGATCTCTAAACTAAACTAAACTAAACTAAAGTAATCTAAAGGCACCTCTGTATCTATGGGGATAATGTTGTTACAGATGTAGGAACCCAGAACCTGGAAGGCCTTTAAGGTGAAGAAAGTGATGGTGATGTTGATGTTGGAAAGGGATTTGAATTTAAAGTTACTTTAAATTTGAGCTACTGGGATCTAATACACATTGCTGAGCAAAGGGAAAATTAAGGTTCGATACAAGTAGCACAGTTTTAAACAAGTTGAAGTTAATAGTTAGTAGAGAAAGGAATGTTGGCCATCGGGCATTGGAGTGGTTAAGTCTAGCGGTGGATGACTCTCTTGGTCACAGACCTTGCAGTTTGGAGTTGGCGGACAAAGCTGAAGACGCCATCTTGAATTTTCCCAATGTTTAACTAGAGAAGGGTTAAGGGTCGGGTGGTGGGGGTTGGGGGTGTTGACGGCACAGTGGTCATTCAGTCGTGCGGTTTACGTTGTGGAAAAGTCCGTCAGTCAGCTTGGTATGTCGGGGAAACCCATTACTGGTCGCCCAGCCTGATAAAACTGTCAGAGTCATAGAGTTTCATGCAGGGTGGAAACAGGTCCATTGGCCCAACTTGCCTATCACCGATCAACATGTCCCATCTACACTATCTGCTTGCATTTGGCCCATATCTTTGTAAACCCGTCCTATCTATGTATCTGTCTAAATGTTTCAGACAGATCATTCCATACACCCACCACCCTTTGTGCAAAAAAAAGTTACCTCTCAGGTTCCTATTGAATCTCCCCCCCCCCCCCCCCCCCCCCCCCCTCACCTCAAACCTCTGTCCTTTGGTTCTCAATTCTCCTGCTCTGTGCAACAGACTCTGTGGGTTTACCTCTATACCTCTATTGTACACCTCTATAAGATCACCCCTCATCCTCGTGCTCTCCAAGGTATAGACACCTAGCTTGCTCAACCTCTCCCTGTAGCTCTTGAGCCCTGTTGGAAAAGCACTCACCTGTCAGGCAACTGCACTCCTCTTCAGCTTCTGGGCTTCGGGGAAATGAAAAGCCCAGCCTGAAGATGTCAAGACTGAAAGGTGCAGATTTCGAAGTTGAGAATGTCAGTAAGGTATTCCTGCACCTTGGATGGTCCCCTGCACAGCTTCACGAAAGTAGAAGGCCGTAACAACTGAAAAGTATTATATAAAGACGGGTAGAAACAAAAAGCTGGAGTAGCTCAGCGGGACAGGCAGCATCTTTGGAGAGCAGGAAATGGATGACGTTTCGGATCGAGACCCTTCTTCTAAACTCCTTTCCCCTCTCCCCTGACTCTCACTGAAGAATGGTCTCGACCCGAAACGTCCCCTATTCCTTCTCTCCAGAGATGCTGCCTGACCCGCTGAGTTGCTCCAGCATTTTATGCCTATCCCCGAAACGCAGCAATCCCTTAGATTCTTTAATACCGCTGTGTACAATGTGTGTCCTGACCATATTAATGACCCCCTGATGTCGGTCTCCACCCAAAACATTGACTATTCCGTTCTCTCCGCCACTGCAGCCTAGCCCATTGAGTTCCCCCAGCAGCTTCCCTTTGGCTCCATTTTCCACAATCTCGTCTCTTAAACGACCCCCGTTGTGTCTCACAACAGATTTTAGGATCACTCACACAATAGGGAAATTTGGTTGTATTTCTTTCAAATGACTTTAAATCTTTCCTCTAGTTTAGTTTAGTTTAGTTTAGAGAAACAGCGTGGAAACAGGCCCTTCGGCCCACCAAGTCCGTGCTGACCAGCGATCCCCGTAGGCTTGCTCTATCCTACACACTAGGGACAATTTACAATTTTATCGAAGCCAATTAGCTGGCAAACCTGTACATCCTGAGGGGGTCTGGTCGGGAAACCGGAGCACCTGGGGAAAACCCACGCAGGTCACAGGGAGATCGTACAAACTCCATACATACAGCCCCCGTGGTCAGGATCGAACGCGGGCCTCTGGCGCTGAAAATCAGCAACTCTACCGCGGCACTGTGACACTGTGCCGCTCCCTACACCCAAATGATTTTTTTCTTCTATAACTGAGTGGCTCGAAGATGATACGTTGGTATTCAGACAATCCTGAATGTAAAAGGTACACAAAATTGCTGGGGAAACTCAGCGGGTGCAGCAGCATCTATGGAGCGAAGGAAATTCCTTCGCTCCATAGATGCTGCTGCACCCGCTGAGTTTCCCCAGCAATTTTGTGAACCTTCGATATTCCAGCATCTGCAGTTCCTTTTTGAACAATCCTGAATGTAATCTATGTTGATGGAGGGGCTGTGGATAACAAAGACTGAGGAGTTGGACTTGTGACATATTGTCCATTAGTTTGTAAAGAGGCAGTGATTGCAGACAAATAGATATAAGTATCCGTCATGTGTGGTCATGTACTAAAAGATCCACTTTACAGAACAATCTTTAATGTGAATGGCTGGTTGTAACCTGATTACATGGGGATAATCAGCTAAAAGTGCCAAGGATGTGAGATCTGCAATGAATGTAGGTCAATCCATGTTGGACTTCTGACATTCAAACCAGGGCTAAATATAGGGTGTTACTTTCAGCTTCTTTGAATAATCTAGTCCAATTAACATCCTGTATAGTCAAAGACATTTTCATATCTTTACGCGTGCAACAATGTGAAGATAAACAAAAGCTCAAGCAGAATATGATCTGTTTATTGATTACTCTTGCGATGGCTGACCATTGAAATAATATTCACGGCACTATGTTTGGGCCAGATATTGCTGAGAATGACCTGAGCTCACCACCACGATGCCTCAGTGTCACACACATGCTGGTCTCCAAAGGGGTAAGTGACTCTGCTGGCCACATGGACCCTGGAGCTCAGTCTGAAGAGATACGGTGGCACAGAGGGCGAGTTGCGGCCTCACAGCGCCAGAGACCCGGGTTCGACCCTGACCACGGGTGCTTGTCTGCACGGAGTTTGCACGTTCTCCCCGTGACCTGCGTGGCTTTTCTCCGGGAGTTCCGGTTTCGTTCCGTCAAGTTAAGTGAGTTTATTGTCATGTGTCCCTGTATAGGACAATGAAATTCTTGCTTTGCTTAAGCACACAGAAAATAGTAGGCATTTACTACAAAACAGATAAATGTGTCCATATACCATATACACCAAAGAGGCACAAGTTTGTGGGTTATTTGGCCCGGTAAAATTGTAAATTGTCCCTAGTGTGTGTGTGGATAGAGGTAGTGTGCGGGGATCGCTGGTCGGCGTGGACTTGGAGGGCCATAGTGACTGTTTTCATGGTGTATCTATAAAGCTAAAAAAACTAAAAACACAAAACCCCTCCGGAAAAATCTCGCCTCCAGCTTTGTTTTCTGTCAAAGTGGCGGCGCTGTGATACGGCTGCGGCTCGCCTGCAGTCTGTCTGTTTTTACTTTTTTGTGTTGGTTTTTTTGTCTAGTTTAGTAAATGTTTTGGTTATTAGGTGGTGTTATGTGTGTGGGGGGGGGGGGGGGGGGGGGGGGGGAGGGTGAAACAGGGCTTTCTGTCTCTCCCTTCGGGGGAATGCGACTTTTTTGTCGTATCACCCTTCTCTTCCCCCGTCTGCGCTGAGGCCCAATGGCGGAGCTGGCGGCCTCCAACCTGCGACCGACCTCGAGGGTCCGGAGGTAGAGCCAGCCAGGACTCACCAACGCGAGGCTGGCCGTCTTCGAGCTGTGGCGACGTCCGGGTAGCGGCACGACTCGGCGCTCCGGTGAGGGCGGACGGCGCGGGGCTGAGACACTCCCGTGCGGGCGGCACGGCTACCGGCTGGAAGGCGCTCCCGTGTGAGCGGCCTGGGTCCCGGCTGGAAGGCGCTCCCGTGGGGGCGGCCCGGTGCGGGGCTGAGACGCTGCCGTGTGGGCGGCCCAGTGCGGGGCGGAGACGGTGCTCCGGTGGATGAGGCGGCGTTCTGGCGGCGGCGACCTGGATCCGGGGCTCGGCCGCGGGCCAGTGGAGGACAATGTCGGGAGCTCGCAATAAACAGGCTGGTGCCTGTTTACCGGAGCTCCCGTTGCAACAGCTGCGTCCGCTGGACTGGAGGGCGGCAGCTTCGACCACCCCCGGGCCGCGGAGCTTGAACCGCGGGACTGATACCATCGCCCGGTGGGGTATCGCCTTGGCGCAGAGGGAGAAGAGGAGGGAAGAGACAGTAACTCTAAGACTTTTGCCTCCATCACAGTGAGGAGGTGTTTGGTGAACTCACTGTGGTGGATGTTAATTTGTGTTTATTGTGTGTTGTTATTATTACATGTATGGCTGCAGGCAACGACATTTCGTTCAGACCGAAAGGTCTGAATGACAATAAAGGAAATCTAATCTAATCTAATCTAATCTAAACTATAAACGTTTCCCGATAGTTTTTTTGAGTTTAGTTTAGTTTAGAGATACAGCGCGGAAACAGGCCCTTCGGCCCACTGAGTCCGCACCGACCAGCGATCCCCGCACATCAACACTATCCTACACACACTAGGGACAATTTACACCTACACCAAGTCAATTGACCCACGTACCTGTACATCTTTGGAGTGTGGGAGGAAACCGAAGATCTCGGAGAAAAGCCACACGGTCACGGGGAGAACGTACAGACAGCACCCGTAGTCAGGATCGAACCCAGGTCTCTGGCGCTCCAAGCGCTGTTATGCAGCAACTCCACCTGTGCCACCCTACAAATACAATATGTAAAACAATGAAAAATTATTAATTTTTTACCAAAAAAAACACTTAATTAAAAAGACTATTGAAAATATTTTAAAAATTGCATAATAAATAAATCCATTATTTCTTACCATTATTATTGAATAGTTTGAATTTATTGAATTTCTAGTATTTTTGTTTATGATCTATTGTCGATGTGTATCGTCTTTACAGGCCCTTAGCTGTTGCACGTTAGAATGTCACTGTTCTGTTGTCGATACATATGACATTTCACGCAGCCACAAAGTTTCTATCCAAATTAACGATCTAAACATTTGTAATATCCTGGCCAATCATTCAATCATTTTAAAAGGCCTCTGTTGGGTTATCTTCAAGTTTCTCTGTTCCCCCCAAAAAAATTAATCATCCACAGTAGCTTTAACCTTTCATTTCTGGTAGCGGTTCGTAAGAAGATAGACACAAAAAGCTGGTGTAACTCGGCGGGACAGGCCAGTCTGAAGTAGGGCCTCAACCTGAAACGTCACCCATTCCTTCTCTCCAGAGATGCTGCCTGTCCCGCTGAGTTACTCCAGCTTTTTGTGTCTATCTTCGGAAGTTTGGAAATGCTGTGGTGGTTGACATTGGTGGTGGAGAGCATCATAAACATAGATTTGAAGTGGTGCAAGGCCAACAGAATCATGAAGTCATACCACAGGGAAACTGTTCCTTCCTGTCCATGCTGACCAAGATGCCCCATCTACAATAGTCCCACCTGCCTGCATTTGGCCCATCTCCCTCTAAACCTTTCCCATCCGTGTACCTGTCCAAATGTCTTCTAAAATGCTGTTATAGTACTTGCTTCAACTACCACCTCTGGCAACTCGTTCCATTTACCCACCACCCTCTGTGAGGAAAATGTTTCCTCACATCCTTCCATCGTAGGTTCTAGGAGTAGAATTACGCCATTCAGCCCATCAAGTCTACTCCACCATTCAAGTCTACTCCTCACATTAATGTTCCTATTAATCTTTCCCCTCTCACCTTAAACCTATGTCCCCTGGTTCCTGATTCCCCTGCTGTGGGTAAAAGACTCTGTGCCTCCACCCTATCTATTCCTCTCATGATCATGTACACCATTATATAATCGCCCCTCAACCTCCCGTGCTAAAGGGAATCAAGTCCTAGCCTGCCGAACCTCTCCCGATAGCCCAGGTCCTCAAGTCCTGGCAACAGAATTCTTTGCGTAATTTAATAAAATATCCTCTCTCATCTTTTGAATAAAAAAATGTCTCTTGAAGTCTTGTCCAGAGATAAGCATGCATGACTTTAAATTAGGTTTGCTGAAGGTATTATTAAATTACTTTTTGATTAATATTCTTGCACTCATCAAAATAATGGAATCGTATGCTGAGAAATAGGTTTCTTTGGGAAACCCGTTTTTGTTGATGAGCGCTCGCAGTTTAGATATATGATAACCAACTTCAGTGTGAAGCTTCCATTACTTTGGTCTTGTTAATAATAAGATATTTCGGTGGTAATCTTAGTGAAGCATCCCTCCAGTCGAAGGCTTTTCAAAATGGAATGACTAAATTGATGACATATATTGGGTTCATTGAACTATGAACAAGTCCGAACATTTTACAAACTCATTTCACGAAAGATCCTTGAAGTCAGCGGAATGAGGAACCTTTCCATTATCTCGGTGGGAAGCAAGTGTGCCCTCTCCACTTTCAATTATTCTAATTAAACGGCCTGTGGAATGAAAGATTCTGCAGTCGACAGGTCCAACTTTCACACCAAGGTGTAATTAATGTAGAGCTTGCAACACCTACAAGACTCGTTCCGTTTTGACACCTTGATGAGACTAACCATTTGGAGAGAGAACGAGTAATCGGAGGAGTGCTTAAGATGATTGTTTTCCATTTTTCGATGGTCGCTTACGGAGCAACAGCGGCAGAGTCCACAAATAGTTAGCGCCCCATCTTCCTGACCAGGAGTGCGCACATTGTACGCACGCGCGCACACGATTCATGTACCAAGTGCGGCTGTACATTAACCCAAGTGCCACATTCATCTTGTCTTTGGATGCAATTATGCAAATTCCCGACTGCTGTGCGTCAGGTTCCCAAAGTGATCATTTGCTGAGTGCAAACTTTCATTTTCACATCACAAGTCTTTGCAAATTAAGTTCCTGCTTCCATCAGGCCCAGCTTGTTTACACAACCTTGATGTGGCACTGCATCCTAATAAGACTCTTGAGTAATATCCACAGAAGATGTCGCTAATAAGATCGGCTTCACTTGCAATGCGCGTCACGTTCAGGAAATTGCTGCCCGCTTGCCTTACAGCGCCAGAGACCCGGGTTCGATCCTGACTACGGGTGCTGTCTGCATTGGAGTTTCTCCCCGTGACCTACGTGGGTTTTCTCCGGGTGCTCCAGTTTCCTCCCACACTCCAAAGACGTACAGGTTTGTAGGCTAATTGGCTTCGGTAAAATGGTAAATTGTCCCTAGTGTGTGTAGGATAGTGCTAGTGTGCGGGGATTGCTGGCCGGCGCGGACTCGATGGGCCGAAGGGCGCGTTTCCGCACTGTATCTCTACATCTCTAACCTGCTGGTTCTAATTTTCCCGCACTCACTGTTAGCCTAGTCAAGAAACCTAGACTGTAGCCTCTATTTTCTAACCATTTCATTTAGTAGATGGAAAATCAATGAGGGGAATGTTACGACTTACGTACTCTGTGATTGCTGTTTCTGGATAGACCTTTCCAATTTCATAATCAGATGAGTATTTATAAAGTCTTTAAAATTCAATTGTTTAGGTTTTTTATCAGTAATCGTAGCTCGTAATTCATGGACCCTTTTACGAGACCTTTCAAGTTTTTATTGCACCGAGCTATTGCTTCCAAATCAATGGTGTTCTTATTCCTATAATCAGTCAGAAGCCATTGCATTGACTAAACTTCCTAAATGAAGCCCACATTGATATATATATGTGGGTCTGAAGAAGGGTTTCGGCACGAAACGTCGCCTATTTCCTTCGCTCCATAGATGCTGCTGCACCCGCTGAGTTTCCCCAGCAATTGTGTGTACCTTTGATATATATATAATTTCACCAACCTGAAGGTTTACAATTTCCATGTAGGCTACTAGATAATAATGTACGCTGTTCTGTATTGAAAGCTATGCAAATCAACTTTTTGCAAGATGATCATTTTTATGCTTCAAGCATTAAATCAATACAATCTCCACTTCCCTGGATAAGTTAAAAGCTGCATGTTAATGTGATTGAGCTGCCAGGTTTTCAACCAGAATATGGTTGATGTGTCCACGTTGATCAGTAAGGTGGATTTATAATTATGTATTAGTTAAGTTTAGTTTGGTCTAGAGATACAGCATGGAAACGGGCCCTTCGGCCCATCGAGTCCTCGCTGACCCGTTCACACTAGTTCTATGTTATCCCGCTTTCCCATTCGCTCACTCCCTGCACAATTTGCAGAGGGCCAATTAACCTACAAACCCGCACGTCTTTGGCATGTGGTTGGAAACCGGTGCACCAGGAGGACACTCACACGGTCGCAAGGGAGAACGTGTAAACTTCGCACAAACAGCACCCAGGGTCAGGATCGAACCCGTGTCTCTGGCGCTGTGAGGTCGTGGCTCTACCGGCTGCATGTGTTGTCATATATCAGAAGGTATTCATCCTCAGCAGACTCTTTCTCCAAGAGTCATTGACCAATAATAAAGAAACGTTATTCTTAATTGGGACACAAAGCATCATCCCACATATTGAGTGTTGAGTTGAGCTCCTGCATGGATAAAATGCATCCATTTCCTGCAGATGTTTCTTCAAAGGAGTCAGTCAGAAAGAATTGACCATTATCAAGGGCAGTTCATGTCTCAAAGTGCGCACTAGGACTTAACTAGTTTTGGAATGAAGTTAGTATTGCTCAATCAGAAGACTTCGAAATTATGAATTTTCCACCCTAGGATCTTGAATTGATTCAATACTGAACATGATGGATTTTTACTTATTGTAGAGGATGCGGAAGATGCAATTTGTGAGAGGTATCTGGAGAACGGCACAGTTGGGCAGTGGTAGAAATGGTACCTTACAGCACAAGAGACCTTGGTTCGATCCTGACTGGAGATGCTGCCTGTACGTTCTCTCTGGAACCACGTGGGATTTCTCTGGGTGCTCCGGTTTCCTCCCACATTCCAGAGGTTTGCAGGTGAATCTGCTTTTGGAAATTGCACCCTAATGTGTAGAATGCGAAACTGGGATAACATAGAACTAGTGTACAATGATCCTTAGTCGGCGAGGACTCGGTGGACTCGGTGGGCCGAAGGGCCTGTTTCCACGCTGTACCCCTAATAGAAGATTGATAATTGAGCAGATCTGAGAAAGTAAAAGGCCTAATTTAGGTCTCAATTGAGATTGGGTCCATGAAGCTTCGAAGGAGAGAGTGCACGAGATTTACCGGAATGTTGCCTTGGATTGGAGGGTATTAGCTATAAAGAGAAGGTAGACACAAAATGCTGGAGTTACTCAGCGGGTGAGGCAGCACCTCTGGAGAGAAGGAATGGGGACGTTTCGGGTCGAGACCCTTATTCAGACTGCTGTCAGGGGAGGGGGCGGGGCAAAGATAGAATGTATTCGCAGACAGTAAGACCGATGGGAGAACTGTGAAGGGGATGGAGAGAGAAAGCCAGGGCTATCTGAAGTTAGGGATGTCAATGTTCATACCACTGGGGGTGTAAAATCACCATCTGTCTGAAGAAGGGTCTCGACCCGAAACGTCGCCCATTCCTTCTCTCCAGAGATGCTGCCACACCCGCTGAGTTACTCCAGCATTTTGCGTCTCCCTTTGATTTAATCCAGCATCTGCAGTTCTTTCTTGCACAGCTATAAAGAGGTGTTTTCTCTGGAGCGACAGAGTTAAGGGGTAGAAATGTCAAAGACCTGAAGGCATCGCTTTAAGGTGAGAGTGCCAAAGTTTAAAGGAGATGCGTGGGAGAAGTATTTTTTACACAGAGTACGAGGGAGTTGTCTGGAACACGCTACTGGAGTATTGTGTGCAGTTTTGGTCCCCTAATTTGAGGAAGGACATTCTTGCTATTGAGGGAGTGCAGCGTAGGTTTACAAGGCTAATTCCCGGGATGACTGTCATATGCTGAGAGAATGGAGCGGCTGGGCTTGTATACTCTGGAGTTTGGAAGGATGAGAGGGAATCTTATTGAAACATATAAGATTATTAAGGGTTTGGACACGCTAGAGGCAGGAAACATGTTCCTGATGTTGGGGGAGTCCAGAACCAGGGGCCACTGTTTAAGAATAAGGGGCAAGCCATTTAGAACGGAGACGAGGAAACACTTTTTCTCACAGAGAGTTGTGAGTCTGTGGATTTCTCTGCTTCAGAGGGCGGTGGAGGCCAGTTCCCTGGATACTTTCAAGAGAGCTAGATAGGGCTCTTAAAGATAGCGGAGTCAGGGGATATGGGGAGAAGGCAGGAACGGGGTGTTGATTATGGATGATCAGCCATGATCACATTGAATGGTGGTGCTGGCTCGAAGGGCCGAATGGCCTACTCCTGCACCTATTGTCTATTGTCTATTGTCTGCTGGTGAAAAAGCTGGTCGGGCCACTAGCTGAGTATTCAGCGTATATTTAGTCATGAAGTGGAGGATGACTTAAGAATGCTAATATTAAACCACTACAGAGATGTTATTCAGAGGCAGTGAGATATCCAAGCACATTCACAACATAAATCGTGGCCACTTCCTCTAACATGCAGCGATTGCCGCAGGATAAATGGCCAGCCATTTAGAATAGTGAGGTCAACTTGTCAATACTTCTGATTGTAAATCTTTGGAATTCTCTATTAGAGATGCTGAGTGAACGCTGAAGATAGTTTCCAAGTGCTGGAGTAACTCAGCGGGTCGGGCAGCATCTCTGGAGAAACAGGATGGGTAACCTTTCTGGTCGGAACCCTTCTTCAGATCAGCATCTGCAGTTCCTTTCTACATATTCAAGGCTGAGACTGATTCGATCTCAATACCAAGGAAATTATGACTTTGGATTAGGCAGAAAAGTGGTGAAATGACAAGAGTAGCCGCATTAACTGGTTTTAGGTTCTTAAAAAGATGTTAGATTGTGCCTGGAGACTGTCAGAAACAGCATGAGCCACAACATGAGCATATGGACATGGCAATGCCGGCTATCCTTTTCTTTGACACAAAATGCTGGAGTAACTCAGCAGGTCAGGCAGCATCTTTGGAGAACATGGAAAGGTAACGTTTCGGGTCAGGACCCTTCTTCCAACCTGACCTGAAACGTCACCTAGTTCAAGTGAGTTTATTGTCATGTGTCCCTGTATAGGACAATGAAATTCTTGCTTTGCTTCATATTCTTCACGAGAACCTATCTTCGTTCTCCATTAATGCTGCCTGACCCGCTGAGTTACTCCAGAAATGTGTGTCCTTTTGTATATTCACCAGCATCTGCAGTTCCTGGTTGCTATCATTTTGTTTGAGCCCATGTCTCTGGCTGCACCATTCACTATGGCTGCGTATGAAGAGGCTATATATATATCTTTTTTTTCTGGCAGCATAGTTTTCAGGGCAGCAGAATTGGCATTAGCAGGGAGTAAGACTGAACTTTAGACAAGAGAGTGCCAACATTTACTGGAAGGTCTGGAGAGGAACAGCCTTTTCTGTGAGAGTTTATTTTCAAGGGAGTCAGCCTGGCCATTTCTAATTTTCAAAACTCCCAGAGATAGTTGCAGGGAGCGTAAGGACCAGCAAGCAAAATGGTGCGTGCAGCCTCGTGAGGTGATGAATGGAGGTTAGGATGACCTTGTCCTCAGATGTATGACCTTTTAGGCAATAATGCCAACATTTTCTGGGAAGTGCTTATTAGTTTAAATTATTGAGGGAGTGAAGTAATGCCTGCTAAAAATAACAGTCTTGAGCTATGAGTTCAGGAAAATCTCAGGCTGACATTTACCCCCTTCACTAAAGGCTCTGTGTCCTTGCTATCAACTCCACTCCTGACTCCTGACTCCTGCTGAGTCAGATTGTGCACACGTACACTGTTTCCCCAAGTTACGGAGGTACTGCCTTCTTAGAAAACGGGTCCTGTTGCGATTTGTGTGAACTTTTTATCCCCCACCAATTGAATCCTACGTTGTAAGTGGAGATGTGTAGCTATGGGAAATTCCTCTCCAAACAGTACGACCCTGTGGGTGTATGGTCTATAGGCAAGGACATTCTGATTATATTGTAGGCAGAAGCGAAGGAGTTGTTGATTTCATTGACTAGAAATACTTGTTACGTGGCTCGATGGTGGATTGTTGATGAAGTAACAATGGAAGACATGGCCTTGTCAGTTTCCAAAGCAAATCTCTTCACATAACGTCCCTCTGTGAACCGCGAGTTCACAATTGCTGTCTTGATAAATGAGTTCAGTTCTCTATACATATTTTGTGTTTATTTATTTTCATAAATTCCATAAGAACAAAATGTTTTATTCCATGTATCAAATTATTTGGAGGTGATTTGTGAATTCTCTAAGTGTGAATTCCAAGCTGCCGTAACGTGGGGGGGTGGGGCGGGGTGGGGGGGGGATGAGGCGGGGTGGGGGGGATTAAGTGGGGGGGTGTAGGGGGGGTGGGGGTGTAGGGGGGGGTGTAGGGGGGGTGAGGGGGGGTGGGGGGGGGGGGTGGGGGGGGGGGGGGTGGAGGGGGCGTAGGGGGGGTGGAGGGGGTTGGGGGGGGGTGAGGGTGGGGTGCTGGGGGTTGGGGGGGGGGGGGGTAGAGGGGTGGTGGATGGTGTATTTCCTATCTGAAGGGTTCCGACCTGAAAGGTCACCTGGTCCTATTCTCCAGTCATGCTGCCCGACCCGCTGAGTTACTCCAGCACTTTGTGCCTATCCTCTCCTTGCTCATCAGATACGGGCCTCTTTGGTACAATGATACAAGGAAAGAACTGCAGATGCTGTTTGAAATCGAAGGTAGACACAAAATGCTGGAGTAACTCAGCGGGACAGGCAGCATCTCTGGAGAGAAGGGATGGGTGACTTTTCGGGTCGAGACCCTTCTTCAGTCTGAAAACCCGAAATGTTACCCATCCTCTGCAGAGATGCTGCCTGTCCCGCTAAGTTATGGGGCTGTCCCACTGTACGAGCTAATTCAAGAGTTCTCCCGAGTTTCCCCTGATTCGAACTCGGAGAATTACGGTAATGGCCGCTCGTAGGTACTCGGGGCTCTCGTGGACATTTTTCAACATGATGAAAAATCTTCACGAGTCTTCCCGAACTTACCGCGTTTCCCGAGTACCTGCCGTTAGCGTTACGAGCCGCTAAGAGACGTCCCCGAGCTCCGACGTACCCGCTACATACATTCTACGTGCTTACCACGAGTTTGATTTTGTTTTAAACTCGGGAGAGCTCTTGAATTAGCTCGTACAGTGGGACAGGCCCTTTACTCCAGCATTTTGTGTATACATATTTGGCACAATCTGTGCTTTTTTTTGATGCACAGTAAAATCTGACTAAGTCTCTGACCTGAAAAATTGGCTCTCTTCAGTTTTTGCTGACAGGACCCAACCCCTAGGGCTGCCTCCAGCTGTTTCTGTACTCTGTTTTCATCGGTCTTTACCTGACCTATGCTGTGCTCAAATTTTTTTTACATATCAATAGCTATAGAATTTTGATATTCGGAACTCAATCAGTTAAAAAAAAAAAAGAAATTTGGCACCTCTGATTTAAGAAAAGCATGCCACATTGTGTTGTCATGACTCCCTAGAAAACTACCACAGATTGGAGTGCTGGAAATTACAATTAAAACACATTTCGACAGATATGTGGAAAGGAAGGGTTTAGAGGGCCGTGGGCCAAATGCAGGCAAATGGGACTGCAGCCAAGAATGAATGAATGAATGAATGAATGAATGAATGAATGAATGAATGAATGAATGAATGAATGAATGAGTACTTTATTGCCACTTGTGACAAGGCACAACGATACTCCTTGTTTTACATACCCAAGGTATGTAAAGAGTCGCCACATAAAGGGCGTCGACAAGGTTACAAGGTATCCCAGGCCAGGTCCTCCTTTCTTCTCTTCCCCCCCCCCCCCCCCTCATGGCAATTATGCAGTGTATTCCCAAGTATACAAACTTGGTCAGCATGGGCTGAAGGACCTGAAGGTGGGCTGAAGGGCCTGTTTCCATGCTGTACACCTCAATGACTCCGTGACTCGGATAGAAAGTGAGGTGTCCTGTTCTTGTCGGTCCCCCTCCGCTCCTGAACGTGAATCACCGGTCTTCAGTAAAGCTGAAGAACACAGCAAACCACTGCAATCGCTATTCCTGCCGGCCTGGGGCTGTGCGGTTACAAATTGAAGTGTTCTTTGGTATGGCTCATTAGTTTTGAAGGGTTGTTGGTCCTGTGGTTTCAATGTTATGGAACATCCCGACTGAGTGGCAAGATTGGACAGCAAGCGATGAAAGAAGTGATTAACTAGGCAGCAGAGGTCTTGGTTAGACACGAAGGCTTCTGAAGGAAGGGGGGGGGAGTAAATGGCAATGCAAAGGGGCCAAGCCAGCTGAATGAAGAGGAAACAGAGCTAATAGAAGCTTAGAGACATAAGAGACAGCAAATGCTGGAATAGTGAGCAAGGAGACAGTGGTGGAGAAACTCAGCAAGACAGGCAGCATATGTGGAGGCATTGAACAGTCAAAGTTTCCAGTCATATGGGCCCTTCTCCAAACTGCCTGAAAAATGGTTTAATTTAGTTTAGAGATACAGCGTGGAAACAGGCCCTTCAGCCCATCGAATCTACGCCAACCAACATTCTATCCTGCACAGAATGGATCATTTATAGAAGCCAATTAACCTGTGGAATTCTCCGCCACAGAAAGCAGTGGAGGCCAATTCACGGGATGTATTCAAGAGAGAGTTCGATATAGCTCTAAAGACCAATAGATTCAAGGGATACTGATTCTGGATGATCAGCCATGATCATATTGAATGGTGGTGCTGGCTCGAGGGGCCGAATGGTCTACTCCTGCACCTATTCTCTATGTTTCTATGTCTTTGGACTGTGGGAGGAAACCTGAGCACCCAGAGAAAGTATGTGCGGTCACAGGGAGAACGTACAAACTCCGTACAGACAGCACCCGCGGTCAGGATCGTACCAGGTGTCTGGCGTGGAAGGCAGCAACTCTACCACTGTGCGACTGTGCCGCCCAAAAACTGGTCCTGACCCAAAATATCATCTGTCCATTCCCCTCCGCATATGCTGCCTGGCCCGCTGAGTTCCTCCAGTACTTTGAATTTAGCTGATGGAAGCATATGCGTGTGTTTGCAGAGGTAAGCAAATCAAAGGCTGGAGTAGTGCTTGTAAACTGTGATAAATAAATGTCATCAGGCCTCCAAGACCTGTCTCATTTCCACCTTCCTAATCATCAAACCCTTCTCAGTAACTTTACCATCCCTCGTGAAGAGAGACAAACATTTAAAATCCTAATTCCGATTTGCATTCTAGGCTTTTAACTGCACGGCAGAAGTGTTATTGTTCACACTGCGATTGTCAACACTAATTATTGAGAGGAGCGATGTAATTAGCCGGCGACTTGAGACTCTTCTCACGCCGAGGGAAGGCAAAGACAGCACCTTTATATTACAACCGAGAAAAACAAGCCCGTTAGGACTACCTACCTAGAGGCTTGATATTAAAAATATGATATTGGGATGGCAGAAACTGCTGCATCCTCTCAGTGGGTAAAGGGCCAGTCCCACTTTCACGACCTAATTCACGACCTCTGTCGAGTTTACCCTTGACTCATACTCGCAGCGTGGTCATCACGAGGTCGTAGGAGGTCGTAGCAGGTCGTGATGCTAGTCGTAGGTACTCGTGGCATCAAGTAGGTCGGGGCGTTTTTTCTAGCCTGATGAAAAATGTCCACGAGTAAAAAAGGTTGTGAATTAGGTCGTAAAAGTGGGACAGGCCCTTTAGGCAGCATCCCTTGTCGAAGTTGTAGCACTTCAACTCCCCCTCCCACTCCATATCCGACCTCTCTGTCCTGGGTCTCCTCCATTGCCAGAGTGAGCAACACCGGAAATTGGAGGAACAGCACCTCATATTCCGCTTGGGGGGTCTGCATCCTGGGGGCATGAACATTGAATTCTCCCAATTTTGTTAGCCCTTGCTGTCTCCTCCCCTTCCTCAGCCCTCCTGCTGTCTCCTCCCATCCCCCAGCCTTCGGGCTCCTCCTCCTTTTTCCTTTCTTCTCCCCGCGCCCCCACCCCCGATCAGTCTGAAGAAGGGTTTCGGCCCGAAAAGTTGCCTTTTTCCTTCGCTCCATAGATGCTGCTGCACCCGCCGAGTTTCTCCAGCTTTTTTGTGTACCTTCCCTTGTCGAAGATCCTTGTTCAAGAGAATCGAGAATAGACATAAAGCTGCTGCATGTTGTTGATCCAAGATGGCGTCCACCACAGGCGAGTCTTTGTGTGTTGGTCACAGAAGTGGATCTGCAATCACTCTATACAATAGCTCCACTCTCTTAAACCTCTACTCCAACAGCAACATTCCTTACTTTAACTACAGTATGATCTTCTTAAACTCCTCTGTCTGTACACTGTGTGTGAGCAGCTCAGTTGTAATCGTGTATTGTCTAACCGCTGACTGGCGAGCACGCAACAAAGGCTGTTCACCGTACCTCGGTCCACGTGGCAAGAGACTAAACTCAGCAATAAACTAGACTCAACTCAGTAAGGATTCCATTGTTCCGTTGTCGGTACGTATGGCAGTCGAGCGTTCCTGGGTCTTGGAAAAACATAAGGAACTGCAGATGCTGGTTTTACACAAAAGGACACACAGTGTTGAAGTAACTCAGTGGCTCAGGAGAGCCTGGATAGGTGACGTTTTGGGTCAGGACCCTTCTTCAGTCTGTGTAATGTGATAGGGGAAGCAAGTGTGAAGACGCACACTGCCAGATTCAGACCTGTTTCCTGTAATATGATTGTTGTCGGGAATTTTGAGAATTCTAAGGAAGATGAGCAGGCTATAATTTGGCCAACCCTAGATCTCACATACTGAGGGACATGGATGGGGGAAAATGGCCAAGAATGTAGTCAGTACAGCAAAAGCTGAAACATTTTGCTGAAAAGCAGGCTATCTTATCCATTGTGTGGGAGGGGGGGGGGGGGGGGGGGGGTGGTGGCGGGGATAGTCCTTTGCAGTTCTGTCTAGGTTCTTATCGGTTGCGATTTTGAGATTACATCTGCTCTCTGTCACTGTGTTTAGCAGGGAAGTCCCCCAAATGTTAATGAATGATTTCTTTACCGAGGGGACTCCATTTAGCAAGTAGAATCAATCCTGCGTACAGGGACATTGACATTTATGGTATCTATGTGTTAGATATATGGGAGAAAAAATTTCAAGCCACATGAAACATAAGGTTAGAGAAAGATGGAAGGTTACAAAGACATTGATGAATGATTTATTTCAACTCCACAAGTAACCATTGTGTCATGAGGATATAAAAATGTTGTAGTTACTATAGCTTGTTGAAGCAGTTTGGGCTTGCTCACACTGTTTCCCGATGGACATCGCTAAGGCCTTTAATAATCCGACTTGTTAGATTGACTCACCACTGATCCACGAGCTGTTTTATTTCCATCTGTGCCTATCTGAGTACAGGCTACTGGGACAGTACACAATTCCCTCCTACAGTGACACTGCAACAGCATTAGTTTAATTTAGTTTAGAGATGCAGCATAGGAACAGACCCTTCGGCCCACTGAGTCCTTGCCAACCATTGATCACCCGTTCACACTAGTTCGATGTTATCCCACATTCTCACCTACTCCCTACACACAAGGGTCAATTTACAAACCCACACGTCTCTGGGATGTCGGAGGAAACGGGAGCACCTGGAGGAAATCCACACGGTCTCAAGGAGAGCGTGCAAACTCCACACAGACAGCACCCGAGGTCAGGATCGAACCTGGGTCTCTGGCGCTGTGAGGCAGCGGCTCGACCAGCTTTACCACTGTGTTCATGATCTCACTTTCTTCCATTCACTCTTCATAAGTTCATAAGTGATAGGAGTAGAATTAGACCATTCGGCACATCAAGTCTACTCCGCCATTCAATCGTGGCTGATCTACCTCTCCCTGCAAACCCCATTCTCCTCCCCAGAACCCTTGACACTCGTACTAATCGAGAATCTATCTATCGCTTCCTTACAAATATCCCTTGATGGCCTCCACAGCCTTCTGTGGCAAAGAATTCCACAGATTCACCACCCTCTGACTAAAGAAATTCCTCATCTCCTTCCTAAAGGAACGTCCTCTAATTCTGAGGCTATGTCCTCCGGTCCTAGTGGAAACATCCTCTCCACATCCACTCAATCCATCTCTTCTCCCCTCGAAAATCGTATTACAGCCAATTTATTAATGTGCTGTAATATCATGAATGTCAAACAAATCCAAAGGGGCTTTGACTCCAGTTTTCCATCAGGATGGACAGGGGATGGGAGAAATGGACTTCAGTGATGAATCCACAATGTGGTCGCCTTCTTGTAGAATTATGCCAATTATTTTTAACGTGTGTGGGACAGTGTGCGTGCCTGAGCTTCCTCAAATTCCCAGGGCATTTTTTTGTTTGTGAATACCGAGCGCTCATAGTACTCAACCTTCTGTCCATCCTGCATTGTAAATTTTCCACTTTAATACCTACAGACTCTCTTGTGGGGACATTAGTGGAGTGTTTTTTCGTGTGGAGCCAGCTCAGGATGTAGCCTGGGAAATCACGTGCATGCAGCCCATAATCTTTTGCCAATTAATTTTATTGGACTGAGAATCGTGAGTCTGAGGGCGCGCTTTCCGTCTGATGTTTCCCATGCATGCACAGCTCCCCGCTGGAAGCACCATTTCGTGGACTAAATCGTCGGCACAAACACAGTAAACTTATTTATGTTAGCGAACAGTGAATTCTCCAATTCTAGGTAACTAACCTACAAACACCCCCCTGTCCCCCTTCAAAGCTCCCCCATCCCCCATTCCCTCAGCCCCATCTGGATTTGCACCCATTTCTCCCCTTCCCACTCCCCACACATCCCCCTCCACCCGTATTCCTTCCTCTGGCTTCACAATTCGCACCTCTTCTTTCCTTATCTCACACTTCCCTTCTTTGGTCTTCGTCCAACCATCTGCCTATCAACCCCCCCCCCCCCACAATTGTATCTACCTATCACTTCTGTAGCTCAATTCTGACCAAATTTTCCCACAATTTTTGCATATAGGAATTAAGAACAAAATGGTTCCTAATCGACATGGATTCTTCTGTGCTACGTTGCCCAGTTTAAGATGGGTTAGTGCAGGAAGGAACTACAGATGCTGGTTTACACCACAGATAGACACAACATTTGGAAAGTGCAAGGAAACCGGAGCACCAGGAGAAAACCCACGTGGTCACAGGGAGAACGTGCAAACTCTGTATAGACAGCGGCCATAGTCAGGATCAAACCGGTTTTCTGAGGCTGTTGGGCAGCAAGTCTAACTCTGTGTCCACCTCTTCTGCCCACAAAGAGAGACACTGTGTAACCTGCAGGTTATCATTGATCAGCCACTCCAGCTGTAAGCTTGGATTCCATCTAATGTATACAAAGGGGGGCATGTTGGCGCAGTGGTAGAGTTGATGCCTTGTAGCACCACAGACCCAGGTTTGATCCTGATTACTGGTGTTGTCTGTATGGAGTTTGTACCTTCACGCCGTGACCACGTGGGTTTTCCCCGGTTGCTCCGGTTTCCTTCCACACTCCAAAGACATACTGGTTTGTAGGTTAGAGTCATAGAGTGATACAGCGTGGAAACAAGCCAATTGGCCCAACTTGCCCACACCGGCCAACATGTCCTAGCTACATTAGTCCCACCTGCCCGGTTTGGTCCATATCCCTCCAAACCTGTCCTACCCATAGAATGGTTAATTTGGCTTTGGTAAAAATTGTAAATTGTTCCTAGTGTGTGTAGGATAATGCTAGTGTACAGGGGTCGCTGGTCGGCACGCACGGGGTGGGCCGAAGGGCCTGTTTCTGTGCTGTATCTCTAAACTAAGGTCAGGGCAGGGAGTCCCAGGACCACAGAGCGGGCAAGATCACACACTCCTTTATGTAGATGAGCTCTTCATCTGTCACTTTATAATGTCGTAGACTTTCACTCCTTTGACAACTGCCGGTGAAATAGAGTTCACTTAACTCTCGTATTATTTGCTAAATAGTTTCATCATATTTCTGGGGGAAAACTGAAATATGCGCTGAATTTCAATTGGAAGATAATAGTGCATTTTGCAAGCCCCCAAGCTCTCTACGTTATTTTTTGAATTGGTTCTCTCACCTCAGTCACATCCAATGAACTAGATCTGCGTCCCTAACCATCTCAGGTGATAGCAGGGATTTCTCACGCCTTCTGTTTTTTTATCTCTGCCCTTTCTTTAACCATCTGCCTTTCAAAAAAAACCTTGCCCGTTACCTGCCACACTTTATAACAAGAGGAATCGAATATAGGAGCAAAGAGGTCCATCTGCATTTGTACAGAGCCCTAGTGAGACCACACCTGGAGTATTGTGTGCAGTTTTGGTCCCCTAATTTGAGGAAGGACATTCTTGCTGTTGAGGGAGTGCAGCGTAGGTTTACAAGGTTAATTCCCAGGATGGTGGGACTGTCATATGCTGAGAGAATGGAGCGGCTGGGCTTGTACACTCTGGAGTTTAGAAGGATGAGAGGGTATCTCATTGAAACATATAAGATTGTTAAGGGTTTGGACACGCTAGAGGCAGGAAACATGTTCCCGATGTTGGGTGAGTCCAGAACTAGGGGCCACAGTTTAAGAATAAGGAGTAAGCCATTTAGAACGGAGACGAGGAAACACTTTTTCTCACAGAGAGTGGTGAGTCAGTGGAATTCTCTGCCTCAGAGGGCAGTGGAGGCAGGTTCTCTGGATGCTTTCAAGAGAGAGCTAGATAGGGCTCTTGAAGATAGCAGAGCCAGGGGATATGGGGAGAAGGCAGGAATGGGGTACTGATTGGGGATGATCAGCCATGATCACATTAAATGGCGGCGCTGGCTCGAAGGGCCGAATGGCCTACTCCTGCACCTATTGTCTATTGTCCTGCCGTTCTTCTCTTCCAGCATCCCCCCCCCCTCCCCCCAACTCCCACTTCCCTTACAATCAGTCTAAAGAAAGGTCCCAACCCGAAACGTCACCTGTCCACGTTCTCCAGAGATGCTGCCTGACCCGCTGGGTTACTCCAGCACTTTGTGCCATTTTTTCATCTCATGTGGCAGCCTGAATATCCTTTGTCGTTTGTCTTGGACTTTCTAATATATGCGGAAACTAAGAACTGCAGATGCTGGGTAATACCAAAGTGCTGGAGTAACTCAGTGGGCCAGGCAGCAGCTTTGGAGAAAAAGGTTGGGTGACGTTTCAGTCTGAAGACCCGAAACGTCACCACTGAGTTACTCCAGCACTTTGGTGTCTCTCTTTCTTACTTGTTACAGCAAGTTAAAGAATCTCATTGTTCTATGACAATAAAACACTCTCGACTCTTCTAATATATGCTGCCATTGGGTGAGACTCACCACCAGAAATTCAGAATCACCTCCAGTTCTATCAGCCTTGCGAGCTCCATTCCCTGTTTATAGACTCTTGACAATTTTTACACAAAATCAAATGAAAACCTGCAATGGCAACAGTTTCATGCTTAATGTGATTCTGGGAGCTGGGCTGCCAAGTGCGCTCCACAAAGCCAGCTTACCCACTGATTGTGAAAGACTTCATTTGGTGCCATAACAATAAAGTGGCAGTTGGTGTCAACACGGCATTTGGCATGACAATCGACATCAACACTCGCAAACCAGGGGTGCATGGAATTCAAATTAGGATCCGTCGCTAAACTGAGAGCATTTCAGAAGTCATTATCTTTAATGGCTTACGAGGTGATGCCAGCTTTGACAGCTATGAGTGCTGAAGATAGACACAAAACGCTGGAGCAACTCGGCAGGACAGGCAGCTTCTCTGGAGAGAAGGAATGGGTGAGACCCTTCTTCAGATTTGAGTATAGGAGCAGGGAGGTTCTACTGCAGTTGTACAGGGTCTTGGTGAGACCACACCTGGAGTATTGCGTACAGTTTTGGTCTCCAAATCTGAGGAAGGACATTATTGCCATAGAGGGAGTGCAGAGAAGGTTCACCAGACTGATTCCTGGGATGTCAGGACTGCCTTATGAAGAAAGAATGGATAGACTTGGTTTATACTCTCTAGAATTTAGGAGATTGAGAGGGGATCTTATAGAAACTTACAAAATTCTTAAGGGGTTGGACAGGCTAGATGCAGGAAGATTGTTCCCGATGTTGGGGAAGTCCAGGACAAGGGGTCACAGCTTAAGGATAAGGGGGAAATCCTTTAAAACCGAGATGAGAAAAACTTTTTTCACACAGAGAGTGGTGAACCTCTGGAACTCTCTGCCACAGAGGGTAGTTGAGGCCAGTTCATTGGCTATATTTAAGAGGGAGTTAGATGTGGCCCTTGTGGCTAAGGGGATCAGAGGGTATGGAGAGAAGGCAGGTACGGGATACTGAGTTGGATGATCAGCAATGATCATATTGAATGGCGGTGCAGGCTCGAAGGGCCGAATGGCCTACTCCTGCACCTATTTTCTATGTTTCTATGTTTCTATGTTTCAGACTGAGAGTCAGGGGAGAGGGAGATATAGAGATATGGAAGGGTAAGGTGAGAAAACGAGGGATCAAAGGGGACGAGGATCAAGGAAAATGTAGAATGGATCATTGTCAGCCGGGGGGGAGGTGACAACGAGGAACACAATCAGTAAAATCTAATCAGAAGGACAGTCAGACTGGTCGGAGAACTAGGATGGGGGGAGGGACGGAGTTTAGAAGGATGGGAGGGAGTCTTATTGAAGCATATAAGATTGTTAAGGGTTTGGACATGCTGGGGGCAGGAAACATGTTCCCGATGTTGGGGGAGTCCAGAACCAGGGGCCACAGTTTAAGAATAAGGGGTAAGCCATTTAGAACGGAGACGAGGAAACACTTTTTCTCACAGAGAGTGGTGAGTCTGTGGAATTCTCTGCCTCAGAGGGCGGTGGAGGCTGGTTCTCTGGATGCTTTCAAGAGAGAGCTAGATAGGGCTCTTAAAAATAGCGGAGTCAGGGGATATGGGGAGAAGGCAGGAACGGGGTACTGATTGGGGATGATCAGCCATGATCACGTTGAATGGCGGTGCTGGCTCGAAGGGCCGAATGGCCTACTCCTGCACCTATTGTCTATTGTCTATTGACAGAGAGAGAGGGAAGGCAAGGGCTACTTGAAGTTAGAGAAGTCAATGTTCATACCGCTGGGGTGTGAGCTGCCCAAGCGAAATATGATGTCATGTTCCTCCAATTTGCGCTGGGCCTCACTCTGACAGTGGAGTAGGCCCAGGATAGAAAGGTCAGTGTGAGAATGGGAGGGGGAGTTAAAGCGTCGTTTAGCAACCGGGAGAGACTTTTTCCCCAAAATCCTCCCTTTTCCGAGTTTTATAGAATTAACCCCATCAGTTGCGGCAGCCCCAGACTTTCCCAAAACACCAGGCAAGTGCCACGGAAGTCGTGCCCTGACCCTGAGGGAACCTGTCATTTGAAAAGATTTTCATCCTCTTGTGATTTCCAAAATGCAAAATGTTTTTTCCATCCAAAACAATTCCCATCTATTTTTCAGCGCACTGCTTGGAAGTGGCTTCATGCATCACCTGGCTGTTGAAGAGTAGGCTTGAGAAGATCAGTGAATCAATAAGATTCTTGTGTGTAACTCTATCTAAGTCTTGTTTAGTTTAGGTTAGGGGTACAGAGATGGTCCATCGGCCCACTGAGTCGTCTCCGACCAGTGATCCCCGCATATTAACATTGTCCTACACACTCTGCAGACAATATACATTAATACCAAGCCAATTAACCTACAAACCTGGATGTCTTTGGAGTGTGGGAGGAAACCGGAGATCTCTGAGAAAACCCATGCAGGTCATGGGGAGAACATTCAAGCTACGTACAGACGGCACACCCTTAGTCGGGATCGAACCTGGGTCTCTGGCACTGGCAAGTGCTGTAAGGCAGCAACTCTACCGCTGCGCCACCGTGCCACCCTGACTTTTATAACTTGCTCAAACAAGTAGAAGTTGGGGAAGTCAGCCCGAATGGCATAAGATAAGCAATGTCATAGAGTGATACAGCGTGGAAACAGGCCCTTCGGCCCAACTTGCCCACACTGGCCAACATGTCCCAGCTACACTAGTCCCACCTGCCTGCGCTTTGTCCATATCCCTCCAAACCTGCCCTATCCATGTACCTGTCTAACTGCTTCTTAAATGTTGGGATAGTCCCTGCCTCAACTACCTCCTCTGGCATCTAGTTCCATGCCCCCACCACCCTTTGTGTGAAAAAGTTACCCCTCACATTCCTATGTCCTCTGGTCCTCGATTCCCCTACTCTGGACAAGAGACTCTGTGCGTTCATCTACCCAATTGTACTGGGTTTGTAGGCAATTCTCCATCCACCTGACACGAGCAAATAACTAACCCATGTTACTGTGGCTCGCAGATATCGTATTTCACAGTTACAAGGTATGTATTGAAAATCAGTGTTGCTTCAGTTGAAATGTCAATGGTCCGTAGCAGAGTAGCTTGAGTTCTTCTTCTTATCGAGTCCACATACAAGATTAGCTGTCGTTCAGCCAGAGCTGAACACACTTCTCGGCATCTGCATACAACGGTGTCTGTCTTGTCGCTTCTTGTGTGTGGTGGTGGAAAGATTGGTGGAAACAGGGCCGCGACGTGAACGCTCTTTCCTCGAGTTAAAATCCTGAGACGATGAAGAAAATTGAAGCATATGTATATAAAAAGCGGTAGAGTTGCTGCCTTACAGCAACAGAGACCCGGGTTCAATCCTGACTCCGGGCGCTGTCTGTACAGAGTTTGTACATTCTCCCCGTGACCTGCGTGGGTTTTCCACAGGAGCTCTGGTTTCCTCCCACACTTCAAAGACGTACAGGTTTGTAGGTTAATTGGCCGTATAAATTTGTAAATTGTCCTCAGTGTGTGCAGGATAGTGTTAGTGTATGGGGGGCACTGGTTGGCATGGACTCGAAGGGCCTTTTCTGTGTGGATCTCCAAATTAAACTTAACTAAACTATACTAAACTAAGCTGAATAGAAGTAGACATATAGATTCTCTTTCTTTGGGCAGGGGTTCCTGTAGAGCAGGTATTTAGACTACACCAAGACTGACCATTTTCCTGAATCAGGAGTTCTAAAATGTGTAAGACATTAGATGGTCATGGTGGCGCAGCAGTAGAGTTGCTGCCTTACATCGCCAGAGACCCGGGTTCAATCCCGACTACGGGCGCTGTCTGTACGGAGTTTGTACGTTCTCCCCGTGACCGGCGTGGGTTTTCTCCGAGATCTTCGGTTTCTTCCCACTCTCCAAAGACGTACAGGTTTGTAGGTTAATTGTCGGAATAAATGTAAAATGAAATTGTCCCTAGTGGGCGTAGGATAATGTTAATGTATGGAGGACGCTGGTCGGCGCGGACCCGGTGGGCCGGAGGGCCTGTTTTCCGCGCTGTAAACTAAACCAAACTAAAGATGGAATATAAGATGATAAAACTGAGCCAAGACGAACCTGACTATTATAGCATTTAAGGACGCACCAGGAACCAGGCAAACCACAAATAATAATAATAATAATAATAATAAATTTTATTTATGGGCGCCTTTCAAGAGTCTCAAGGACAAATGGCTGAAGGAACTCAACAGGGTCAAGCAGCATCTGTGGAGAGAATGGACGGGTGACGTTTCGGGTTGGATGCCTTAATCAGAATCCCGGGTCCCAACCTGAAATGTCACCTGTCAGTTGCCTCCACAGATGCTGCCTGACGCACCAAGTTCCTGACGCAACACTTAGATTTCAAAATTCTCATCCTTGTTATCAAATTCCTCCACACCCTCTCACTTACTCTTTAATCTCCGCCACTCGTAAAAACCCACCAAGGTCCCTGTGTTCCTCTAATTCCGACCTCATGAGCATCTACAGGAAAACACTCCAAAATCAATGTTTCATTAAAACCTCATCACTGGAGAAATAAAGTGATGTACGTAGCTCCTTGGTGTCGATATATATATATATGGCAACAGGAAAATTATTACCTTTTAAATTACTTATGAATTAACATTATAACCCACCTAACCCATGCCCTTCGATGTCCCCTTTGATGTCTTGCTTTCACACCTAACCCTCCCATATCTCTGTGTCTCCCTCTCCCATAACTCTCAGTCTCGATCCGAAATGTCACCCATTTCTTCAATCCAGGGATGCTGCCTGTCCCGCTGAGTTACTCCAGTAATTTGTGTCTACCTTCACTGTAAACCAGCACCTGCAGTTCCTTCCTGCACTAACCCATCTTAAACTGGGAAACGCGACACAGAAGAATCCATGTTGATTAGCAACCATTTTGTTCTTAATTCCTATATGCAGAAGTTGTGGGAAAATTCAGTCAAAATTGAACAATTTAAGTCAAATATGTTTTAATATTTCAAGCCATTGCTTTCCTGACTTTAAAAAGTAGAGTGTTCTAATAAAGCATTCTCTGACTGCAGTTTGAACAAGCAAGCCAAGTGAAGGGGCTGTCCCACTGTACGAGGTAATTCAAGAGCTCTCCCGAGTTTAAAAAAAAATCAAACTCATGGTAAGTACGTAGCGGCTACGTCGGAGCTCGTGGACGTTTCGTAGCGGCTCGTAACGCTAACGGCAGGTACTCGGGAAACGCGGAACTCGTGAAG
This sequence comes from Amblyraja radiata, assembly GCF_010909765.2. Taxonomy (NCBI): domain Eukaryota; kingdom Metazoa; phylum Chordata; class Chondrichthyes; order Rajiformes; family Rajidae; genus Amblyraja; species Amblyraja radiata. The sequence goes on along the minus strand of NC_045983.1, from coordinate 29,431,531 downwards.
TTTTTTCAACACTGAAAAATGTCCACGAGAGCCCCGAGTACCTACGAGCGGCTATTACCGTAATTCTCCAAGTTCGAATCAGGGTAAACTTGGGAGAACCCTTGAATTACCTCGTACAGTGGGACAGGCCCTTAATCGAAGGTAGACACAAAATGCTGGAGTAACTCAGCGGGTCTGGCAGCATCTCAGGAGAGAAGGAATGGGCGACGTTTCGGGTCGAGACCCTTCAAGTAATAGTCTGTGCACTATTAGACAGTTCTGTTTTGTTTCATGATAATAGTGAGATGTTGGGTAGGCTTTGTAACCATGAGCCTACAGCCTCAGGGACCCATGATCAACGCTGGATCATGAATCACTCTCATTAAAAAAAAGGCTCTTTTTTTTAACCATTCTATTAGTTGTAGAAAAATACTCCAAAATCAATGCTCCATTAAAACCTCATCACTGTAGAAATAAAGTGATGTATGTAACTCCTTGGCATCGATATATATATGGCAACAGGAAAATTATTAACTTTTAGATTGCATATGAATTAACAAAACTATTCACTATTGTGACATATTTGTAGCATTCTGTGTGAGACAACGCATGATTCCTGGCAGGCATTTATAGTGCAGAGACTATTTTTCTCGTTTCACTGTAAAAGGTTTGTGCCTTATCCTTGGAGATAGGATGGAGACAGTTTCTTACACCGCTGGGAATAAAGTGCAAATGGACAATTCAATCATGATGTCATGGGAACAGAAGTAGGCCATTCGTCCCATCACTCAAGGCTTTTCACTGTACCTCGGTACACCTGACAATATACTAAACTGAACTGAACTGAGTCAAACTCTGGAATTCAATCACAACCCATGTATCTTTCCCTCTCAACCCCATTCTCCTGCCTTCTCCTCATATATAACCCCTGACACCTGTACTAATCAAGATTCTGTCTATCTCTGCCTTAAAAATACCCAATGACATGGCCTCCACAGCCGTCTGTGGCGATGAACTCTGATGTATCACAGGTCAACCTATTCATGGCCACTGTCTTTGTTCGTGCTCTCATGACCCCCCACTGCCTCAGAGGGCGGTGGAGGCAGGTTCTCTGGATGCTTTCAAGAGAGAGCTAGATAGGGCTCTTAAAAATAGCGGAGTCAGGGGATATGGGGAGAAGGCAGGAACGGGATACTGATTGAGGATGATCAGCCATGATCACATTGAATCTGCTGGCTCGAAGGGCCAAATGGCCTACTCCTGCACCTATTGTCTATTGACCCATGCCCTGGCACAACACCTTGTCTTTTGCCTTAACACTTAAGTGCTGAAGTAACTCAGTGGGTCAGGCAGCATCTATGGAAAGAATGGACAGGCGACGTCTCGGGTTGGGACTCTTCTTATCTCTTGTCTTCTTTTGCACACCAGTCATCAAGGTGCATGGTGAGCATCCGTTCCTTTACTGCTACCTTCAAAATGGAAGCAAACATTAGACGCTGCTGTGAAGTTTACTGTAGTGTAGGAACATTCTTATTTAATTATAGGAGACATTTGATCTGTGTTTGTCCTCTCAGCACTGAAATTAGCTGTTGCCACATCCATGTTATATAGAAAGAACAAGTGTCAGATCATTCATTGTGACAGAAACTCTGAGTTCCTTCCATGCTTCATGTGTGCACTTGCCAGTCAGCTTTAGTTGAGTTCAGAGATGCAGCGCGGAAACAGGCCCTTCTGCCCACCGAGTCCATGCTGACCAGTGTTCCCTGCACACTAACACTACCCTGCACACACTAGGGACAATTTACAATTCTATCAAGCCAATTAACCTACAAACCTGTACGGTCTATGGAGTGTGGGAGGAAACTGGAGATGCCGGAGAAAACCCAGGCAGGTCATGGGGAGAATGTGTAAACTCCGTACAGACATCACCCGTAGTCAGGATCGAACCCGGGTCTCTGGCGCTGTAAAGCCCCTGTCCCACAATGCGGGTTCACCCAAGAGCTCTCTCGAGTTTAAAAAAAAATCAAACTCGTGGTACTTCATCACGAGTATTTTTTTACTCTTGGAAATGTTTCCCACTGTTGAAAAAACCTCACGAGTTTCCGCGTTTCCCGAGTACCTGCCGTTAGCGTTACGAGCCGCTACGAGACAGGGGACCGGGGGTCAAAGGAGTTGGAGGAACTGAGTGAAATCCAGGTTAGCCAGGAAGTGGTGTTAGGAAAATTGAATGGATTAAAGGCCGATAAATCCCCAGGGCCAGATAGGCTGCATTCCAGAGTACTTAAGGAAGTAGCCCCAGAAATAGTGGATGCATTAGTAATAATTTTTCAAAACTCTTTAGATTCTGGAGTAGTTCCTGAGGATTGGCGGGTAGCAAACGTAACCCCACTTTTTAAAAAGGGAGGGAGAGAGAAAACGGGGAATTACAGACCAGTTAGTCTAACATCGGTAGTGGGGAAACTGCTAGAATCAGTTATTAACGATGGGATAGCAGCACATTTGGAAAGTGGTGAAATCATTGGACAAAGTCAGCATGGATTTATGAAAGGTAAATCATGTCTGACGAATCTTATAGAATTTTTCGAGGATGTAACTAGTAGAGTGGATAAGGGAGAACCAGTGGATGTGTTATATCTGGACTTTCAGAAGGCTTTCGACAAGGTCCCACATAAGAGATTAGTATACAAACTTAAAGCACATGGTATTGGGGGTTCAGTATTGATGTGGATAGAGAACTGGCTGGCAGACAGGAAGCAAAGAGTAGGAGTAAACGGGTCCTTTTCACAATGGCAGGCAGTGACTAGTGGGGTACCGCAAGGCTCAGTGCTGGGACCCCAGCTATTTACAATATATATTAATGATTTGGACAAGGGAATTGAATGCAACATCTCCACGTTTGCGGATAACATGAATCTGGGGGGCAGTGTTAGCTGTGAGGAGGATGCTAGGAGGCTGCAAGGTGACTTGGATAGGCTGGGTGAGTGGGCACATGCATGGCAGTATAATGTGGATAAATGTGAGGTTATCCACTTTGGTGGCAAAAACAGGAAAGTAGACTATTATCTGAATGGTGGCCGATTAGGAAAGGGGGAGATGCAACGAGACCTGGGTGTCATGGTACACCAGTCATTGAAAGTAGGCATGCAGGTGCAGCAGGCAGTGAAGGATGCGAATGGTATGTTAGCATTCATAGCAAAAGGATTTGAGTACAGGAGCAGGGAGGTTCTACTGCAGTTGTACAGGATCTTGGTGAGACCGCACCTGGAGTATTGCATACAGTTTTGGTCTCCTAATCTGAGGAAAGACATTCTTGCCATAGAGGGAGTACAGAGAAGGTTCACCAGACTGATTCCTGGGATGTCAGGGCTTTCATATGAAGAAAGACTGGATAGACTCGGCTTGTACTCGCTAGAATTTAGAAGATTGAGGGGGGATCTTATAGAAACTTACAAAATTCTTAAGGGGTTGGACAGGCTAGATGCAGGAAGATTGTTCCCGATGTTGGGGAAGTCCAGAACAAGGGGTCGCTGTTTAAGGATAAGGGGGAAATCTTTTAGGACCGAGATGAGGGAAACATTTTTCACACAGAGAGTGGTGAATCTCTGGAATTCTCTGCCACAGAAAGTAGTTGAGGCCAGTTCATTGGCTATATTTAAGAGGGAGTTAGATGTGGCCCTTGTGGCTAAAGGGATCAGGGGGTATGGAGAGAAGGCAGGTACAGGATACTGAGTTGGATGATCAGCCATGATCATATTGAATGGCGGTGCAGGCTCGAAGGGCCGAATGGCCTACTCCTGCACCTATTTTCTATGTTTCTATGTTTCTATCCACGAGCTCCAATGTACCCACTATGTACATTCTACATACTTACCACCAGTTTGATTTTTTTTTAAACTCGGGAGAGCTCTTGGGTAAACTCGTATCGTGGGACAGGGCCTTAAGGTAGTAACTCTACCGCTATAAGGCATACCGCTGTAATTCTCCATCATGGATGTGGAAAGGATGTTTTTAGTAATGGGAGAGTCTAGAACCAGAGGGCATAGCCTCATAATGAAAGGACGTATCTTTGGAGTGGAGATGAGGAGGAATTTCTTTAGCCAGAGGGTGCTTTATTTTTTTAGCCAGAAGGCGAGAATGTTAGGTTCTTGATTAGTAAGGGCATCAAAGGTTATGGGGGGAAGACAGGAGAATGGGGTTGAGGGGGAAAAATGATTAAACGGCAGAGTAGATTCGAATGGCCTAATCCTGTATCTATGGCCTTAGCTGCAGAGAATCAAACAGGCTCAGTTGAAGGCCAGTTTTGGGGGGAGTTTATAACTCCATTGGGTCCAGATGTTGAAGGTGACCACATTTGAAATAAAGGAAATACGTTACCATGGGAACTGCAAAGATTCCTGTCACTCAGAGGAGACTCCTTTGCAGATCAGTGGTTTCTAAGTCTAATGACAGCAGGAGAGAAGGATTCAGCCAGGGATTTATAATCATTGCCAACACCACTGACATACGTTGGGTTTTACTTTAGTTTAGTTTAGTTTAGTTTAGAGATACAGCACGGAAACAGGCCCTTCGGCCCACCGAGCCCGCGCCGACCAGCGATCCCCGCACACTGACACTATCCTACACACACTAGGGACAATCTTACCTTTATACCAAGCCAATTAGCCTGCAAATGTGTATGTCTTTTGGAGTGTGGGTGGAAACCGAACATCTCGGAGAAAACCCACGCAGATCACGGGGAGAACGTACAAGCCGGGTACAGACAGCACCCGTAATCAGGATCGAACCCGAGTCTCTAGCGCTGTAAGACAGCAGCCCCACCGCTGCCCCACCATGCTGTGGTTTAGTTTAGCTTAGTTTAGAGATACAGCGCGGAAACAGGCCCTTCGGCCCACCCTGCGATCCCCGCACATCAACACTATCCTACACCCACTAGGGGACATTTTTCACATTTACCAAAGCCAATTAACCTACAAACCTGTACGTCTTTGGAATGTGGGAGGAAACCGAAGATCTCGGAGAAAACCCACGCAGCTCACGGGGAGAAGGTACAAACTCCGTACAACCTGGGTCTCCGGCGCTGCATTCGCCGCGAGGCAGCAACTCTACCGCTGCGCCACCGTGACTGGGTTGCTGGGATTATTGGTGAAGGATGGCTGAGCTGATTTCGAGATGCATATTATCTGTATTTTATTGATTTAAGTCCTCAGATGCAGTTCAGTGGGGAATTCTAAAGGCAATCCCGGAGCTGCAAGTGATGGTTATTTTTAATAAAAATAACAAAGCCCAGTGTCGCTAGTGGCAGCGTTGATAAAACTAATATAACGGACCCTGGTTGGTGAAGGCGCACACAATTTAATAAAAGCAGATTTAATGTTGATTCAAATAACCTTTCCTCTTCGTAGTTCAATGTTTTCGAAACTATCTGATGGAAGTGTCTCCAGCGAGGAGGAATCTCACATCTTATTGTTGCTGCAGACAAGCTCAGCTTTCCCTGCTGCCTAGGGAGTAAGTCGTGAGCAACTACTGCTGGTTATTGCATTCTCCGACAAGGAGCATTTCAGAATTCATGATCCCTGGTCAGAATGATATGTTCCATATTTCATTTCGCACCGATTATTCTTCCTTGTAAATGTTGACAATGGCCCTATGTTGGGGTGCCGGCAGTAAATCTTCCCTTGGCGAAACTTACCAAAGCATTTCAACGCACCGATCGGCCCCGTGAATAAGGTGCGGATTTACTGCCGTTGTGCTTCCTCACATCCAACATTTCAATCCTCCGTTTACATTTAAAGTTTTGAAGGGAAGTGGAGAATAACTTGTAAGTTTAAACAATGGTGGAGGAATGCAGAGTGTGTCGTGCGGTGGTACATCGGTAGAGTTGCTGCCTCACAGCGTCAGAGACTCGGGTTCGATCCTAACTGTGGGCGCTGTCTGTACGGAGTTTGTATGTTCTGCCTATGACTGCGTGGGTTTCCTCCAGGCGTTCCGCTTTCCTCCCACACTCCTAAGACGTGCGGGTTTGTAGGTTAATTGGCTTTGGTAAAAAAAAATGTGAATTGTCCCTGGTGTGTGGGATAATGCTAGTGTACAGGGTGATCACTGGCTGGCATGGACTATGTGGGCCAAAAGGCCTGTCACCGCACTGTTTCACTCAAGCCACAGGCAGTGATAGATTAACCCAGGATTTTCAAATTTGGTGGCACAGTGGTGCAATTGGTGCCTCACAGTTGCTGCCTCACAGCGCCAGAGGCCCGGATATAATCCTGACTTTAGGTGCTGTCGTTGTGGAGTTTGCACGTTCTCACTGTGACCATGCGGGTTTCTTCTGATTGTCCTGGTTTCCTCCCACATCCCAAAAATATGCAGGTACTTAGGTTAATTGGCCTCTGCAAATTACCCCTAGGGTGTGGTATTACTTCTTTATTTTTAGTGTGTGTTAAATAAAAGTCTGTGTAAATGTTCCCTGGTTTGTTTTATGTGGGGGGGAAGGGTCGGGGGAAACTTTTTTTTCCGTTTCTTACCTTGCCAGAGATGCGGTTAATTTTCGGATTGCATTCTCCGGTTGCTCTGCGGGCTACCATCGATGGAGCTGGAGGCCTCCTCGGACTGACCTAGGGCCCCACCGCGGGGCGTGGATGTAATTCGGAGTCGATCCCTTGCCTGGAATCGCTCCACCCGCGGCCCACGGACTTTACATCGGGAGCTCGAAGTCTCGGGAGAGGCCGTGGATGTCGGGAGCTCCAACGTCGCGGAAGGTTCGACCAGCCCCGATGCGGGGTCCGATCGTCCGGTGCGGGGGAGCTGACATCCCCCCGATGCGGGAGCTGATCGCCTCGACCTGGAGGGCCCGCCGCCGGCTACGGGAGTCAAGATGGTCCCGTCAACGGAGGACTCGAGGACCCCGACTGCGGGAGAGCAAAGGGATGAGATTGAATCTTTTTTCGGCACTTCCATCACAGTGAGGAATGTGGAGGAGTCACTGTGGTGGATGTTTATGTTAAAATGTGTTTTGTGTGTTCCGTTGCTTTTTAATTGTATGACTGACTTGGCAAATGAAATTCCTCGTATGTTGCAAAAATTACTTGGCTAATAAAGCATTGTTGTGATTGTGATTGTGATTGATTGTGATGACGTGTCTTATTTGAAGATGTAATTAATGATACTTTGACTTCCTTGCTCCTTCTCAATTAAGGGTAATAATAATAATAATGGATGGGATTTATATAGCACCTTTCTAATACTCAAGGCGCTTTACATCGCATTATTCATTCACTCCTCAGTCACACTCGGTGGTGGTAAGCTACTTCTGTAGCCACAGCTGCCCTGGGGCAGACTGACGGAAGCGTGGCTGCCAATCTGCGCCTACGGCCCCTCCGACCACCACCAATCACTCACACACATTCACACACAGGCAAAGGTGGGTGAAGTGTCTTGCCCAAGGACACAACGACAGTATGCACTCCAAGCGGGATTCGAACCGGCTACCTTCCGGTTGCCAGCCGAACACTTAGCCCATTGTGCCATCTGTCGTCCCAAGGGTAGAGGATCTTCAATTTGCGATTCAAAAGATCGCAAGTATAGCTTCAGGGTTAGAGGTGGAAAGTTTAAACAAGAGAGTTAGAAGAAGGGTTCCGACCCGAAACGTCACATATCCGTGAGCACCAGAGATGTCGCCTGATCTGCTGAGTCACTCCAGCATTTTGTGTCTGTCGGAAGTTTAAAGGAGATGTGTGAGGCGAGATTTTTACACAGTGCGTCACTGGAACGTGCTGCCAGGGCTGGTGATGGAAGCAGATACAACAGTGGTGTTTAAGAGCTTTACGGATAGCACATGGACATGTGGGGAAAGGAGGGATAGCATAAGGCCACATGCAGAGAAGATTAGTTTGTCCAGCACAGACATTGTGGGCTGAAGATAGGCTCAAAGTGCCGGAGTAACTCAGCGGGACAGGGAGCATCTCTGGAGAGAAGGAATGGGTGACGTTTCGGGTCGAGACCCTCCTTCAGGCTGAAGGGTCTGATCCTGTGCTGCACTGATCTACGTTCTATGGGCATACAAGATACTAGATTATGGTCTGATATGAAGATGTTTGGATTGTCCTCCCTAGTTATGTGATCATTCGATTATTCTCTTATTATAGCCATTCATCTCAGCAGGTTCCTTCGACATTGAGGATGACTGGGTTTTTAATTCTTTGCTATTCCGTGATAATTCTGAGCTGGTTTGGGTATCTGGTCAACATGATCTGTCAGCGAGGGGCCTGGTCTTCCACTTGTTTGTTTTGGTTTAGTTATTTTTAGTTTTAGAGATTCAGCACGCCGATACAGGCCCACCGGGTCTGCGCCGGCCAGCGATCCCCGCACACTAACACACTGGGCGTGCACATCTCTGAAGATCTTTCCTGGTCTGAGAACACTAACGCAATTATCAAAAAAGCTCATCAGCGCCTCTACTTCCTGAGAAAATTACGGAGAGTCGGATTGTCAAGGAAGACTCTCTCTAACTTCTACAGGTGCACAGTCGAGAGCATGCTGACCGGTTGCATCGTGGCTTGGTTCGGCAATTTGAGCGCCCTGGAGCGGAAAAGACTACAAAAAGTAGTAAACACTGCACAGTCCATCATCGGCTCTGACCTTCCTTCCATCGAGGGGATTTATCGCAGTCGCTGCCTCAAAAAGGCTGGCAGTATCATCAAAGACCCACACCATCCTGGCCACACACTCATCTCCCTGCTACCTTCAGGTAGAAGGTACAGGAGCCTGAAGACTGCAACAACCAGGTTCAGGAATAGTTACTTCCCCACAGCCATCAGGCTATTAAACCTGGCTCGGACAAAACTCTGATTATTAACAACCACTTTCTGTTATTTGCACTTTACCAGTTTATTTATTCATGTGTGTATATATTTATATCATGGTATATGGACACATTTATCTGTTTTGTAGTAAATGCCTACTATTTTCTGTGTGCTTAAGCAAAGCAAGAATTTCATTGTCCTATACAGGGACACATGACAATAAACTCACTTGAACTTGAACTTGAACCATCCGACACACACTAGGGGCAATTTACATTTATACCAACACAAAATAGCCTACAAACCTGTACCTCTTTGGAGTGTGGGAGGAAACTGGAGATCCTGGAAAAAAACCCACTGATGTCACGGGGGAGAACGTACAAACTCCTTACAGACAGCGCCCGTAGTCAGGATTGAACCCGGGTCTCCAGCGCTGTAAGGCTGTAGCTCTACCGCTGCGCCACCGTGCCGCCCAACTGATTGCAAGAAGATCAGCAAAGCCTAATTACACACCTAGCGCATTCTGCCACCGAACTCTACGCGATCTTAAATCATTGGTGTGAAATAGGTTTCACTTGCAATAATAGAAAACCAGCAATATTCAATAATATATTCAATAATATTCAATAACAAAGCCCCAACATACTTGATCATTAGTTAAAATATCATTGAAATATCATTTATTCAAACTGATAATTGGTCATTTTTTAAATAAATTTCCTGAGCAATGTTTAAACTCAATTGTAGTTTAGCTTAGTTTAGTTTAGAGATACAGCACAGAAACAGGCCCTTCAGCCCACTGAGTCCGCGCCGACCAGTGATACACTAGCACAATCCTACACACGGGAGACAATTTACAATCTTTACTGAAGCCAATTAACCTACAAACCTGCACGTCTTTGGAGTGTGGGAGGAAACCTGAGCACCCGGAGAAAACCCACGTGGTCACAGGGAGAACGTACAGGCAGCACCAGTAGTCAGGATCAAACCCAGGTCTCTGGGGCTGTAAGGCAGCAGCACTACAGCAGCACCAACAAGCCTGCACATCTTATGGATGTGGGAGGAAACCGGAGCTCCTGGAGAAAACCCACGTGGTTTCCTGTTCAGAGCGAGCAGCTTGGCCACAGATTCACTTCCAAGTAAAATATTTCAGGGAAATAATTTCAAGGGATTTTTGATGGAATCAGATAAAGGAGGTGCCGTGAGTCATCTCTGAACACTTACGCAATCATCTTAACATCTGACATTTAAAATAAACCTTGTTAAATGTATATCCGATAACATGGATGAATGCCAGGACTCTGTAACTGTTGGACATTATCATCACACTAGTTTGATTCTATTCTTCACGGTAAATGAACTAGTGGGTGAAGAATTAACAGAGAGGATGTGGATTTTATTGAGTTGTGGGTTTAGTTGAGTTTAGTTTATTGTCACGTGTACCGAGGTACAGTGAAAAGCTTTCGTTGCGTGCTAACCAGTCAGCGGAAAGACAATACATGATTACGATCGAGCCAATTGAGTTAGAGACTTAGTTTGGTTGCATTTCTTGCTTTGTCATTCATTCGATTGTTGGCCGTTGGATGAAACACACAAGAACAGCGAATGGGAAGAAACACACTAAATACTTTCCAGCAGAAGAACTTCAGAGAGATCGCGCACAGAATATGAAGGATAACTGAAAGGGGCGTCACGGTTGCGCAGCGGTGGAGTTGCTGCCTCACAGCTCCAGAGACCCAGGTTCGATCCTGACCACGGGTGCCATCTGTACGGAGTTTTTTTCGCTCACCCTGTGACTGCGTGGGTTCTCTCCAGGTGCACTGGTTTCCTCCCACATTCCAAAGACGTTCAAGTTTGTCCGTTATTTGGCGTCTTTAAATTGTCACTAGCGTGTTGGGTGGAACTAGCGGTGGGGTGATCGCTGGTCAGCGCGGACTCGGTGGACCGAGGGGCCAATTCCAACACTGGACCTCTAAGTTGAACTACATGTCTTCATTGCATCTCCTGAGGTTTTCACCCTTTCCCATGGAAGATGTGGGTGAGTTCCCTGATTCTGCTCATTTATAAACCCCATTGCCATGGGTGTTGGTGTGAATCAGAAGCAGGCAGCTGAGCTTCCGAGAAACTTCTGGGCAGCTTTTTAAAACGCAGTTCCTTCAATAATCATGCACATTAAAACTCAATTTTGCCCCAAAGCCAGCAAGAGCTGAGCCAAAATGATTCGACAGCTTCTGTCATCCCGAATGTCTTTCCCACTGGAGGTCATCGAAAGGACATCCAGCTTCCTGGGTTGGATTTTACTGAACGGGGCGTCAGGGTGACACAGCGGTAGAGTTGCTGCCTCACAGCGCCAGAGACCGCGGGTTCGATCCTGACTATGGGTACTGTCTGCACCGAGTTTGTACGATCTCCCCGTGACCACGTGGGTTTTCTCCGGGTGCTCCGGTTTTCTACCACTCTCCAAAGACGTACAGGTTTGTAGGTTAATTGGCCTCGGTAAAATTGGAAATTGTCCCCAGTGTGAGGGGTAGTACTAGTGTACAGGGTGATCGCTGGCCGGCGTGGGCGAAAGGGCCTGTTTCTGGGCTGTATCTCTAAAGCCTAAAGAATCACCCAGAATCATCATTAGGGTAACAGATTGACTACTTCCTCGGCTTCAAAACAGCACCATTGGTAAAGATTGTAGAGATAGACAACTTTATATCCAAGTGATATTTCCCTAATGCCATGGTGCTAGCATCTGAAGAAGTTTTGAGCCTTTAAGAAAAGTCTCGACCTGAAGCGTCACCCATTCCTTTTCTCCAGAGATGCTGGCTGTCCCGCTAAGTTACTCCAGCATTTTGTGTCTATCTCAAGGTTTCAAGGTTTCAAGGTCAGTTTATTGTCACATGTACCAATTAAGGTACAGTGAAAGTTGAGTTACCTTACAGCCTTACTAAGTGAAAAGCAACAAGACACACAGCCACATAAACATCCACCACAGTGGATTCCACATTCCTCACTGTGATGGAAGGCAATAATGTTCAATCTTCTTCCGCTTTGTTCTCCCGCGGGCGGGGAAGTCAAACCATCCACAGTCGGTGCGTTCAAAGCCCCCGCAGCCGACGATCGAAGCCCCCCGATGGGGTAATCGAAACTCCCGCGCGGGGCGGTTGAAACTCTCTCCGCGGCATGGAGCTCCCGAATCGGCCTCTTCTTACCAGAGACCACGGGCTTCACGAAGTTAAAGTCCATAGGCTCCGCGGTTGGAGCTACGATCCCCGCCAAAGGGATCGCAAGCTCCGCGATGTTAAAGTCCCGCAGACTCCCGCGGCTTGGAGCGCCCGTCAGTCCCCAGGGAAAGCCGCCAACTCCACGATGTTGGGCCGCAGGGCGGACGGAGATACGATAGGGAAAACAAAAACCGCATCTCCGTTGAGGTAAGAGATTGGAAAAAAAGTTTCCCCCAAGCCTCGCCCGCTCCCCCCCACCCCCCCCCCCCCACATAAAACAAACCAAGGGACACTAAAACATTCTTTTAACACATATTAAAAATAACAAAAAGAAGAAAGGGCAGAGAGACTTGGTGAGCTGTAAACCAGCATCTGCAGTCCCTCCCTACATGGTACGTTTATTCAATTGGGCATCGATGAAACTTATCAAACTCGTTTCATTGTTAACCCTCAGTTACATGGCCAGGAGCACCGTGCATTGGCTGAATTTGATATTTGTCAAATAAATGAAGTTAGAGTGATGTAGTGGTAGAGCTACTGCCTTACAGCGCCAGAGACTCAGGTTCGATCCTGACTACGGGTGCTGTCGGTAAGGAGTCTGTACATTCTCCCCGCCACCTGCGTGGGTTTTCTCAGAGAACTTCAGTTTCCTCCCACACTCCAAAGACGAACAAGATTGGATAAATGTAAAATTAGTTTAGTTTAGTTTAGAGATACAGCACGGAAACAGGCCCTTCGGCCCACCTTGTCCGTGTCAACCAGCGACCCCCGCATATTAACACTATCCTACACACACTAGGGACAATTTTTACATTTACCAAACCAATTAACCTACAAACCTGTTCATCTTTGGAGTGTGGGAGGAAACCGAAGATCTCAAAGAAGAACCCACGCAGGTCACGGGGAGAACGTACAAACTCCGTACAGACAGCACGTCTTTATAGTGTGGGATCAAACCCAGGTCTCCGGCGCTGCATTCGCTGTAAGGCAGCAACACTACCGCTGCGCCACCGTGACTGCCCTGGTGTGCCTAGTGTGTGTAGTAGGGTAGTGTCAGTGTGCCGGGATCGCTGGTCGGCTTTGACTCGATGGGCTGAAGGGACTGTTTCCACGCTGTATCTCTCAACTAAACTTAACTAAACGAAACGAAACGCCCCAAACTTACTTTGCAAGCTGTATAAAAATTTTGAAGGGTTAAAATGTTACAGGTTCAGATGAATCTCATTCTGTTTCTGGCAGCTGCAAATTTAATATCCGTTTCCTGAGCTGAGACAAATGCTAGTCCATTTAATACCTATATCAGATCCAGCTGACGTGCCTGGAACTTGCTGGATTTTATCAAATATAAGAAGCCCATTTTCTGTCAATTACCTTTCTAATGAATGAACCTTGCTCAGCTTGATGTAGCAATCGGTCTTGGCATTTGCACTGATTCTGCTCCTGATTGTACAAGAAAGTATTCTAGTCCTTTCGAAATAAATGCTAGCATTGTGTTTGCCTTCCATATTACCCATTCGACTTGCAATTTAACTCTTTGGGAATCCTGCACCAGCACTCCCAAGTCCCTTTGCACCTTCCATTTCTGAATTCTCCCCCCGTTTAGAAAATAGTCCACGCCTTTATTCCTACTACCAAATTGTACTCCACACTTTGCCATGCTGTATTCCATCTGCCTCTTCTCTGCCCACTCTCCCAACCTGTCCAAGTCCTTCTGCAGAGTCCCTGCTTTCTCTACACTACCTACCCCTTCGCCTAGCTTTGTATCATCTGAAAACGTGGCCACAAAACCTTCAATCCCCACATCCAAGAGGATCGGGGGAACTGCTCCAGTACATCGAGCGCGCGGGCCAACCGCTCTTTGGACTCTGAATAATGGTGCTAAAAATGGCGGCTCCCGCATGTATAGAACATGCAAAAAGAATTTCACCGTGCAGTTGCATGCGTGACAAATAATACACTATTTAACTGTTGTACCTTTAATTTTTATTCCCCAACAAAAAACTCGATTGCCTATTTACTTAAAAAGGTTGATCATAAGATCATAAGTGTTAGGAGTAGAATTAGGCCATTCAGCCCGTCAAGTCTACGCCATTCAATCAAGGCTGATCTAGCTCTCCCTCCTAACCCCATTCTCCTGCCTTCTCCCCATAGCTTCTGACACCCGTACTAAATAAGAAGTGTAAAGTGTGAACGCAGGAACAGGCTACTGATTCTGGATGATCAGCCATGATCATATTGATTGGCGGTGCTGGCTCGAAGAGCCAAACGGCCTACTCCTGCACCTAGTGCTATATTTCTATGTTTCAATGTGAACTGGTGTGTAACGGAAACATGCAGGCAATTTTATTTATTTGTTCACTATGTCAGTGCCTTTGTGGCGACTCTTTTGTGTACCTTGTATGCAAGAGCAAAGAATTTCACTGTACCTTGCTAGGTACAAGTGATAGTAAAGTATCATCATATTCAGTTTAGTTTAGTGTTGAGATACAGCATGGAAACAGGCCCTTCGGCCCATCGACTCCACGCCGTTCACACCAGTTCTATGTGGGAAGCGGCCGTTTTGGAGGTCCAAGTCGCTGAGGTTGGCCTCCCGTTCCGACGTCGGAGTGCCAACATCCCAGCGAGCGGGCCTGAGCGGCAGGCTGCCCGTAGCGGCGACTGCGGAGGGCTCCGGAGGCCCCCGACCACGGGTGAACATCCGAGGAAGATGACTGACTTTGGTGCCTTCCGTCACAGTGGGAAACCTTAGATTCTGCTGTGTGGGGATGTTTAATGTTGAACTCTATCGTGTGTTGTGTTCTTTATTGGGACGACAGATGGCACAATGGGCTAAGTGTTTGGTTGGCAACCGGAAGGTAGCCGGTTCGAATCCCGCTTGGAGTGCATACTGTCGTTGTGCCCTTGGGCAAGACACTTCACCCACCTTTGCCTGTGTGTGAATGTGTGTGAGTGATTGGTGGTGGTCGGAGGGGCCGTAGGCGCAGATTGGCAGCCACGCTTCCATCAGTCTGCCCCCAGGGCAGCTGTGGCTACAGAAGTAGCTTACCACCACCGAGTGTGACTGAGGAGTGAA
This sequence comes from Amblyraja radiata, assembly GCF_010909765.2. Lineage (NCBI taxonomy): Eukaryota > Metazoa > Chordata > Chondrichthyes > Rajiformes > Rajidae > Amblyraja > Amblyraja radiata. The sequence continues at coordinate 29,416,469 of NC_045983.1, read as the reverse complement.
TGAATAATGCGATGTAAAGCGCCTTGAGTATTAGAAAGGCGCTATATAAATCCCATCCATTATTATTATTATTTATTTTATTGTATGGCTGTATGGCGATCACATTTCAGTGTGCCAACTGGCACATGTGACAAATAAATGTATCTTGTACTTTTCTCGTCCACCCCCTACACATTTGGGACATTTTTTACGGAGGCCAATTGACCGACGCACCCGGATGTCTTTGGGATGTGGGGGGGAAACCGGAACACCCAGAGGAAACCCATGCGGTCACAAGCGGGACGTGCAAAAGTCACACAGGCAGCGCCCGTAGTCAGGATCGAACCCGGATCCCTGGCACAGTGAGGCAGCAGCTCTACCCGCTGCACCACTCTGCCGCCCAAAGTAATTATGAAAATAAATCATCCAATCAAATATTTGAACAGACAATTGTAGATATTTATTTTAACAAATTTTGATGCAGCGAATTGTGCCAAAAGTTTACGCAGGTCCCAGAATCAATTCTTTTGATAGCATCGTAGTTTTTCTTATCTTTTCTAAATCTGTATCTGTATCCTCATTTATGAGCAGTAATTTCAGCAAGTAAGGTAACGAGTGATGTACTCTGTCTGTGGCACTGTTTTGAGTTATTGATGTGGGCGAAACATCCTGCGAAATGGCCATGCATGGCGTTGGGTTGTGAATGTCAGAAACGTTGCAGGACTTTTGATCATTTAAGTTTTGCAGAACGATCAGAAATACTTGGGTGGGAAGGAACTGCAGATGCCGGTTTAAACCGAAGATAGACACAAAAAAAGCTGGAGTAACTCAGTGGGACAGGCAGCATGGCTGGAGAGAAGGAATGGGTGACGTTTCGGGTCGAGACCCTTCTTCAGTCTGAAGAAGGGACTCGACACGAAACATCACCCATTCCTTCTCTCCAGAGAAGCTGCCTGTCCCGCTGAGTTACTCCAGCTTTTTGTGTCTATAAGAAAACCTTACTTGTAAACGTATTTTAAAAAAATGCATCTATGAAGTTCCGCGAACGTTTTTGCAAAAGTGTGTAAATACATTTTTATATCCTCCTCTGACCTCCATCACTCTTGTGAATCAGTGACTTCACTTACAACACTACAAGGAGACTATTGTCGTTAACAACATGAATGGCACTGTGGCTGTGACCATGAAACACCTTTGTCCACCTTCTCCGTCATTTCTGCGCTATGTAACAGTTGGCAGACGCATCTTTGTGGATGCAGTAATATCAACACGTCTTCCTCCAGGATTTTACGGCCCTCCATTCCCCATTTCACAGGGCGGCACCGAGACTCAGCAGGTAGAGCTGCCCCCCCCCCCCCCCCCCCCGGGTTTGACCCTGACCTCGGCTGTTGCCTGTGTGGTGTTTGCACGTTCTCCCCGTGACCGCGTCGGTTTCCTCCGGGTGCTCCGGTTTCCTTCCACATCCCAAGGACGCGCGGGTTTGTTGGTTAATTGGCCTCCATTAAAACCATCCCTCCTGTGTAAGGAGTGGATGAGAAAGAGGGGTCACATAGAACTGGTGCCAACGGGAGGGGAATGGTGCGGTGTGGACCTCATGGGTCGAAGAGACAGTTTCCATGCAGTATGTCTGTGTGGAGTTTGCACGTTCTCCCTGTGACGGCATTGGTGCTCCGGTCTCCTCCCACAACCCAATGACATGTGGATTTGTTGGTTAATTGGCCTCCATAAAAATTAGGCCCTAGTGTGTAGGGAATGAATGAGAAGCAGGGATAACTAGTGTGAAAACGGTGGTCAATGGTCGGCACGGACTCGGTTGGTCAAAGGGCCTGTTTCCACGCTGTATCTCTAAGCTAAACCAAAACTGTGAACATAACTTTGTTGCATTGTGAAATCCCAACTTGGTGATTTGTTTTTGGAGCATTGATGTATTTTTAAAACGAGCTTAATTTGCAGGGTAGATAGAAGATGGACTCTGGGTACCACCTGCTAACAACACACATTGTCTCCAAATCAGTTTCTATTTGTGGAATTCATTGCCACAGACGGCTGCGGCGGCCAAGTCTTTGGGCGTTTTTATGGGCGGATATTGACAGATTCTTGATTATTAAAGGGCCTGTCCCACTCGGGTGTCATTTGCGCGTCACACAGGTGGCCATGCGCGCATGCATCACGTGCGCATCACGACGCGCGTGTCGTGCATCGTGACGCGGTGCTGACTCGAAGGGCCGAATGGCCTCCTCCTGCACCTATTTTCTATAAATGACGCACAAATGACGCCCAAGTGCGACAGGCCCTTTGTCCAGGGTTATGGGGAGAAGGCAGGAGAATGGGGTTGAGAGGGAAAGAACGATCAGCCATGATTGAACAGCAGAGTAGACTCAATGGGGCGAATGGCCAAACTCGTCTTTTATGACATGAACATGAGTTATTTGTATGCTGACAATATTCAGCCATTTCTCTGAACAAAATCCTAGATCCCTCCAGAATAATGTTGTCTAGTTAAGCCTCTGGCAGAATATTACCCCTTATCAGCTGTCCCCCGCCCTCTGCAGAAAGTCACTCAGTTAATGTGTCGGAAGGAAGTGCAGATGTTGGATTACATCGAAGATAGGCGTAAAATGCTGGAATTGTGAAACTAGAGGGTCAGGCAGCATCTCTGGAGAAAACAAATTGGTGACTTTTTGGGTCGAGACCCTTCTTCAGACTGAGAGTCGGGGGAGAAATAAACTAGATGTATGGAAAAGTACAGAACAAATCAGAGCCGGCACTGACGGTGTGGGAAAGGTGGAGCCCACAATGGTTCATTGTTGGCTGGTGAAGAGAGGATAACGAAGGGATAGTGAAACTAGCAAAAGAGAGGGCAGAAGAATGGGGTTAGGAGGAAGAGATAGATCAGCCAAGATTGAATGGTGGAGTAGACTTGACGGGCCGAATTCCGCCATTCAATCATGGCTGATCTATCTCTCCCTCCTAACCCCATTCTCCTGCCTTCTCCCCATAACCTCTGACACCCGTATTAATCAAGAATCTATCTATCTCTGCCTTAAATACATCCACTGACTTGACCTCCACAGCCTTCTGTGGCAAAGAATTCCACAGATTCACCACCCTCTGACTAAAGAAGTTCCCCCCCATCTTCCTAAAAGAAGGTCCTTTAATTCTGAGACTATGTCCTCTAGTCCTGGACTCTCTCACAAGTGGAAACGTCCTCTCCACATCCATAAATGAGGAGGGTGTGGGGAAGGAACCATGAGTTCAAAGGTCAGCCGTTGTCTCAATGAACAGTGTAGCAGGCACCAAAGGCAAGATATAGATAAACAGGAATAGTGAAAGGCTTGGATAGAGTGAATGTGGAGAGGATGTTTCCACTAGTGGGAGACTCCAGGACTAGAGGTCATAGCCTCAGAATTACAAGGACATGCCTTTAAGAAGAAGGTGAGGAAGAATGTCTTTAGTCAGAGGGTGGTGAACCTGTTGAATTATTTGCCACAGAAGGCTGTGGAGGCCGAAGATAGATTCTTGATTAGTACAGGTGTCAGGGGTTATGGGGAGAAGGCAGGAGAATGGGGTTATGAGGGGGAGATAGATCAGCCATGATTGAATGGCGGAGTAGACTTGATGGGCCGAATGGCTGAATTCTGCTCCTACCACTTACGACCTTATATCTACTCATATTCCTATTTCCTGTACACTGACTTTAACGGATTCAATTAGTTTATTAACTGCAAACCCTTTCCAGAGTTTGTTCTTCCGAGTCCTGTTGATCAATATCAGGAGCATTTCTTCGTTACCTTTTCCACGTTTGCTGATTCAACCATGTCACGGTGCATGGAGTAATTGCCAGTAACGCCTGCAATCTTATTGTTGCAGAGTTTCAGTTTGTGATGAAGATAAATTCCGTCATAACGAGTTTATTGGCGAGACCAGAATTCCGCTGAAAAAGCTAAAGCCAAATCAAACGAAGAATTTCAACATATGCCTGGAGAAGCAACTGCCAGTGAGTGATACTGCCGTTTGTGTTGATTATTCCCTTGCAGGCCACATTGGGACTTAGAGTGATAGAGTGATACAGCGTGGAAACAGGCCCTTCGGCCCAACTTGCCCACACCGGCCAACATGTCCCAGCTACACTATTGTCCCACCTGCCTGCGCTTGGTCCATATCCCTCCAAACCTGTCCTATCCATGTACCTGTCTAACTGTTTCTTAAACTTTGGGATAGTCCCAGCCTCAACTATCTACTCTGGCAACTTGTTCCATACACCCACCACCCTTTGTATGAAAAAGTTACCCCTCAGATTACCTATTAAATCTTTTCCCCTTCCCCTTGAACCTATGTCCTCTGGTCCTCGATTCCCCTACTCTGGGCAAGAGATTCTATGCATCCACCCGATCTAATCCTCTCATGATTTTGTACACCTCTATAAGATCACCCCTCATTGTGCAGCGCTCCAAGGAATAGAGACCCATCCGACTCAACCTCTTCCCTATAGCTCAGACCTTCTAGTCCTGGCAACATCCTCGTAAATCTTCTCTGAACCCTTTCAAGCTTGACAATATCTTTCCTTTAACATGGTGCACAGAACTGAACACAATACTCTAGATGTGGTCTTACCAACGTCTTATACAACTGCAACATGACTTCTGACACCAACATATCTTCTTAGGAAGCTGAACCTCATTGAAACTTACAGAATAATGAAAGGCATAGATGGAGTGGTTGTGGAAAGGATGTTTCCACTGGTGGGAGAGTCCAGGACCAGAGGTCATAGCCTCAGATTTAAAGGGCACTTTTTTAGAAAGGAGGTGAGGAGGAACTTCTTTAGTCAGAGGGTAGTTCATCTGTGGAACTCATTGCCACAGAGGGTTGTGGAGGCCAAGTCGGTGGATATTTTTAAAGCAAATTCTCGATTAAAACGGGTGCCAAGGGTTATGGGGAGAAGGCAGGAAAATGGGATTAGGAAGCAGAGATCAGCCATGATTGAATGGCGGTGTAGACTCGATGGGCCGAATGGCCTAATTCTACTCCTATAACTTGTGAACCATATTCCGCCCAAGTTCAGTCCGCCAAAACCCACCTGATCTCCCGGTTGCTAAAACACTTCACCTCCCCCTGCCATTCCCACACAGACCTTTCTGTTCTGGGCCTCCTCCACTGTCAGAGTGAGGCCCAGCACAAATTGGAGGAACAGAACCTCATATTTCGCTTGGGCAGCTCACAACCCAGCGGTATGAATATCGACTTATCTAACTTCAAGTAGCCCTTGCTTTCCCTCTTTCTACATCCCTCCCACATCCTAGTTCTCCGACCAGACTGACTGTCCTTCTGATTAAATCTTATCTTTGCATGCTTCATTGTCACCTTCCCCAGCTAACAATGATCTATTCTACATTTTTCTTGAACTTTGTCCCTCTTTGATGTCCCGTTTTCACACCTTACCCTTCCGTATCTCTGTGTCTCCCTCTCCCCGACTCTCAGTCTGAAGAAGGGTCTCGACCCGAAATATCACCCCATTCGTTCTATCAGAGATGCTGCCTGTCTGGCTGAGTTACTCCAGCATTTTGGTCCATCGTCGGAGTAAACCAGCATCTGCAGTTCCTCCCTACACGTTATAAGTAATGCAATACACTACATATTTGTTTAATATACAAAGCTAAACATGATCTAATTATGTTCAAATTAAAGACTCAAAATGCCAGATATTTAGGGTGGCAGATTGGCGCAGTGGTAGTGTTGCTGCCTAACAGCGCCAGAGACCCGGGTTCTTTTAACCAACTAGGCATTCATTTTCCTTCAGGGTTCAACAGATCCTCCTCTGATATAAAATATAACATTGATTTCTCTGCCCTGATTGAGGTCGCTGATACCCACCCCATTGGAAGAAATTACACTCTCTGGGCATCAATATTTTCCACTGTAATATTATAATGAGAAAAATCCGTTCCTTTTACATGGTTTAATCACCTGTCTGTTGCTTATATTTACTATCCTCACTAATATTAATATGCAGCCGCAAATTCAAATATAAAGATATCCCCTTTCATGGAATAACCTTTTGTTTTTCAAATTACACCATCATACTTTCATAGGAAGCTTGGCCATATTTTTTATATACAATGCTAAACAAAATCTAATTATGTTCCAATTAAAGACACAAATGCCAGATATTTAGCGTGGCACATTGGCGCAGTGGTAGTGTTGCTGCCTTGCAGCGCCAGAGACCCGGGTTCGATCCTGACTACGGGTGCTATCTGCATGGAGTTTGTACGTTCTCCCCGTGACCGCGTGGGTTTCAGGGTGACCGCTGGTCAGCTTGGACTCGATGGGCCGAAGGGTCTGTTCCTGCGCTGTATCTCTAGAGTCTAAAGCCAAACCAATGAAAGGTACTGCCATGGCCATGTAATTCTAGCAATTAGCATTACTTTTAGTGGAAATTGCTTCATGTTAACTCTAACAGGGGCAACTTGCACAGGATCCTGTATTGTGTATAGTATGTGCACCAATGGTGTGATTTATTCCTTCATAGAAGAATTTCAGTGTAGTGTTTAAAGACATGGAGTGAAAATAGCCTTTGACATATCTATTAAAGGGGCTGTAATTGAATTTGCAGCCTGCCCTTTACCAGCTAACTTCAATAGAAAAGACAACCAATACAGTTTAAGATAGAATGGCAATCTATTATTCCCGTCCCATTCTTTCCTCACTGACCAATTTGCCAGAAAACCTGATTCAACAGGACGCACATACCCCGGTAGTTCTCATTCTTTCTATGGCTTCAAAAATAACGCCTCTATAAATGATGAAATATATTTCCTTCATTGCTTTTAAAAAATATATATTATATTACATTGCCCACGTACATTAGTTTTCTCTCTTGATTAAATTGCTCGGTGGCGCAGCTGTAGAGTTGCTGCCTAACAGCACCGGCAGCGCCCGAGACCCGGGTTCGATCCCGATGGCGGGTGTTGTCTGTACGAGTTTGTACGTTCTCCCCGTGACCTGCGTGGGTTTTCTGAGAGATCTTCGGTTTCCTCCCACACTCTAAAGACACACAGGTTTGTAGGATAATTGGCTGGTATAATTGTAAATTGTAAATTGTCCCTAGTGTGCGTAGGGTAGTGTTAATGTGCGGGGATCGCTGGTCGGTGCGGACTCGGTGGGCCGAAGGGCCTGTTTCCGTGCTGCATCTCCAAACTAAAATAAATGAAACTAATTCAATGACACTGATTTTCTTTACAAAAATAAAGGTTCGAAAAAGGGTTTATTTTAAAAGGTTTTGCCTACGTTATGCAGGAGCTTTGTATAGGGTGTAGGGCTAATCCACTTTTCCCTCGTAAGAAACTGCATCAACAATGCAAACTCGATTATTTATAGTCTCCTGCCTTTTTTCTCCTGAACACTGAACCAGTGAGACAAGTCGCACTGGCTCCATTAATATATTTGATTCCACCACTTGTCAGATGAAGATTGCTGTCACAATCTGCTGCATACTGTTAAGTGCCATTAGCTTCATTCATCTTTTTTTATATATAAGCCCTCTTAAGATTGCAACAGAATTGGGTGATGTTCCATCATCACAACGTTTGGTATGCTTGTTTGTGGCCTCTCTTACGGCACACAGCTTTGATCTACTGAGGTAAAAAACAATAATGAAGCTACTCAAGTTGCTGGAACAGTTAATTTTCCAATGAGTGCGAAAATAAACAAAATTGCTATTGACTTGTTAAGTAATAAAGCACACAATTTTGTGAATATTTCCCCACGAACTATCCTGCCCTTGTAAACCTTTACTGCAGTACTTCCACCAACTTCATGTCTCAGCATTCAGGTAGATTGGCTACATGCTTTAGTTTAGAAACACAGCTCAGAAACAGGCCCTTGGGCTCACCGACCAGCGATCCCCGCACATTAACACTGTCCGAATTACGCTAGGGACAATTTTACATTTATACCAAGCCAATTAACCTACCAACCCGTATGCCTTTGGAGCGTGGGAGGAAACCGACGATCTCGGGGGGAAAACCCATGCAGGTCACGGGAAGAACGTACGGACCCGTAGTCAGGATCGAACCCTGATTTCTGGCACTGTAAGAGCTGAAAGGCAGCAACTCTCTCGCTGCGCCACCGTGCCGCCTCTCTGTAAAACCACTTTAGACGAGGTTTCCCCATTAAACAAAGAAAAATATTGTCACGGTACTTATTTCCCAAAAAACTTGCAAAGAAAAACTAAGATCTACAATTTTACATTTTCCACAACAACAGAGGCAAAAACGTTATAATATAGATACAAAGCATGCATGAGAAGAGAGGCGAGTGGCTTTTAATTACTATTTCAGCATGTAAGGCAGTATCCCTGAGAATCTATGGTGTGGACATCTTATTTTGTTATTTGAACAGCGGAATAAAACTAAGCAGCTGCAGCAACCTATTGTTCTGCATTCGTTGTTGCATAGAATTCTTTCCATTACTATCACTGATTAAATGATCCATTTAACACTGTCCTTCTTCGCAGATAGATAAAACAGAAGACAAGTCACTGGAGGAGCGTGGCCGCATTCTCATTTCTTTGAAGTACAGCTCTCCGAAGTCTGGGCTTGTTGTCGGCATAGCGCGATGTGCACATTTAGCAGCGATGGATGCAAATGGCTACTCAGACCCTTATGTGAAAATGTAAGTAACAAACTGCATCATGGCACTTTGTAAGACAATAGACAATAGACTTTAAGACTTTTGCCTCCATCACAGTGAGGAGGTGCCTGGTGAACTCGCTGTGGTGGATGTTAATTTGTGTTTATTGTGTGTTTTGTTATTTATTATTATATGTATGACTGCAGGCATGAAATTTCGTTCAGACCGAAAGGTCTGAATGGCAATAAAGGAATCTAATCTAATCTAATCCAATCTAATAGGTGCAGGAGTAGGCCATTCAGCCCTTCGAGCCAGCACCGCCATTCAATGTGATCATGCCTGATCATCCCCAATCAGTACCCCGTTCCTGCCTTCTCCCGATATGCCCTGACTCCGCTATTTTTAAGAGCCCTATCTAGCTCTCTCTTGAAAGCATCCAGAGAACCTGCCTCCACCGCCCTCTGAGGCAGAGAATTCCACAGACTCACCACTCTCTGTGGGAAAAAATGTTTCCTCGTCTCCGTTCGAAATGGCTTACTCCTTATTCTTAAACTGTGGCCCCTGGTTCTGGACTCCCCCAACGTCGGGAACATGTTTCCTGCCTTTAGCGTGTCCAAGCCCTTAACAATCTTATATGTTTCCATGAGATTCCCTCTCATCCTTCTAAACTCCAGAGTGTACAAGCCCAGCTGCTCCATTCTCTCAGCATATGACAGTCCCGCCATCCCGGGAATTAACCTTGTAAACCTACGCTGCACTCCCTCAATAGTCCTTCCTCAAATTAGGGGACCAAAACTGCACACTCTAGATACTCTAGGTGAGGTCTCACTAGGAGGACGTACATATCTGGAGTTCCTACAGCTGGCTAAATTAAATTTAAAAAAGCACAGCTAGTTTATAATTTATGCCTGGACTCTGCGCAGACTTGCGGGAGGGTGGTGTCAAGTTGTTGAAACTACCGCAGCATCTTAAAACCATTCTTATTCCATAGAGGTGCTTGCTGCTGTGCAATTTCAGACCATGTTTAAACCTGAAAATTGTCTCGCCCCCAGAATGTAGGACAATCAATGATGCATTACTGACATTCCTTCAGGTGTATGGAAAGCCATTGTAACCACCACCGGCCACTGTACGTGTGAAGTAACTTCAGTAATGCACTGTGACACAACCACTGATGGAATATCTAGTTAGAAACCCTAAGGGAATCGTAAGGTAAAAGCTCTTATTTTTTCCCCCTGACTGGATTTGTTTGAGAGCGAGACTTGGTGCAAATGTAACTTTCGAGATACAGCGCGGAAACGGGCACTTCGGCCCACTGAGTCCAACCGCAGACAATTATCGATCTCCACATACACCAGCACCATCCTACACAGGAGGGAGGGTTTTACAATTTACCCAAGCCAATTAAGCTCCAAATCTGCACGTCTTTGGAGCGTGGGAGGAAACCGGAGCACCCGGAGAAAACCCGCGCAGTTCAAGGGGAGAACGTACAAACTCCGTACAGACAACACCCATAGACAGGATCGAACTCGGGTATCTGGCGCTGTAAGGCAGCAACTCTACCACTGTGCCCCGAATAGTTTAAACAATAGATTACATTTTTTTTTCAAAGTACCGTTCTTTGATTCGTACTGGAGATCCCTTCTATCCCTCAAATCAGAAATGAAATTCTCTCAATTAAAAGCTTATTACAGACAATTGGGATACATATTGTGCTTCAAACTTAATGAATGATTATGCAATTGAGAATTTTGTATATTCAGCTTGTGCATAAAGGAATGTTTTACAAGCAGATAAATATCCTTGGAAAATAGTGCAGCGCCTCCTAGCGGCAAATAATGTTATATGCATCTGCTGTCCATGTTGTTTGTTGTGGAGCTGGTCAAGGGCGGCACGGTGGCGCAGTGGCCTCACAGCGCCAGAGACCCGAGTTCGATCCTGACTACGGGTGCTGTCTCTACGGAGTTTGTACGTTCTCCCCGTGGCGCCGTGGGTTTTCTCCGGGTGCTCCGGTTTCCTCCCACACTCCAAAGATGCACAGGTTTGTAAGTTAATTGACTTTGGTTAAAAAAAATTGTCAATTGTACCCAGTGTGTAGGACAGTTTCAGTGTACGGGGTGATCGCTGGTCGGCGCGGACTCGGTGGGCCGAAGGGCCTGTTTCCGCACTGTATCTCTAAAGTTTAAAGTGAAGTCTAAGTACAATATGATATAACTTTATTTATCCTAGGGGGGAAATTGGTGCGCTAACATTCGTAAAACATAACAAGATCCATGAAATATGAAATTAAAGTGAAGAGTGGGAATCCAGTATTGGGGACGTACAAAGATTGGGGGGGGGGGGTCGGGCAAGGGAGTCAGTCTACCCCACGACAGAAGGGGGAGGAGTTGTACAGTTTGATAGCCACAGGGGAAAGGGATCGCCTGTGGAGTTCTGTCCTGCATCTTGGTGGAACCAGTCTGTTGCTGAAGGTGCTAAATGAAAGAATTTCCTTCTGTGTGCTCGTTGGAAGAGTTATAAAGTTATAAAGAGTTATAAGTGGTTCTGTGCATCATGTAGTGGTCTCTTTATGCAACATACCACAATTCCGAATGTGGTTTACCAAGCCCACGTCACCCATTCCTTCTCTCCGGAGATGCTGCCTGTCCCGCTGAGTAATTCCAGCATTTTGGGTCTATCTTCAGTGTAACCCATCATCGTCAGTTCCTTTCTACACATTCAGAAACTTCCTCCTTGTCTGTCCCCAACCTGCTATGACAGATGTCACCACTTAACTTCTCCGTTACACCTATCATAGACAACAGACAAGATGAGCAGGAGTAGGCCATTCGGCCCTTCGAGCCAGCACCGCCATTCAATGTGATCATGGCTGATCATCCCCAATCAGTACCCCGTTCCTGCCTTCTCCCAATATCCCCTGACTCCGCTATCTTCAAGAGCCCTATCTAGCTCTCTGTTGAAAGTATCCAGAGAACCCGCCTCCACTGCCCTCAGAGGCAGAGAATTCCACAGAGTCAAAACTCTCTGTGTGAAAAAGTGTTTCCTCATCTCCGTTCCAAATGGCTTACCCCTTATTCTTAAACTGTGGCCCCCGGTTCTGAACTCCCCCAACATCGGGAACATGTTTCTCCCTTTTCCCCAGCAGTCTCTCTTCCCTCCCAAGACAGCCATTACATGAGTTTGAGGTTTGCTGGCCTTCTCAGATTGGAGTGCAGCAAATGGTCCAAAGCTGTGCTAAATTGAGTGATGTTCCTTTGGAAACTGTGCTGTTCCCATTTCAGCATAGTTCTCTTGCTAAGCAACCCTTTTTACGATTTTTTCTTTGCAGGGGACCCGGACCTAGTCATTGGCACAAATGACTTGGCTCACTAAAAGCAGATGCTACCCTCGTTTTATGGCAGGTTATATAAACTACTGAGGAAGACGGCACTTTCTGCCCTTTACAACAAAACGTATATAGCTGTGTTAATATAAATGCAGCTTTTATACACAGGCTGGTGTTTGGTTTCGTGTCAATTCCAGCAGGTTGTAAAGAAACTGGGTTTTTTTTCCTAAGTGAATAACAGAGCTGGTGGAGTTATGTGTTCAAAAGGGAACTGCAGATGCTGGAATATCGAAGGTACACAAAATTGCTGGAGGAACTCAGCGGGTGCAGCAGCATCTATGGAGCGAAGGAAATAGGCGACGTTTCGGGCTGAAACGTCGCCTATTTCCTTCGCTCCATAGATGCTGCTGCACCCGCTGAGTTCCTCCAGCAATTTTGTGTACCTGGTGGAGTTATTGCAGTTTCCCTTGCGGGTTCAGCTGGCCGTGATGGTGGGTTTGTTCTGTGACTGTTAATTCGCCCTGACAGTGGCTGGGGCACAGCGCACCCATCAATGCCAGACTGAATCTGCACTGGTGTGCAACTGAGGCCCACAGTAGTCCCAAAGATAGACACGAAAGAGACGAGGAATTTCTCTAGTCAGAGGGTGGTGAATCTGTGGAATTCTTTGCCTCAGAAGGCTGTGGAGGCCAAGTCAGTGGATATTTTTAAGGTAGAGGAAGATAGATTTGTGTCAGGGGTTATGTGGAGAAGGCAGGAGAATGGGGTGAGTATAGAGGGAGAGATAGATCACCCATGATTGAATGGCTGAGTAGATGATGGGCCGAATGGCCTAATTCTGCTCCTATCAATTATGACCTTATCAGCCTACACATGGGGGATGCACATTAAACTAATTTGTTGATGAAGATCTTGACTATGACAGCTCTACCTGTCAGTGATGTATTCCCTCTATGAGACCACCTATAGTTTGAGTTTAGTTTAGAGAAATACATAAAGCCCATTACCTATAGTTTTAGTTTAGAGAAACAGCGTGGAAACAGGCCCTTCGGCCCACTGAGTCCGCGCCGACCAGCGATCCCCGCACACTAATCCTATCCTACACACACTAGGGACAATTGACAATTTTTACCGAAGCCAATTAACCTGCCAACGTGTAGGTCTTCTGAATGTAGGAGGAAACCGGAACACCCGGAGGCAACCCATGCAGGTCACGGGGAAAGCGTACAAACTCCGTACAGACGGTATCCATGGTCAGGATCGATCCCGGGTCTCTGGCGCTGTAAGGCAGCAACTCTTGAGTTGAGAGTTGATTTGAGAGTTCTTTTTCACTTCAGGATATGAGGTAGGCTGAATCCGCTCAGCTTTTGAAAATAGGACCAATCTCTCACGTTAAAAGAGAAAGCATTTGACCTTTAGTTTCACAGTTCTAATGTAAAGGTTGTGATTGCGCTGTGCCCCAGCCACTGTCAGGGCGAATTAACAGTCACAGAACAAACCCACTATCACGGCCAGCTGAACCCGCAAGGGAAACTGCAATAACTCCACCAGCTCTGTTATTCAATTAGAAAAAACCCCCCCAGTTTCTTTACAACCTGCTGGAATTGACATGAAACCAAACACCAGCCTGTGTATAAAAGCTGCATTTATATTAACACAGCTATATACGTTTTGTTGTAATGTAAGGTCTAAAACTGCAGTCCTCCGCTTGGAGCTGCACAAGACACAAGTATTAGAGATAAGATTACAACAGTGAGTATGTGCCCTGCATGCACATCCGCTAAAGCACTGCATGATCTGCTCAGTTATACATTCCGAACCGCAGAGCGCACTGACTAAACATCTCTCGGTAAAGGGCAGCATTTTTAATTAGATTGGTGAGTATAGATAATGCAGCAACAAATTTATACGACACCAATGTTATTCTACTATTCGGCATATTTTTCCATGGAAGAAAACAAGAAGGCAAACAAAATGGGCGGCACGGTGGCGCAGCGGTAGAGTTGCTGCCTTACAGCGGCAGAGACCCGGGTTCCATCCCGACCACGGGTGCTGCCTGTGTGGAGTGTTGACATCCTCCCCATGACCGTGTGGGTTTTCTCCGGATGCTCCGGTTTCCTCCCACACTCCAAAGACATGGAGGTTCATTAGTACGGGTGTCAGGGGTTACGGGGAGAAGGCAGGAGAATGGGGTTAGGAGGGAGGGATAGATCAGCCATGATTGAATGGCAGAGTAGACTTGATGGGCCGAATGGCCTAATTCTACTCCTGTCGCTTATGAGCTCATGATCTTATGACCTTAATTGGCAAATAGTCATTGGATAGTGTGTAGGATGGTGCCAGTCGCTGGTCGGAGCGGACTAGGTGGGTCGAAGGGCCTGTTATCACGCTGTGTCTCTAAAGTCTAAATATGAATGTGTTTTATTATATTTTATTGCCTGCGTTTGGCGCACAGCTCTCTCAAACCCTCTAAACCCACAGCGGCCGTGACAGTAAGCATTCATTCAAGTGACCATAACAAGACTGAGTTAAATACAATCATAGGACTGAAATTAAAGGGGCAATTAGAGAAGGGAATCAGGGAATGTAGAGGGGATTCAAGTGGTGGGGGAGGAGGGGGAAAGATTTAATAGGTATCTGGGAAACAACGTTTTCACACTAAGAGTGGTGGCTATATGTGACGAGCTGGCAGAGGAGAAAGTTGAGGCAGCAACTATAACAACTTTTAAACACATTTGGACTGTTACATGGAGAGGATAGGTTTACAGGGATATGGCCATAAGCGGGCGGGCGGGTGGGACTAGTGTAGGTGGGGCATCTTGACCAGCATGGGCAACCCGGGCCGAAGGGCCTCTATCCATGCTCTATGACTATGACTCTATATTTGAATGCAGAAGTGAAATACTTTGAAGGCCTGTTGTTTATTCTTGAGACTCCAGCCAACACTTTACTTTGGATTTAGTCTTTGATAATAATTCCTTCTTTACCAGAGAGGCTTTCTTAAAATTAAACGAGAATTATTGAACATTATGAATATTTCTTGAACAGAAAATCTTCCTTTAGTTTAGTTTAGTTTGGAGATCGCAGCGTGGAAACAGGACCTTCGGCCCATCGAGTCTGCACCGACCAGCGATCCCCGCACATTCACACTACCCTACACGCACAAGGGACAACTCTATATTTATACCAAGCCAATTAACCTAATAACCTACCTGTACGTCGTTAGAGTGTGGGAGGAAACTGAAGATCTTGGAGAAAACCCATGTAGGGGAGAACGTACAAACTCCGTAGAGACAAGCAACTAAGTATAGGCCGGAATGGTGGCATTTCTAGAGTATAAAGCCATTGTTGCATCCATTGATAATGGTAATGAGGGTTAGACAGGCATTTAAATTTAATTACCTCCATCATTTGATCCCAGCGAGCTGTCAAATTTTTAACTGGCTAACATTGCTAGTTTTGCTACCAGCATGTTGAAGCTTCCTTTATTATCAAATGGAGTTACATGGTGAGTGGACTTGTGTAGGAAGAAACTACAGACCCCCACCCAAGTCCATTCCCCCTCTCTCTCTATCCCTCCCCCACCCAAGTCCATTCCCCCTCTCTCTCTATCCCTCCCCCACCCAAGTCGCACCAGCTTCTCGTTTTCACCCAACAAACAGCTAACAATGGCCTGTTTCCTTCGTCATTGTTACTTTTGTTGCATAACTTCCATTCATCGTGTCTTTATCTCTCCACATCATCGTCTATATCTCTCGTTTCCCTTACCCCCGACCAGTCTGAAGAAGGGTCTCGACCCGAAACGTCACCCATTCCTTCTTTCCAGAGATGCTGCCTGTCCCGCTGAGTTACTCCAGCTTTTTGCTTCTACTTTCAGAAAGAGGACTTGGCAGCTCCCGCTGGGCTGCCCCTGACACACAATCTGTTTCACTTTCACGTGTTCAGGGGCCTGTATTCATTAGCAATACCTGCCTCATGGCACATGCACAGATGATTCAGTTAAACCAAGATGTTTGCAGGGAAATCTGAGAAGCGTTCCAAAATGTTTCCTGCATTAGACTGACCACATGTGACCTGAATTATGCACTCTTAAGTTAATTTACTTTAAGGCTTTTAATACCAAATCAAATTTGCCGTGATCCGAACTGGGCTGTGGAACACGCCACGCAAGGCACGTTTCACGTGAACACGTTTGTGAACGTGTTTGACGGGATCTTGTAGAAACATAGAGCATTCTTGAGGGATTGGACAGGCTAGAGACAGGAAACATGTCCTCAATGTTGGGGGAGTCCAGAACCATGGGTCACAGTTTAAGAATAAGGGGTAGGCCATCTAGGACTGAGATGAGGAAAAACTTTTTCACCCAGAGAGTTGTGAGTCTGTGGAATTCTCTGCCTCAGAAGGCAGTGGAGGCCGATTATCTGGATGCTTTCAAGAGAGAGTTAGATAGAGCTCTGAACGATAGCGGAGTAAGGGATATGGGGGGAAGGCAGGAACGGGGTACTGATTGTGGATGATCAGCTATGATGACAGTGAATGGCAGTGCTGGCTCGAAGGGCCAAATGACCTACTACTGCACCTATTGTCTATTGTCTATTACGAATGCTGATATATCTCTCCGTTTTACAGAGAGAGAGTAAACACTTGTGCGACTGCAAACGGACAGCATAGCAAAGTTACAGACAAAAGGGGATCACGAGTAATGTTGAATTATTTATGGTGTGATCATCTCCACTGAGAGAAGTCAGAAGGAAGAGCAAGGAATTTCCCTAGAAGTAATAAAGTGTGTTGATTGATTACTGGAAAATACAGTAATTAGTCAACTTTTTCCTGAAATACATCGCACTTAATTAAGTGAGGGAATTTATTTGAGTGAAGTGGTGAGATCAGGCACCGAATCAATACCGTGGTGATATGTGTAGGAGAGAACTGCAGATGCTGGTTTAAATCGAAGGTAGACACAAAATACTGGAGTAAAGGGCCTGTACAGAGACAGAGACAGAGACAGAGACAGAGACAGAGACAGAGACAGAGACAGAGACAGAGACAGAGACAGAGACAGAGACAGAGACAGAGACAGAGACAGAGACAGAGACAGAGACAGAGACAGAGACAGAGACAAAAGGCGGGGGCCAGGGAAAGCGGGGGAGAGCTGTTTGAAATTCACACGGTGCAAAGCCAAGCTGCAGACGCAGACCGCAATGAACAGAAAGATTAAGACGGCTAGCACAGTGTACAGTAAGTCCTTTAAAAGAGGGGTAGGCGAGAAGGGGGGGGGGGGAGGGGGGGAGCAGGAGTGGAGACACTTTTAAGAAGCCAGACAACTTTTACAGTTTTTGCCCATTGCTTGAACACGTTTTGCAAAACTTCGCTCATTGTGTCAAAACTCTACACACAAGCAAATAAGACACAACACTGGGAAATAAACCATTCACATCCATGTCAAATTGAAACTCTGCTATTGAAACCTAAACTCTGCTATTGAAACCTAAACTCTGCTATGAAAACCTAACAATCCTTTGTCAAAACATCACTCTGATGACAAAATGATACACACTTGCATCATATGAATACACTTTCAGATCAGCAGCAACACACTAGTCTACTTTATATAAAACACTGCAGTCTTTAATTTTCACTGTTTTTATTCAGTTCCACAGAAGGCACGTTTTCACAACAACCAAAAAATCAAATACTCAATACAGTACAATACTGTACATCACAGTACTGTAAATTCAGTTAAAGCAAAAATAAAACAAAAATAAAACCAAAAATACACTATACTGTAAACACAGAAAAACACGGCAATCGTTTGTAGGTGGGCTTATGGATCCTGCCGTCTGTTGGGGTCTGGCCACAGGATCTCATCCACATCGCAAGCAATGTCTTCTCCTGCTAGGCATCGGGGAAAATATCCCCTTGTGTACCGAATGGATTGACCTCACCTCAATGTCTCCGCAGGCCTGTTCCATTGCCTGCAGAAGAGGCATGCGGGCATGTGGTTGGCGGTCATATACACGCCATCTCCATGCCGAAAAGAATTCTTCTACAGGGTTTAGAAATGGCGAGTAAGGGGGCAAGTATACCACTTCAAATTGATTATGGTTGGTGAACCAGGTCCGGACCAGAGCAGCCCGATGGAAACTGACATTATCCCAGACAACAACAAACCTGGGCTGCTCTGGTCTGTCCTGTACAGCTATATTATGAAGAGCATCTAGAAATGTGATGATATGTTGTGTATTGTATGGACCTAGTTTTGCATGATGGTACAGAAGCCCTCGAAGGCTTATGGCGGTACACAATGAGATATTTCCCCCCGCGCTGCCCCGGCCCTTTGGCCAATTATATTACGACCCCGTCGTCTTGTTTTGCTAAGGTTGAATCCAGCCTCATCAATGTAAATAAATTCATGAGGCTGTGCAGCTCCATCCATGGCCAAGATTCTCTGTAACAAAAAATACATATTGTGGATGGCTATGTGGTACTGATACAATGGTACATATTCAGCTGTTACTGGATGACACCAATACTGTATTGTAAATGTAAAGGACTGTAACACTTACCTGTACATATTCACGTCAAAGTCCTTTGACCCTGACACTGTTCCTCTCAAATGGGACCCTGTACAGTTGCTTCATGGTCATGTTGTGCTTTACCAAGATGCGTCTTATAGTGGTAATGCTTACTCGGTTTATGTTGTTGAACACTTGCCTATCTGCAAGTATTAGTTGCCGTAGCTGCTGGAGACGGATTGCATTGTTTGCTCTGACTAGGTCCACAATGGCAAGTTCCTGCTGTTGGGTGAACAGGCGTTGGCGTCCAACCCCCAGAAGGTCTTCTAGTCATTCTATAGCAAAATGCAACCACAAATTGTTATTGGTTTGCTTCTTTTTGACAGTACTGTATATACTGTACTTTACGTTAAATACCATACACTGTACTGATACATCTCAATATACGTACTCACGGTATGTTTCACAAAACTACCACTTTCGTTCCAAAAGGAGCATTAGCCACCCTGCAATACAATACATGTGACACGGTAATGTGATATGGTACAGTACTGTAAATACTCTAGATACCATCTGAGTAGAGTAGAAGGTAGAGAGTTGAAGACATACCTGTTTTCCAGTCGGAATGTCCTTATTATGGATGAAACTGTGCAACGGCTTAGATTAGGGTGGACTCTCTGCCCAGCTTCCCTCATAGTCAGGCCATGGTTTATGACATGGTCCACCAAAGTTGCTCTTGTGTCATCGGAAATAATGGTCCGTGCATGGCCTCTTCGACCACGTCCTCCTCTGCCTCTGCCTCTGCCTGCATCCATCCATCCATCCATCCATCCATCCATCCATCCATCCATCCATCCATCCATCCATCCATCCATCCATCCATCCATCCATCCATCCATCCATCCATCCATCCATCCATCCATCCATCCATCCATCCATCCATCCATCCATCCATCCATCCATCCATCCATCCATCCATCCATCCATCCATCCATCCATCCATCCATCCATCCATGCAAAGTTCTCAAAATGGCTTAACTGAGGCCTTTTTGTAGCTGGCTGATTGGTGTTCAGTGTTGTAAGTAAGTATTTTCAGGTGTGTATCTTAGTGTTTTCAATTACCCGATGTGTTTTGTATTTTGAATAGCTGTGTCTTCCCAATGGTACCCTGAGATTTCATTTTTGAACGAAGTGTCTTGTGTATGAAATAGTGTGTAGTGTGCAGGAGCAAGTGTGTTGCAGAAAGGAGCAAGTGTGTTGCAGAAAGGAGCAAGTGTGTTGCAGAAAGGAGCAAGTGTGTTGCAGAAAGGAGCAAGTGTGTTGCAGAAAGGAGCAAGTGTGTTGCAGAAAGGAGCAAGTGTGTTGCAGAAAGGAGCAAGTGTGTTGCAGAAAGGAGCAAGTGTGTTGCAGAAAGCAGCAAGTGTGTTGCAGAATTGCAACTAAAGTGCAAAGCAGCGCTTTTGTTTAAGGTATGGTTACATGTGTTTAAGGTATAGTAACAAAAACTTCAAGTTGTGTTACTTTGGTCTAAGCATGGGTCTATAGTGTTCAAGCAATGGGCAAAAACTGTAATAAGCCAGAGATACACAGCTGTGAAGTTAGCAGGCATTTAACATCACCGGTCGGTTATCCTTGGTTCTGAAAACTCGTGCTTACGTTTTTTTCCCCCAATGAGCCAATGAAAATGACCAGAGATTAACTAAAACTACCTCCGACTGCCTCGACTACCCATAACTACATGGCGACTCCACTGCAACTGCACCTACGACTACAGGATTATCGATTTTCTCCATGGTGACCAATTTTTGGTCGCAGAACATTTTTCAACATGTTAAAAATTTGCGGCGACCATACTGAGGCCGCGACTTGTTCCCTGAATGCGGGAACTCCTCGCGACCATGAAGGAGACTCACCAGAGACCACCAGCGAACGTGTGGCGACCACGTGCCGATCATGAGGCGAGCGCAGAGTCTCCTGCACTCGCCTAAAAAGACGCCTGTGGGACATGCCCATAACTCAGCGGCTCAGGCAGCATCTCTGGAGAGATGGAATGGGTGACTTTCGGGTCAGTCTGAAGAAGGGTCTCAACCCGATTCCTTCTCTCCGGAGATACTGCCTGTCCCGCTGAGTTACTCCAGCATTTTGTGTCTACCGTGGTGATATGTTATGCCTGTTTGAAAGCCTGTGTTTGCACATACTCTTTGTCCATGTTGTCAGTTGCCATCATTTTAATTTGCTGGCAATCGCTCAATAGATACTTGACGTTGTTTTTTTGCATAATGGATTTATTTATTGTCCTTAGCATAAGTTGGTATATTCAGTTAGATAGTTAAATAATACTTTGGCTTTGGGCTTGGTTTTCTCAGTTGAGTGCTGATCCTGGAGTTATAGCACAAGTACTTTGTGTTTTAATTGCAATTGAGGATTACTGTGCAAATGCCATGTCGATGGCAGCTTAACTGGAGTAGTTGCATATGAGCGCTCACATCCTTTGAAGGAATAGGGTGAAATGGCTGATACAGAGAGATCGTTTTAGTTTTAGTGTTAGAAATGTATCATATAGCAGGCCCTTCGGCCCACTGAGTCAAATTTATAACTTTGCTGGTGCCCTATACTTGTCGACCCTTTGCATACTTTGTGTATGGTGTGCAAGACAAAGAACTTAGAAACATAGAAACATAGAAAATAGGTGCAGGAGGAGGCCATTCGGCCCTTTTAGCCAGCACCGCCATTCATTGTGATCATGGCTGATCGTCCCCAATCAATAACCCATGCCTGCCTTCTCCCCATATCCCTTGATTCCACTAGCCCCTAGAACTCTATCTAACTCTCTCTTAAATCCATCCAGTGATTTGGCCTCCACTGCCCTCTGTGGCAGGGAATTCCACAAATTCACAACTCTCTAGGTGAAAACGTTTTTCTCACCTCAGTCTTAAATGGCCTCCCCTTTATTCTAAGAATTTGACATATCACGTGTGATAATAACGTATCAATCAATCCGTTCAGCTTCAGTTCAGTTTAGTTTATTGTCACGTGTACCAAGGTACAGTGAAAAGCTTTTTGTTGCGTGCTAACCAGTCAGCGGAAAGACAATACATGATTACAATCGAGCCATTTACGGTGTACAGATACATGATAAGGGAATAACGTATAGTGCAAGGTAAAGCCAGTAAATTCTGGTCAAGGATAGTCCGAGGGACATCAAAAAGATAGATAGTAGTTCAGCACTGGTCCCTGGTTGTGGTAGGATGATTCAGTTGCCTGATAACAGCTGGGAAGAAACTGTCCCTGAATCTGGAGGTGTACGTTCTCACACTTCTATACCCTTTTGTCTGATGGGAGAGGGGAGAAGAGGGAGTGGCCAGGGGTGCGACTCATCCTTGATTATGCTGCTGGCCTTGCCGAGGCAGCGTGAGTTATAAATGGAGTCAATAGGAGGTTGGTTTATGTGATGGTCTGGGCTGCGTCCACAATTCGCTGCAATTTGTTACGGTCCTGGATGGAGCTGTTCCCAAACCAAGCTGTGACACATCCTGATAACATGCTTTCTACGGTGCATCTGTCGAAGTTGGTGAGAGTTGTAGGGGACATGCCAAACTTCCTAAGCCTTCTTAGGAAATAACCATCGATCACCCGCACACTTGTTCTATGTTAGCCCAGTTTCACATCTTATACACTCTGGGCCATTTACAGAACCCAATTAACCCACAGGCCTGAAACTTCACCTATTCCTTTACTCCAGAGATGCTGCCTGACCCACTGAGTTACTCCAGCATTTTGTTTAGTTTAGTTTAGAGATACAGCGCGGAAACAGGCCCTTCAGCCCACCGAGTCCACGCCGACCAGCGATCCCCGCACATTAACACTATCCCACACACACTCGGGACAATTTTATATTTATACCGAGCAAATTAACCTACAAACCTGCACGTCTTTGGAGTGCGGGAGGAAACCGGAGATCTCTGAGAAAACCCACGTGGACACGGGGGAGAAAGTACAAACTCCGTACAGATGTCACCCGCAGTCAGGATCGAACCCGGGTCTCTGGCGCTGTTCAGCAGCAACTCTACCGCTGCGCCACCGTGCCGCCCAGCACTTGGTGTCTATCTCCGGGAAATTGGCAGGCGGGAGTTAATACAGGAGATTTTCCTTGGCCCACTAATTTGGAGACTGGTGGAAGATCAGAAAATAGGTCGGTCATTTGAAAGGAGCACTGGGATTTCTGATCATCACCATCGATCGTGAGTCATCCTCTCCAGGGCAGGCTCGGTTGCTCACTCAGAAATACAAGCATGTTATTCAATCACCTTTGTCAACTAACTGTTCACGATGTTGGGGGAGTCCAGAACCATGGGTCGCACAGTTTAAGGATAAGAGGTAGGCCATTTAGGACTGAGACGAGGAAAAACATTTTCACCCAGAGTGTTGTGAATCTGTGGGATTCTCTGCCACAGAAGGCAGTGGAGGCCAATTCACTCGATGTTTTCAAGAGAGAGTTAGATTGAGCTCTTATAGGGCTAAAGGAATCAAGGTATACGGGGGAAAAGCAGGAACGGGGTACTGATTTTAGATGATGATCAGCCACGGTGGTGCTGGCTCGAAGGGCCGAATGGCCCACTCCTGCACCTATTCTTCTATGTTTCTATATTTCTAACTAACGGAGACTCTGGGGTATAGAATACACAAACAATTAACATAGGTTTAAGGTGAAGGGGAAAGGATTTAATAGGAACTGGAGAGGTAACTTTTTCACACAAAGGGTGGTGGGTGTATGGAACAAGCTGCCAGAGGAGGTAGTTGAAGCTGGGTCTATCCCAACGTTTAAGAAACAGTTGGACAGGTGCATGGATAGGACAGGTTTGGAGGGATATGGACCAAGCGCAGGCAGGTTGGACTAGTGTAGCTGGGACATGTTGGCCAGTGTGGGAAAGTTGGGCCGAAGGGTCTGTTTCCACATTGTATCACTCTATGACTCTAAAGATTCAGTGCAAGATTAATTTGTTTGGCATTCAGCAATATGTGAAGTTGTTTCTTTTTAGTTTTGTTTAATTTAGTTTTGAGGTGGAGCGTGGAAACAGGCCCTTCGGCCCATATATATCCCTACATCCCTTCGTTATGACCTCTTCCACAGCCAACAATGGACCATTGTGGGCTCCGCCTTTCCTTGGTCATCGGTGCCGGCTCTGATTTGGTTCTTAACCTTTTCACACCTCTAGTCTCCCTCTCCCCCCTGACTCTCAGTCTGAAGAAGGGTCTCGACCCAAAGCGTCACCCATTCTTTATCTCCAGAGACGCAGCCTGACCCGCTGAGTTACTCCAGCATTTAGTGTCGACCCAACACAGTTCCACACAGTCTCACTCAGGCGGGAATGCCAGAGACAGCAGAGAGTGTTGGTGGAATCCTGATAGGAACAGGCAATCTGGCTGATCTTGGCAAGTTTCCTTTCATTAAAAGCCACCAAATGCAGAACGCAGGATCAAAAAGCTGCATCTTAAGAAGCAACATCATGATTATTCAGGATTTTGTTTTAGTTTTTAGTTTTAGAGATGCAGCGTGGAAACAGGCCCTTCAGCCCACCGAATCCATGCCGACCAACAATCACCCCGCACACTAGTTCTATCCTACACTCCAAGGAGGAATTTACAGGAGGCAATTAACCTACAAACCTGCACATCTTTGGAATGTGGGAGGAAACCGGAGCGCCCGGGGAAAACCCACGCGGTCATTGGGTGAACGTGCAAACTCCGTACAGAAAGCACCCGTGGTGAGAATCGAACCGGGGTCTCTTGCGATGTAAGGTAGCAACTCTACCGCTGCGCCACCGTGCTGTCCTTTCTCTTCATACATCATCTGTGAGGATGATGCCAAACTATGTAGCAATACTAAACAGTTTCAGGAAAGGCAAAGAAACCAAAGCAGATTCCTTCTCTCCAGAGATGCTGCCTGTCCCATTGAGTTACTCCAGCATTTTGTGTGTCTACCTTCGATTTAAACCAGCATCTGCAGTTCTTTCCTACACCAAGCAGATCATCAATTGGTTTCTCCGATTTAAGTGAGAATTAAATTTTATTCCAGTTGAAAATTATGCAGAAATTACATGACAGTGTTTTGACCATGAAAACCTTTATGATCAGACCCATAGTAAGATAATGACTGTATAAATGGGCTTTGCTAGCCTGAATGTGCGTAATGAAGAAATAAAATGTGTAAAATTCCATGGCCAGGCCAAGACTGCTAGCGATCTGCTTGTTTTCTGGCGATTTTAACATTATTATCTCATTTACAGCAAATGGTAACATTTCTTATATCTAACTTTGACCTGAGAACAAATCGATTAGAAATAATATCATGGGTGGGAAGATTTTGGTGAAACCTTTGGAAGAGTTTTAAAACCAAAGAACTTTCTGGAATCAATCAATCAACCTTTATTGTCATCTTGCAAAGCAACAGTTGTACAGTGCAAAATGAGAAGACGTTTCCCAGGGAATACCGGAGCTTCGCACATGAAACTTAAAACATTTCACACATAATAACAGTAAAAACAATCCAGTCCCTGATGAAACAGTATAAATAGTTAAAAGCAGGTAAAACAGCAACATTAAAATACAGTAAAAACAGTCATTAAAATGTCCAGGGCAGCTGATTTGAGTGGCCAGTGCCAGAGTTATTAAAATGTCAGTGCAAAGCCGCAGAATCAGGTGACTGTTTAGCAGCCTCACAGCCTGTGGCAGGAAGCTGTTTAGCAGTCTGGTAGTCCGGGCTTTGATGCTACGGTATCTCTTGCCTGATGGCAGGAGATCAAGGTGTGTGTGGAGGGGGGAGGGGCAGTTTGTCCTTCGCTATTCTCAGCTGAATGTTGACGTATGTGAAAGAAACGACTGATTGCGGAAGCACATAGTTGTCATAGTTTATCCATTTCTTCACAGATTAAAAGAGCCAATATCTCATGGTCTATCTGGCGCAGCGGTAGAGTTGCTGCCTTACGGCGCCAGAAACCCGAGTTCGATCCTGACTACGGGTGCTGCCTGTGCGTAGTTTCTATGTGCTCCCCGTGGCTGCGTGGGTTTTCTCCGGGTGCTCTGATTTCCCCCCACACTCCAAAGAAGTACAGGTTTGCAGGCTAATTGGCTCCGGTATAAATTGTAAATTGTCCCGGGTGTGTGCAGGATAATGTTAGTGTGCGGGGATCACTGGTCGGCACGGAGGGCCTGTTTCCGTGCTGTATCTTTAGTTTAGTTTAGAGATTCAGCGTAGAAACAGGCACTTCGGTCCACCGAGTCCGCACCGACCAACAATCCCCGCACATTAACACTATCCTACACACACTGGGGACAATTTACACACACACCAAGCCAATTAACCTACATGCCTGAATGTCTTTGGAGAGTGGGAGGAAACCGATGATCTCAGAGAAAACCCACGAGGTCAGGGGGAGAACGTACAAAACTCCGCACAGACAGCACCTACGGTCGGGATCGAACCCTGGTCTCCGGCTCCGCACGCGCTGTAAGGCAGTGACTCTACCGCTGCGCCACCGTGCCGCCCTGAACTAAACTAAACTAAACTTAGGCCTCCTTTGTACTGACAAACATTGCTGTAAAATGTACACATCATCATGAAAACGACGGCACTACAAATGTTCTTTCATTTCTTCTGAGTTTGCAAGCACTTGATAGTTTATGACTTTCTTCCAGGCCCGATACTTACGCCAATACTGATTTGTATTCCACGGCAGTCGATAAAGGGAAAATGAACCCCATTGGACGTAAACTGGGCTAGTTTATTTAAAGTGACAGATGCAGATAATTCTCTAGGATTAACAGCTACTAAATTATTTATGATCAAGAACACTTTCAAAAATGTGCCCATGGGCGTTTGCAGTCTGAGTTCCACTCCCGCTAGGAGAGAGTTTTATTGTCGATTCTGTTTCACCAGCAGAGCCAGCGATGCTGGATATTAAGACCTTCTGGGCCAAATGCAATGCTATCTATGCAGATTGCTACATTTTTAAAAACGGGGAAAAAAAAGCGAAGAGCTATTATTTTTATTTAGTTTAGTTTAGAGTTACAGCGTGCAAACAGGCCCTTCGTCCCACCGAGCCCGCGCCGACCAGCGATCCCCGCACATTGACATGATCCCACATACACTCGGGACAATTTTAAATTTTAACGATTTGCCAATTAACCTATAAACCTGTATGTCTTTGGAGTGTGGGAGGAAACCGGAGCGCCCGGTGAAAACCCACGTGGTCACGGGGAGAACATACTAACTCCATCCCGTTGTCAGGATCGAACCCGGGTCCCTGGCGCTGTAAGGCAGCAACTCTACCGCTGCGCCACCGTGCCGCCCTTATCTGCACATGTTTGAACTGCACTTGCATTTCCACACAATCGAAAGATGCAAGGCAGAATAAAAATTCCCAGAGCCATTCCCAAAATGTTGATGTGCGAGAAAGATGTTCCGTGGCGCTCAGCTTTAATTATGGGTTCTTATCCTCCTTCTTCACATGGTCCTCTGACTCTTATCTTTGCCGTGTTCACTGGGAATTCCTCCTCAGTTCAATAATGCAATTATTCTTTGTATCGCTGCTTATTTTCAGAAGAGAGATTTGGAGAGCAGATTTTGCACTCGGCCACAGAGGCACGATCACGCACGCTGTACCGGAAACGTGCTCACCCGCTAGATTAAATCCTCTCCTTAGAATTGAACGGTCAGCTTGAAATGGGCAGAATTTCCCAGTGTACCAAGTTATTGTAGAACCCCTGGCAAAGGGAATTAGATTTCATGGATTTACGGTAGATAAGAATTTTGTTTAGATAGATACAAAATGTGGAGTAACTCAGCGGGACAGGCAGCATCTCTGGAGAGAAGGAATGGGTGAAGTTTCGGGTCGAGACCCTTCTTCAGACTGAGAGTCAGGGGGAAAGGGAACGGTGATGTGGAGAGATGTAGAACGAATGAATGAAAAATATGCAAAAAAAGTCACGATGACAAAGGAAACAGGCCATTGTAGCTGTTTGCTAGGTAAGAATGAGAAGCTGATGCCACTTGGGTGGGGGAGGGATGGAGAGGGAGGATCACAGGGGATACTTGAAGTGAGAGAAATCAATATTATTACCATTGGGTTGAAAGCTGCTCAAGCGAAATATGAGATGCTGTTCTTCCAAGTTTTGTTTAGTTTAGTTTAGAGATACGGTGCAGAAACAGGCCCTTCGGCCCACCGAGTCTGATCCCCACACTTTAATACTATCCTACACACACACTAGGGACAATTTTCTTTTTACATTCATACCAAACCTGTACGCCTTTGGAGTGTGGGATGACAGCGAAGATCTCGGAGAAAACCCACGCAGGTCACGGGGAGAACGTACAAACTCCGTACAGACAGCGCCCGTGTTCAGGATCAAACCCGGGTCCCTGGTGCTGTAAGGCAGGATCTCTGGTGCTGTAAGGCAGTAGCTCTACCACTGCGACACCGTGGCACCCTGAGGGTGAAGAAACAACAGTAAAGTGGGAGAAAATGCCATCGAGAACTGAGATATGGGTCAAACGCGGGCAAATTGGATGGGAAATTTGGGTAGCATGGACGGGTTGGGCTGAAGGGTCCATTTCCCTGATCTATGACTATTGAGTCTATGAGGAAGGTGAAGACTAACAGGCTGGAGGAGGTGGAGAGTCCAGGATGGATCTGATGAAGGGCAAGTAAGGCTGCATTTAGAGTGTTGCATGCAGTTCTGGTCACCCCCTTACCAGAAGGATGTGGAGGCTTTGGTGAGGTTGCAAAGGAGGTTTATTCCAAAATGAGTGGGTATTAGCTACAGGAAGAGGTTGGACAGACTTTGGTTTGTTTTCTCCGGAATGTTGAATGTTGCAGGGAGACCTGATGGAAGTAGATAAAATAATGAGAGGTGTCGATAGGGTAGACAGTCGGAACCTTTTTGAAAGGTTGGAAGAATCAAAGACTCGAGCCAGCTACGCCATTCAATATGATCATGGCTGGTCATCTAAATCAGTTCCCCGTTTCTGATTTTTCCCCATATCTCTTGATTCCGTTAGCCCTAAGTGCTAAATCTAACTCTCTGGCGAAAACGCCCAGTCAATTGGCCTCCACTGCCTTCTGCGGCAGCGAATTCCGCAGATTCACAACTCTCTGGGTGAAAACGTTTTTCCTCATCTCAGTCCTGGATGTCCTTCCCCCATATTCTTAAGCAGGGTCTGTACTCTCCTTATCTGCATGTGTGCAGTGAGGTACGATAAACAATTCTGCTGCCAGCTGTATCACAGGCACTTGGATTTAAACTCACAAAAAAACAAATTAGACAAACTAACCAGAATTTGAAAAGGCTAAAGATTTGGGAATGATCAGAAGAAAGCGGGTGCCTAGAGAAAGAGTATTTTTAGTTGCATATTTAATTTGTCAGCTCCAACATTGGAACAAACACCATTGTTGAGACTCAGCACCCTATATAATAAAATTGATTAATTTTACGTCTAAGTAAACATGGCTCGGAGAGCAGAACATCCTATCTGGTCATTATTCTAACTAATGGGCGGCATGGTGGCATAGTGGTAGAGCTACAGTCTTACAGCGCCAAAGACCCGGGTTCGATCCTGACTATGAGTGCTTGTCAGTACGGAGTTTGTACCTTCTCCACGTGACCTGCGTGGGTTTTCTCTGAGATCTTCGGTTTTCTCCCACATTCCAAAGACGTACCAATTTGCAGGCTAATTGGCTTGGCATAAATGTAAAGTTGTCCCTGGTGTGTGTAGGGCAGTGTTAGTGGTTGCGGACGGACTCGATGGGCCGAATGGCCTGTTTCCGCGCTGTATCTCTAAACTAAACTAAACTACTGGATCATCTTACGTTTCTAAAGAATCTCCATCATCTTCGCTAAACTGCAGGCTCTGTGTGTTTACCCGATCTTTTCCCTCTCATGATATGGTACACCTCTACAAGATCACCCTTCATCCTCCTGCGCTCCAAAGAATAAAGCCCTAGCCTGCTCAACCTCTCCCTGTAGCTCAGGCCCTCGAGTCCTGGCAACATCCTCATAAATCTTCTCTGCATCTTTTCCTGCTTGAACAGGATTCTTAAGGAGGAGATATTCAGGTTCTCGATAAGCCAGTAACGGCCGATCAAAGATAGTCCGGGGGTCTCCAATGAGGTAGTTCAGGACTGCTCTCTAGTAGCGTTGGGATGATTCAGTTGCCTGATAACAGCTGGGAAGAAACTGTCCCTGAATCTGGAGGTGTGGGTCCACAGTCAAGTGCTCACGAGGCCTAAAGGGCCTGTCCCACTGTACGAGGTAATTCAAGAGTTTTCCTGAGTTTCCCCTGATTCGAACTCGGAGAATTACGGTAATAGCCGTTCGCAGGTACTCGGGGCTTTCGTGGACATTTTTCACAGTGTTGAAAAAACTTCACGAGTTTCCGCGTTTCCCAAGTACCTGCCGTTAGCGTTACGAGCCGCTACGAGACATCCACGAGCTCCGACGTAGCCGCTACGTACATTCTACGTACTTACCACGAGTTTGATTTTTTTTTTAAACTCGGGAGAGCTCTTGGGTAAACTCGCATCGTGGGACAGGCCCTTAACGCAGCTAATGTATGTTTTTCATTTTGAATGCTGCAACATATCTTTAACCATGGAGCATGTTATCATATTGAACAGCAGACTCAGGTGGTGTACCTTATCCTTAGATGTAACAGTTCACAAGCTTTCTGTAGGTACCAGGAGCTCAGAGACTCAACATGTAAATAATGAGCTGTCTTGTAAACAAACATCTCCTTGTCTGGGCGCATATTTGCTGTGCTTCTAAGCATATTAAAGACATTACACAATGATTTTTCCTCTAGCAAAATACTTTTCTAAAAACAATGCAGTTTGTTTAGCTTCTATGGGGTAATATTTAGTTTAGTTTAGTTTAGAGATCCAGCGCGGAAACTGGCCCTTCGGCCCACCGTGTCCGCACCAACCAGCGATCTCCGCACATTAACACTATCCTACACATGCTATGGACACTTACTGTATACCAAACCAATTTACCTGCACACCTGTACGTCTTTGGGGTGCGGGAGGAAACCGAAGATCTCGGACAAAACCCACACAGGTCACGGGGAGAAGGTACAAACTCCGTACAGGCAAGCACCCTTAGCTGGGATTGAACCCGGGTCTCCGGCGCTGCAAGCGCTGTATTGCAGCGACTCTACCGCTGCGCCACCGTGCCGCCTGACAAAGTGTCTGTCTTCACACTTGGACATACTCGGGTTAATATCCCAATAGCCTCCAATAAACCAGAGCAGATTCTATGCAAGGTTTGCATGAAATGGCTCCTTTAGGTTCAGGTTTGCTATTGTCACGTGTTGCTTGAGGTACAGGGTAAAGCTTTGTTATTGCGTGCTGTCCAAACAGATCATATATACCGTACATGGATACAATCAGTTCAAACTCAAGCACAACGGGAAAGATACAGAGTGCAGAATATAGTTCTCTGCATTGTAGCGCGTCTGTTCCGATAGTCTCCCACATTGTTACATGGCTTTTAGATACATATTGGATGACATACATGACAAAACTGGTTTAAAAGATGACCGAGCTTAGCTCTGACAGACTTGCTTCAGGGGAAGTCCAGGACGTTCACTGCATGCCAGTCATCAGCGGAGATACATATCTAGCTCAGAGCTGGAAAACACAAGTATGAATTTTAATACGAACATCTGAATATGTTGAGACCTCTGTACTGAAGCCTTGTATGTAACTGTGGTTCAGTATTTATGGGATGATCTGTGTGAAGTTTTTGTTTCTAAGTAAGTCGTGCGAACACTGTATCTGCCTGCCGGGTGGCAAGCTGCACAAGGTCAGCCCCCGTCCTGGGATTTGTTATCTGAACTGTAGCCTGACATTTCGCATTGTTTACCTGCTCCGCGCAGTCTGGCAACAGGCACATCAAACGGATACAGCACAGATTATACTTCACGGTGATCGGCCTTTGTGTTAAGTTCCCGTGTCGTCGCACTTGATCCTTTTGCAACTTTGTTCTCCTTTTCCTTCGAGATTAAAAACAGCAGAAGGCTCAGAAATGAGACACAGTAAACACCCCCGCAATAATGGACCTCAACGTAGCAGATAGACATGAGATGCTGGAGCAACTCAGCGGGACAGGCCGCATCTCTGGAGAGAAGGAATGGGGGATGTTTTGGGGATGTTTCTGGCTCAGCCTGAAGAAGGGTCTCGACCCGAAACGTCCCCCCGTCGCTTCTCTCCAGAGATGCCGCCTGTCCCGCTGAGTTACTCCAGCTTTTTGCGTCTATCTTCGATGTAAACCAGCACCTGCAGTCCCTTCCCTACACATTCTACGCAGAGGATTTCAGTTACAGCGACGGACGCACCCGCTGCTCCACCTCTCCCCACTGGCCACTTATGCCAGTTACCCGATGAGCTGGCACCAGGTGGCAGGGGCTTCCGGCCACAGGAGCGGAGAGAGAACGAGCACCATGAAGGGGGCGGGAGTACCCTGGCCCACCGCGTGTGGGGCCGAGTGCTCCGCAGCTCCCCAGCCTGTGAATTTCCACTTGTTTAACCCCCCTTAACACCGCGTTTCTCCTGACCAAGCTGGCCATCTGCGATGCACGGTGTCTGGAGGAAGAGAGCTTTGCCCGAGCTAGATGCTTGCCCCGTTATGTCCGCGCCCGGGTGGTGTTAGGGAGGGACATTGTTGTATAGCAGTTATTTAGTATATTGTAAGGATTATAACATAGTTCTTTGGAAATTTAGTGTCTGTATAATTTGGTGATTTTGTTCTATGGTGGTGGGTGTGTCACCACGGTTTGCTTTTGTATCGTTCCAGTAATTAAATACATTAGTTTTGATACAAAATCAAACACCATGTTTCTTTCCGTGGGTTAAACGTTTCCTCCCCTCACTCCGTTATAGCGGACAATCTGCAATAACGGACACCCCAGCCGCCCCCCCCTCCCTTTCTGCTCCGTTATTGCGAGGGTTTACTGTACATCATTTTCTAAACTCTCAGTAACGTCTTATTCTTTCTCTGCCCCACAAAATGTGCCAGGGTGAATACGGGCGGCAAGGTGGCGCAGCATTAGAGCTACTGCCTTACCGTGCCAGGGACCCAGGTTCGATCCTGACTACGGACGACAGATGGCACAATGGGCTAAGTGTTCGGCTGGCAACCGGAAGGTAGCCGGTTCGAATCCCGCTTGGAGTGCATACTGTCGTTGTGTCCTTGGGCAAGACACTTCACCCACCTTTGCCTGTGTGTGAATGTGTGTGAGTGATTGGTGGTGGTCGGAGGGGCCGTAGGTGCAGATTGGCAGCCACCCTTCCGTCAGTCTGCCGCAGGGCAGCTGTGGCTACAGAAGTAGCTTACCACCACCGAGTGTGACTGAGGAGTGAATGAATAATGCGATGTAAAGCGCCTTGAGTATTAGAAAGGCGCTATATAAATCCCATCCATTATTATTATTATTACGGGTGCTGTCTGTGCGGAGTTTGTACGTTCTCCGCATGGGTTTTCTCCGGGTGCTCTGGTTTCCTCCCACATCCCAAAGACGTGCAGGTTTGTATGTTTAAGAAAGAACTGAAGATGCTGGTAAAATCGAAGGTAGACACAAAATGCTGGAGAAACTCAGCGGGTGAGGCAGCATCTATGGAGAGAAGGAATTGGCGACGTTTTGGGTCGAGACCCTTCTGTTAATTGGCTTCTGTAAATTGTCCCTAGTGTGTAGGATAGTACTAGTGCACGGGTGATCGCTGGTCGGCACGGACACGGTGGGCCGAAGGGCCTGTATGCACGCTGCATCTCTAAAAGCGAAAACTAAAAACTAACGATAAGTCACTTAAATAATGGGAAAAGTACTGTG
The DNA here is from genome assembly GCF_010909765.2 of Amblyraja radiata. Lineage (NCBI taxonomy): Eukaryota > Metazoa > Chordata > Chondrichthyes > Rajiformes > Rajidae > Amblyraja > Amblyraja radiata. The sequence goes on along the minus strand of NC_045983.1, from coordinate 29,383,141 downwards.
CATTTTAACGTTATTTTCTAAAAGATCTACCTTGGAATTGCAACTTCTAATGAGTCACATCCTCCAACAATAAACAAAGGAAAATGTTATTGTGATAAAGGTTGTTCTCATGTTGCCTTTTGAATTTCCCAGCTGAGCTGCTGCTCATTGTAAATCAACTGAGTCCATTGATGAGTGATCGTGACTCAAGGCTACGAGGGGATGTAAAGAGAAATTGTGCACGAGGCAGAGAGATCCTAGTGCAAGTGACATTTCTGTGGCGGCCATTTGCATACTCAGCCTCATATTCATTGACCTTTGCTGCAATTATTAGTCCTTAATCTTTTCCTCCTCACAGAAATGAGATCCGTGCTGACGTCAACTGTTATTTGGCTCCGATGTAACATAAATGTCAGAGGAAAACAATGCCTACTTGGAGATATTATGTACAATTCATCATCCTGATTCATAGCTTATGAATATTGTCAATTAGCTCTGATTATTGCAACTGCTCGGTAATGGTGTGGTTTGACTGGCATTTGCCTGCTGCTCAGAGATCGGCAGGAACTTTCTCTTAGCTGACTCACTGGAAACTGAAACAACAATGGAGACAATACTGTGTTTGCAGGGGATATAAAGACAGCTTAGTTGGGCTGATGTAAACTTGCCATGACCCGTTGAGCTGGAACTGTTACAGAAGGCCAGGCTGAAATTCTGCCAAAATATTTTTTGCTACGGGTGCTGTCTGTACGGAGTTTGCACGTTTTCCCCGTGACCTGCGTGGGATTTCTCCGGGTGCTGCGGTTTCCACTCACATCCCAAAGATGTACAGGTTTGTAGGTTAATTGGCTTTGGTGTAATTGTAAATCGTCCATAGTGTGTGTAGGATAGAGTTGGTGTGTGGGGATCGCTGGTCGTCACGGACTCGGTGGGCCGAACGGCCTGTTTCCACGGTGTATCTCTAAACTAAAGTAAAGTTCACTACTAATTAATATTCTTCATTGTAGTTTTATGTCTCCGAATCATTTCCAAGACCCAGTTGTTCCTTCCTTTGCCAACATTTGCATTAAAGAGATGAATATTCCTTAATGCAGGGTTTGGCAACCTACGGCCCCCGGGCCGAATGCGGCCCGTAATCCGAAATCATCCGGCCCGTAATTATCCAGCCTGCAGGCTCCCATCATCTCCGGTAGCTCCCGGGCCCCGAGGCCATGGCGCCCAGGCGTGAGGACGCAAAGACGCAAGGAGGCCTGCGCTGGCAGCCGCAATGGTGGAGCCGCTGATCAGCTGCGAGCGCCGAACTCCGGATGTACCGCATCCTGCGCAAAGTCACCGGCATGGCCGTGCACCTTCTGTGTCTGGGCTTCACTGTCGGGATCGGGGTTGTCAATAGGCCGGGGACAAGTGAGTGCGAGTATTTGAGCCTCCGCCTTCAGGACAGAGCCAAGGCCGTGGTCCGTAGTTGCGCCATGTTGGTGAGCGCCTGTAACTAGGGGCCAGTGCTCCGGGTGGCGTCCTCACAAGGGTGGGATCCATGTGTACACGTGGTAGATGTGGCCCGCCATCCGCTCACAGACATGCGTCCTGGCACCTATGCAGAACAAGGTTGCCCACCCTTGTCTTAAAGGAATTGTGTTGCTTTCACACATTGTACTACTGTTCTATAAGGACATAGAACAGTACAGCACTGAAATAGGCCCTTCAGCCCACTATGTTCATGCTGAACATGATGCCAAGTTAAACTATCCTCCCCTGCCTGCACATTAACTATATTCAGCGGGTCAGGCAGCATGTCCGGATAGAAGGAATAGGTGACGTTTTGGGTCGAGACCCTTCGTCAGAGTAGATCGTGCTCCATCTTTACCGTGCGGCTTTGCAGAGAACTGCTGGCTATCAGCCATTTGCCCTTCAACGCGTCTGTGTCTGTGTATAGACACAAAATGCTGGAGTAACTCAGCGGGACAGGCAGCATCTCTGGAGGGAAGGAATAGGCGACATTTCGGGCCTTGACCCTTCTTCAGAATCAAATTTAGACTCGAATAGGATGAGGTGAACCCCAACCTTCCATCATTCTACTCATCATCAGATCCACGCTCTCCACAAATACTTCCTCACCTCCTGCCATATCTCCATCGTCTGTGTTGTGTGCGTTGACGCAGATGATTCAGAGATGGACGAGAGGACAGATGCAAGAGTATCTGGTCTCTTCCTCCACCACTGGACGCACCACTGAGCTTTAGCCCGGGCGAGCTGGCATGAGTTTCCTGAATAGACACAAAATGCTGGAGTAACTCAGCGGGACAGGCAGCATCTCTGGAGAGAAGGAATGGGTGACGTTTTGGGTCGAGACCCTTCTTCAGACAGATGTCAGGGGAGTGGGCAGTACATAGATAAGGAAGTGTAAGGTAAAAACAAAGCCAACAGAGATAACATGTAGCTGGAGACAGTCAGATTGGTCGGAGAACTGGGAAGGAGGAGGGGATGGAGAGAGAGGGAAAGCAAGGGTTAATTGAAGTTAGTGAAGTCAATGTTCATAACGCTGGGGTGTAAGCTGCCCAAGCGAAATATGAGGTGTTGTTCCTTCAATTTGTTCCTCTTGATTAGTACGGGTGTCAGGGGTTATGGGGGGAAGGCCGGAGGATAGGGTTAGGAGGGAGAGATAGATCAGCCAGGATTGAAAGGCGGATTAGACAATGGGCCCAATGGCCTAATTCTGCTCCTATCACTTATGGAAAGGATCACAGATTCATGGTCTGTGCCAAAGGGAACAACTTGCTCCGGCAAAGAAACACAGGCAGTTTAGTTTAGAGGTACAGCGCAAAAACAGGCCCTTCGGCCCGCCGAGTCCACACCGACCAGCAATCACCGCACATTAACACTATTCTACACATGTATCTCTGGACAAAGCAAACAGAGATAAAATGTAGTCGGAGACAGTGAGACTGGTGGGTGAACTGGGGGGAGGGGGGGGGGGGATGGAGAGAGAGGGAAAGCAAGGGTTAATTGAAGTTAGAGAAGTCAATGTTCATACCGCTGGGGTGTAAGCTGCCCAAGCAAAATATGAGGTGTTGTTCCTCCAATTTGCGCTGGGCCTCACTCTGACAATGGAGGAGGCCCAGGACAGAAAGGTCAGTGTGGGAATGAGAAGGGGAGTTCAAGTGTTGATCAACCAGGAGATCAGGTAGGTTTAGGCGGACTGTACTGCACTATGTCTATGTCTTATAGAACAGTAGTACAATGTTTGAAAATGACACAATTCCTTTCCCTGACCCCGTTTGAATAGGATCAATGACCCTGAGCAAAGCAAGGGTCTCTGTTCATTAATTTATTAATGTTGTTAATTTTTTGTACTACAACAATGTTTTAATAATTTGTTTTAAAGGGATTATTTAAAGAAAATGAATCAAGTTAATTTGAGCAGACATGTAAAATAATTCACAGGGTTTTGATGCTGGTGAGCTGTCAAAAGGCTTCGAGGATTTTCTGGAAACTGGCCTCAGGATATGCCGGGGAGGTAGAGCTTCTCCTGTCAATTAATTGTTGTACTTTCCATCATTTGCAACGGGATGTGATGGAACTGCAGAGCTTTGATCAGATCTGTGGGCTGTGGAAGCAGAGAACTCTCCTCCAGAAGAGGCACAAAGTGCCAGATGAACCCAGTGGGTCAGGTGGCATCTCTGGAGATAAAGGTCAGGTGACATTTCGGGTCGGGACCCTTCTTCAGACTGATTGCCTTGTTGGGAGAAAAACGAATAAATAAAGACACAACATGCTGGAGTAACTCAACACCCATCCTTTTTCTCCAGAGACGCTGCCTGACATGCTGAGTTACTCCAGCATTTTGTGTCTTATCTCCGGTGTATACCAGCATCTGCAGTTCCTTCCTGCACGTGGATAGGTGATGTTTTGGGCAGCGACACTTCTACGGAATGGAGGATGCAAAGTGCTGGAGCAGGACAAAGCATGACAGGTCATTGTCTTAAGAATATTTCTGTTATTAAGCCATAGGGTTTCCCCTTCTGCCCGCTTGTTGGTGCCTCATTTGCAGATACTCGCTAGGTGTATAAAACGTAGAAGATAAACAGCATGGCAACAGGCCCTTCGGCCCACAATGTCCATGCTAAACATGATGCCAAATTAAACTAATCTCCTCTGGCTGCATTTGATCCATATCTCTCTATTCCCCACATATCCAAGAGGCGTTAAATGCCACTGTCGTATCTGCTTCCACCGCAGCCCCTGGCAGTGCGTTCCAGGCACCCACCATTCTCTGTCTCCCTCACACATCTTTAAACCATGTCCCTCTCACCTTAAAGCAATGGCCCTCTAGTCCTTGATCTTTTCACATTGGGGATAAAGGTTCTGAATGTCTACCCTCTCTATGCCCCTCATAATTGTATGTACCTGTACTTCTATCTGATCTCCACTCAACCTACGCTTAAAATGTTGCTCTCGAGTCATAGCTCCTGGCCCAACAATAGAACGAAGGATGTGTGATGAGTCATGGAGTCATACAGCAGGGATACAGGCCCTTCGGCCCAACGTGCCCTCGCCAACCTATATGCGCCATCTACACTGTACACAAGACAACGTGTACTGTCTTTCCGCTGGCTGGTTAGCACGCAACAAAAACATTGCACTGTACACTGTACACGTGACAATAAACTAAACTAAACTAGTCCCACCTGCCTACATTTGCCCCATATCCCTCTAAACCTTTCCTATCCATATACCTGTCTGAATGTCTTTTAAACATTGTATAGTACCTGCCTCTGGCATCTTTTACCTTAAACCCTGGGTGAGAGGTTATAGATTGTGCTGGGATACAATTTAGCTGCTGCCAACTTCATAGTGTCTCATGGACACCAAGTTTTGAGTGGTTAACTATATTCGAATCTATAGAGTCATAGATTGATACAGTGTGGAAACAGGCCCTTCAGCCCACCTTGCCCACACCGGCCAACATGGCCCAGCTACACTAGTCCCACCTGCCTGCACCTGGCCCATATCCCTCCAAACCTGTCCTATCCATGTACCTGTCCAACGGTTTCTGAAATGTTGGGATAGTCCCAGCCTCAACTACCTCCTCTGGCAGCTTGTTCCATACACCCTCCATCCTCTGTGTGAAAAAGTTACCCCTCATATTCCTATTAAATCGTTTCCCCTTCACTTTGAACCTATGTCCTCTGGTCCTCGATTCACCTACTCTGGGCAAGAGACTCTGTGCATCGTCCCGATCTATTCCTCTCATGGTTTTATACACCTCTATAAGATCAAGACAACATTTATTGTCTGTCCACTTTCCTTTTAATATTTTGTTTTACACCATACAGCATCTTGTAGGGTGCAGTAACGAGAAAGCAGAACATTATTTCCCCCATTTGGACCATGCTCTATACCCAGTTGGGGCAAAATCTCATAGTTTAATCAGCCAAAAAGTTGCTACCTGAACCCGTGGTGTCAGAGTGCTACATGGAATACAGGAGTTGGCTACATTCCACCAATTATCTGTAATGGAGCCCAGGTAAACACCAGAGCCTATCTTCAAACGTACAGAGTGTCCCGCTGAAAAATCATTTTGCCTGATATCAGCGCTTGTTTATTTGTTATTTGCTCTCAAACGCAACCCAATTGCCCGTTTGATAAGGTGAGTTGACCTTCAGGTACGAGGGGGGATTTGTCGCTGCTTGCCAGGCATTTCGGGATTAGGAACCGTAAAGCAGGCAACGGCCGTTTTTCACTGCAAGGCATTTGCCGAGTTAATCCGGCGCACTGCTCTTTGAAATGAAGCATTCGGTCGACGTTAGGACAATAAAAGCAACGGAGAGAGACGGATGCAGTAAAGCTAAAACCAAAGTGATTCACAATTAAATTGCATCCTTTAATAGATTTAGGAGAACAATTAACCGATTAGTATTCAACCTCTCATTCTTCTTCAGGGTCAACATTGAGATTATTTTACTGAGGCTAACCATTTGCAGGTTGCTGGCTTCTCAATGCTCAGCCTGAAGAAGGGTCTCGACATGGAATGTCACCCATTCCTTCTCTCCGGAGATGTTGCCTGCCCCGCTGAGTTACTCCAGCATTGTGTGTCTATCTTCGGTTTAAACCAGCATCTGCAGTTCCTTCCGACACATTGCTGACTTCTCAATTCTAAGTAGTTTGGTGTATAAACCCTGCCTGCACACTGTGCCATGATGAGATTCTGTTTCCGTCTTCTTTGCAAAGTCTAGGCTGAGTTCTGTTGAACAAAATCAGCATTTCATTGTGGCATATCACATCAAGATATTTCATCTACCTTAATTACTTTTAAAGAATTTTTCGGCGTTATTTTTGCCTCAGAGATTCTCGTATCAAAAGAGAGTGAAGAAGCACTATGGAGAGGCAGGCTTTGGTTTCTATAGCAACAGTGTGGGCCCTGTGTTTTATTAGCAGTGCAATCTACAAGCTGAAGAGATTACCGAAGGCTTCCATGTATTGGATAAAATATGAAACTTCAAACAGATGGCCCAAGGGACTTGAAATTGTGAATCACAAATAACAAGAGACTTAGAACTATTGATGTTATTTGATTGAACAAGTGCTATATATTAAAAATTCCAGCCGTGGAATTTTGTGAGAAAATCTTCACAAATGATTTGTGTTGGTTTGGTGACGTGGAAGATGTTTTACCTCTCCAAAAATGATTTTTTTTTAAATGGCAATCGAAAGGTGAGAGAAAAAAAATCAATTTAATACAGGACTCATTGATTAGCTGTATTCTTTCTTATCCTGCGCACTTTGTATCTGTGCTGGTGTAAGTTCCTTTAGGAGTGGCAATCCTTGGTATCATTGATATCATTGTTATTCTGCATTGCCTCCTCTGCAGTGAGTTGCATTGTTATCTCTCCAGTTACAGATGGAGAATCATTTGAAATGGGTCCTCTTCATGAACCTCCATTTGGTTCTCAAGCACATTGATTCTGAGGGTAACACAATTGATACAGCGCGGAAACAGACCCCTTCAGCCCACGAGTCCGCGCTGACCAGCCATCCCCACACACTAACACTATCCTACACATATTAGGGACAATTTACAATTTGTACCGAAGCCAATTAGCGTACATAGAAACATAGAAACATAGAAATTAGGTGCAGGAGTAGGCCATTCGGCCCTTCGAGCCTGAACCGCCATTCAATATGATCATGGCTGATCATCCAACTCAGTATCCCGTACCTGCCTTCTCTCCATACCCTCTGATCCCCTTAGTCACAAGGGCCACATCTAACTCCCTCTTAAATATAGCCAATGAACTGGCCTCGACTACCCTCTGTGGCAGAGAGTTCCAGAGATTCACCACTCTCTGTGTGAAAAAAGTTCTTCTCATCTCGGTTTTAAAGGATTTCCCCCTTATCCTTAAGCTGTGACCCCTTGTCCTGGACTTCCCCAACATCGGGAGCAATCTTCCTGCATCTAGCCTGTCCAACCCCTTAAGAATTTTATAAGTTTCTATAAGATCCCCTCTCAATCTCCTAAATTCTAGAGAGTATAAACCAAGTCTATCCAGTCTTTCTTCATAAGACAGTCCTGACATCCCAGGAATCAGTCTGGTGAACCTTCTCTGCACTCCCTCTAGGGCAATAATGTCCTTCCTCAGATTTGGAGACCAAAACTGTACGCAATACTCCAGGTGTGGTCTCACCAAGACCCTGTACAACTGCAGTAGAACCTCCCTGCTCCTATACTCAAATCCTTTTGCTATGAAAGCTAACATACCATACCAAGACGTACAAACCTGTGCGTCTTTGGAGAGTGGGAGGAAACCGAAGATCTCGGAGAAACCCCACGCAGGTCACACACAGGGAGAACGTACAAACTCCGTACAGACAAGCACCTATAGTCAGGATCAAAACATGGTCTCTGGTGCCGTAAGGCAGAAGGCCTACTGCTACGCCATCGTTCCGCCCATCACCATTCCTTCACCCTTGGTGAGTTGTTGGGAAAGGAACCCTGGATCTTTCTACCCAATAAATAACTCGCCAGCAAATCGTGATAGGCTGTGAATGGTGGTGTAGCCCACAATGTAGCCCACATCTTGTAAAACATGCAGCTGGTGAGATTAACACTTCATTAAGGGCAACAACAGAAATCTGAAGGAAACCGCAACGATCCTCGAGTGGTTCACAGTGTCATCGCACAAATCCTATAATTCAGCGTTAAAGAGTGTGCGGTTATTGAAGAAAGTGTCTGATAACTAAGTGGGATGAATCAATTTAATAAACCCGTATCCAAAGTAAGCAGGAAGCCTTGAAATAACATTCTTCACTTGAAAGCACACAGAGATAAAGCAAGGACATTACCGACAGTAGCAGCAAAGGTCGTTCGGTGATTGCCAGTGAAAATAGTTGTCAATGATTCATACAGAAAAAAACGCTGGCAGATTGTAACGTTAGCAAAGCTATGGCATGTATATGAAATATATTTTATATATCGTTTTGGGTAAGTGTACTACTGCTATACACTTGTCCTGTATCTGAGCTGCTGGTCTAATGTGTATCTAAGTGCTTATGTAAAGTGATACTTGAACTGAACTGTGTACAAAACATTAATGTCACTGTACCTTGGTACATGTGACATATAACGTGCCCCACCATACCAAAGTGAACATGTTGCACTGGGAATTTCGATGGGTTAAATCACGCAACATTGAACATAGAACTATGCAGCACAGGCACAGGTCCTTCTGCGCACAATGTCGATGCCAAACATGAAGTTGGGCAGCACAGTGGCGCAGCGGAAAAGCTGCTGCCTTACAGCGCCAGAGACCCGTGTTTGATCGTGACTACGGGTGATGCCTGTACGGAGTCCCTGTGACCTGCGTGGGTTTTCGCTGGGAGCTCTGGTCTCCTTCGACGCTCCAAAGCCATGCAGGTTTGTAGGTTAATTGGCTTGGTATAAATGCAAAGCTGTCCCCAGGGTGTGTAGGGTAGTGTTATCGCTGGTCGGTATGGACTCGGTGGGCCGAAGGGCCTGTTTCCGCGCTGTATCTCAAAAGTAACTAAACTACTTCCAGAATTTTGTGCGATTTGACGGGGAACCTGGAAATGAGTGAGGAAATGCATCAGACCCGAATCGCCGCCTATCCATTCCTTCCGCAGATGCTGCCTGGCCCACTGGGTTATTCCAGCACTTTGTGTTTTACTCGCGAAATGTTAGTGCTCGTTCATGAATGCTGCCCCAGCCCAACCTTGCCAACGAGAACACTGGTTTGGGAGCTGTTGTCAGAGTAGCCTAGGCAACGAGCTACACTGCAGCCACTATGTACTGGTGGTATATTTTTGGAATGAAAGATTTGGGCCAAGTCAGTTACTTGCTGGATAAACACTCATCCAGTCATCAATTCACTGCACTTCTGATGTGTGTCATGTCGACGGTGGAGGAGAGTTACTTTAGTTCAGTGATACAGCGTGGAAACAGGCCCTTCGACCCACCCGAGGCCACACCGACCAGCGATCACCCATACACTAGTTCTATGTTAATCCCACTTTCACATCCCATACACCAGGGACAATTTACAGAAGTGAAATTAACCCCCAAACCTGCACGTCTCTGCATGTGCGAGGAGGCCGGAGCACCCGGAGAAAACCCACGCGGTCATAGGAAGAATGTACAATCTCCGTACAGACAGCACCCGCCGTCAGGATCGAACCCGGGTCTGTGGCACTGTGAGGCAGCAGCTCTACCTCTGCACCACTGTGCCACCATACTTATAACAGCTTCCGATTTGCTCTAAGATGCATGGCATCTATGCAACAGCTCCATCTAAGTTTCTGGTTAATGGTGACCAACTCCTCTTTATGTGGATGGAGGAGGACTCTTTTAGACTTTGGACTTTAGAGATACGGAGTGGAAACAGGCCCTTCAGCCCACTGAGTTGGCGTTGACCAGCGATTGTGATGTGGCTGAATGTCTATGATAAGTGGTTAGAAACATAGGAAATAGGTGCAGGAGTAGGCCCTTCGGCCCTTCGTGCCAGCACCGCCATTCAATATGATCATGGCTGATCATCCAAAATCAGTACCCCATTCCTGCTTTCTCCCCATATCCATTGATTCCTTTTCGCCCTAAGAGCTCAATCTAACTCCCTCTTAAATACATCCAGTGAATTGGCCTCCACTGCCTTCTGTGGCAGAGAATTCCACAGATTCACAAGTCTCTGGGTGAAAACGTTTTTCCTCATCTCAGTCCTAAATGGCCTACCCTTTATTCTTAAATGCGTTCGACTCTTTAACTGGAGTTGGTCATTACCTGAGGATTGTGTGACGTGGGTGTCTCTCCTCTACCCATGTCTGAGTGCAGTATTGATGCCAACACACATGCTTCATTTTCCATTGAGTTATAAGCAGAATTGAAATTGAACAATGCACAAACATGCACAAGCACCTCCATGTAATTTATTTAATGGGAACCTGAGGAATCTCTCTTTTACACAAAGGGTGGTGGGTGTATGGAACAGGCTGCCGGAGGAGGTAGTTGAAGCACGTACTATCCCACTATTTAAGAAACATTTAGACAATAGACAATAGGTGCAGGAGTAGGCCATTCGGTCCTTCGAGCCAGCACCGCCATTCAATGTGATCATGGCTGATCATCCCCAATCAGTACCCCGTTCCTGCCTTCTCCCCATATCCCCCGACTCCGCTATTTTTAAGAGCCCTATCTAGCTCTCTCTTGAAAGCATCCAGAGAACCCACCTCCACCGCCCTCTGAGGCAGAGAATTCCACAGACTCACCACTCTCTGCTTTAGACAAATACATGGATAGCGTAGGTTTAGAGGGATGTGGGGCAAAAACAGGCAGGTGGGACTAGTGTAGATGGGGCATGTTGGTCAGTGTGGGCAAGTTGTGCTGAAGGACCTATTTCCACACTGTATGACTGTGACTCTATCTCCAATACAATGGAAGGAAGGAAGGTGATTGTTGAAGACACTAAAGATAGCTGGGCGTGAGATACTGCGCTTCAGAACTCATCCAGTGACAATCTATGGGTGAGCTTCATCTCCAACAACGACTGCCATCTTCTTCTGTGCAGGGTCTACCTACTGTCACAAATGTGAACTGAGCTTCACCTTTCCTTTGGTGAATTAAAACATTTGAAATTGCAGAATGTGGAACAGTGCACGACAGGAACAGGCTTTACAGCCCAGGTGTCTGCGCTGAACATGGTGTCAGATTAAACTAATCTCTTCGCCCTACATGTGATCCATATCCCTCCATTCCTGGTGGTTTCTTGTCCCTATCTAACAACCTCTTAAATGACACTTTCGTATGAGCTTCCACCGTCATCCCAGCAGTGTGTTCTAGGCTTCTACCAGTCCCTGTGTGAAAAAAAGCTTGCCCTGCACATTCCATTTAAGCTTTTTCCCCTCTGACCTTAAAGCTGTGTCCTTTAGAATCTGAAACCTGAATTGTCAACATGCATGCTGAGTGTTCCTTCTTTAGAAATCAGTTCGATAAACTCTGAGGGTCAGATAAACTCTTAGGGCGGCACGGTGGTGCTGCGGTAGAGTTGCTGCCTTATAGCGCTGGCAGCGCCGGAGACCCGGGTTCGATCCCGTCTACGGGTGCTGTCTGTACGGGGTTTGTGCGTTCTCCGAGATCTTCTGTTTCCTCCCACACTCCAAAGACGTACAGGTTTGTAGGTTAATTGGCTTAGTGTTTGTCTAAATTGTCCCTAGTGTGTAGGATAGTACTAGTGTGTGGGGGTCGCTAGTCGGTGTGGTCGCGATGGGCCGAATGGCCTGTTTCCGCGCTGTATCTCTAAACTAAAAACTAAACTAAACTAAAGGTATGACTCAAGAGCAACATGTTCGATGAAAGTTGAGGGGAGACCAGATAGAAGTACATACAATTATGAGGGGCATAGAGAGGGTAGACATTCAGAACCTTTATCCCCAATGTGAAAAGGCCAAGGACTAGAGGGCCATTGCTTTAAGGTGAGAAGGACATGGTTTAAAGATGTGTGAGGGAGACAGAGAATGGTGGGTGCCTGGAACACACTGCCAGGGGCTGTGGTGGAAGCAGATACGATAGTGGCATTTAACGCCTCTTGGATATGTGGGGAATAGAGAGATATGGATCATATGCAGCCAGAGGAGATTAGTTTAATTTGGCATCATGTTTAGCATGGACATTGTGGGCCGAAGGGCCTGTTCTCATGCTGTTCTATCTTCTACGTTTTATGCACCTAGCGGTGTATCTGCAAATGAGGCACCAACAAGCGGGGAGAAGGGGAAACCCTATGGCTTAATAACAGAAATATTCTTAAGACGATGACCTGTCATGCTTTGTCCTGCTCCAGCACTTTGCGTCCTCCATTCTGAAGAAGTGTCGCTGCCCAAAACATCACCTATCCATGTGTAGGAAGGAACTGCAGATGCTGGTATACACCGGAGATAAGACACAAAATGCTGGAGTAACTCAGCAGGTCAGGCAGCATCTTTGGAGAAAAAGGATGGGTGACGTTTCGGGTCGGGACCCTTCTTCAGTCACCTATCCATGTTCTCCAGAGATGCTGCCTGACCCGCTGAGTTACTCTTCTGGAGGAGAGTTCTCTGCTTCCACAGCCCACAGATCTGATCAAAGCTCTGCAGTTCCATCACATCCCGTTGCAAATGATGGAAAGTACAACAATTAATTGACAGGAGAAGCTCTACCTCCCCGGCATATCCTGAGGCCAGTTTCCAGAAAATCCTCGATGCCTTTTGACAGCTCACCAGCATCAAAACCCTGTGAATTATTTTACATGTCTGCTCAAATTAACTTGATTCATTTTCTTTAAATAATCCCTTTAAAAACAAATTATTAAAACATTGTTGAAGTACAAAAATTAACAACATTAATAAATTAATGAACAGAGACCCTTGCTTTGCTCAGGGTCATTGATCCTATTCAAACGGGGTCAGGGAAAGGAATTGTGTCATTTTCAAACATTGTACTACTGTTCTATAAGACATAGACATAGTACAGTACAGTCCGCCTAAACCTACCTGATCTCCTGGTTGATCAACACTTGAACTCCCCTTCTCATTCCCACACTGACCTTTCTGTCCTGGGCCTCCTCCATTGTCAGAGTGAGGCCCAGCGCAAATTGGAGGAACAACACCTCATATTTCGCTTGGGCAGCTTACACCCCAGCGGTATGAACATTGACTTCTCTAACTTCAATTAACCCTTGCTTTCCCTCTCTCTCCATCCCCCCCCCCCCCCTCCCCCCAGTGCACCCACCAGTCTCACTGTCTCCGACTACATTTTATCTCTGTTTGCTTTGTCCAGAGATACATGTGTAGAACAGTGTTAATGTGCGGTGATTGCTGGTCGGTGTCGACTCGGCGGGCCGAAGGGCCTGTTTCTGCGCTGTACCTCTAAACTAAACTGCCTGTGTTTCTTTGCCGGAGCAAGTTGTTCCCTTTGGCACAGACCATGAATCTGTGATCCTTTCCATAAGGTCATAACTGATAGGAGCAGAATTAGGCCATTCGGCCCATTAAGTCTACTCCGCCTTTCAATCCTGGCTGATCTATCTCTCCCTCCTAACCCCATCCTCCGGCCTTCCCCCCATAACCCCTGACACCCGTACTAATCAAGAATCTAATCTATCTCTTAAAACCTTAAAATATCCATTGACTTGGACTCCATGCTGCGGAGGTAACTGTGGCCATTTCCTCCCCATTCCTTGCCCCTTTCTTCTTGATAAGTGGTCCCAACATTTCCTGGCCAGCCCTGATTTGCTGACTCACCATCAGAAATGTAGCAGTTCCAAGTTGGAAGCTTGATGTTGTCGAGCTGGAAAAGGTGCAAAGAAGATTTACGGGGATGTCACCAGGACTCGAGGGCCTGAGCTATAGGGAGAGGTTGAGCAGGCTAGGACTATTCCTTGAAGCACAGGAGGATGAGGGGTGATCTAATAGTGTACAAAACCATGAGAGGAATAGATTGGGTAGACGCAAAGAGTCTCTTGCCCAGAGTAGGGGAATCGAGAACCAGTGGATATACCTGTAGGTTTAAGGTGAGGGGGGGAAAGATTAAATAGGAACCTAAAGGGTACCCTTTTCACACAAAGGGTGGTGGGTGTATGGAACGAGCTGCCGGAGGAGGTAGTTGAGGCAGGTACAATCGCAACGTTTAAGAAACATTTAGACAGGTACATGAATAGAACAGGTTTGGAGGGATATGGGCTAAACGCAGGCAGGTGGGACTAGTGTAGCTGGGACATGTTGGCCGGCGTGGGCAAGTTGGGCCAAAGGTCCTTTTTTTATGCCCTAAGACTCCATGACTCTGTGACTAAGTGAAGTCTATTTATTCATGTGTGTATATATTTATATTATGGTATATGGACACACTGATCTGTTTTGTAGTAAATGCCTACTATGTTCTGTGTGCTGAAGCAAAGCAAGAATTTCATTGTCCTATACAGGGACACATGACAATAAACTCACTTGAACTTGAACTTGAAAGGAAATATAATGGGGATAGAAAGGGTGAATGAGGGAAGCTGGAAAAAGATAAAGAGGAATAGGAAGTGAAAGTTGGACAATGGCTCCTCAGCGAGTCAGAGACAATGAGGAACATATGAAGATACTCAATAGCAGGATGCATAATATTAGCTGGTCTTCTGAGATATGTTATTGACAAAGTAGACATTGTGCAGACCACCATCTCCAGCTACCTGGGTGGATGGTAGTGGGTAGATAGTGAGGTGACTGACTGGGATGGTCTGATTTGGACCTCAATGAAGTGGGTCAGAGAGGGTTGGGACTGGGATAAGATGATGGGTTGGAATGGGGAGAAATGTCAGACAATATAACGAAGTCTGGTGAAGGGGTGGGATGAGGAAAGAGAGCTGGAAGGGTTGGGACGGGACGGTACGCCACTGTCGAAGAGAGATGTTCCTAGCAAAGGAATTCATTGTCCCTGACCTACTCATAGAGGACCCAGTCAGTAGGAGCAAAGCAAGGTTCACCAGTGTGAAAACCTGTGCCATCTGTGAGCTACATATATATATATATGTGTATGTGTGTGTGCGTATATGTATGCGTGTGCGTGTGTGTGTATCTATATACTTTTAAAACTGTGTGTGTGTGTATGTGTGTGCCTCCGTGTCCTTCTCTGTGCCTCCGTGCCTCTCTCTCTGCCTCCGTGTCTCCCTCTCTGTGCCTCCGTCTCCCCCTCCGTGCCGGCGAATTGGGGGCTATGTGTGAGTGGATAGGGCAGGGCATGGGGTAAAAGGAGTGTATTAATATAATATCAATGGGGGTGGTTAGTGTGTGTGTGTGTGTGTGAGGGGTGGTTAGTGTGTGTGAGAGAGGTTGGTTAGTGTATGTGTGACGCCTCAGGCCACCTCCTCCCCTCGCAACCGTGCGTTTGGGGAACAGACCCAACGGGTCTGCACTTGGTCTAGTATATATATATATATCTTCCAAAATGTCAGACATGCTGCTTTGGCAAGCATTATATGTCATTCAACACCACTGTACAAGTTCTCTGTGTATTGGCACGTCATAAGGCTGGAGGACTTGGAACAAAAATCTTGGACTTCACAGACTTTCCAGTTATAATAATAATAATGGATGGGATTTATATAGCGCCTTTCTAATACTCAAGGCGCTTTACATCGCATTATTCATTCACTCCTCAGTCACACTCGGTGGTGGTAAGCTACTTCTGTAGCCACAGCTGCCCTGGGGCAGACTGACGGAAGCGTGGCTGCCATTCTGCGCCTACGGCCCTTCCGACCACCACCAATCACTCACACACATTCACACACAGTTAGATCACAGATTCCCTTTTTGCAAATGAATGCCATCAAACTTGAATGGCACATCGTCTGGAGACATGGCATGGTGAGATCTAGGTTTTTTGACAAGTGAGTTCCGATGATAGTGTCTCTCCAAATTAGCCTTTGAAGCTAAGCAAATGGGAAAAGATAAATGCCAATCAGAAAAAAGGAGCGCAACACAGCAGCACAGCGGTAGAGTTGCTGCCTTACAGCGCTTACAGCGCCAGAGACCCGGGTGCTGTCTGCACGGAGTTTGTACGTTCTCCCCGGGACCTGCATGGGTTTTCTCCGAGATCTTCGGTTTCCTCCCTCACTCCAATGACGTGCATTGGTGAATTGGCTTGGATTTATACACTTGGTAAAAGTGTAAATTGTCCCTAGTGTGTGTAGGCTTGTGTTAATGTGCGGGGATCGCTGGAGCTAAAGGGCCTGACTCACTTGGGCGTCATTTGCGCCTCATTTACGCGACATCATTTAGGCGTCACGACGCAAGATGTGCGCGTTGTGACGCGCACGTGATGCGCGCATGCCGTGCATTATGCACACATGGCGTGCATTACGCGCGCATGGTGCGTGGTGACGTAGGCAGTGACGCACGGTCGCGCACTGCGCCCCAGGATGTTGGGATTCACAAAATCTTCGTGGGCCACCTGCGCGACGCTCAAATGACGCCCAAGTGGGACAGGCCCTTAAAGGATACACATCAGAACGAGAGACTGGCCGATCAGACTGCTTTTGGTGGGAACACCTGTGGGATGAATGTCGTATCACAATGATTGAATCTCCTTGTTCTTCTCCGAAGAAACACCATGGGACTTGTCAAGATCTCGCCTGCCACTTAATTTTTCGAAATGTTTTTCTTTCAGATATTTGAAGCCAGACGCTGACAAGAAATCAAAGCATAAGACAGCTGTCAAAAAGAAAACCCTTAATCCAGAATTTAATGAGGTATTAATGCATCTTATTTTAAATGCGGAGGTCATGATAGCTTACAGGGAACATCTTCTTCATTTGTTAAGATTGCAGTGTAACAAATCAGCAATACATTGTTGACTGGGTTTCATTGCTCTACTGAGGACTGTGCTTGGTGTTGCGTGGTTTATTATGTACAAAGAGGAACTGAGTGGTATTACCCATTGCTGGAGAAATATAGAACTGGAAGGGTCATATAGTCCCCTCAGCAACTACACAGAAGCTGAACAGCAAATTGACTACCTAATATGTAGGAAGAAACTGCAGATACTGGTTCACACTGAAGGTAGACACACAAAGGTGGAGTAACTCAGCGGGTCAAGCAGCATCTCTGGAGAGGAGGAATGGGTGACGCTTCGAAACATCACCTATTCATTTTCTCCAGAGATGCAGCCTGACCCGCTGAGTTACTCCGGCTTTTTGTGTCTGTCTCCTTAGGGGGAAAAAAACACAGTGCTGGAGGAATTCAGTGGTCAGGCAGCATCTGTGGAGGAAATGGACGACGTCGTTTCAGGTCAGGATCCTTCTTCAGATGTTGTCTCTCCATTTCCCTACACAGGTGCGGCCTAACCTTCCAGCATTTGTGTTGTGCTCAAGATTCCAGCATCTGCAGTTCCTCGCGTCTCCATTCTCTTAGAAAACTGTGTATACAGAAAGAGTGGACAAGGAAGAAAGTTGATTTCCGTTTCATGTTTCTCTTTGACGAAATGCCTCAATCGGAGTCTGGTGCAACTATCTTCATGGTGACGGCTGAATAGTATAAAAGCTTAGAGTTGTGCATGAAAAAGGGCCACGTGGACATGATAGAGAGGGAACGCAGACCTGGTGTGAATGATAATGCACAAGAAGGAAAGGGAGAAAGACGGACTAAAATTGGATAAAGTTGAGATATGCTGTAAGCAGCATTGACAGGATAGGTCGGGGGGAGTTCCCCCCCGCCACGGGTACCATGTAATCCCGTGCTACCTGCTCCATGGTCGGATAGCCGGTGACTAAACCGTCTCCCCCACCTGGTTTGCCAGGTGAGGAGGGGGCTGTGGACCCCCAGGAGGACCAAAAACAAGCCAAAGGGCGGATGAGCTTCTAGCAAGCCAACGGCCTTCCACACTTCAGTAGAAGTTGCGATCACTGTCGTACACGGCATTGTAAGGCACCGTGCCCGTTGATGTTTTCATCGATGATGATGATGAACATTGTATGGTTCGATGAGTTAAACATTAACTTCCAATATTAGCAGTGTTTCTCCCTACAAATCGCACCAAGTTTCGAAACTTGAACGCATGCTTTACATGCGGAGATAAACCTTCCAATCTGTGCTTCAGAAATGCTGTCAATTTTCATACTTTATAATATCCATGATAAAACTGTAGAATTAGGACAATGCAATTTAGTCCAGTACTAATGTCAACTGACCCCTCTCATTCTAATGCAAAACGCTAAGTGCTGGAGTGACTCGGCGGGACAGGCAGCATCTGTGGAGGATATGGATAGTCGATGCTTCAGGTCTGGACCCTTCTTCAGACTCCTGTCCATTATCTCCACAGATGCTGCCTGACCCACTGAGTTCATCCAGCGCCTTGTGTTTTCCACAAGATTCCAGCATCTGCAGTTCCTTGTGTCTCCCTATAAATTTAAGTTACTAACTTACCCCGCAAAATGTAACTTAGCTTTTAATTATTATTAAATTAATTTACGGAAGAGCGAAGTTAAATTTTGTAAGTGTTGGAGGGTTACATTTGCCTGAGTATCTCCTAATCCCGACTGTAGTTTAGATTTTATTTTAGACTTTAGAGATACAGCATGGAAACAGGCCCTTCGGCCCACTGAGTCTGCGCCGACCAGCGACCACCCTATACACTAACACACACGCACACACACACACACACACACACACACACACACACACACACACACACACACACACACACACACGCACACACACACACACACACACACACACACACACACACACACACACACAAGGGACAATTTTACAACTTACCAAAGCCAATTAAGCTACAAACCTTTAGTTCTTTGGCGTGTAGGAGGAAACTGGAGCACCAGGAGAAAACCCACTTGGTCACAGGGAGAACGTACAATCTCCGAGCAGGCAGCACCCGCAGTCAGGATAGAACCCGGGTCTCTGACGCTGTGCGGCAGCAACTCCTACTGTTGCGCCACCGTGCCAAATTTACAGATAATCCCGATTTGTATCAGGAAAAAATTAAATGCATCAATCTGTCATAATTTAATTGTGTTACAAAGAAATGAAAATGTATTTGTAAATCAGTAATTCACTTTTGGAAGCTACGAAGCCCAAAGCCCAGTGCGTCCTTTTATCTCAAGTTGTTATGATTGATTGTGTAAGAAGGAACTGCAGATGCTGGTTTAAACCAAAGATAGACACAAAAAGATGGAGTAACTCAGCGGGACAGGCAGCATCGCTGGAGAGAAGGAATGGGTGACGTTTCGGGTCGAGACCCTTCTTCAGACTGGTTAGGGATAAGGGAGATGAGAGATATAGGCGATTATGTGGAGAGATAAAGAACAATGAATGAAAGATATGCAAAAAAGTAACGATGATAAAGGAAACAGGCCATTGTTAGCTGTTTGTTGGGTGCAAATGAGAAGCTGGTGCGACTTGGGTGGGGGAGGGATAGAGAGAGAGAGGGAATGCCGGGGCTATCTGAAGTGAGAGAAATCAATATTCATACCACTGGGCTGTAAGCTGCCCAAGTGAAATATGAGATGCTGTTCCTCCAATTTGCGTTTAGCCTCACTCTGACAATGGAGGAGACCGAGGACAGAAAGGTCTGTGTAGGAATGGGAAGGAGAATTAAAGTGTTCGGTAACCGGGAGATCAGGTTGGTTCACGCGGGCGGAGCGAAGGTGTTCCGCGAAACGATCGCCCAGTCTGCGTTTGGTCTCGCCGATGTATAATAGTCCACATCTTGAACAATGGATACAGTAGATGAGGTTGGATGAGGTGCAAGTGAACCTCTGCCTGACCTGAAAGGACTGTCGGGGTCCCTGGACAGTCGGGGGAGGATGTATAGCGACAAGTGTTGCAGCTTCTGCGGTTGCAGGGGAAGGTACCTGGGGAGGGGGTGGTTTGGGATCTTATAGTCAGCAAACTACAAATAAAGGAAACCAGAATTAACTCACAGAAGTGATAATCAGAATTGAAATGTTTCCATCTAAATTAAATTTCTTTATTTAGCACATTTTTAGTCAACTTGCATTGACCCCAAAGTGCTTCACATAATTACATCCACACACACAGGCAAAGGTGGGTGAAGTGTCTTGCCCAAGGACACAATGACAGTATGCACTCCAAGCGGGATTCGAACCAGCTACCTTCCGGTTGCCAGCCGAACACTTAGCCCATTGTGCCATCTGTCGTTAGCAACAAATCATTGAGAAAAAACACCTGTGTTTTATGGAGGCTTGAACGATGTATTTTAATCATTTTAACAGGAGACGTACAGTAGGATTGAAAATTAAAATTCTCCTCTTGGATAGTCAAACTAGATCTCCTGCCTTTCATTGCACCTGCCTGATTCCAATCCAATGATCCTATTTGAATTAACATTGTTGAAATCATGAGAGGAATCGATCAGGTAGATGCACAGAGTCTGTTGCCCAGATTCGGCGAATCGAGGACCAGAGGACATAGGTTCAAGGTGAAGGGGAAAAGATTAAATAGGAATCTGAGAGGGAACTTATTCACACAAAGGGTGGTGGGTGTATGGAACGAGCTGCCAGAGGAGGTAGTTGAGGCTGGGACTATCCTAACGTTTAAGATGCAGACAGATAAGTACATGGATAGGACAGGTTTGGAGGGATATTGACTAAACGTGCGCAGGTGGGGCTAGTGGAGCTGGGAGTGGGACATGTTAGCCGGTGTGGGCAAGTTGGGCCGAAGGGCCTATTCCTTTGCTGTAGCACTCTATCACTCTATGATGGTTCTGGGCAAGTTGTGGCCCTGGATAGTCACCTGTTCAGTGATAATTAAAGATAAAATATACACCCCACTTTAAAGATAGACACAAAATGCTGGAGTAACTCAGTGGGACAGACATCATCTCTGGATAGAGGAAATGGGTGACATTTCGACCCATTCAGTCAAGGGAGAGGGGAACACAGAGATATGGAAGGGTAAGGTGTGAAAACAAGACATCAAAGGGGGTGAAGTTCAAGGTAAATGTAGAATAGATCATTGTTAGCTAGGGGAAGTTTACAACAAAGATAAAATGTAATCAGGAAGACAGTCAGACTGTCCGCAGAGCGTTGTCCCCTTTGATGCCTTGTTTTCACACCTTACCCTTCCATATCTCTGTGTCTCGCTGGCTCTCAGTCTGAAGAAGGGTCTCGCCCTGAAACGTCACCCATTCCTTCTATCCAGAGATGCTGCCTGCCTCGTTGAGTTACTCCAGCTTTTTGTGTCTATCTTCAGTGTAAACCGGCATCTGCAGTTCCTTGCTACACGCCCCACTTTTAGTCAAGTTGAATTGCAAAGATGAGAAACCTCAGTTGCAGTTCTTGGTGTTTTTCTTTCAATTAGGAATTTTTCTACGAGATCAAGCAAGCGGATTTGTCTAAGAAAACTCTGGAAGTAACTGTTTGGGATTACGACATTGGAAAATCAAATGATTTCATCGGTAAGTGGATTTGAATTATTACTGCAGCCTGTAATATTCATAATGGCAATGTTGGATTTAAGTTAAAGAAAGAACTGCAGATGCGGGAAAAATCGAAGGTAGACAAAAATTCTGGAGAAACTCAGCGGGTGAGTCAGCATCTATGGAGCGAAAGAATAGGTGATGTTTCGGGTCGAGACCCTAAGAGACTCATTGAAACTCATTGAAACTCAACGGGTGAGGCAGCATCTATGGAGTGAAGTAATAGATGATGTTTCGGTTCGAAACCCTAAGAGACTCATTGAAACTCATTGAAACTCAACGGGTGAGGCAGCATTTATGGAACAAAGGAATTGGTGACGTTTCGGGTCGAGACCCTAAGAAACTCATTGAAACTCATTGAAACTCAGCGGGTGAGGCAGCATCTCTGGAGTGAAGGAATAGATGACGTTTCGGGTCGAGACCCTAAGAGTCTCATGGAAACTCATTGAAACTCAGCGGCTGAGGCAGCATCTATGGAGCAAAGGAATAGGTGATGTTTCGGGTCGAGACCCTGAGGGTCTCGACCCAAAACATCACCTATTCCTTCGCCCCATAGATGCTGCCTCACCCGCTGAGTTTCTCCGGCATTTTTGTCTACCTGTTGGATTTAAGACTCATTCAATGAGATATAAAGCCTCATTCAGTTCCTTTATTAATATATCGTGATGGTTCTGGACTGGGTGGTTGAAAGACTTTGGTGGGTCAGGCAGTGAGTCATTTGTAGCCGCTGACTTGCCCTCTGGTCATTTTAACTTTTTGATGAATGTTGATGGTGGAATAACCATCCAATGCAATGCAGTTGAAGATCAAGGATAGACAGTCTTTGCCCAGTGCACATGTGGCCTTCGTGTAGATCTCATTGAAACCGACCGAAAAAATGAAAGTCCTAGATAGAGCAGATGTGGAGAGGATGATTCCACTTGTGGGCGAGTCTAGGACCAGTGGGCGCAACCTCAGAATAAAAGGATGAACCTTTACAATGGTAATGAGCAGGAATTTCTTTAGCCCGAGGGTGGTGAATCTGTGGAATTCATTGCCACAGATGGCGGTGGACACCAAGTCATTGGGTATTTTGAAAGGATCTTGATTAGTAAAGGCAGGAAAAGGTTGTGGGGAGAAGGCAGGAAGGAGAGTCTCTTGCCCAGAGTGGGGGAATCGAGGACCAGAGGACGTCGGTTCAAGGTGAAGGGGAAAAGATTTAATAGGAATCTAAGGGGTAACTTTTTCACACAAAGGATGGTGGGTGAATGGAACAAGCTGCCGGAGGAGGCAGTTGAGGCTGAGACTATCGCAATGTTTAAGAAACGGACAGGTACATGGAAAGGACAAGTTTGGAGGGATATGGACTAAACGCGGGCAGGTGGGACTAGTGTACATGGGACATGTTAGCCGGTGTGGGCAAGTTGGGCCAAAGGGCCTGTTTCCCACACTGTATCACTCCATGACTCTATGACTCTAATTGGGTTGAGAGGGAAAATAGATCAGGCATGATCGAATGGTGGAGCAGACTCGATGGACCGAATGGCCTAGTTCTGCTCCTATGCCATGACCTTATGATCGTACAAACTCCAGATCCTCAGCGATGTGCTCTCTAGTATAGCCAGGTGAACCATGTATTGCATAAGGTGTGATTACTAATCGACCACAGCAATGAAAAAGATGCACCAAGCACAATCGCCATCCATGGAAGCCCACCACATCTAACATCTGGGTACTTGTAGTAAATTCAACACAGCTGCCCCATTAACAGGTTAAGCAATAAACTTCTCAGAATCACACCAAGCTTCATCATCACCAACAAAAAATAAACAATGCAGGAATAAAGATAAGAATTGCGTAAAATACTCAGCAGATCAGGCAGAGCCTATGGATTGGGAAACAATGGTAATACTTCAGGTCAATGAGCCTCTCTCAGTATTCCTCTGGCATTTGGGGTGTCATTGACCTGATAGCTAAACTCTATTTATCTCTCAGCAGAACAGTGTTTGATCTGCTGGGAATTTCTGGAATGTTCTCTTTGTATTTCCTCACCACTTCCCCAGGCTTGTCTTGTCCCACCATCAGAAAAGATCCACCAAAGATGGCTTCATGCCGATAAATAGGGGCGGAGGGGTTATGGGGAGAAGGCAGGAGAACGAGGTTGAGAGAGAGAGAGATAGATCAGCCATGATTGAATGGCAGAGTAGACATGATGGGCTATATAGCCTAATTAAAGACAGTAGACAATGGATAATAGGTGCAGGAGGAGTAGGCCATTCGGCCCTTCGAGCCAGCACCGCCATTCACTTTGATCATGGCTGGTCATCCACAATCAGTACCCCGTTCCTGCCTTCTCCCCATATTCCTGGACTCCGCTATCGTTAAGAGCCCGATCTAACTCTCTCTTGAAAGCATCCAGATAATCGGCCTCCACTGCATTCTCCAGGCAGATAATTCCACAGATTCACAACTCTTTGGGTGAACTGTGGCCCCTGGTTCTGGACTTCCCCAACATCGGGAACATGTTTCCTGCCTCTAGCGTGTCCAATCCGTTAATAATCTTATATGTTTCTATAAGATTCCCTCTCATCCTTCTAAATTCCAGTGTGTACAAGCCCAGTCGCTCCATTTTTTCAACGTATGACAGTCCAGCCATCCCTGGAATTAACCTCGTGCACTACCCTGCACTCCCTCAATAGCAAGAATGGCCTTCCTCAAATTTGGAGAACAAAACTGTGCACAATACACCATGTGTGATCTCACCAGGCCCCTGTACAACTGCAGAAGGACCTCTTTGCACCTGTACTCAACTCCTCTTGTTATGAAGGCCAACATGCCATTATCTTTCTTTACTGCCTGCTGTACCTGCATGCTTACTTTCAGTGTACAAAGACACCCAGCTCTCGTTGTACCTCCCCTTTTCCTAACTTGACACCATTCAGATAATAACCTGCCTTCCTGCTCTTGCCACCAAAGTGGATAACCTCACTTTTATCCACATTAAGCTGCATCTGCCATACATCTGCCCACACACCCAACCTGTCCAAGTCACCCTGCATCCTCATAGCATCTTCCTCACAGTTCACACTGCCACCCAGCTTTGTGTCATCTGCAAATTTGCTAATGTTACTTTTAATCCCATCATCTAAATCATTAATGTATATGGTAAATAGCTGCGGTCCCAGCATCGAGCCTTGCAGTACCGCACTAGTCACTGCCTGCCATTCTGAAAGGGGCCCGTGGCAATGGATGTGAAAATGGATCCTGACCTGAAACATCACCTATCCATGTTCTCCACAGAAGCTACCTGACCTGCTGAGTTACTTCAGCACTTTGTGTCACTTTTTCAAGAAATGTTGAATAAAAGGGCATTACTTAACCTGATAATCTATATGAATTGCACTGTTGATTTATCCAAAATACAAGTGGGAAGTAAAATTATTTAGTTTGTATTAATAAAATATTGTTTTGGAATGTAGATTTTTCTACCTTCCCTGTTGATTAGATATTAAATTATTCTATTTTACAGCCAAGGAAATATGTATTATCTTTAACTTACTTACCTGTTTATTATTATTATTATTATTATTACTATTATTATTATTACTATTATTATTATTATTATTATTACTATTATTACTATTATTACTATTATTATTATTATTGTTATTATTATTATTATTATTATTATTATTATTATTATTATTATTATTACTATTATTATTATTACTATTATTATTATTATTATTATTGTTTTGTTGTTGTTATGTTTTTAAATAATTTAATAATTATTATAATCTTCTTTATTTTGCTTACTTGGACTTTTATTAAAACCAGCATCTGCAGTTTCTTGTTATTACAACTTGTATTATATTTAAGATGTTCATCTTCCAGTATATCAAAAGTGGATAGACACAACATGCTGGAGTACCTCAGCGGGTCAGGCAGCATCTCTTGAAAAGGGGACTGGGTGACGTTTCGGGTCGAGATCCTTCATCAGATTGAGAGTCAGGAAGGGAGACACGAGAGCTATGGGGAAGGTACAGTACAAAGCAGAGCCTGCATCGATGACTCAGGAAAGGTGGAGCTCACAATGGTCCATTGTTGGCTGGGGACGAGGTGATAACGGAGGAAAACAAACGGCGAAAAGTTGGGGTAGGGACGGAGGGAGAGGAAATGCAAAGTTAGAGAGACCAATATTCACGCCAATGAGAGAAATCAATATTCCTTTTCTCCAGAGACACCGCCTGACTCGCTGAGTTACTCCAGCATTTTGCGTCTATCTTCAGCTCGGTCCTGCATGTTTCAAAAGTAGATCCTCACTCCTGTAAATGTTCTGTTTAGGTGGGGTGACACTTGGAATCAATGCAAAAGGCGAACGTTTAAAGCATTGGTTTGACTGTTTGAAGAGCAAGGACAAGAAAATAGAACGCTGGCACACGTTGACTAACGAACTCCCGGGGTCTATCCTCAGTGATTGATGCCAGCTGCCCGGTGGTGATCTTGCCCCTGCATCATGGCATAGGACAAGTGAGGTTCTGTCTGAGAGTGAGTGAGTGCCACAGAAAGGTCGGGCCTTTTGCACTTTTCTTTTCAGAAACAAGTCTCTCTAGGCCTCTTCACAGATACCTAACTTTGCCTGGTAATCTTGTGGCTTACATATTGGCTTACGTACATGTTTACATGCATTTGTGTATCTGAGCACTTGCGATAAATTTCAGAGGAGTCCCTTTGGATAATTTTTTTATAATTAATTTAGCACCAGGAATTATCCGCTTTTGATGGCTGATACGTTTAGCGACCCAGACCAAGCAAATTATTTTTATGTTTTTGAAGTATTTAAATTTTATTAGGGCAAGCGAAACATGTCTGGAGTACTTAAATATAGATTTCCTCTCTACTACAGACAGACGAACCAGTTCGAGAAAAAGTTGCACAAAGGAACTGATCTTGTCTTAAACCTAGTCATATTTTGGAGTAATATAGTACTTTTGATACAGTGCAGGAGAATGGTGGCCTTGATAGTGACCAATTCTCCATAAGTTTCAATTAAAGTAGTGAAAGTACACATAGCTTTTCATTATCCAGAAGAACATTCACAAGACCAAAACCGAGCTTTAAGAATGGCGTACGTAAAATAAATGTAACACGATTCTCATGTCAATTGTCTTCTTTCCATCAATGGAATTGGAAAACGCATGGTGTATGGATGTCACCCTTCGGCAGTGGAGGCATAGGTTTAAATGGAGCACAGGAGGTGAATTATTAATTGTGGTCCTAACGAAGCGTTTCACTATTCAGATGCCATCTCAATAAATCTCGCATTCCGGTAGGAATCAAAGAAATAAGGCAGTTCTCAGTTAACTGTGCTGCACTGCAAACCCGGAGTCAAATGAGAAGAGATGAGAAGTGTTACCAAAGTTGTTAACCATCTGAAAAATAACCAGGTTCCATATCTGTAGGACCTGGTAGAAGATGTGGGGCTAACTAACTATCCCATTTGAAAAGGCAGTACAGAAATGCAAAGGAAATAATCTCCTTCTAAAATTTAGGATAATCTCCTAATAATCTCCTTCTAAAATTAAAATAATTACCGATCAATACCATACTCAAGCCAGGAGAACCTCTGAAGAAGTTCTCAACCCGAAACGTCACCTGTTCCTTTTCTCCAGAGATGCCGACTGACCCGCTGAGTTACTCCAGCTTTTTGTGTCAATCTTTGGTTTAAACCAGCATCTGCAGTTCCTTCCTGCACGAACCTCCTCCATATTTGGTACAGAGCACAGAATATCTCGAACAGCTTAAATTAACCAGTCCTCGTGTATTTTTATTAAATATTCGCTCGTGCAATATCGCTAAAGTTATCCAACAGTACTTATACAGTTACATCCCCATGAAGACTACCTGGAAAAGCTGACCCACCACAACATCCCAAAAGCTGCTTTAATCTCAAAAAGGCCCACACAAACTGTACCATATATATGGAAATAGCATTCATATTTTATCTTTTCACATCCTCAGGCCCTCTCGAAAAACACTTTGCAACAAACGACCTGCTTTTTGCGCAGACCCTTTGAAGACATGGCATTTCTTTTCAAATTGAACCCTGGGGCAACCTCCAGAGAATCTTCGCTTTTGAGACCTTATTTCTGCTACTTTGGCCCTTGCTCCGTTCTACCTTCCAAATCCAAACTAATTTCCACCCAAGATGTCACTAACATTTATAGAGAGAAAATAAAAGTTACAGTTGAGACGTCAGCCCAATCTTACAGGGAAGCAGTAAATCTAGCATCAGGCTCGACATATTAATTTCTGAACTGACATGTTTTAAAAACATCACTCCCAATAATTCCAAATATTTGGACTTTTTTAAAAGTATCTACTAAATAATAAAACTACGTTGAATGTGCAGAACTCAGTTTGACAATGAACTCTTGTACACTTTATATGAATCTGAATTTTGTATGGATTTCAATTAATGTGCATGGAGCTTATTTGGCTGCTATTATTGTATTAACTTGCAAAGCAACAAGCAACAAACATTCCAGTTTGAAACTATATTGTGGGTATGATAGCCAACAAGATGTTTCGAGTATTGCTAGCAAGATTACACTCTGCATGAAGTGTTAACTTCCTAATGCCTTGAAGATATTTGGCAGTTAATCATTTATTTTCTGTGAATGAGCCTTGCACTACATGTTATTGTTATATAATAAACATTATCTATTTTATTATTTTGCATGGTTTGTAACCATCCAACCTTACTTCAAGAGGAAGGGATAAATGTTATGCCAAAGGTCCTTTTTGACTGTCTTCTTACTGTCTACATGGTTCCTAAACTGACCTCAGTTTTACATCTCAATTTACCCTTGTATGGAACAAGTGATCATGTGATTACAACAATAAATCTTCTCTCCGAAACTACTGCACAATCTTATTTATATGACCTGAAAGTGCTCATCATTTCTCAACATTGATATTATTTACATTGTCTAAATCATAGAAAATGCAGGTAAACTTGCTCTTTGCTTTCTATATTGACTATGATGGTATAGGGCGATAAGATAACAGTATTTTGAGCAGTGATAATTGCACTTTGTGTTGTCTGTGTTGCAACATGCATCCAGGAAGAATGTAGTCCAGAGTGTAAAGCTCAACAAGTAACTTTATAAAAGATTATCAAAACTGTCCCATGAATGGTTAATATAAACTGAATGTGTATTTCCAGAATTTCTTGACAGAAATGTTTCATATCAGAACACAAAACACAATAAAAAGACCAAAGAGTACAACAAAAGGCTTTATTTTGTTTTCAATTAAGTTTAGCTTTTTTCTATGTGAATAAGTACAGGATTCTTTTTTTTTTTCCAGTTGAGTGTAGCTTATTGTCACGTGTGTCGAGGTACAGTGAAAAGCTTTTGTTGCGTGCTATCCAGCCAGCAGAAGGACATTACATGAACATGCTGCAAATACTCATCAGGTCAGGCAGCATCTATAGAGAGAAACACAGAGAGTTAATGTTTCAGTTTGGTGATCATTTATTAGTCAAGAGTCAAGAGTGTTTTATTGTCATACGTCACGGATGGGACAATGAAATTCTTACTTGCTGCAGCACAACACAATATGTGAATATGTAAACATAGGACATAACGGGGGAAGAGAGAAAAAAGAACCTGCAGGTAAGTCAGTGCAGGAACTACAGGTGAGATTCGAAACTGGAAATGAGGATTCAGGCTTATATGATTATTGATAGAGAAAAGGTGGAGAAATCCTAAACTTGGATGTTGAGGAGCCTGTGGGATAGGATGAGGCCGGAAGGTGAAAGTGAGCGCTGTATGCCACTGAAATTGCAAGGATGAAACTCAGAAAGGAAACTAAAGGGCCTGTCCCACTTGGCCGTAATTTGCGCGTAATTTCCGCGACATGATTTACGTGTCACGACGCACGTCGCGCGAGTCATGACACGCACGTGATGCGTGCATTGTGCGCATTACGCGCGCATGGTGCGCGATGACATAGGCAGTGACACGCGCGGCGTCGCAGGATTTTGTGATGTACAAAATCTTTGCGTGCCATGTGCGTGATGCGCAAATGATGGCCAAGTGGGACAGGCCCTTAAGGAGGCAAAAGAGGCGCAACACCAAATAATGGTGTAATATCGAGGACAACTTGAAGCTTGATAAATATGCAGACAGCAAGGATAACAAAGACAGGGGTTGGGCACATTGGAAAATAACTCAGTCAAGAACTCAGAAAAGAACTGGTTCAAGGAGTATGAGCCGGGTTTGATTTTCAATGGACATTTTGCCTGTGTCATCTCAAATGAGGAGTGCATAATTCAGTATTAGGTTTATTATTATCACGTGTACTGAGATCAGGAGTCAAGAGTGTTTTGTTGTCATATGTACCGAAGCGGAACATTGTTTTGCATGCTATCCAAACAGATCAGATGTGCCACAAATAAATGCAATCAAGTCAAACTCAAGTACGATAGAGCAAATGGGGAGATAATAATAATAACTTTATTTATAAAGCACTTTAAACAACCGCAGTTGCCACAAAGTGCTGTACATGAGAACTCATGTACAGCACTCAGATACAAAGGGGCAGGACATAGTTCACAGCATTGGAACGCAACAGTTCTGTAGACAAAGTCCAATGTCCACAATGGAGTAGACGGTACCTTAGCTTGTGGAAGCATGATAACAGAGGGGAGGAAGGTGTTTCTCAGCCTGATTGGTGTATCTTCTGCCAGACGGGAGCAGGGAGAGATGTAATGGTCTGTGTGGGACAAGTCTTTGATTATGTTTAGGAAGGAACTGCAGGTGCTGGTTTATACCGAAGATAGACACAAAAAGCTAGAGTAACTCAGCGGGTCAGGCAGCATCTCTGGAGAAAAGGAATGGGTGACGTTTCGGGTCTTGAAGACGGGTCTTGACCCGAAACGTCACCTATTCCTCTTAAAATAGCTAGTTGGTTAGTAATTGTAAAGAAATGTTATGGACACACTGTGGCTTTACTTCTTTATTACATTCATACTGTGGCATTACAGAGAGCACTAGCTGTACGTGGTCTGTCACGGAAACTAGAGAGCGATATGTGGGTGGGGAGGTTGTAATTATACTTGTGATATGGGGAGTGGTTAGTAGTGATGAGGTAACTATATTAAGGGTCACATGCATATATCATCTACATCCTTCCCCTTGGAAATGAAAGACAAACAAAGTAGTGACAGGGCGACCACGTCTCATGCGCTAGAAACGGTTTAAGCAAAATCGCCATAGCGGACAGGCGGCTTGACAACACGTCCCGACCGGGTTCGCATCTCGCCATCTCCCCTCCCTGCAGGAACAAGTGGAGGCAGTACGGCATCAGGTGCAGACGGCTGCACTGGAACAGGTGAGCCGGGCGGGGACGGAGAAGACAAGGGCACGAGGGGATGCGGGAACTGCGCGCGGGCAGGCGAGGGAGGGTGAACCGGGGGAGGAGCGGACGGATAGAGCTGTGAGGGTAGAGACCGTGGCATGCGAGGAGCGATGGGCCGAGCATCGCCTGGACGCTGAAATTTCAGCGGGGGAGCGAAAGGATCTGCGGGCGGTGGTCGCGGCTCGTCGACAAGCCGCAGATGTTGGCGGGACCGGCGGTAGATGGTTCCTGCATGGACGACGAGATAGGACCGAGGCGACCCAGCAGTGGCGACTACGGTAGCGAGCCGGGAGTGACCGGTGGGGGTCTGCATGCGGACAACTTGACCGGGGAAAAGGCGCGGCAGGAGGCGGCAGGACTTGTCATGGGAGCGTTTCTGAACATCGCGCTTAAGGGCAATGCGCTCCTGAACAGCAGCGGGCTTGAGGACAGAGGGGATGAGTGAGCGCTGGGCCACCGGGATCGGTGGTCTGGTAGTGCGAGACATGAGCCGCTGAGCAGGGGAGCCCATGGCAGGGTCACGGGATATGTTGCGAAGGTTGAGGAGGGCTAGAAAGAAATCAGAGTTGGACAAACTACATTGTTCCAGTAAGTTCTTTGCACTGCGAACGGCGCGCTCGGCCAGACCGTTGCTTTGCGGGTACTCAGGGCTGCTGGTGTAGTGGCGGAAGTTCCAGCTGGTTGCGAAAGCCCGAAACTCGGAGCTCGTGAATTGGCTGCCGTTGTCCGACTGCAGGCTGGCCGGCGTGCCAAAGGTAGAGAAGTGGCGGCGCAGCTTTTCGACAACGGCCGAAGAGGTGAGGGAATGCAGCTGGTCAACCTCGAACCAGTTGGAGTAGGAGTCGACTAGTACCAGGAAGTGTTTGCCTCGCCGCTCAATAATGTCAGTGGCAACCGCCATCCAGGGCAGTTCGGGTGCAGGCTGCTGCAGAAGCGGCTGTCGTTGCTGGTGGGGGGCGAGGCTGTTGCAGGTGGAACACGAGGAGACCCTCTCCCGGATGTATTGAGCCATACCAGGCCAGTAGAACTGGCTCTGGGCGTGAGACAAGGTGGCTTCGGCCCCACTGGCCTGAAAATAGTGGTCGTGCAGAGCAGCAGGCACTACCACCTTGTGTCCTTTCACAATCACGCCGTCGTGGAGTACGAGCTCATCACGGACCAGGAAGTAGGGCACGGCGCCAGCCGGCAGAGCGGAACAACAGTCGGGCTAGCCCTGCTGGATGATGGCAGCAAGCTGTTCCAGGGCAGGATCATCGGCAGTGTGCTGGACCAGGGACTTCACCTGCTGTGAAGGGACAATATTGACATTGAGCACCATCAGGTCAGACATTTCATAGGGGTGGCGATCGGTGGATGTTAGCGGGGCGCGGGATAGCGTGTCGGCCACGAACATGTCTTTGCCTTTCCGGAAAACGACGTTGAAAGTGAAACGCTGGAGCTGCAGCATCATGCGCTGCAGTCGGGATGAGGCAACATGGATCGACTTGTTGAGGATGGTGACAAGTGGCTGGTGATCTGTTTCAATGGTGAATGTGTTGCATAGTATATAGTCCTTGAATTTGGAGCAGGCAAACACCACGGCCAGTAGCTCCTTCTCGATCTGTGCGTAGTGCTGTTCGGCAGGGGTCATGGTACGGGACGCGTAGGAGACTGGCAGTTGCAGGCCGTCATGGAGCTGCAGGCAAGCGGCACCGAGCCCGAACTGAGAGGCATCGCAGGTGATGATAATGGGATGTTGCAGGTCAAAACATTTAAGTGTGGGGGTACTGATCAGCTTGGACTTAAGGATGTGGAAAGCTTTTTGGTGTCGAGGGAACCAAGCCCAGGCCGTGTGCTTCTTTATCAAATCCCTCAGGGGTGCACTCAGCTCGCTGAGGTCGGGGATGAACTTCCCGAGGTAGTTTACCATGCCCAGGAAACGTTGCAGGCTGGGCACGTCAGTGGGTGATGACATCTCGGAGATGGCAGCCGTTTTCTGCGGGTCGGGTTTCAGCCCCGAGGCTGTGAATACATGTCCAACATATGTGACCTCCGGGACGCGGAATCGGCATTTCTTGGGGTTGAGTTTCAAGTTGATCTTCCGGGCCCGGTTAGGAATTGGCGGAGGTTGAAGTCGTGCTCAGCCACATCCTAACCGTAGACCAGGATGTCGTCAACGATGATGGCACACGGTAGGCCGGCAAACAGCTGCTCCATTGTCCGTTGGAACACCTCGCTGGCAGAGTTGATTCCGAATGGCATTCGGAGGAACTTAAATCTGCCGAAGGGGGTGCTGAAAGTTGTCAGGTTGGAGGAATGCTCGTCAAGCGGTATCTGCCAGAAGGAGCTCTTGGCATCGAGGACAGAAAAGATTGTGGCCGGACCAACCTGTGCAGCGACGTCCTCTACTGTTCTCATGGGGTAGTGCGGGCGTTTGATGGCAAGGTTTAGGTCTTTGGGGTTGATGCAAATGCGTATTTCGCTTTTGTCCTTTTTCGCGGCAACAACCACGGTGGAGACCCACCTGGTGGGTTCGCTGACCGCCTTTAGGATGCCCATGTTTACCATGCTGTGCAGCGTCGATTCTACTTTGTCCTTCATGGCGAAGGAGACACGGTGTGGCGCACGGACCACTGGCTCGACCTTGCGGTCGACGACAATCTTGTAGTTGTAGGGCAGCTTGCCCAGCTCGTCATCAAAGCGGTCAGGATATTCAGTCAACGGGTCCATTAGGGCCTGCACCTTGTGGATGTCACGGTGGAAGGAGACCAGGCCCAGGTCCTGGCATGCTTGGTTGCCCAACAGGGTAATGCAGTTGGAATCGAGAAGATAGAAAGTGAGGGACCGAGAGGTGTCCAGTATCTTGCAGCGCAGAGTTGCCTTTCCCACAGGAACAAGCACCCCTCCCCCATATGCATGCACAGTGGAGCGATCAGAAGTAACTTGCTCATTAGTCCTAATCTTTTTGAAGAGGCTTGTTGACATAACATTCGCAACAGCTCCGGTATCAATCTTAGCGGTGAAGGTCGAGTTATTCACAGTTACATGAACTGAACGGTCTGTTATCACTGCAGGTGCATCCAACACAGAAAAAATGCTGGTCTCCCCCTGAGAGGACCCAGATTCAGATACAGGGAAATCGTCGAGATGGTACTGGGAACCGAGCTCGCTATCAGTTTGCTCCAAGTTGTTTAACACACGCCTTGGAGCAGCAGGTGGCTTCCCACGGGAACGGCAGGCAGCAGAAAAATGGTTGAGTTTCTTGCAGTAATTGCACGTTTTGCCCAAAGCAGGGCATACATTGTACTGATGAGTGGCAAAGTTACAATTGGGGCACCTTTGCTGGGAACGTCCCCCGGGAGCAGTGCCGGACCTCGGGGGTCGTGGCGGGGTAGGGTTCTGTTGAGGGCGGGTAACGCTGGCAAAGTTAATGTCCTGATCAACCGATGACACTGCCGTGGTGACGGCTTCGGCTAAACGGCAGGCATGCATAGCCTCGTTGAAAGACATGTCGGGCTTGCGCAAAAGTTCAGTCCTTAGCTTTTCATCGCGGAGACCGTAAACCAGAAGGTCCCTGGTCAGCTCCTCGGGGGTCAGCGTGTCAAGGCGGCACCGTCTGGCCAGGTGTCGCAGCGCAGCAACATAATTCTCAGCAGATTCACCAGGGCGCTGACGCCGCCCGAACTGTTTGAAACGTTCTAAAATGCAATTAGTCGGAATGTCGCAAATCGCGGTAAACTTAGCCAATAAACATACCGGGTCCCGAACAGATTCACCCGCAGCGTAGACGAAGAAGTCTGACCGAGCCAGGGCATCGGGACCAGCCAGGTTAAGGAGTAGAGAAGCTTAGACGGCTGGAGTAGCGGCAGGATGAGCGATTGTGACATAGTGGTCGAAGTCACGTCTAAAGACATCCCATCGATGGGCAATGTCTGCATCGAAAACGAGCACATCGGGTTTGTGGCAAGAATTGGCCATAACGAGGAAACAAGTAGGGGGTAACAGAAAACTGGGGCAAAATTAAATTAAAACCGATAAACATGAGGCGCAAGGGGTAAGAGTTTTGACACCATGTAAAGAAGTGTTATCGACACACTGTGGCTTTACTTCTTTATTACATTCATACTGTGGCATTACAGAGAGCACTAGCTGTACGTGGTCTGTCACGGAAACTAGAGAGCGATATGTGGGTGGGGAGGTTGTAATTATACTTGTGATATGGGGAGTGGTTAGTAGTGATGAGGTAACTATATTAAGGGTCACATGCATATGTCATCTACAGTAATGAAAAAAGAAAATTGTCGTCTGAAGTGAAGTCTTATTGATTAGATCTGGTGGGCAACAAAATGGCAAATAGCATTTGAGTTGAAGAATTGTGACGTCGTAAAATGGAGACACAAAGAACTGCAGATGCCGGCTTACAAATAAAGTCACAAAGTGCTGGAGTAACTCAGCAGTTCAGGCAGCATCCGTGGAGAACATGGATAGGTGACATTTCGGGCTGCAACCCTTCTTCTGATCTCCAGAGATGCTGCCTGACCTGCTGAGTTATTTTGATTCAACAACTGAATTTGGGTTCAGCAAACAGGGGCCAGAGAACAGCAGATAGACACAAGATGCTGGAGTAACTCAGAGGGACAGGCAGCATCTGTGGAGAGAAGGAATGGGTGATGTTTCAGGTCGAGGCACTTCTTCATACCCGACCCGACCCGAAACGTCACCCATTCCTTCTCTCCAGAGATGCTGCCTGTCCCGCTGAGTGACTCCAGCTTTATTTGTGTCTCTCTTCAGTTAAAACCAGCATCTGCAGTTCCTTCCTACACAAAAGAACTGCAGGACTACTGGTCAGACGCCATGAAGTTGTGGGCGAGAGATCTTTCACAGATCGCTCAAGTAGCAGGGGAAATGGTTAACAATGCACAGCTTGATACTTTGTATTCCTGACTGGAACAAGAGCAAGAAGGTCATGCTAGGACTGTCTAAAAACACGAGTCAGGTTATGTCTAGAACAGTGTGTACAGTTTGGGCATATGATCACAGGATGATGCAGCGGGGATTTGCTGGGATATTGCCATGATGCTGAATTACAACTCTGAGAGGAAACCGCCTAGTCTGAGGTTGTTTTTGGAGTGAAGAAGACTAACTCTGCTGTACAAAATCCTGAAAGCTCAGGTGGCACTTAGACGGGTACACAGATATGAACAAATGAATGAGGAAAGGTTTCACAGGGATGTGGGCCAAATGCGGACAAATGGGACTCACTTAGATGGGTCAGCATGGACGGGTTGGGCCGAAGGGCCTCTTTCGGTGCAGTATGACCCTATGACTCCGAGATGACCTCCATTAAGGTGGGAGTCAACTGGGGTACATTAATGAATTAGTGGATAAGGGGAAAAAATGCCCAGAGTGAAGTTCTGGAAATCACTACCTGAGAAGAGGTGGAGAGGTATATGGATGAGCACTTGAGTTGTAGCCTATAGGATTAGCAGATAAATTGCAGTAGGGTGCAGAGATGTTTTGGTAGGCCAGGACTGTCTAGGTTACATGGCCTAACGATGTGCTATACATCTCTATAATACCAGAGGGGCTCACTTATATTTTTTATGGAATAGAATGAACAGCCATTTCCGGCATTCGCATACATGTGCTGTGAAATTACAATGGTATTAGTATTACAATGGTATTAAGTAATCCTATTTGTCTCGGCACATGTTAAGGCTACAGGTTCAAGTACATTTCTGGTTTAAGGGACTTAATCTTGGGCTTTGATAGTAAAAATACTGATAAAATATCCCACCTTCTTAGAAGAATGTAGGAAGTAGGAGTAGAGGTAGGCCATTTGGCCCATTGTATCTGGTCTGCCACACAGAGTCATAGTGATACAGTGTGGAAACAGGCCCTTTGGCCTGTTATAACTTGCCAAAATCGGCCAACATGCCCCAGCTACACTTGTCCCACCTGCCTGCGCTTGGTCCATATCCCTCCAAACCTGTCCTGTCCCTGTACATGTCTAACTGTTTCTTAAACGTTGGGATAGTCCCAGCCTCAACTACCTCCTCTGGCAGCTCGTTCCATACACCCACCACTCTTTGTGTGAAAAAAGTTACCTCTCAGATTCCTATTAAATCTTTTCCCCTTCACCTTAAACCTATGTCCTCTGGTCCTCGATTCCTCTACTCTGAGCAAGAGACTCTGTGCGTCTACCCCACCTATTCCTCCCATGATTTTATACACCTCTATAAGATCACCCCTCATCCTCCTGCGCTCCAAGAAATAGAATCCCAGCCTACTCAACCTCTCCCTATAGCTCAGACCGTCGAGTCCTGGTGACATCCTCGTAAATGTCCTCAGTACCCTTTCCAGCTTGACAACATCTTTCCTATAACATGGTGCGCAGAGCTGAACACAATACTCTAATTGCGGCCTCACCAATGTCTTATACAACTGCAACATCTCCTCCCAACTTCTATACTCAATACTCTGGCTTACACACATGGTTGATCTTTTACAACTGCCCCACTTTTCATGCACTGATCCCACGCCCATAGATTGGTTTTAATATCTGAAAGATCTAGCGATCTCTGATCCCCTATCTCAGGTGTGGCTTGACTTGGATCAAAATGCTTTCTCAATGTCTTTACATCCCTCAGTCTGCACTCCGCCGAGAGCTGGGTTTGGGTGGTCATGCCAAGGGCACTAATTCTAACCAGAGATGCCATGTCTTCACTTGAGCTTGGCAGGTGGCCCAACAGGTCTTTCCTCACACTTGGTTGTGGATAGGTGTGGGATTGCCACCGAGGAAGGGAGTCAGCCAGAGTGCAGGCCGGACATGTCTCCCACTTGCAGGTATCAGTGAGAGTCAAGTGAGATGACATGAAACTAGCGAGGGAGCAGATTCAAAAGTTCATACGTTATAGGAGCAGGTCTACTCCGCCATTCAGTCATGGCTGATCCTCCTATCCATCACAACCCCATCCTCCTGCCTTCTCCCCATAACCCCTGCGACCCGTACTAATCAAGAATCTATTCATCTCTGCCTTAAAAAATATCTATTGACTTGGCCTCTACAGCCTTCACTCCACACTAAGGTCATAAGTGATAGCAGTAGAATTAGGCCATTCGGCCCATCAAGTCTACACCATTCAATCATGGCTGATCTATCTCTCCCTCCTAACCCCATTCTCCTGCCTTCTCTCCATAATGTCTGTACTAATCAAGAATTATGTACAGGGTACCATAATTTCTGCACTAATCAAGAATCTATCTCTGCCTTAAAAGTATCCACTGACTAGGCCTCCACGCCCCTCTGTGGCAAAGAATTCCACAGATTCACTACCCTCTAAAGAAATTTCTCCTCATCTCCTTCCTAAAAAAACGTCCTTTAATTCTGAGGCTATGACCTCTAGTCCTAGACTCTCCCACTGGTGGAAACATCCTCTCCACATTCACTCTGTCCAAGCCTTTCACTATTCTGTATGTTTCATTGAGGTCCCCCCCCCCCCCCCTCCCCCCCTCATTCTTCTAAACTCCAGCGAGTACAGGCCCAGTGCCGACATACGCTCATCCTAAGTTAAACTTCTCATTCCTGGGATCATTCTTGTAAACCTCCTCTGGACCCTCTCCAGAGTCGGCAAGTAAATAAGTAAACCATATAACATATAACCATATAACAATTACAGCACGGAAACAGGCCATCTCGGCCCTACAAGTCCGTGCCGAACAACTTTTTTCCCTTAGTCCCACCTGCCTGCACTCATACCATAACCCTCCATTCCCTTCTCATCCATCTGCCTATCCAATTTATTTTTAAATGATACCAACGAACCTGCCTCCACCACTTCCACTGGAAGCTCATTCCACACCGCTACCACTCTCTGAGTAAAGAAGTTCCCCCTCATGTTACCCCTAAACTTCTGTCCCTTAATTCTGAAGTCATGTCCTCTTGTTTGAATCTTCCCTATTCTCAAAGGGAAAAGCTGATCCACATCAACTCTGTCTATCCCTCTCATCATTTTAAAGACCTCCATCAAGTCCCCCCTTAACCTTCTGCGCTCCAGAGAATAAAGACCTAACTTATTCAACCTATCTCTGTAACTTAGTTGTTGAAACCCAGGCAACATTCTAGTAAACAAATCAATCTCTTGGTGCCTCTTTGCATTGGTTATCTCTGGGAACATGTTTGGCAAGCAATGTGACCCTCCAGCAGTCATCTGCAGAGAGAGATTGGAATTTACGTGGGGATGCACTACTTCTGTTGTTTTTAGTGGTTTCCTTGTACACACTGTTTTAACAGTTTGCAAAAGACTCTCATGAAGTTGCATCATCGGAAGGGCAAAATTGAGCCTTGGACGGCACCGGGCCTGTACTCGATGGAGTTTAGAAGGATGAGGGGTCACCTCATTGAAACTTACCGAAGACTGAAAGGCCTGGAGAGAGTGGATGTGGCGAGGATGTTTCCACTGGTGGGAGAGTCTAGGTCCTGATCTGTAGCCTCAGAATAAAAGGATGTGCTTTTAGAAAGGAGATGAGGAATTTCTTTAGTCAGAGGGTGGTGGTGGTGGTGAATCGTGGAATCCATTGCCACAGACGGCTGTGGAGGCCAAGTCAATGGATATTTTTGAAGTGGAGATTGATAGGTTCTTGATTAGTAAGGGTAATGGGGAGAAGGCAGGAGAATGGGGTTGAGAGGGAGAGATAGATCAGGCATGATTGAATGGCGGAGTAGACTCGATGGACCTAATTCTACTCCTACAACATCGGGAAAAAGTTCCTTTGTCCACCTCTGCCTTCATAGATCCTTTAATATTAGCTGGAGGTACACAAAATTGCTGGGGAAACTCAGCGGGTGCAGCAGCATCTATGGAGCGAAGGAAATAGGCGACGTTTCGGCCCGAAACCCTTAATATTAGCTGTTCTTTGTTCATAGCTTCATCCTTACCGATTATTTAATTTTTATTAAATGACAACAAACCTTTTGAATAAAGGGCGACGGATTATACGAAGACTGACGAAGATCCACAATAATTATCTTCAGATCCAGTTGGTCTCAATTAAATCACTTGCATCACATAAGCCACGATAAGTTATAATATAAGTCTGAAGAAGGGTCTTCACCCGAAACATCACCCATTCCTTCTCTCAAGACATGCTGCCTGTCCCGCAGAGTTACTCCAGCATTTTGTGTCTATGGTTTAATCCAGTGTCTGCAGTTCCTTCCTACACATATAAAACAACACAATGCATATGGTCAAAATGTGGTCCTGTGTTCCATACATGGTAAAATCTCTGACAAGAAATTGATCAGTAGATGAAAAAATGGTTAATTTATTTCATTTTTCTGTTTTGCTCTGACAAGTGTATCAGGTTCTCATATTACTGTGTGTATTGCATGCAGATCAACATGGTGAATCATTTTTGTATTGGCTGTTTGATACCGTTCATCTCTCATCACAACCGTGGAGAATGCAGCATCAAATTTGAATGTCTCTTTTATTGCTTCTTACAATAACATGACTTTTGTACCTCAGCCTACCTATAAAAATCTAAACTGTGATATTTGAACGAATTGTCGTCTTGTGATTTTTCCTTGTGGCTTTTTGGTGTTATTTATGACAATGAAAGCATAATGTAATCAATTGGCATCAAGTGAAATACTCACTTCATTGCAGAACTGGCTTTGTATGTGGAAGAAATATTTTAAATGCTGGGGATTGTGACCATTTTTTTTCCCCCCATTAATTTTAAACTTTGCCAGGATTTCAGAAGAATGATATATTTTAGCA
This sequence comes from Amblyraja radiata, assembly GCF_010909765.2. Taxonomy (NCBI): domain Eukaryota; kingdom Metazoa; phylum Chordata; class Chondrichthyes; order Rajiformes; family Rajidae; genus Amblyraja; species Amblyraja radiata. The sequence continues at coordinate 29,342,524 of NC_045983.1, read as the reverse complement.
TGTAATCTATTTAATTTTATTTAATGGTCTTCCTTGTGTGAATATTTTCTCAATTAAATGCAAAAAACAAAAAACAAATCGTTCATGCTAACTTGTGACTTTTTTCGGAGGCACATGGATGTGTTTTGGAACTTTGCTTAGTGTTTTCAGATCATTCTGTGGGCATGAAAATACATAACCTGATTTCATAAATCTTTGTTGGGACTGAAATGAGTGAATGAATGATACTCTGTTGTCACATGTACAGTAAAATTCTTTGTTTTACACAAAATACACAAAGTGTGAATGAATGCATGAGTGAATGAATACTATATTGCCACAGTGAAGTTCTCTGCTTGCATACTTATAGAAACTTACATACTTACAGAAATTTACAAAATTCTTAAGGGGTTGGACAGGCTAGATGCAGGAAGATTATTCCCGATGTTGGGGAAGTCCAGAACAAGAGGTCACAGTTTAAGGATAAGAGGGAAGTCTTTTAGGACCGAGATGAGAAAATCATTTTTTACACAGAGAGTGGTGAATCGGTGGAATTCTCTGCCACAGAAGGTAGTTGAGGCCAGTTGAGGCAATTTGGCTATATTTAAGAGGGAGTTAGATGTGGCCCTTGTGCCTAAAGGGATCAGGGGGTATGGAGAGAAGGCAGGGATGGGATACTGAGTTGGATGATCAGCCATGATCATATTGAATGGCGGTGCAGGCTCGAAGGGCCGAATGGCCTATTTCCTATGTTTCTATGTTTCTATACCCAAGGTATTCAAATAGCTGCCATATAAAGGGCACTGATAAAGTTACAAAGTATCCCGCGCCAGGACCACATCTGCCCCTCCCGGCTGACCCCCCACACTCTTCCTTTGTTCTCTGCCCCCCCCCCCCACGGCACCCCCTCCCCCTTTCCCCCTTCATGGCGACAAAGAGCCAGGTATAGGGTGTCGACTAAGTTACAAAGGTATTATTGTCTCAATGGTCCCTCTTCATTCTCGGCAGCCCCCCACCCACTCTGAGTCCCTCTTGGTTACTGGTAGTCCACCCCCACCCCAGGATGAAAAGTAAATTATTTATGTAATAGATGTAGCCAAGAAAATAATTTTTCAAAGTAATTCAATAATAGGATCGGTTGAATATTCAATTCAACGGTCTTGATCCTCCTTAATTCCCAAGAGCTAGCATTTCCCGAAAGTTTATATAGAATTGTCCCAAAATATTGGATGCATATTATCTTTATCAGGAATCAGATATCGAATGAGTAACTGAATAGTTTAAGAGTCAAAGATGACCTCTCGATAGAAAGGATCATTGAAGTGATCATTGAGCAAAGCAGGAGGAATTCAGCGAGTCAGCCAACATCTGTGGAGGGAAGATAGACACAAAAAGCTGCAGTAACTCAGCGGGCCAGGCATCATTTCTGAAGAAAAGGAATAGGTGACGTTTCGAGTCAGGGGAATGGGAAACGAGAGGTGGTGCAGAGATAGAGATGTTGCAGAGCTCTAGTCCGAGAGAGGAGGAGAACTTCATCAAGATTTCGCAGTGGAGCGGGCGAAATGTGTAGGAAGCAACAGACGTCACCTATTCATTTTCTCTAGACATGCTGGCTGACCCGCTGAGATACTCCAGCTTTTTGTGTCTATCTTCAATTTAAACCAACATCTGTGGATGGAATGGATAGGTGGCATTCCAGGTCGTGATCCTCCTGCAAACTGAAGCATGATGTGCTGGACATGCTTCCACCATTCAAGTTTATTTATTCACCTTCATTCCTCACTTATATTTGGCTTGGGCCTTTCCCCCCCCCCCCCACTGGGGACAATTGTGCAGTGATTTGAACAAAGATAAATAAAGCTATCCAGCGGTCAGAGGACTGGTACCATTGTGCTTTGTGCCTGCACACCAAAGAGGCCAACTTGGCCTTTTGAGAGATGCTACTGATGTTGTTCAAATAGAGTATGTGGAGTTAAAGGTGGGATTGATGTAAAGAGTTTGTATCATCATAGCTGTTTAATAATAAAAGAAGATGGAATCCAGTTAAAAAAAAAATGGAAATTGCGTTCTGACAAGAAAGCAAGAGGATTTCACCTGAGGGTCAAAATAAAGTTCACGCCAAGACTTTTTGGAATAGATGGGGAAGTGATTGATGTGGATGATGCATTCATGTGCAATGAAGGAATGAAGAAAATAATTTTTGACCAGTTTGAAAAATATTCCACACTTCATGAATATTACATGTGGGAGACATCGTTTAATTCCAGGCTCTGCTTTCAAAGAGAGGAGATTAATTAGATTTGCAAAGGGGAATAAAAAAGCAGGGCTTTACGGCTTGTGAGCCAGCCTCATTTAAACATAGAGTTGTTGTCGTGCCAAAATATGCAAGAGAAAGGAATTCTGCACCTACAGAAAGCGGTTGATATTTGCAAATATCAACAGTAGCGGAAGCCTGTGGGGCTTTCGGGAGCAGAGCAGATGCCACTTTCATACAATGGAAGGAGTAAACAGATTAGGCTGGCCAGCACAGATCGTGAGATGCAGTGCGATGAGGGAAAAATATTTTGTGGGCTCATCAGAGCAGAGTTTGTGCATTGGGCCCATCAAGTCTACTCCGCCATTCAATCATGGCTGATCAACCTTTCCCTCTCAACCCCATTCTCCAGCCTTCTCCCCATTACCCCTGACACCCATACAAATCATGAAATCTATCAATCTCCACCTTAAAAATATCATAGAAACATAGAAACATAGAAAATAGGTGCAGGAGTAGGCCATTCGGCACTTCGAGCCTGCACCGCCATTCAATATGATCATGGCTGATCATCCAACTCAGTATCCTGTACCTGCCTTCTCTCCATACCCCCTGATCCCTTTAGCCACAAGGGCCACATCTAACTCCCTCTTAAATATAGCCAATGAACTGGCCTCAACTACACTCTGTGACAGAGAATTCCAGAGATATCCAGTGACTTGGCCTCCACAGCCGTCTGTGGCAATGAATTCCACAGATTCACCACTCTCTGACTAAAGAAGTCATTTCTCATCTCCTTTCTAACGGTACATCTATTTCTTCTGAGGCTATGGCCTCTGGTCCGAGACTCCCTCACTAGTGGAAACATCCTCTCTACATTCACTTTATCCAGGCCTTTCACTATTTGGTAAGTTTCAATAAGGGGACCCCTCATCCTTCTAAACTTTAATATATCGCCAGGTATATCTAATATAGAACATAAAACAGTACAGCACAAGAACAGGCATTCCGCCCAGATTGTCTGTGCCAAACATGATGCCAAGACCATCTCTAATCTACTGGCTCATAATCCATATCCCTCCATTCCCTGCTTATCCATGTGCCTATCCAAAAGCTTCTTATCTGCCTGAACCACCATCCCTGGCAGCACGTTCCAGGCACTCACCACCCTCTGTGTACAAAAACATTGCCCTCCACATCTTCTTTAAACTTTGCCCCATATGTCATAAGGTCATTAGGAATAGGAGTAGAATTAGACCATTCGGCCCATCAAGTCTACTCTGCCATTCAATCATGGCTGATCTATCTCTCCCTCCAAACCCCATTCTCCTGCCTTCTCCCCATAACCCCCCGGCACCCGTACTAATCAAGAATCTATCTATCTCTGCCTTGAAAATATCCACAGACTAGGCCTCCACAGCCTTCTGTGGCAAAGAATTCCACAGATTCACCACACTCCGACTAAATACATTTCTCCTCATCTCCTCCCTAAAAGAACGTCCTTTAATTCTGAGGCTACGACCTCTAGTCCTAGACACTCCCACTAGTGGAAACAACATCTGCTGACCAAAACCATTTTATTCAGAATATGGGAAAGCCTCCTATCGGGGAAGGAAGTGTTAAGAAAAAGGTAATGGAGTGTGAGAATAGACTATTAAATTTCACAGATGTCAGAGAGATTGATGTTGCTGAACGGTCGATGTGATTTACAAAAAGACTGATGAGTCGCCTTGTTGAACAACCAACAAGTTCCTGAGTTCATTGTAACGTCGGGTGAGAGAGCATGTAAGCAAAAATAAGGACACAAAGTGCTCAAAAAGGACACAAAGAGTATCTCCGCAGGTCAGGCCATGTCTCTGGAGAACATGTAAGCTGTTTAATTGAGATGGAGAAACCAAATTTCTGCTGCACTGCAGGCACGTCATAAAGAAATATGTGGTTCGGGCAGCTTACAACCCAGTTGTATCAACGTTGATTGCTCTAATGTCAAGTAACTCCTGGGTCCCCTCCCCTCCCTACTCTACCCCCTTCCCCCACCCTAGTCGTCCTACCAGTTCCACCGTTCGCATCTATACATCAGTCTGAAGAAGGGTTTCGGCCCGAAACGTTGCCTATTTACTTCGCTCCATAGATCCTGCCTCCACCCACTGAGTTTCTCCAGTGTCTACCTTCCATTCTCCAGCATCTGCAGTTCCTTCTTGAACATCTATATATCTCTCTTGTTATCAGAGGGTGATCACGGTGGCACAGTTGCTGCCTTACAGCAAAATGCAGCGCCAGAGACCCGGGTTTGACCCCGACTACGGGTGCTGTCTGTACGGAGTTTGTACGTTCTCCCCGTGACCTGCGTGGGTTTTCTCCGAGATCTTCGGTTTCCTCCCACACTCCAAAGACGTACAGGTTTGTAGGTTAATTGGTTTGATTAATTGGTTTGATAAAATGTTAAAAATAAAATTGTCCATTATAAAATTGTTCAATGCTGAGTGACGCTCTACCTAGAGATTTTCAGCGTACTACATCCAGATCCAGGTCATACCTTCCCCAACCAACAATGGGCCATTGTGGGCTCCACCCTTCCTGAGGTCATCTGTTGCCCACCCTGATTTGTTCTGATCTTTTCTCACCTCCAGTTTATTCCCCCCCCCTCCCCTCTACTTTCAGTCTGATCCGAAAACAATTGAACAAGTAAAGCAAGGATAGACACAAAATGCTGGAGTAACTCAGCGGGACAGGCAACATCCCCGGAGAGAAGGAATGGGTGTCGTGTCGGTTCGAGACCCTTCTTCAGATCTTTCTTCTGAAGACCCTAAACGTCACCCATTCCTTCTCTCCAGAGATGCTGCCTGTCCCGCTGAGTTACTCCAGCATTTTGCATCCACCTTCGGTTTAAACTAGCATCTGCAGTTCCTTCCTATACGAACATATCAAAGACTATAAAAATATAATCAAAAAGCATGTCAAAACACTAAGAAATAAGAACTTGAAATTACATTAAAGTGAAAGCTAAAAAATGCATTGAAGTTGAACAATATCAATGAACAAATAAAAGTAAATATTTAGACCTGGCATTTTAAAATAATGTTCATGATAAGATTCAGTATTTGAATTACCTTGATTATATCCTTGCTGGGCATTGTTATTTTTATCATTCATCCTGAATTTCTGAGGTTATAAACTGTTGGCAAATAGATGACTCATTAAAACATCATCAGGAATTCAATAGTAATTGATTAACTGCGTAAACAGAGCTTAAAAATGTTTGTTTATTCAACATTTGATGTTCCCTGAAGATCGCTTGTGCAAGTGCTGTCTTCCTCCTGAGACATTGCAGAACCCTAGTTAACCAAACACTCCAAAGACCTACAGGTTTCTAGGCTAATTGGCTTGGTAAAGTTGTAAATTGTCAATGGTGTGTGTAGGATAGTGCTAGTATACGGGGAACGCTGGTCGGCGTGGACCCGGTGGGCTGAAGGGCCAATTTCCACGCTGTATCTCTAAACTAAACGAAACTAAATTCTGAATCTGGATTCTGAGCCTGAAGAAGGGTCTCGCCCCCACATGTCACCCATTCCTTCTCTCCATAGATGCTGCCTGTCCCGCTGAGTTACTCCAGCATTTTGTATCTACCTTTGATTTAAACCAGCATCTGCAGTTCTTTCCTACACATAAACTAAATTAAAAATAACAGGAAAATAATTGATGTTGGACTTATTCTGTCATTATACGTATTGTCCATTCTGAAGATAGATGAAGAGTCTGAAGAAGGGTCTCGACCCGAAACGTCACCCATTCCTTTTGGAATTCCATTCCTTGTGGAATTCCAGCCAAATCACTGGATGGATTTAAGAGAGAGTTAGATAGAGCTCTAGGGGCTGGTGGAATCAAGGGATATGGGGAGAAGGCAGGCACGGGTTATTGATTGGGAACGATCAGCCATGATCACAATGAATGGCGGTGCGGGCTCGAAGGGCCGAATGGCCTCCTCCTGCACCTATTTTCTATGTTTCTATGTTTCCAGAGATGCTGCCTGTCCCGCTGAGTTACTCCAGCATTTTGTGTCTACCTTCAGTTTAAACCAGCAGCTGCTGTTCCTTCCTTCAATTGTTCATTCTGAACTTGCGATACATTACTTAGAGTCACAAATAAATTGTGGTCTGTGCAGGAAGGAACTGCAGATGCTGGTTTAAACCGAAGATTGACGCAAAAAGCTGGAGTGGCTCAGGGTGGCAGACAGCATCTCAGGAGAAAAGGAATGGGTGAAGTTACAGGTCGAGACCCTTCTTCAGACAGAGAGTCAGGGGAAAGGGAAACGAGAGATATAGACAGTGACATCGAGAGATTAGGACAAATGAATGAAAGATATGCAAAAAAGTAACGATGATAGGAGACAGGACATTGTTAGCTGTGGTCTCGGTGAATACGAGTTATAGACAATGAGATACTGTGGTCACATGTCTGAATTAGTCCATCAGTTTTTGATTTCATAATCAGTTTTTGCCATTATAAAAGATAGACACAAAATGCTGGAGTAACTCAGCAGGACTGGCAACATCTCTGGAGAGGTGACGTTTCGGGTCGAGACCCTTCTTCAGACTTATTGCTAATTGTTTGCTATTACAAACTCTGCCACTAACGTTTTATCAATTCAAGTCTTTGAACCGATCGCCACTAATGAAAGTCACCGCAACTTACACTGCTTGCATGTGGCCCCTTGCTAAGTATTGAACGTTGAATGACATTTTTTAAAGACACTTAATTTCAGATGGATCAGATGCTCCCGAGGTGATAAACAATAAAGTCACGATCAATGATTAAACATGAATCCGTTCGATTGCTTAAGAGCGAAATAGGAATGCTTAACCTGCGCCTGTCGGCATGGGATTGACACATCGGGTAATGATTGACGGGGAGTTGATGTAGAAATGTCCTCACAGGCTTCCGCCTCGCCTCGCCTCGCATCGACCTGCTTTTAAAGTTATTTTAGAGTCAGCATGAAGAATAACGACGGCTCCGTCCAGATGAAGACGAGGAAGGCGAAAACTAAATACGATTCCACAGGAACAAGTGCTGACAAAGTGAACGGGCTTGTGGAGGTCCCACCCAGAGAGACTTGGTCCCGACAGATCGAATTCTTGTTGGCTGGGATCGGTTACTCCGTGGGATTGGGCAATGTGTGGAGGTTCCCCTTCCTGTGCTACAGGAGTGGAGGAGGTAATTTTATTTTTACTATTGGTCTATGAGGAAATCCTAAAATAATGTGTGGCGCAGCGGTAGAGTTATAATAATAATAATAATAATGGATGGGATTTATATAGCGCCTTTCTAATACTCAAGGCGCTTTACATCGCATTATTCATTCACTCCTCAGTCACACTCGGTGGTGGTAAGCTACTTCTGTAGCCACAGCTGCCCTGGGGCAGACTGACGGAAGCGTGGCTGCCAATCTGCGCCTACGGCCCCTCCGACCACCACCAATCACTCACACACATTCACACACAGGCAAAGGTGGGTGAAGTGTCTTGCCCAAGGACACAACGACAGTATGCACTCCAAGCGGGATTCGAACCGGCTACCTTCCGGGTTGCCAGCCGAACACTTAGCCCATTGTGCCATCTGTCGTCCCATTATGCTGCCTTACACGCATTCTGGGCCTGGATAGGAGGAATTGAAGTTGTTGCTGTCCATCTGATTGTAAACTAGAAACCTTTCATCAGTTCGTGCATTGTCGGGGCTGAATTAGGCCATTTGGCCCATCAAGAGGCACGGTGGCGTAGCGGTGGAGCTACTGCCTTACAGCGCCAGAGACACGGGTTCGATGCTGACTTACAGTAGCTTGTCTGTACGGAGTTTGTACTTCCCCCTCCTCCCGCCCCGTGACCTGCCCGGGTTTGCTCCGGGTGCTCCGGTTTCCCCCACGCTCCAAAGACGTACAGGTTTGTAGGTTCACAAAAATGCTGGAGAAACTCAGCGGGTGCAGCAGCATCTATGGAGCGAAGGAAATAGGCAACGTTTCGGGCCGAAACCCGGAAGGGTTTCGGCCCAAAACGTTACCTATTTCCTTCAGGGTTTCGGGCCGAAACGTTGCCTATTTCCTTCGCTCCATAGATGCTGCTGCACCCGCTGAGTTTCTCCAGCATTTTTGTGTACCTTCGATTTTCCAGCATCTGCAGTTCCTTCTTAAACACAGGTTTGTAGGTTAATTGGCCAGGTATAAATGTAAATTGTCCTTGGTGTGTGCAGGATAGTGTTAGTGTGCGGGGATCGCTGGTCGGTCCGGACTCGGTGGGCCGAAGGGCCTGTTTCCACGCTGTATTTCTAAGCTAAACTAAACTAAACTAAATTGGGCTTGCAAAACAGAGCAAATGGCTTCTGACAAATTCCTTGAAAGCCATTGCTTAACCATTGCGAGGGGAGTTCACTATTCTTCCACGATGAATGATTATTTTGATTCATGTATTCTCATGTGACAATGCAGATGCATGTTCATACATTTATTCATAGAGGTTCATTGTACATCCATCACTGAACAATGAATGCAGTAAACTCACTAAATAAGGTGATTAATCCTTTATACTGCATTTTAAAGCTAACCTTAATCAATACAGTAAATATTGTTATTATGGATCACTTTTGATTATAGCAGACTGTGTGGTTGTTTTCTTTTACAAATCTCAAATTGCGGAGTACAGAGACAAATAAATAAATGATGGGTCTTTGTCTCAAATATTATGGAGGGCACTGTAGTTGACCAGGAAGTAACAATGACCTGGGGAAACACCCATGTCTGATGTAACTTGGAAAGAAGCCCTCTGAAGAAAGGAGATCCTGTTGGATGCTTTCCCCATGGCCATTTGGCAAAATTCCTCATGACATGAACAATCAAACAAGCACCAACCCAGAAGAAGGGTCGCGACCTGAAACGTCACCCATCCTTTTTCTCCAGAGAGATTGCCTGTGGTCACCGGGAGAACGTACGGCCTCCGTATAGACAGCACCCGTAGCCGGGATCGAACCCGGGTACCCTGGCGCTGTCAGTGCTGTATGGCAGCAACATTACCACTGCGCCACTCTGCGGCCCAAGATAAGATGACATAGAAACATAGAAACATAGAAATTAGGTGCAGGAGTAGGCCATTCGGCCCTTCGAGCCTGCACCGCCATTCAATATGATCATGGCTGATCATCCAACTCAGTATCCCGTACCTGCCTTCTCTCCATACCCTCTGATCCCCTTAGCCACAAGGGCCACATCTAACTCCCTCTTAAATATAGCCAATGAACTGGCCTCGACTACCCTCTGTGGCAGAGAGTTCCAGAGATTCACCACTCTTTGTGTGAAAAAAGTTCTTCTCATCTCGGTTTTAAAGGATTTCCCCCTTATCCTTAAGCTGTGACCCCTTGTCCTGGACTTCCCCAACATCGGGAGCAATCTTCCTGCATCTAGCCTGTCCAACCCCTTAAGAATTTTGTAAGTTTCTATAAGATCCCCTCTCAATCTCCTAAATTCTAGAGAGTATAAACCAAGTCTATCCAGTCTTTCTTCATAAGACAGTCCTGACATCCCAGGAATCAGTCTGGTGAACCTTCTCTGCACTCCCTCTATGGCAATAATGTCCTTCCTCAGATTTGGAGACCAAAACTGTACGCAATACTCCAGGTGTGGTCTCACCAAGACCCTGTACAACTGCAGTAGAACCTCCCTGCTCCTATACTCAAATCCTTTTGCTATGAAAGCTAACATACCATTCGCTTTCTTCACTGCCTGCTGCACCTGCATGCCTACTTTCAATGACTGGTGTACCATGACACCCAGGTCTCGCTGCATCTCCCCTTTTCCTAGTCGGCCACCATTTAGATAATAGTCTGCTTTCCTGTTTTTGCCACCAAAATGGATAACCTCACATTTATCCACATTATATTGCATCTGCCAAACATTTGCCCACTCACACAGCCTATCCAAGTCACCTTGCAGTCTCCTAGCATCCTCCTCACATCTAACACTGCCCCCCAGCTTAGTGTCATCCGCAAACTTGGAGATATTGCCTTCAATTCCCTCATCCAGATCATTAATATATATTGTAAATATCTGGGGTCCCAGCACTGAGCCTTGCGGTACCCCACTAGTCACTGCCTGCCATTGTGAAAAGGACCCGTTTACTCCTACTCTTTGCTTCCTGTTTGCCAGCCAGTTCTCTATCCACATCAATACTGAACCCCCAATGCCGTGTGCTTTAAGTTTGTATACTAATCTCTTATGTGGGACCTTGTCGAAAGCCTTCTGGAAGTCCAGATACACCACATCCACTGGTTCTCCCCTATCCACGCTACTAGTTACATCCTCGAAGAATTCTATAAGATTCGTCAGACATGATTTACCTTTTGTAAATCCATGCTGACTTTGTCCAATGATTTCACCACTTTCCAAATGTGCTGCTATCCCATCTTTAATAACTGACTCTAGCAGTTTCCCCACTACCGATGTTAGACTAACTGGTCTGTAATTCCCCGTTTTCTCTCTCCCTCCCTTCTTAAAAAGTGGGGTTACGTTTGCTACCCGCCAATCCTCAGGAACTACTCCAGAATCTAAAGAGTTTTGTTAGGTGGCCTGTACACAACACCCACCAGCGTTTTCTGCCCCTTAGTGTTTCGCAGCTCTACCCATACCGATTCCACATCCTCCAAACTAATGTCCTTCCTTTCCATTGCGTTAATCTCCTCTCTAATCAGCAACGCTACCCCACCTCCTTTTCCTTTCTTTCTATCCTTCCTGAATATTGAATATCCCTGGATGTTCAGCTCCCAGCCTTGGTCACCCTGGAGCCATGTCTCCGTGATCCCAACTATATCATAGTCATTAATAGCTATCTGCACATTCAACTCATCCACCTTATTACGAATGCTCCTTGCATTGAGACACAAAGCCTTCAGGCTTGTTTTTACAACACTCTTACCCCTTATACAATTATGTTGAAAAGTGGCCCTTTCTGATTTTTGCCCTGTTTTTGTCTGCCTGCCACTTTTACTTTTCACCTTGCCACCTATTGCTTCTACCCTCATTTTACACCCCTCTGTCTCTACGCTCACACATTTAAGAAACCCTTTCCTTTTAACTCCATCCTCCACTATCCCATTCGACACCCCACCCCCCTTATTCAGTTTAAAACCACCCGTGTAGCAGTGGCAAACCTGCCTGCCAGAATGCTGGTCCCACACCTGTTAAGATGCAATCTGTCCCTTTTGTACAGTTCCCCCTTACCCCAAAACAGATCCCAGTGATCTAAGAATCTAAATCCCTGCCCCGTGCACCAGTTCCTCAGCCACACATTCAGGTCCCGTATCTCCCTGTTCCTGCTCTCGCCAGCACGAGGAACTGGAAGCAAACCGGAGATAACAACCCTGGAGATCCTGCTTTTCAGCATTTTTCCGAGCTCTCTAAAGTCACGCTGCAGAATATTCATCCCCTTCTTTCCGACATCGTTTGTGCCGACATGCACTACCACTTCCGGATGTTCACCTTCGCCCTTGAGGATTTTCTGCACTCTGTCCGTGACATCCTGGATCCTGGCACCAGGAAGGCAGCACACCATCCTCGCATCCCGTCTGTTGCCGCAGAAACCCCTGTCCGTACCTCTCACAATGGAGTCTCCCACTACAATGGCGTTGCCTGCCTTAGGCCTTTTTGGTTTTGGCTCAACAGCCCTATTCGCATCACAAGCCAGTCCGTCGCCCAGTGTAAACACCTCTTCTGTCCCGACAGCTTCTAAGTGGGTGAACCTGTTCACAAGAGGTACAACACCTCTGTCTTCACTCCTTGTTTCCTGCCCCCTGTCCCCATCATCATCCTTCCCTCTAGCTTTACAAGTTAACTCCTCTTATTTTGTCTCAGTTTTAGTGTAGTTTAATCTATTACTGCCACCTGTGCCGAGGTACAGTGAAAAGCTTTTTGTTTTCAGCCAACCGGTCAGCGAAAAGACTATGCGTGATTACAATCAAGCCGTCCACAATGTACAGATACACGATGAAGAGTATATAACGTTTAGTGCAAGATTCAGTCAATTCTGGTGAAAGATAATTCAAAGACCTCGCCCAGGGGTCGGCAGCCTTGTTCAGCATAGGAGCCAGGACCCATGTCTGGGAGCGGATGGGCGGGCCACATCTATCGCCATCGTTAATAAATAATTAATGATCGTTTTTGTTTAAAATCGCGACAAAAATGTAAAGGGCCTGTCCCACTGACGCGACTTTTCAGCGACTGTCTTCGACCTTCAAGCTCGAGGGCACTCGCCTGGAAAACCTCGAGCTGGATCGACCGTCAGCGATGAAACCCCACGGGCTGGATAGACCGACACACGCTCACACACACACACACACACACGCACACAAACAAATCGCAAAGGCGGGGGCCAGGGAAAGTGGGGGAGCGCTGTCTGAAATTCACACCCGCGATGAACAGGAAGGTAAAAGACGGCTGGCACAGTTACGGTAAGTCCTTTAGAGAGCGCAGAGAGGTGGGGGGGAGAGAAAGGGAGAGAAGGGAGAGAAGGGGAGGGAAGAGGAGAGGAGGGGAGAGAAGGGGAGAGGAGGGGAGAGAAGGGGGGGGAGAAGGAGTGGAGACACTTTTAAGAAGCCAGATAACTTTTAATAAAGTTTAGCGGCATTTAACGTTACCGGTCGGTTTACTTACCTATTTTTTCTCACCGAGCTTTACCTTTGATTGCCTTCGATTACCTACGATAGCATTACGACCTACTACGACCCACCTCAACTAAACCTACGAGTGAAAAAAATATCGATTTTTTCCATGGCGACCGTTTTTTACTCACTGGCATTTTTCAGCATGCTAAAAAAATCGCCGCGACCTAGCTGAGGTCTCGAGTACGCGGAGCTACTATCGAGCATGAAGGAGAGTTCCAAAGACCTCCTAGGACCTCGTGTCGACCATGCTGCGAGTATGAGTCGAGGGCAAACTCTTCTAAACTCACCAATTAGGTCCCCGCAGTGGGACAGCCCCTTAACAAAAAGACAACCCCCCCCCCCCCGCGACAAACTACAACTAAAGTGTGACACTGTGGCTGGAGCGGAATTCCTCACCGACAATGCTGATGCTTCGCGTTCCTCCAGCCCGCCCGCCCGCCGCTGGGCTCCCGAGGAAACCGCTCCAGCACCGCCTCGCCGAAGCTGCTCTCAGCCCGCTTCAGTCTCGCACGTGCCGCTGCACCGGGGTGGGGGGCGCTTTCAATCCGGGTGGTCGGGAGGATGGAAGAGGGGGTGGGAGGGTAGGGACGGAGAGAGAGAGAGTGGGTCGACAGGTGTTGTGATATGGAATTGGCAGTGTGTGCGTGTGTGTGCGTGTGTGTGTGTGTGTGTGTGTGTGTGTGTGTGTGTGTGTGTGTGTGTCTATGTGTGTGTGTCTATGTGTGTGTGTGTGTGTGTGTGTGTGTGTGTGTGTGTGTGTGTGTGTGTGTGCGTGCGTGCGTGCGTGCGTGCGTGCGTATGTGCTTGCGTGCGTGTGTGTGTGTGTGAGAACTACTCTCGGATAAGTGTGTGTGTTTTGTGTTACGGCTGCGGGCTGGATGATTCCGGGTTACGGGCTGGATCCGGCAGGTTGCTGACCCCTGATCTAGCCTCTAACCTTTGTCACTCACTCCACCCATCTGCCAATCTAACCCCCTCACCGGTACCCTTTCATCCATCACTTGCTGGGTTTTATCCCACCCCCACCTCAGTTTTCCAGCTTTCTCCCGCTACTCCACTCAGGTTGAAGAAGGGTCCTGACCAGAAACATCCCCTGTCCATTCCTTCCCAAGATGCTGCTTGACCCGCTGAGTTCCTCCAGCACTTTGTGTTTTGCTGACGATGATACTTGTTGGATGAGGAAAGAGATTGGGCAGCCTTATCTCATAAAGTAATTCCCGGTAAATGCAGTGTAAAGGGCAATGAAAAATCAGCCAGTGAGGCCGATCTCAACTGCTGAACAAAGTCTGTGCATCCTTGTCCTGTCTCCTCCCTGGCTGTTTCAGCTGAACCCTGACAACTATCAAAGCTCTAACATCATGGACCTTGTTCCCAGCTGTTATCAGGCAACTGACTCATCCTACCACAACCAGAGAGCAGTGCTGAACTACTATCTACCTCATTGGTGACCCTCGGACTATCCTTGATCAGACTTCACAGGCTTTATCTTGCACTAAACGTTATTCCCATCTCATGTATCTGTACACTGTGAACGGCTCGATTGTAATCATGTATTGTCTTCCCGCTGACTGGTTAGCGCGCAACAAACAGCTTTCCACCATACCTCGGTACACGTGACAATAAACTAAACTCAACTTGGAGCAGCTGAGTCACGATGCCTCCCCTCTGACGTTTAACTCTTTTGGGAACAGCTCCATCCAAGACTGCGGGAAATTGCCAGGGAATTGTGGACGCAGCCCAGACCACCACACAAACCAACCTCCCTTCTATTGACTCCATTTATACCTCACGCTGCCCCGGCAAGGCCAGCAGCATCATCAAGGGCGAGTCGCACCCTGGCCACTCCCTCTTCTCCCCTCTCCCATCAGGCAAAAGGCACAGAAGTGTGAAAACGCACACCTCCAGATTCGGGAACAGTTTCTTCCCAGCTGTTATCAGGCAACTGAATCATCCTACCACAACCAGAGAGCGGTCCTGAACTACTATCTATCTCTTTGGTGACCCTTAAACTATCTTTGATCGGACTTTGCTGGCTTTACCTTCTGGACCTCCAACTGGTCCAGAACGCAGCCGCCCGACTCATCACCCACACCAAATCCTGGCATCACATCACTCCAGTCCTCAAACAACTTCACTGGCTTCCCATCTCCCACCGGATCAACTACAAAATCCTGATCCTCACCTACAAAGCCCTCCACCATCTGGCCCCCCCCCCATATCTCACTGACCTCCTCTCCCCCTACCAACCCTCACGGTCCCTCAGATCCACATCAGCCGGTCTCCTCTCCATCCACAAGTCCAACCTCCGCAGTTTTGGGGACAGAGCCTTCTCCAGGGCAGCTCCCAGGCTCTGGAACTCCCTCCCCCAACTGATCCGCAATTCCGTGTCCCTCACCATCTTCCAGTCCTGCCTCAAGACCCATCTCTTCACCTCTGCCTATCCTTAGCCCCACGTCCCCGTCCCTTTTCATCTGTGCATTAATTGCCTCATACTGTGTTTTGTATTGAATTCTGTCTTTACTTTGTGTACTAGTCATGTCTCTACTATTTATTTCATTCCCCTTACATGTTTTTCCTCTACATGCTCAATTTTTGTAAGGTGTCCTTGAGACTCTTGAAAGGCGCCCATAAATAAAATTTATTATTATTATTATTATTACCTTGCACTAAACGATAGCCCCTTGTACTGTACTGTGAATGTACTGAAATACACTGTAAACACACTGGACGCTGCATGGCTCGACTGTAATCATGTGTTGTCTTTCAGCTGACAGGCTAGCATGCTATAAAAGCTTTTCACTGTACCTCGGTACACGTGACAGTAAGCTAAACGTAACTAAACTAAACTAAACACAGTGATGTTAGATCATGGCAGACAGAAAAAATAAATTAGGACCATGTAACAAGTGAAAAAAATGAACAAAACTGCATGGTAGGTTTTTAAAGCATCCCATAGCTCACCGGCCTATTTCCCATCAGTTTACTTAGGTTCAGTTTAGAGATATAGCACTGGAACAGGCCTCACCATGTCCGCACCGACCAGCGATCCCTGCACATCAACACCATCCTACACACACTGGGGACAATTTACAATCTTACAGAAGTCGATTAACTTACAAACCTGGACGTCTTTGGAGTGCGGGAGGATAGCGGAAATCCCGGAGAAAACCCGCGCAGGTCACGGGGAGTGCGTACAAACTCCGTACAGGCAAGCACCGGTAGTCAGGATCGAACCTGGGTCTCTGGCGCTGTGAGGCAGCAACTCTACCGCTGCACCACCGTGCTGCCCAAAGTGCCGAAGTACTTTAAATATTATAATTAACAATTTCAGAATAATAATAATAATAATACATTTTATTTAATGGGCGCCTTTCAGACATCTCAAGGACACCTTACATAGTAATCGGAATAAAAACATATAATCGGAATATAACAAGTAATAAAGACATCACAGAGACACAAATTAAAAACAGAATTCAATCCAAAAACAGAAAATCAAAAACACAGTGTGAAGAGAGAGCAGCGGCAGCCAAAGCGCGCCAGCGTCCACTCTCTCTTCACGGCAGCCATCTTGGACACAGACCTACAGGACTGCAATTAGACAAAAAATGTATCAAGGTGGGCAAAAGCCAACTGAAGATTTGATCCCAGTTGCTGCTATTAATAATTAAGTATTCCATCAATTGTGGTGATTACAATTGCAATTTAACAGAGGTGTAATCGAATGATTCACCTGAAATATTTTACTGATGTTCAAAAAAAAGAACAATATTAACAAGGAAACACTATGAAAAGCTTCTTGTTGAATTCTTGCAACTACTAACCATTTAAAGAATGCAGGAAGTTTACATATTTACATTTGGATTAGACCATGCTATAGTTCAACTCTGTCCCGACATTATCACAAGCCTTCTTGTCAGCGTTTATTTCCAATTTCACTTTGAAAATCACCAATTAATTAGTATAGTAAACATGTTACAATTTTCAAGCTTCAGTGAAAGCAATGCTGAATTTGGAAAATTAAGCAGTTAGTTAGTTATCTGCTAGTGGGAGAGTCTAGGACCAGAGGTCACAGCCTCAGAATTAAAGGACGTTCCTTTAGGAAGGAGATGAGGAGGAATTTCTTTAGTCAGAGGGTGATCTGTGGAAATCATTGCCGCAGATGGCTGTGGAGGCCAAGTCAATGGATATTTTTAAGGCAGAGATAGATAGATTCTTGATTAATACGGGTGTCAGGGGTTATGGGGAGACGGCAGGAGAATGGGGTTAGGAGGGAAAGATAGAAAGACAATAGACAATAGGTGCAGGAGTAGGCCATTTGGCCCTTCGAGCCAGCACCGCCGTTCAATGTGATCTTGGCTGATCATACGCAATCAGTACCCCGTTCCTGCCTTCTCCCCATATCCCTTGACTCCACTAACTTTAAGAGCTCTATCTAACTCTCTCTTGAAAGCATCCAGAGAGCCGGCCTCCACCGCCCTCTGTGGTAGAGAATTCCACAGACTCACAACTCTCTGCGTGATAATCAGCCATGATTGAATGGCAGAGTAGACTTGATGGGCCGAATAGCCTAATTCAGCTCCTATCACTTATGAACTTATTTAAAACTGGGACTAAGTGCCATTGTAGATCTACATTTGCAACTGCACGGTGGCGCAGCGGTAGAGTTGCTACCTCACAGCGCTAGAGACCCGGGTTCGGTCCTAACTACGGGTGCTGTCTGTACGGAGTTTGTACGTTCTCCCCGTGACCTGCGTGGGTTTTCTCCAGGTGCTCCGGTTTCCTCCCACACTCCAAAGACGTACAGGTTTGTAAATTATTTGGCTTCGGTAAGAATTGTAAATTGTCGCTAGTATGTAGGATAGTGCTAGTGTACGGGGACGCAGGTCAGCGCAGACTCGATGGGCCGAAGGGCCTGTTTCCGCACTGTATCTCTAAACTAATCAGGAGAAGCTAGTCTACCGAATATATCAAGGTGGAAGGTAAATAGTGTTAAAATAAGGGACCTCTCTGGAAGAAAATCAGGACGCCTATCCTCACAGTGAGTTCTGGAAATCTGGAACTCTGCAGATTTTAGTGGGTGTGTGGGGGATACCAAAGAATGTGCAGCAAAAGGACATATAGATTTACTGTGTAGATATAGATGCAAGGGCCAGGAAGCGAGCGGGCAAGATCATCTCTGACCCCTCTGACCCTGGCCACAAACTTTTTGAATCACTTCCCTCTGGAAGGCGACTCCGGACTGTCAAAGCTGCCACAGCCAGACTAAAAAACAGATTTTATCCACGAGTAGCTGCTCTACTCAGTCAAAAATCTGTAGCCTCCCTTTGATCTGGTATTTTGTTGGTTCACATGCCTGATCAATGGTGTTTTATCATTAATGTTTTATTATTATTAATGTGGAGTGTTTTCTGAGTCATTCGTAACTGTCACTGTATGTCATGTTAGTACTTGTGGGCGGAGCACCAAGGCAAATTCCTTGTATGTGAATACTTGGCCAATAAACTTACTTACTTACTTACTTTAAGATTGCAGTCTGCTGAGCTGCAATGGAATACTAGATAAGGCTTGAGGTTCTGAATGGTAGAATGGTCTTATCTTTGTTTTCTGATTGCTTATCCCATAAGATTGGTTTATTCTACTGATGGAAAAATCCCACAGAAAGTTTTGAAATCTGCAGCTTCAATCTCAAGTTAAATATTGTGAAACTGTACATATCTGTCTTCCATCTAATAAATAGCTTTGAGTAAACAGCACCCTTGGCAGGTACCAGATGCATTTTCTGTTGGTCCACAGAATATTTCTGGACAGTCTGAACCGTCCTCTCACCAACTAGAGAGAAACCCTCTACATCTTTGGAGATCTTCGAACCAACTTTAATTGGACTTTACTGGACTTTATTTACGCACTAAACGTAATCCCCTTTATCCTGTATCTGTACACTGCGGACAGCTTGATTGTTATCATACACAGTCTTGCCGCTGACCGGATAGCACACGACAAAAAGCTTTTCACCGCACCTTGGTACATGTGTCATAGATTCATAGAGTCATAGAGTGATACAGCATGGACACTGACCCATTGGCCCAACTTGCCCGCACCAGCCAGCATGTCCCATCTACACTAGTCCCACCTGCCTGCGTTTGGTCAATATCTCTCTAAACCAGTCCTATCCATGTACCTGTCTAATTGTTTCTTAAATGTTGGGATAATCCCAGCCTCAACTACCTCCTCTGGCAGCTCGTTCCATACACTCACCGCCCTTTGTGTGAAAAAGTCACCCCTCAGATTCCTATTAAATCTTTTCTCCTTCACCATAAACCTATGTCCTCTGGTCCTTAATATCCCTACTCTGGACAAGAGACTCTGTGCGTCTACCCGATCTATTCATCTCATGATTTTATACACCTTTATAAGATCACCCCTCATCTTCCCGCGCTCCAAGGAATAGAGTCTCAGCCTGCTCAACCTCTCCCTGTAGCTCAGACCCTCGAGTTCTGGCAACATCCTCGTAAATCTTCCCGGTACCCTTTCCAGCTTGACAACATCTTTCCTTTAAC
The DNA here is from genome assembly GCF_010909765.2 of Amblyraja radiata. Taxonomy (NCBI): domain Eukaryota; kingdom Metazoa; phylum Chordata; class Chondrichthyes; order Rajiformes; family Rajidae; genus Amblyraja; species Amblyraja radiata. The sequence continues at coordinate 29,323,036 of NC_045983.1, read as the reverse complement.
ACGGTGCCCAGAACCGAACACAATGCGGCCTCACCGACGTCTTACATAACTGCATCATGACCTCCCAACGTCTATAATCTAGGTGACAATAATAAACTAAACTAAACTAAGCTAAGCTAAGCTAAACTGTATGTATAGGAAGGAACTGCAGATGCTGGTTTAAACCGAAGATAGACACAACATGATGGAGTAACTCAGCGGGAAAGGCAGCATCTCTGGAGAGAAGGAATGGGTGACGTTTCGGGTCGAGACCCTTCTTCGGACCCGACCAAAAACGTCACCCATTCCTTCTATTCGGAGATGATGCCTATCATCAAAGCTGAGTTACTCCAGCTTTTTTTGTCCAAATTAAACTGTATTACTGGGCAGCGACCAAATATCATCACTGCAGAATTAGAGGAACTGGCCAAGGTAAGGGATGATTGGGGGAGAGTTGTGGGGGTTATGTCCATTGATATACTTCCGCCCAAATGGTTATTGAAATTGGCCTTCAACTAATTGATATTTGTCTGTGGTGCCAGACATGTCTGCACTGAAGCAGTGACTGATGCAGGGCAAGAGGCAGTGATTGTCAACTGGGAATTGTTGTGAATTGTATCACCAGCGATGAGTTGGATCACTGTCCTGCTTTTGTCAACAACTTTGGCTTTTCCTTAGCGCAGTGCCAAGGTAAATTTTACGAGATTGTGTTGTGTTATTATTTCAATGAGGAATTGGTATTTATTCAGAAATTCATTAAAAAAAAATCAGCATTTCAATTTTGCTGCGAGCCTATTTATTGTATGAATGAACTACTGAAATATCATGAGGAACGCAGCTCACTTTCATTTATAATCAAACGTGTTTTGGTTGTGTTTGCTTCTGTCTCTGCCTCTCTCTTTCACCCCTGTCCCCCACCCCTTTGCCAACCGCACAAACAAACCATCGACAGTTCTCAATCCTGATTCCCATCTCATTGCTTGCAAACCAAGTCGCGTTCCCAAGTGTAGGAAGGGACGGCAGATGCTGGTTTAAACCGAAGATAGACTGAAGAAGGGTCTCCACCTGAAACGTCACCCATTCCTTCTCTCCAGAGATGCTTCCTGTCCCTCTGAGGTACTCCAGCTTTTTGTGACCATCTTCCGTATTCCCAATTTGACTTGACTTCGACCGATTGTCTGTTAGTTATCTCTTTGTAGTCTATTCTTGTCTATCTTCACAAGTCTCTGCTGGAGTCACCGCCCTATAGTATTCCTGGGAATGGCTCTCAAAGGTCTACCGATCCAACATTGTACCCTCTCCCTGTTATATTGCAATCTTGGCTCTCTACCCCGTTTCCCACCACGTTCTCTGCCTGTTACTTTGAGCAATATTAAGAGTGACTCTCTTAATGTGTGGAGTACCAAAGAGTGAAAGGAGTGGGACGGGCTATCGATGCTGAAAGCGGAATTCTCACCCAAGTTCATGAAACATGCTATGAGCTGCCAGAGGAGGTAGTTGAGGCAGGGACTATCCCCACGTTGAAGAAACATTTAGACATGGATAGGACAGGTTTGGACCAAATGCGGGCAGGTGGGACTAGTATAGCTGGGACATGTTGACTGGTGCGGGCAAGTTGGGCTGAAGAACCAGTTCCCAAGCTGTGTCACTCTATGACTCTAAATACAAAATGCCACAGAGGTGTTCAAGTTCCTTCAAATGAGTCCAGGAAGGTCAGGTCAAAGTTTCTATTAGCAAATAGTATATTTAAATCCATGTCAGCAACTATCTCCTTACTTAAAGAGTGCTAAAGGTACAGCATAACTAGATGGCAAAGGAACAAGAGGCAAAGTACTGGTCAGAACATATTTGGAGTATTGTGAGCAGTTTTTGGCCCCATATCTGAGGAAGGATGTGCTGGCATTGGAGAGGGTCCAGAGGAGGTGGACGATAATTATTCCAGGAGTGAGTGGGTTAATATATGACGAGCGTTTGACGGCACTGGACCTCTATTTGCCAGCATTTAGAAGGACGAATGTCACTTGCACTAGGATCTCTCATTGAAACGTACCGAATAGCATAAGGTCTGGATAGAGTCAATGTGGAGAGGATGTTTCCATTAGTGGGTGAGTCTAGGACCAGAGGCCATAACTTCCGAATAAAAGGACATACCTTTAGAAAGGAGATGAAGAGGAATTTATTTAGTCAGAAGGTGGCGAATCTATGGAATTCACTGCCACACACGGCTGTGGAGGCCAAGCCGATGGATATTTTTAAGATGGAGATTGACAGATTCTTGATTAGTACGGGTGCCAAAGGGGGTTATGGGGAGAAGGTGGGAGAATGGAGTTGAGAGGAAAAGATAGATCAGCCATGACTAAATGGTGGATTCGAACTGATGGGCCGAATGGCCTAATTCTGCTCCTAGAACTTGTGAACTTATGAAGTCAAGCAGGGATCCTCAATGGGAGAATTAGAAAGTTGGAAGGACATCCTCTTCTCTTTCATCCATGCCTTCTCTTATTTTCTGACAAGGTTCTGTATAGACATTCCCAACTGAAGAAAGGTCTTGACCCGAAACGTCACCTATTCCTTTTCTCCAGAGATGCTGCCTGACCCGCTGAGTTACCCCAGCTTTTTGTGTCTACCTTCGGTGTAAACCGGCATCTGCAGTTGCTTCCCACCCATCCCAGACACGTTCCAACGTTCGCTTTTACACCTGACATTTGCGATTCTCATAACGGCTGCCACGTGAACTTTGCTTTTGTTGACCCCTCTCACTGCAATGGATGGCCAGCGTTCAACGCATTTTATGCTCAGTGCGTAGGAGTTGTTGGTGTTCCCTCTAAAAGTCCTGTCCTGACAAAAGGTGAAAGGTCCAGTTTATTTAGCAGCCACCGCACTCTGTTGATTTAATCTATTCTTCTGTATTTGTATTTCTCGCCATGCGCGTGTTTGGAGCAAGATCGCAGAACATTGTTTCAAAATATTAGTTCCACTCGATAATTCTCCTTGGTTGGTTTAAGAATGACTCCTTTCTCCATTAGCAAGGATGTCAGGGGTTACGCGAAGAAGGCAGGAGAATGGGGTTGAGAGGGAAAGATAGATCAGCCATGATTGAATGGCGGAGTAGACTTGATGGGCCGAATGGCCTACTTTTTGCTCCTAGAAGTTACGAACTTATAAACTTCAGAGGAGATCACACTGTCAGAGTCATAGAGTCATTCAGCGCGGAAACAGGCCCTTCGGCCCAACTTGCCCACACCGACCAACAGTGTCCCATCTACACTGGTCCCACCTGCCTGCTTTTGGCCCATATCCCTCCCAAACTTGTCCTACCCAATGGATCGAGGGAAATCCTGTGTTTGTACTTTGCAGGCCAATCTACCTCATGCACGATTTCTGAGCTTTATTTTTCACAGTGTTGTGGTATGACTGCTTTTTTTGGGAGTAAATGGGTTTGGAAGATGATATGGAAGTGAAATAGTTGTTGCAGCCAAATGCCTTTGGCAGAAGAGACATTTGAGTGAGTGATAAATGAGGTGTCTACTCAAGTTGTTTACATCCTTCGCTTGCAATCTTTATGTATTATCTCAATTCATCTGGGAATAAATTTATGAACCTAAATTAAACTTTCAGCAAGTTGTGGCCAGACCATGAGCAATAGGAACTCCTATAGACAGAGTGTTTAGAGTTTAAATATACAGCGCGGAAACAGGTCCTTCGGTACACCGAGTCCACACCGACCAGCGATCCCCGCGCAGTAACACTATCCTACACCAGCGACGTGCGGTCAGGGGAGGCAGAGTCTCACCTGTCATACTCCAATGAAAATAGTGGTTAATAAAAATAATTAAATTAAATAAATATAAAGATTTTTCCACTGATCTGTGTTATAAATGTCATTTCTGTTTGATTCCAATCATTTTTTTAAATCGCCAAAATTGCGGAGCTCCGCTGCAAATACAGGGAGAGATGAGAGGTGAGGCAGCGACGAGCTGAGCCTCCCCTCTGATTGCGCAACCCCTCAGAAACTGCATGGAGCGCGGGCAATAAGCATGTGCCTGTAACTATCTCTCTGTATGTCACCAATATAATGTTTGTAGACCTCTTCATTACATGTCCTCGCCTTCCATAGTCCAGGTAACTTATTTCACGAATAAAGATATTTAGGCTCGCTGGTCTCGTCATAAAACTGCAACGCAAAAGCACCAGAGGAGGCAGCTATCACATCTGCCTCACTGAGGGGGGCGTGTCTTGAGCCCAGTGGAGGGAGAGCAAGCGCCAATTACGTAGGCTCAGCCCACGTAATTGACGCTGCCTCGCTCTCGCTCCACATTAGCGAGCTCTAGCAAAAAATCTCCAGCAGCAGCAAAAATGGAAAATGTTATATCTAATGTTAAAAAATTCTCAAAATTGGACTTTCAATCAAAACAGGGAGTGATAAACACTGGAAGACTAATGCCTGAGCTTTAGGACCTACTTCAAACGAAGGGACAGAAAAAAACACGATAGTTTCAAATGGAGTGGTACCAATGAAAAGACTGCCTGTGTGGCTGTGCTACGAAGAATCGTCTTTACTGCTTTCCCTGCCTTCCGTTCTCCACTATCGACAACGTTTGGACAATAACTGGTGAGCCCGTGCCTCCCCAGCTATTGTCCTCACCGCACGTCACAGCTACACACACAGGAGGGAAATTTACATTTAGCCTGTACATCTTTGGAGTGTGGGAGGAAACCGAAGATCTCGGAGAAAGCCCACATGGTCACGGGGAGAACGTACAAACTCCGTACGGGCAGCGTCCGGGCGGGATCAAACTCGAGTCTCTGGCACCCGTATGCAAATGGCCGCCACAGAAATGTCACTTGCACTAGGATCTCTCTGCCTCGCCCACAGTTTCTCTTTACATCCCCTCATAGCCTTGAGTCACGATCACTCATCAATGAACTCAGCTGATTTACAATGTGCAGCAGCTCAGCTGGGAAATTCAAAAGGCAACATGAGAACAACCTTTATCACAATAACATTTTCCTTGTTTATTGTTGGAGGATGTGACTGATTAGAAGTTGCAATTCCAAGGTAGATCATGAAATGCACAGTACTTTTTCCATTATTTAAGTGACTTATGCCCCGCGCTATCGTTAGTTTTTAGTTTTTAGTTTTTAGAGATGCAGCATGCAAACAGGCCCTTCGGCCCACCGAGTCCATGCCAACCCGCGATCACCCTTACACTAGTTCTATCCTACACACTAGGGACAATTTACAGAAACCAATTAACAAACAAACCTGCAGGTCTTTGAGATGTGGGAGGAAACCAGAGCACCCGGCGAAAAGTCATGCGGGGAACGTGCATACTCCGCACAGACAGCACCTGTAGTCAGGATCGGACCCGGGTCTCTGGAGCTGAAAGCGCGGTACGGCAGCAACTCTATCGCTGCGCCACCGTGTCGGCCTGGTTAATTTTGGAGACACGGTGAGCTCGAAAGGAAAAATGAAACATAGTATATAACTTCTTAGGAAGGACACGGGAGGAGAAAAAAGGAATCAGAAGAAGGGTCCCGGCCCAAAAAGCCATCGTTCCTGCCTACGGGCGCTGTCTGTACGGAGTTTGTACGTTCTCCCCATGACAGCGTGGGTTTTCTCCAGGAGCTCCGGTTTCCTCCCACACTCCAAAGACGTATAGGTTTGTAGGTTAATTGGCTTCTGTCAATTGTAAATTGTCCCTAGTGTGTGTAGGACAGTGTTAATGTGCGGGGTGATCAGGCTGGCCGGCGTAGTCTCGGTGGGCTGAAGGGGTCTGTTTCCGTGCTGTCTCTCGAAACTAAACCAAACTGAACCATCCATGTTCTCCAGAGATGCTGCCCGACCTTTGTGTTGTTTTGCGTATAAATCAGAGTTCTGCAGTTCCTTGTTTCTAACTTACAACCTAGGAAAGTGGATCGGAGTCAAATGCTTTGGAAAACGACAGTGGTCGTCTGTATCGGACCAACGGGGTTGAAAATTAACCCAAACACATGGAATTATCCGTTCCGGACTTTTGTCCCTGTCCAACTTTCCACTCTGGCATCACCGGCACACTGCACAGTATTCCTCTGGCAACTTCACAAACTCTACTTGGCAACTCTTAAATTCAGATGCACCCCGACTGAAACAAATGTTCCCGAATACAAGTTATTTAACCTAGTCAAATATTTTTTTTTTTTTTTTTTTTTTTTAAATAT